>NC_049169.1:120445253-121645253 GCF_009769625.2 Cygnus olor | reverse complement strand
AATCTAATCCACTGATGTTTTGAACACAATAGACTTTTCAGATCAGCAGATGAGATTAAAACATGGAAGTTAAAGTCATGCTAAAACAGTATAATATTAGAGTCCATTATATACATATATTTATAATCAATTTTGTGTCAGTTTATTGACTGCTTATAAATGGAACATTACAGCAAACTGCATTCTGCATTTTTAAGGGTAGATTTGTTTTTGTACATAAAATTTGGGAATACAAGCAATATATGTACATATAGTTTTCTAAACAACTGTTTCCAGAACAGTTGCAGTTAGTACTTGAGAAATATTTTGCAGTGCCATGATTTAACATCTGTTTAGCAAAAGATGTTGTAAATAACCATTTAAGGCTTCAATTTCCTCTCATGCTATTTTCTACAGAATTTTGATAGAGAGGATACCTTCCTACATGACTGCACTGGACATACATTGATGCCAAATGCACCTGCAATGTAAGGTATCTCCACATTTTTTTTTCCCGAGCTGGCCACTCTGCCCTTTGGATCCCGCGCAATAGAGTTGCCAGGAGCAAAGCCATGCCTGCAGCTACGACACTTAAGTTCACAGTCTCTTATTCGAAGAAATCACTTGAATTAACCAGTTTTAATCATAAAGTCATATTTGTCTTCTTTCACACTGTGCTATGCAAAGGAACGAGATGGACAGCTGAAATCGCATTTGTCATAACAGCCACAGACAGGTTTCTCACTCTACAAAACCTGCTAGAGGAGAAAATGAACTGCTAATAAAGAGGCTGTCTAACATGGGATGTGGGAATTATGCAAACTCTGAGTGCCTATTAGTCAAATTCATCACCCCATGCACAGTCAGCTTACACTGTAGTTTTCCTCATCACAGGGCCATTACGCTAGGCCTTTCCCAGAAAATGCCAGGCTGATTACACACCTTGGAAAGATTACAATAATTGCAGACAATTCTGGAGAAATGAAAGTTAGCATTACTGTACAACAAACACTTAGACCAGTGAGCTGAAATAGATTTCTGTAAATAATGCAACATAGGTGTTCAAACGTGAACTAATCACAGTGAACGACTCTTATCAGTTGTGTGAAGGGAAGCCACCTCAGGTGGGCTGGAAAATAAACTGTAAATGCTTATTCAACACAGTAAGGAACTGTTAATGAGAAAGAGATCAAAGCACTTAACTCAAAATCTACACAAAGTAGGCTACATGACTTGTCTCACGGAGATACTCCTCTGCCAGACTCTCAGAAACGAGCGTTTTAGTATAGACAGAGTTTGACTAAAGGTCTGTACTAACTCGTGACTGGCTTGAAAATAGTCACAGGGGAAGCTCAAGTCTCCCCATAAACATGGGGGGCTCAGTGGCTCCTCAGGAAGGTATACAAGATGACTAATTTTATGTGTAAAGCTCACGGCTTGACTGGCCCGCTTTAAGGTCTAAGAAATACCCTATGCTTTGCTTCTCAGATGTCAGCCATGTGATGGCCTGACAGGAGCAGAGTGAACTGTGCCCTTCCCATTCACACTAGAGCTGGAGTTCACCTGGATGTCCCTATCCCTGGTGTGCTTTCACCCTATGAAGCAAGCTAAGTGAAATGGTGACTGACCTGATCCCATTCAGAACAGAAGACCACTAGGAGTCCCACACACAGCCCCCTGGGAGCTGGTCCCAGGCTCTTGGTCCTTCTGGTAGCTGGTCCTCACATCAGGTACTCCTACAGTTACTGCCCCCAGACCTATAGTCTCACAGGACATCAAAAAGCTGTAACCAGGCCTCACGTCCTGCTTGCTGCCCAGTCCTGCTTTGAGGTTCATTGGTTGTCCCACAATAGAGAAAATACTTGCACAGAAAGAAATTTGCACAGGAAATAATCAGGAACAAAGCATACAACTAAGACAAAACTGACTGCAGTGATAGGGCAAAGGGTCTAACACAACAAGCACACCCACCAGCAGCTTACCTAAATTTGACTTGAACTTTTTATCAACATCCCCCTGCAAACAGCCTGTTCTTTCCGCTTTCACATGCTTATTCTTTCCCACCCTTGTCTCCAACCTTGCCTTCTCCCAAATCAGCCACTTGCACCTAATTGCATTTTTGTCAATGATACCAGTTTTGCTACAATGCTGCCCAATGCAGGCTTTCTGATATTTCTCCTAGGCCACCTCAGCCTGACATGATATCAGTGACAGGATTACTAAGGCACTACTTCCCCTGCAAGGCCTCCCCTCCCCAAAGGTTTCCAGTAGTCCCCTCAGTTATTGGTAAGGTTTGGCCACCTTCCTCATAACTCCAAACAACCTGTGACACCAAGTCACTTCTCACTGTGTTCTCTAAGTCCTGTCAGCTTCTCACACCTCTACTCAATGTGTCTGCTGGCTTCGCATATCATGTCTGGTAGTTTCTCATGGTATGTTCAGCAAGCTAAAGTTAAGGCCAGAATCTGCTCATCTATTTACATACCTATAACACTATATTCTCATGTCTCATGGTTTATAGAAAGCCTCTGAAAAAAAATAAAATAAAAAATCAGAGCAAGTCCCCAATAGCTAACAAAGTGTCTTTACTTTGTCTATGAAGTTCTACTGAAACAGATGCTATTATCATTTCCCTTCTGTTGGTGATGTTGGCAGCACATGGCATCATGCCAGAAGTCTGCCCAAACTCCGTTTCTAATAATGGCATTCAAAATTTGGAGCAAGACACTCACACACACAAAAGGTGGCTTAAAATTTCAGAATTTCTAACTTAAGGCATGGATTTTTTTTCCTCTCCTTCCTCAATTTCAAGCTATCAAAACTGAACATTTACTTGTAGACATTCATAGCAGAGAAGATCTAAAAAAACCCACTTATCTATCCACATAAATTTGCTCGCAGGTAAATTTATTCTCTGAATAAAGATCTTCAACGGAAAAAAAATAGATGTATATAAATAAACAAAAAGCATAAAAAGATGCCCCACCAAAGAAAAATGTTTTCCTAAGAACATGGGGAAATATAGTCCAAACACACAGCCTAGGTTCTTTTCCAATGCACAGTCTCAGTGGTCCTTCTCCCCTCAAGAGTACCAGACAGGAATGAAATTTAGCAGCCTAAACTAGCTCTCCTCACACTTGCTGCTGCTATTAATGTTAATTTTCTCATTCAGGCTGTATCATAATGCCAAGATGAAAGATTCAGACTGCTGAAGAATAACTAGCGGCAGTGAGAGGCTGCCTGGGGAAAACATGCAGTTGCACATCATATAGTATAATTTTTTTTCCATCAGGACTGTTAGAGGATTTGAAGAGAAGGTAAAGGGATGGGAAGGAGAAGAAAGAAGGTAGCACCAATTATCCCTTATGTCCACTTATTTTTCGTTTCAGAAAACTTTGGTAGCCCAAGTGCAAGACGCTTTATCTTACCAAATTTGGCCAAAAAATATATGATGGAATTCAAATAACATCATAACAAATACCACAACACTGAATATACTGTACAAGATAATAGCTACATTATTAAATCATAGACTTGCTGCTACTCATAGCAAGTCATTTAAAATACTGCGTCTCCATTTCTAATGCCCTGTTCTTATTTTGGCCTCAAATTTGAAGGAAAGAAAGGCTTAGCTGTACAATAAATATTTAAGCTTTAAAAACTTACAGAACAATGATTATTACTAATAAAAAGGCTACTTAAAAATTTGCATTTCACCACTACCTTTTGGCATTGAGAACCTCAGCACAAATCAGGTCTATTTCTGAACACAATTTTTAGCTTCATTATCATATGTTATACAAATACTCTTACTTTTAACTTTTTCATAACCATGTGT
Organism: Cygnus olor; assembly: GCF_009769625.2. NCBI lineage: Eukaryota > Metazoa > Chordata > Aves > Anseriformes > Anatidae > Cygnus > Cygnus olor. The sequence goes on along the minus strand of NC_049169.1, from coordinate 121,641,436 downwards.
AGTGCCTTTCTACCTCTTCACTTAACTCTTCTGAAGTCACTGTTACTCAGGAGAAAACTTTATCCAAAACCCAGTATGTGCCTGTTAGTCACTCAGAAACTTTTATTTAAATTGATAGAACAAAAAAGATGATACGATCAGACAGTACTGATAACGGATCAGTATTTTACTTCTCCATTGATACTGCCAATAGCACTACCAATTAATTATCAGTAGTAATAGCATTGTGCAATCCACTGTATAATTAAGTAATGTCTCCAGTAGTTGAGGATAGGAGAAAGAACGGACATTTTACTGAGTCATTGCTAGACATCTGGCCCACACATCATAAATTCCTCACTCACAATACCACACTTGGTTCAGTACACTACTTTGCTTCCTGCAAATTGCTAGTAGCACCTGGGCTGCTAAATTCTTAAATGCTTGCACCTGCCACTTCAATATAGCCTGAGAGCATTAGATGTTACTGCACGTTACCACACTGCTCTCAAATAGCGTTTTCTGCTCTGTCATTTGGGGCTGAAATTTAAACAGGAGGTGATTAATGATTTCTATCTACTTACCAGGATCTCTGTACATCCACAGTTTTGTTTGATATTGGACACAACAACAAAGATTTTAATTAATTTTATAAAAAATGTGAATACCAGTTTCCTTTTTATTATTAGGGATTAGTTGAGAGCAACAAGAGAAAGGAGAAGAAAGTCCTCTTTGATATCCAGAATGGCTCACTGGCTGCGTTCACTTACAAACAACAAAGAAGGTGTACTTAAAAAATGTGTTGTCCAAGACATAAGACATTTTATATTGTTACTGGTCTTAACTTCAGTGTTTATGTTACTTACTACTTCGGAACCAAAAATTCTCACCCATTGTATATTGTGAATTTATATAGTACATTTTTCAAGATCAGATTGGATCAACACTGAGCAGTTCATCTATCCCCATAGCTGACCCTGCTTTGAGAGAGAGGTTGGACTAGATATTTCCCTGAGTCCTCCCTCCAAAGTGAAGTTTCCTGTTATATAAATACCTATTTACAATCAAAATACAAAAAGCAATAAGACAGCTCTTACTGAAAAATTTGATTTTTGTACGTAGATACTTGTACGTCAGTTAGCATTTACATTATTCAGTAGCTTACAGACAGCTGATTCTATGATGACTATGACAGTAAGCCAAATTCACTGCAAAATTTGAACAGACTTGGATTTGAGCATCTGCACATTTTAATGCAAAGAAAAACTCAAGAACTAACAACTATGTAAGGAACACTGGTCAAAAGAATGACTAAAAGGAGTAAAGTTAATATACAAATTTATTTTATTAAAGGAGAAAAATGAAAAGTAGCAGCAAAAAATATATCGCCTCCAAATTAAATGATGTATCTGCAAAATGTTTTTTTAAAAAAATGGGTACATTCATTGCTGGATATTCTTTACTGGTCTCAGGTTTCTTCTCACTCTATCATTAGTTCTATCATCATCTAACCTCTGCTGAATTATACTATCTGTCATCATTCTCACTACATAAATCTTAATGGGGCTGAGCGCTTTTGGTTTGATTTTGAGAGAGATTAAAGCAGCTTAAGTCTTCCTTAAACAATGTACTAATTCATAAGAGATAGAATGTAATAAAAAAAAAAGTCTATTCCCCTCCTAATAATCCATCTGAAAGCACATTATATACCATTTTTAAATTTTCCACAACTAAAATAAAACCATATTCACAGAGTAAGGTTTGATTCAGAATTCCAGATAACATGAAGCTAGAATAGTCCAAATCAATAGCTTCAGTTCCTTAAAATAGGAATACTCATGGAATAAAAAAGGCAATAGACAGATAAGCAGCAAATGGTCTTTGGTAATATTCTTACACTTTTCTAAGCTAAGATTTTTAAAATATACCTGGCCTCAAAAGCTGTTTATATCTTTAGGGGTTTAAAGATGGACTGAAGATAAAATTGAGATTCAACTTTAAATGCATCTTTGAACACAGCGAAATAAAACTATGTCTCACAAAATATACTAGCAAATTTATGGACTCCAAATCTTTTTTTCAGTAACAGATATGGAATCAGCATAAGGTGTAAAGTCATGATATTTCTGAGCAAGTCGTTTAGACAATCTTATTTGGCCAGTGTCTGGAGCAAATATTATCATAGAAGAAAGTAGCTCTTGCTCTAAACCTCTAGAATGGGATGATCTGCCATAAAATAGGCACACAGAAGAAGACAGCAGACCAGAAAACTAAATGTTAGGTGCCTGGCTCCTGCAAAATAAGGAATCATGTTACGTTTGGGAAAAACCTCAACTTCTGTACCAGAGTAAGAAAAGCATACTTCTCACAAAGGATTTCCCTGAAGGAGGTAGTGGCATACACCCACAAGTTTTACATTTGCAGGTAACGGTGCAAAGGTCCCCATTTGATTTGCCTTTATAATGTTTAATTCATTTAATGCTCATTTCTGCCTATTCTTCCAAGTAAGGAGGGTCAGACTTATGCAGAAAATTCTGTGACTAAGCAATACAAGGATCCTTGATTATAATTGTTCTCTTTTGTTTCATGGACTGCAGTTGTGGTGAATGAATCAGAAACATTGCACTTAAAAAACCGTCAGATTTTTAGATACTGAACAACCTTCGGGGGAGGGGAGGAGGCTGTCATTAAAATGACTTTTTTTTTTCCACATAGAATATAATAAGTAACTTAAAATTCTCAAAGCTTCTGCTTTATCTCAGAATTATTCCTTAACAAAAATTTCATGCACTTTGCCACCCTGCCACAATCCCTTAGTAAATCATTTTTTTTCAAGACAATGCATTCTAATGTTTTCTGCTCTATCATAAATATTGCCTACATATTCCAGTACTCAAATTACATTGTCACACACATGCACATGCATCCTCTTTCAGCTATTCACCTATTTCTTCAACTATTTTCTGTTATTTTTATTGCCTTAATAATGCAGCCCCTATTCTGTTCTGAGGTTTTATATAACCAAAATGAGACCACTGGCAAGAAGTAAGCTTTTATCCACCCTTGTTAATATCTAATCCTAAATATCTAATCTTTCAGACATTTATAGAGGCTGAAATATTCTTAAGGGTGAAACACTGGGGAACTAATGGTTTGGTTGCTCTTAAAAGAGCATCAGTCACAAAGCATAAGAGCATTCAGAATAATATGGAATGTACAAGTGTACTGCACTTCCTGACTAGGGCAAGAAAGGGAAGAAAATTACTTCTCTGAAATGATATAGCCAAAGTATCCTAAATCTCCAACTACATTGCAATATAAGTGAAAATACACATAGCTGTCTTAGAGGTAGACACATAAACACCTGCCCTCTACTCCTGCTATGTAGCTCTTTTGCTTTTAATATTTTTTCCCTTCCTTTTTCTATTTTAATCACTCACTCTGTTTAAATATGGTGGACCCATCTCCTCCTCAGTCTTTTACAACTCTATAACTTTAGTTTGTGAATCTCCTGAGCAAGGCAGTAATACAGTGAATTGAAAAAGCATATTACACCCTTCACCAAACCATATAAAATGTGACTAAGCTGAAATGAATTGTTCTAAGAAGAATTTATATTCATTTCTAGTTTCTTTATCTGAAAACCAAGCAGTTATATTTAAGCATGTCTGTAATATATCAGTATACTTATTCTCCCTGAGTTGATTCCTGCATTTTTGTATTTTAACATTTTTTTTCCCCCGACCTATTATAGCAGTGAATGTTGGCATCTTTTAGATCTTATCTGCTTATAAGGTGTTCTACCTGTACATCATTGTACCTAAATGACATGTCAGCATTTTACCTTGGTGTGAAATCTTACTTTGAGAAGTACAAAACCCAAAGAGTCTGCAGCAGATTCTATATAGTCACCAAGTACATATTATATATATATATATACTTACACATATATATATTAAACGCACTGCTGAGTTAAGAGTGTGAAATTCCTCCCTCCAGCCTCAACAAAAACTGCCTACAGATTATCAACTTTTCTTGAAGTTTTATAAAAAAGTCAATACATCAGACATCAAGGGTTCCACCAGAAAAGTACATCAAATTCCACTTGAAGAAAATTGAAGGCTTAGATGTATTTTTACTTATCAGGCAGCAGCATCAGTTTAAACCATTACCATGGACCCAGCGTTTGCTACTGTACCTCATCTCAGATACCTCTTTTAGCAGTCCTGTTGTCAGTATGAATTTGTGAACATTTATCAGCCATCTCAGGGCAAGGTCTGGCCACTTAGCTCAAGCCAAGAGGGGCAGTTTCAACTGCTAAACTTTACAATAAAGTAGCTGAGGAACGCTCCCCAGTTCAAACTCAACATCACTTGAGGGTGTGCAGCAACATCTTTAACTGACACAGATGTTTTTTAAGTAAGCATGTTTCTCAGCTCTTTAATTATTTAAAGAAAACAACTAATTTAAATTTAATCAACTACTCTCTTGACCAGTCTTCAAATGCACCACTGTGACACAAATTGAATTTATTGGTTGTGTTCAATTGTGGAACATATGCTTGAATTAATTAGTAATGATCAAGTAGGATGGAAAACAAATATACTTAAGTGCTCTTTTTGGAAGAAAAAGCAACAAAACACCTCTTAAACCTCCCCAGTGTTGCATTTTGGCAAAGAGCCAAAAAACATATGAGAAAAACATTTCATTCCTATGCAAGTCAGATTTGCATTAAATGTGCATTTTTTAAGTTTTTTTTTTTTTTTTAAGTGCTTGCATAACACAATTACACATTGGTTTTAATTAAAGCTTTATATTAAGCAATTCACTATTCTACCTTTCCTTAGTGGACAAATCACAAGAAATTTAATTGGAAATACAGACAAATTAACATTATAAGTTTCCTATTAATTTTCCACAGTGCCTTGTTGATTTTTACTGTTTTGATGAAGTTTGTAATAGAATTCAGTCCCTCATGAAAGGATTAAATACAGATTTCCCTATATTTGGCACCTCTTTATCTAAAGCCATCCATCAAATGGGACTAGTAACAGTAGTACCATAAGCACATTGCTGTGTAGTTAATTCTTTAACTAGCCAACAGCACTTTCCTGCCTTGAGAGAAATACATCAGTGGGCATGGCAGTTGACTGAATGAAATATTTTCTGTGAGAAGGTTATGGAAGTCTTCTTCAGATGGACATTAATAATATTGTATTGTAAAACACAACTCTACTCTAACAGATACTGCATTTCATTGATTTTAATTTTTTTCCAGAAAAAAAAAATTTTTGCTTGACTTTTTTCAAGAAAGGTGCTTAAGTCAAACAAACAAATAAAATCATCTGTATTCAACCTGGGAAAAGGATCATTTGAGAGTGACAAATTATTTGATTAATCTTGTAGACCTGTCCAAATAAAGCTATACTTTAGCACAAAAGCCAGGATATGGAAGTGGACTGAAGGTCTGTAATATAGTTTTTAATCTGAATAAAATGATAAAGGCTGTTGGTTTATTAGCACATAGTGGATATAGAGTGTGAAAGAAATAGGTCTTCTTGAACAAGAACAATCACATAGCTATGTTCAAACTACTACTCAAAATCTAAACCAGAAGAGAGTCTCTACATTTGAGACCAAATTAACTCATGTTTTCATGACAAGTGAATGTCAGAACAGAATACATTTTTCTGCCTATGGATTATCTGCATAAACCTTGCATAAACCTTTAACTTTTTTTTTTTTTTAAAACATGCTACGCCTTCCCCCCCAACTTCCTGGGCAAACAAAGTGAAAGGACGACATTTCAGTCATTTGCATACTTGAGCAGGGGAGTTAGACCAGATGACTTTCATAGGGCCATTCCAACCTCAACTACCCTGTGACTGTGTAATATCTGAAAACTCTTTTTTGACGTTCATGGTCACAGAAGCTTCATGATACAGCTTCTAATCTCCAATTGAAAATAAATAAATAAATAAATAAAGATCATGATTTTACAACTAGAACAGGGAAAAAAAAAAAGTCAGAGCAATCTCAAGACTTCTCTCCAAGCAAAGTCACATAGATGTAAATGAATGGAACATAGCTTCACAGAAATGAAAAATAACCCTTCACAACAGTATGTGACAGTCAAATAACAGTATCAAAAATATTGCTGCAAATAAGTATCACTGCATTAACTACAGATGTCTAACTCTAAAGTTAGGCTGAAAAAAAAGACAAGATAGTAAAGAAAATAAGAGATGAGGTCTGTCACAGACAAACTTGGGTATTATTTACCTTTGGCATTTCAATTCATTAAAAGTAAAAACAAAACACTTGTACTGTACTTCTAGATTATGCCCATGTGTAGGTGCTAAGATATCCTTATGCAGAAGATTAGGTTATTCAGAAGGGAGTCAACTAAGTTGACAGTTAAAGAGTCTGAAAAGCTAAAGGACAGGTTTACACCAAAAAGTTCTGAGACTTCCTGATTATTTGATATAAAAGAATCACAGTTCTGCTAATGGATAATTAAAATAAAACTTCAGTATTTTTTCATAAAAGCATTTCTATAAAATCATCCACTTATCTATGGACTCAAAAATATAGCAAACATCCTCTGCAGAACAGTTCTGCAGGTGAAGCCAGTGCAATTGCACTTTTGGACGGTTTCACTTTAAGAATTTGTACAAGATACAAATGCCTTCTGGGGCTGGGAGAAACTGATTGACTTTCTGTTTGTCTTATGATTCCCTAAGATACTGTCTAACAGAATGTTTAAGTAACTCCTGTACATAATGAGCCAGGCATTTAAGCGACTACACCACAGTCTGTTTGCCAACTTTTTTGATAAAGCATAGGGCAAAATTTTAATGAACAAGTCTTTATTGTTAGTAAAGAATGAGACCAGATTTTATACTCTACTCACTGCTAGAGAAGTATGCTATCCTTGAAAAATGAAAACCCTGTCACCTGGCCTTGTTGCTTTTTGAATTGTTCTAACACAGTGAAAGCACAGCCATTCTGCTTTCGTTGGACCTAGCATACCTGAAGGTTTTAATTTAATGTAGCTAACAAACCTTCCAACCACAGAGAGAGAAACAGGGGACTCAGACAAACCAGACCCACAAAGATGAAAACCAAATCCTAGCTAATACTTCATCCAAAATTCATTCATTGGCACCTCATTATAAAAGCACACAGTTAAAGCAAGCATCACACAGTTATCTAAGGTCTTGAATCATACATAAAAGATAATGGTAAAGTATTTGATTCTTGGAATTAATGACTACTTAGCCCCTATTGACTAATCATAAATCATTTATATTAATACCAGTTAGTACCTTAAAATATACAAACTAGAATTGAAGTTGTATGGCTAATGATATTCCCTCTCCTTCCTTCTTTCCGTGAACTTTGAAATGACCTATCTAGGATGCCCACAGAGTGCAGAAGCCTTCCTTTTCCTTCAGGACCTGGAAGACCAGTTTCAGTGGACCACACGCACACAATGAGACTGGGTCCTACTTCAGTCTTGTATTTGTAACCATGCCTGCCCATTCCTACCTCCACCACCATCTCCCAATTGTTTTGTCATTTTAGGACAGCAGTACCAGGTACTGCCAGAGATTAATGACTAGCTAGGGCTAATGGCCTATAGCAGTACCATAGGTTATCAGCTTCGCCCAGCTGCTCTTTAATCTCCAGACAGTCCCCAGCACCTTCATCATTATTGGATAATTAGCATTAATGAAAGCTATGCATACACACTGAGAGGATAATACACCCTCAAGCTTATATGTCAGAAATCCTTTTAAAAAAAAATGAAGGTATCCTACATGAATCATATCTGCACTGTTAAATGAAAGAATATTTCCCCACCTACCTAAAGGCATAAGCATCAGTTACAGACTAATGATCTGTGAAATTTTGTGAAAGACAACATTACTGCAGGCTTTGAATATTAAAAAAAAGAAAAGTTATAAGGTGGGAAAAGACTTTTTTATCGCATTTCACAGCCCATGCCCAAATCTGTCCAAAATATTCTCTACCTCTTGGCCAATATCTTCTCCACCAATATTGGCCTTAACAAATTTTAGGCAAATCATTTTTGTGTTCATTGCTTTAAATCAAGAAGATAGAACTACAGACAGAAAAATAAAATAAAATAAAATAAAACTGCTGCACTTTGTTTCACAGTCTAATAGTCTATAGGGGAATTCTCTATTCTTAGCAGAATGCCAGATTTTATATAGGTATGTGTGGTTTCCTCTTTACTACTCACTCATTTACTGACTGAAGAGAAATATACCTTAAGTTATCTGCGTCCAAATTCACAGCATTTTCATCCTGTGTTTTCATCACACCCCCAACCTGTTAAGCTTTCCAACAATATCATGTGTTGGAAAACAAAATGGTATGAATCATTGGACCTAAATACCTCAAGAAAAAAGGATGTGGAAGTAAATTTATATTAACAATGAAAATATTGGTTGTATATCCTGCCAGGTGCATTTTAATTCAGCATTCACAGAATCAACATTTGTAAATCCAATTACCTCAACACATTCCTTCTGATTAAACCTCTTTCAAAAATTGCAAGTTTAGTATACATATGTATTTTCCTGAAGGCTATTCATGGTCATATTGATGTATTTCTTTACCACAAGAGTACAGTTCAAACTACTTTTTGTAAGGAGTCTGCAAGTACCTTTTTACCTGTGATTTCTATCCTAGATTCTGTAGACTTGCACCTCCTGCCATGGCAATCCAAATTCACAACAACAATAAGTCTTACTTTTTGCCCCCAGAAACAAAGGAACAACTTCATCCAATCAACATAATAACTTTGCTTCAAGTGACACACTTCAGATCATTGGTTGTTTCTAGGGGACAGAGCCAAACAGCAGATCCCTGACCAACTCTCACTTGTTCCACTTGTGGGGTTTTGTTTGAGCTAGGAGTGAGACTTTCCTTTGACCAGATGAGTCTCATCATCCAGACCAAGTTTAACACACAAGGCCAGTGGTACTCTGCAAACTTTAAGTGGTTCATATGCCCTATTGCAATCTCCATTCCAGCACTAAAACTGAAAGCACAAGTTTCTGTGAAGACTGTTTATTACAAGTGATCTAGAAAACACCATTCAGATAATTTAGTCAACAGAAGTAAACTAAATATATTTTCTGAGAACTTTTTAACTAACCTCATCCAAAATCTAAAAGGGATGGCATATGAAAAAAATTGTTATGACTAATTGTAGCAGACTATATAAATACTAGGACATATTTTTAATATATTTAATTCAAGCATGCTATATACCAAATAGTTTCAAAATCATCTGAAATTTAAGTCAGCTAATCCTGCATTTATCTTTGAATGCTAAAATCCTTTGAACTTACTGAAATTTACAGAGAAGTGCTCTTAACATAAAAACATATGATCATAAGGACAGTCATATGGCTCATACCAAGGATTTTTATAGCCCAGTTTTCAGCCTCTAGATGTGGCCACAAGTGGATGCCTAGTAAAAAAGAAATTAGGACAAACATAGAAAATAATTCCTACTTAATATTTTCATAGCAGCCAGATAGATTTCCTAATGTGTTTTTCATCATACTTAGTAATCTCAGATATCTCTCCAAATACTTGTCCACCTGTTTGTTCTGTTTAACCCACATAAACTTGCATCTGGAGTGGTCATTGTAGAAACATCTGTAACATGCTACTCACTCATTTTGGAAGCGGTAAAAGAAAACCAGTAAAAATCATCACATAAGCAAGAAAAGAGATGGATCTGTTGCAATAAAGAACTACAAGAGTTGGCAAGCTTTTACTGTTAGGAAGTATTCGTATTCAAAATGGTAGGACAAGAATTCTTACCATTTATTTACCCTACATTCATTATTATTTCCAAAGGCAGTAAAATGCTACTTTTGGATTTATCTTGTCTTCTTGATTATCTTGTTCCAGAGATTAAGATCTAAAAGACCTGAATGAGTTAAACATATCGCATCTACAAATGACCAATGGACTAACCTCCATTAAGATTTCAAACAGAAATCAGAACAGAGAAAACAGTGAATGAACTGCTGCCAACCTAAATGGATATGCAAGAGGTAATGTTACTAGAGCCTTGCGTGGGACAGGAATTAGAGTAGGACTATTGTGCATTTCAGGATTTCAGATGAATCACAGGATGGCTTGGGTTGGAAAGGACCTCAGAAATAACCCAGTTCCAACCCCCTGCCATAGGCATGAATGCCACCCACTAGATCAGGTTGCCCAGGGCCTCAGCAAACCTGGCCTTGAACACCTCCAGGGATGGGGCATCCACAACTTCTCTGGGCAACCTGTGCCAATGCCTCACCACCCTCTGAGTGAAGAACTTCCTCCTAACATCCAGTCTAAATCTCTTTTTTAATTTAAAACTATTCCCTCTTGTCATGAAATGAATATACTAAATCCGAGTAGAAATACCCACACCCATATACACACAATTTCTTGAAATTGAGTTATTGAAAAAGTCATCAGATCTCTCAGTTTACATATAATGAAATATCTTTTGTATTCTCTAGCTGGCAGTTTCATCAGCAGGTTTTTGTTTGTTTGTTTTAATCCATTCAAAGAAAGACATTGCCAGACATTGCACAATACTTACTGCAAGCAGGAATCACAAAAATATTTTTGTTTAGACTACACCAGAGAACTGAATCTAGAAATCCTCCCTAGGTTTCACCTACACTGTATTCAGTCGCCTAGTCTAATTCAAAAGACTCATGCCTTAAAGTTTCATTCCAAACTGCATTGTCTTCTGAGCGTCATGAAACTACATTTGCTTTAAGTTGCAGGGCTTGGTTTTTGTTGTTTCAAGTTTACTGTCACATACCTTTTGTGTACCATAAGCAATTCTATTAAGCGTGTCCATGATAAACACTTTTCACCAAAGGAAACAAAGAATAAACTAGAAGAAGAATGAAAGCTATGAGAGTCAGGAGCAGCACTTGTTTTGCTGATGTCACAATCTCCTCCCCCAATTTAAGAAGAATTGAAATCAATTAAGAAACTGGAGAGATGATATCTTTTCAGAAATCATGTGATTTGCAAAAAATTTTGCATTGTATTTTTAAGCAAAACATATTTTGATTTTGTTGTTATTGTTCCACTATTACATCAGTTCCTTCTTCAGAAGCTTTCCCTAGCCTAGATGCACATGCTTATCATATTGAAAGCATAGTTAACATGTTAAATAAATAAATATTCACAGTTAAATGAAGTCATCATTTGTATGGCTTTGCAGATTATTCTATAGAGATACAGAAGATAGTGCAAATTAGCAAGGAATAGTAATAAAAAAAAATCTAAAAATACAAAAAAAAGGAATAATCAACAGGGAAAGCTAGTCCATCAAAAGCTGTTGTACTGTATATGCGATCTTAAAGTAAATGAGCAAATCAAGTCCTTTCAGTATTAGTGATAACAGCTATAAAATTACAATCTGTCATGCTTGATGGTCTCCTTCTTTACAGCCATCTGATTTAAGCACATTTCTTACTATAGTAGCTGACAGGAACAACTCTGCCCAAGTAATCTGTGAAATGGTGCTACTATATCTGAAAGTTGTTATCACTTAAGTTGTTATGGAGGAACTCACTTCCTTCTTTTCTTCCCACTGCAGTTGGCATTCTTTTGTATTTGGCATATTTTGTTTTGAATGCATCACCAAATATGTATCAGCAATTATGTAGAGAGCTGCCGCGATTCATCTACTCAACATTTCATGACAATACTCACATAGAATAATAAAGTTAATATTCCCTTGTTTTTCTCACCATACTTATGCTTCATCATCTCTTCATGGCTTTATCATTCATATTATCCTCCTATCACAATTCATATATATATGCAACTACCAGACAAAATAATTAATGTAGAACATTGCTTATGTATAACTCATCTTGCAGTGGCAAACGAATCTCCAGAGGGGAGAAAAAAAAACAAAAAAACAAAAACAAGAAAACATACCTTTAATAAAGTACCTTTGAAGGTATCTTATTACTCCTTGTAAGGTTGAATGAATGCATTGACTATTAGGGAAAAGCAACATCTGGAGAAAATTTGGACAAACTGAATGTACTGTATATTTTCTAGTCTGTATTTTAGATGTACTTATTGCTGTTCATAACACGTATCACCACAAAACTACTAACAATATCTTCCCAAACTTACATTTCATCCTTGACATGAATTTTGTTGTTAACATCTCATTTTATTGCAAAATGAATAGAACTTTGATAGTATATTATCTTCACACACACACACAAAACTGAAAGTGCAGACGGTAGCTGTAAAGTTCTATGTATGAAAATATTTTAATATATTCAAATGTCAGAACAAAGTCATGGAAGTGGCTAGGTATGAGATGATCACAGACACTATTTTCTGCTTTAAAAAAATGTTTGTTTGTTCGTTTGTTATCCTAATAAAAATATCCTAGAAATTCCTAACCAGTATGCCCTTGTCCAGAAAACAATTAAGCATTCACTAGATTTTTAGATAACTTCATATTCAAGTGCAAACTGAAGAAAGAAGGAACTAGAAGATGCCACACCAGATCTTCATGATATAGCACAGCTCAGGGTATTCAAATGCAACTTGTATTAGCCTACATCTAAAATACTCAAAGACTTTGAACACCCTTCCAATTGTTTGAAGAGGAATTACATTTCCAAGAACCTTTAGTACAGCCCAAATTTATCTGTTCACTGTCTTCCCCAACCACACTTTATCTGACAGATACTAGCATACTTTCAAAATTGTATTGTTCCTCACTCACCATTTGCATCAGCCTCTTCTTGAAGGGAGGGGAGGGGAGGGAAGGGGAGGACTATCGGATTCATAAAATTACATTTTATTTCCCCTTGGAGAAGAAAGGACCTCATGTAGATTAAAAAAAAAAGGCAAAACCTCCAACAACAAAAAACTAGGTATTATTTTGTCATTGTTTGCAATAAATCTATATTTACCCTATTCTTCTTGAAAGCAGTTGCAACAGTGTGGAACTTCCACAAAAAAAAAAAAAAAAAAAAGATCAGTAAATAAAATTATTTATTTTTCAATTATTGGAGAATTATGATTCATCTTTGAATTATCCTGCTTCCATCTTTCAGGACTACTACAATAATGAAGGCTGTTTGTCCATGTTCATATGCTGAAAAAGCATTTGTATTAATTCACGAGTATAAAATGAGAAGAAACTAATTGCCAACAGTGTCAGAATCTGAAAGCATAGTCAGAAAATACACATTTTCCTTTTTTTTGCCTACCAGGGCACTGGAAGAAAATATTATTAGACCATGAAGCCCTGGAGAAGAGCAGAATATTCTTTGCTGGTCCTACCTTCTCTCTGTTCTCACTCTCACCCATTACACAGAAACCTTTATGGAGACATATTTAAATATCATTTGTGAAATATTAGATGTTTATTGTATGCAGCTGTTGGCAGATTGTGTCCAGCTACCGCACCTTAATACAAATATCTTTAGATGCCCAGACATAATTAACCTATAAGAAAGTATCTATTTACACTGGAATCATACATTCGTAAGTATGTATGTATATACACACACTGGAGCCATTCATATGTATATGTACTCCTAAGTCAGCTAGATTTCTTAGCAAAAATAGTCTTACATAGGTTGGTCTTACAGCAGTCAATTAGGATTCAAAGAGTAAGAGCATAGAAATTAGTTCCCAAGATCACTTGTAGCAAGGATGCTGAGACTGAGTAGAGGAGGTTGGACCATGACCTGACTTTTATCTTCTCAATATTTTGCACTGAGGATACAATATACTTAACTTGTTTATGTCTACCTAATGCAGTATCAGATCAGTATACATATGTTAGTTCTTACACTAGACACAGCAGTCAAAGCCAAGAGCAGAGGAAGAAAGTGTGCTGGATGTAAGATAAATACACCAGGGATACCGCAAATTCTAGACTGAAGCTGCATATTATAAATTATATAAAAGTACAGAAACTCCCCTACCATTTCAAACATTTCTGAGAAATTATCAGTAGGAAAAAGATGGCTTTTTTCCCTTAAATGAAATGTTAAAGAGTACGCCTTCATCAACTCATCCACTACCCCTCAACTGTCATACATTCTTTACTCTTGACATCTATCCATCCACCAGCTATTAAAAATAGAAAAATGTTGTCCTTAACCATTACCTTAACCACTGTGCTACCTCATGTATTTATGACTAAAGCAGATAGATGTGAACTAATTGTAAAATAATAAAAATCGCACTAACATATCAGCAAATATACACACACGCTTGTGCATACATGTACATGCACACATGCACAGCCTATTAGATTCCCTAACCCTCCACTCTGACTGAGGGGAGCCAGATGAGATTAACAGTTTCAAGAGTAAATGTGAAGGAGAAAATCATCAATCATGTTCAATCTAATTGTTTTAAGAGGTTTTGAGTGTAAGCACAGGCTGGAAAGCTGGAAGGAGTCCCGGATTTTGCACATATTGCCCCCTAAGCTGTTTCCCCAGAACTGTCTGAATAATAAAGTAATTTTGCAAGTTGATTATTGCATAATTTTGTTCACCCTAGTTCACTACCAGCATTTATGACTGTGGATTTAAGAAATGTCTGAAAGATCTGCAACAGATATTTCTCTTTGCCTGAGAAAGTGAAAATTGTTTTGCTTCATTCTATACTATTTGGCTCTAACTTGACTTTTTTTTTTTTTTTTAACCTAACCAAGATCTGCAGAAAAAGTTAAAAAGCACTCCCTTGAATTGTAAAACTTCAAAACACATGTGATACCCATAGGGAAAAAAAAAAAAGTGTGTATTTCAAGACAGGAGCCAGAGACTGAAACAGTTTGTCACAAAGAAAATACTTGCATGATAAAGGAAAAATGCAGCTCTTGGTCTTCTATGTGCACTCTTTAGAGACTCCAAACACTCAAATATCACTAATTAAAACCTGTTTCACCACTAATTCACCACTCATTCACATGGCGTGACTTAATTACCATACCAGCAAATTTATAACAGTTCAATGCATGAGTAACTTGGTTGAAGATTAAGCTGACATTTTTAAACATACACACACACACACCCCTATGTTGTAAAAAAACAAAACAAAACAAAACAAACACAACAACAACAAAACATAGCTAAAGATAGCAAAGTGGAGTACTCTAAGACTGGGAAATGACGGAAATCACATTGCCAGGACAAACTTATTTCTGTCATTTTCTGCATATGCACTAAGATAAAATGTTTTGCAATGTGATTCTAATCCCCACCAGCCCATACCCCCCAAGATATTTGTTTCAGTGAGCAAAAAGGATCGTGTTCCCACTGCAAACATCTACACATTATTTTATTTCACCTTTGCGGTGGAGAGGATGTCATTTGCAGTGACACATTCCTGAAGTACATCATACTTCCCAAACCACCCTTTACATACATAGAAGACAATAATGTACTGATTCAAAAGAGAGAATTAAGATGCAGTGGAGATTAACGTCAGAAATATCTCCTTTCTTATATCTCTTTGAAAGGCCTGTCAGAGTATCCAGTAATGAAAGAACTTTTGGTAAGGTTAAAATCCACTGAGTGCAAGTACAGTTATGAAGTTTGGGACTTCTGCCAGTCAGGTCTGGAGAACCACATCAGGCACTTGGGAAAAATTTGCACAGTATCACACAGGATCTCTTTGGCACAGGTGTTTCTCCAAGACAGTATCAAATTATTTTTGCTTGACCTTTCTCCTTCTGAAATCCCCTGCTTAAACATGAGAAGTCTCCCTTATTTTATAATCTTATTTTCATGGAATTCCCCTAAAAAATAATACTGTGTATTTAATTTATTAAAGACAGGGATAAATACCCTACTAGATGGCCAGTAGACTATATAACTAATGCTAATCTCTGAAAAAAAGCACACAAGATTTTTCAGTTTTTTGTTGTTGGTGGTGGTTTTTTTTTTTTTTTTTTTTTTTAATCCCATTACTACCTATTCTTTCCATTTTTTCTGCAGCTTTCATTCTGTTCCTGGTCCTTTCCTAGTTCTAATTCCTCGCCCTAGCCACAGACTCTTCATGGACTAGAGCTACTGTCTCACACCACAGGATTTCCATCCCACCCTACTGTGCAGTGTGGCCTCCTCTTGCTCCTCAGGATGCACCATTACAGTTCCTTTGACACATCCTAGATCCTTTTCTGACTCCTTCCATCTGTTCTCCCAAATCAAGGTTCTACTTTTTTCTTTACAGCCTATGATTCTAATTCATCTTCTTTTCATATATCCTTTTTCATTTTTCAGGCATCCAATCTATAATCTGAGTTTCCAGTCCCTTCCTCAGTGAGTAAACACTACTTTTCTCCCTTTAACCGATCTCTCCCATCAAATCTCAGGCCCAATGTTCTTCTCTCCAAGGTGTCAGTATCAACCTGTTCTAATATTTCTAACTGGCTCCTAGCCATCACTTTCTATTCTCACTTAATGTCCATGTCCAAACACACCATCTGCCAGTGTCCAAACACTATTTCAGCATTAAGTCTTAATCTCCTTGCTGGTCATAGTTTTGTTGCCTCTCTCCATCAAGTTCTAAATCAATTTTTCTATTCATACGAGGTCTCATTCACCCTCTACAACTAATGAGGCTTTTTATTTTTTATTTTTATTTTTATTTATTTTTATTTTAATTTGGTACTGTCATCTTCATCTCACAGGTAGCTTACTGCATGTGAGGCATAGCAGAAACACAAAACTGGACCCAGCATAATGTGAAGCAACCTCAAGCTGTAATTATAATGAAAAATCTTATTCTGCCTTGAACTGGAATAAGCTCCTTTGGTTGGAAACTTCAGGGCATGCACTCGCAAACTTCCACCAAGTCTTTACTAAGAACATGTAAAATGTGGTTTTCAAAAGCTTATAGCTTGGTTAAATTGAGCTGTTTCTCAGAATCCTGTAGATAAAAAAACAAAACTATACACATCATGCATCTGAACAGGTACGTATATTTTGATCCCTCCACAACAGCAATGATAGCATTTACCAAAAAAAAAGTCATTAATTTTTGCTTTGTTTCTTCTCCCTAGACCTCACCCCCCCAGGCAGGGGAAAAAAAAACAAACATTCCTTCATCCTGAGAAAGTGCTGAAGCAAATCAATTGAAAAGCTCCTCAAAATTATTCAGGCTCATTTAGACCTTTAATGTAGAAAAGGTCACTCTGAAAGTTAATCTATGCCTAAACTGAGGTTTGTAAAGCAGGTATTGTAAACAGAAGTTATGAGAAAACATTAATAATGGTTTAACTTCACCACTTACTACTGGTAGAGCACTCTGGCAGAACATTTGGGTTACTTTAGCACAAAAATAGTTTTGTCATTTGACTATGAGAATACTGACCCTGCTTCAGATGCCTTTCTTCACTTAATTGTAAAGATTTCCTGGAACTCTGCTTCACATTAAACAACTGCATGACAACATTTTTTTTTTTTTTTAGCATTTAATCCATTCTAATATCCTGATTTACAGAGATCTGACATTATTTTTCTGACTAGTTAAGAAAAGACCCCTCTTTTTTTCTAAGTCTATTACTCTTTCCTATTCTTCTCTGGCATACACCTGACCAGAACATATGACAGCATCACAGGTAAAGGTCGTAAATGTAATTATCCCTTTTGGCAAAGACAAGTCTTGGAAGAAAAATAATTTGTAGACTGAATTCAGATATTTTTAAAGGACCTTTAACTCTTTCATTTTGGATAGTGTTACAGTTTATACATCATACCATCTGATGAGTCAAAAAATGTGAAGAAGCTCACCAGTCTCTTGCTATCTGTCGACATACTAAACATATTATATGCCTCAGTATGAATTTTTCCTTTAAAAACAAGAGAAGGAAGCCTGTGCACTTTTTTAATTTGCTCATTGTAGATAATGATTTTTTTTATTATTCACACTAGCACGCTATTGATGCCTCTGTTGACCTTTAAAACATCCGGTCCAATGTTTAGAATTCCTGGAGTGTGATGATACAAACCCATGCCGATTATCAGAGGACTTTCAATTAAATACCTACAAGGCAACCAATAGCAAACAAGAAAACATTCAAAAGGTGAACAACATACAGGTGAACTCTTCCATATCCCAATTCTCCAAAGCCATTAGAATTAATCCTTTTTGCCTTAGATTTCAAGTTTAAATTCCAATGAAAAGTCATTAAATGTTCACAATGATATAAAACCTGAGACATTCAAGAGATTCTCTGTGTAATAAATCATACTGAAGACAGAAATCACAATGAGTTGAACAAATTACATACATCCTAGGTCATATCTCACTGTTATCTCTTCGATCAAATTATACATTCTTCTCGCATCACCGGTAATTGAAGATCCACTCTCTGTGGATCTGCTCTGTGACTGGTAAAAATTTGTCAAAAAGTAATTGCATGAGACCTCATTGAAACCAGCCCTGGCTTGCTGAGCAGAGAAGCCCTATGTTTCAGTATTATGTGAATTTTACAACAGCTGCTTCAGTTTAAATCCATTACTTTACAACAGGAGAAAGGAAGAAAGTGGAATTCTGGATTCCTTGATTTTATGACTTTTTCTGATATTTGAGAATATATTTTGAGGTTATAACAGCAAGTTACAGGATTAATCATATAAAATATTCTAAATCATTAAACAAAACAGTATAATGATGTGACATATGCAATGCCACCAACAGAGAAAGGAGACAAAGGATTTGGTGCCTGTGATAAATGAGAAAGGCAATTGGAAAAGAATTTGTAATGGACAGAAAACACTTGGGAATCTTCATTTTCCTGAACAATATACCAGATGTAGAAGCCATGTTATTCTTTGTAACAATGCTGAAAAACAGAACAAAACAAACAGCAACAACAACAACAAAAAGCTATAAAAGGGAAGATGTGTACTGTAGAGAAAGCTGAAACCACGTATAGTATAGATATATTTTACCACAGTCTACCACCAGTCTCAGAACTAGATACGAAGCAATAGACTGTAGCTTTCCTGGTTTAGGTTTATATTTCATATGAAATTCTTTTCACAAATATTGAGGAAATCAGATGAATATAGATGAATTGGATGATAAAACAATAATCTGCTTGAAAATCTCAAATAACTGTGAAGAAAATGTGTTTGTCCTCTGCTATACAGATAAATCAGAATTTCAAGCTACTTGCTTTTTTTTTTTTTCCATCACTTAAACTTTCTCCCTCTCAGTTTTATCTGAGCACATTGTTAGTGTGACTCAGTGATGCGGCTGTATGAAACCATATGCTCAGAAGTCTGACGGCTGCTGAAGCCTGTCAACAGTCAGACATATCAACTGCTGACATCTGCACCAGTTGTCAAACCAATGACTATGAATGTCACTGGTCATTAGACTTATTTTCAGTCACCCAGCTATAGTGACATGACCTGTAACTCTTCCTGCTACTGCGGGATACAAGGACTGATAGTCTGACTCACCCAATTTGAGAATAGTAGAATGTAGATAATATCCTCAGTTGCTATGACAGCATCCTAGTCAGGGTGTGATCCAGGATTCACAATGCCTGATAATAGGACAAACGGAGTCCAAGCTCTAAGAGATAATGAGTATGCTTGAATATACTTTTCATACACATTTCTGAATGGGAAGAGAGGTCAAGCTGCATGAGCCTAGTAATAACAACCCTTCATTAATTTTGCTTTATCCTGAGGCTATTTCTCAAACATGCAAGAGGAAAATGAAAAATCAGGATGGCATGGACTGCTGGAGAGCCTAAGACCTATTCCTGTTCCTTCTGTTCATAGGAACTGCTGCTGTGATCATTCCTAGAAGGAGCAAGGGAAACACTTCCTTGCTCTATTTTCTAACTGATCATGTGGAAGCCGTCCAAAATCAGGTTAGAAGTCACACACTCACAAACATTTCCTTCCAATCACGATATGAAATACAACCTAAATCTGGTATTATACCTTCCAGTTCTGCAAATACTTTCAAAAACTTTGTAAGACCACTTTGCAATACTGGCTGGGAGCATCTCTCCCTTTCCATGTGCACAGTATGTTGTATTTAACCTTCTTTTTAAATGTTATACCACTAACATTGAGATAGTTCACTTAAGCTTGAAACAGTTCACTTTTTCTTAAAATAAAGCAAATGGCATTTGGTTATTTATTCCAAAGAGTAGTAATTCCTGTCCTAGAACTTGACAGAAATTTCTATTACATAAACACAAGTCTTATTTCCAACCATTTGCATACATAATATGTACATAAATGTACTGTATTGATATTAAATTATTAACAAATTATTACCTGTAACTATATAACAATACCTAAATGTATAACACTTTACTCAGAGCAAACTTTATGCTTAAATGTCTTACGTAATAGTCCCTTTCCTAACGATATTATGAAGAGTGACACCAGCTAATGATAGCAGATGACACTACCAAGCTATTCTCACAAAGGAAACACATTTTATATGAGCATTTCTACGATGGTCAGCAGGCCACAGCTTAACAGTTTGTGGCACAGTAATCTGCAGCATGACCATTCATCCAATTACTGCTGAAATCGTGATATTAATCTACTCAAAGGGCAAGTTAAGGGTTGATTGCCAGCAGTGGAAAATGCTTGGTATAGGTAATATGTTACAGAACTGGTTTAGTCTGCTCTTACTGGTTTCTGCTGCCTGCATGATTTGACTTCATTTTTGAGTGGATAAAAACACAGAATCCAAAACTGGGTCAAATCCTATCTGCCTATTACCTGTGATAAATATCTTCAGCATTGCTAATGACAAGAGACAGTCTCATGCTGTGGTCTGCCAGGAGTATTCCAGCAGTGCAGACTCACAGTCCAACGCATCTCCATAGGGTACAGGACTCAGGCAAACCACTTGTGCTGGGGGACCTCGACTAGAACCTCCCTTAATACTTCACATTCACAGAAGCATCTGATCTCCCCTAGAGTTCCACATTTATAATTGATATGATAATTTTGGACTACAGTTCAAAATCTTTGGAGATTATTTAACAGACAGTAATACAAGATTTGCCAGGGAATTTTTGAAACACATGCATACTCTTTTAGAAATCACAGAAGAAGATGCAGGTCCTTAAGAAAACTGCAAAATCCATAGTTTAGGGTGGGTGGGAGGCCACAGTGGGAAGTTCGGCACAAGGTAGTCCCAGAAAGCTATTTCCATTCTCTTCCTATTAGTCATGACTCAGACAACATTTGCCATGCAGAAAGCACACACTTTTAAAAATGAGCCTGAAATAAGCTTTCCTGCTCCTCATCACATGCTTATATTGCTTGGGCTTTAGGTCTCAAAGGGGAATGTGGAAAAGAATTACCAAATGCTTCAGCCAGTGCCACCTTTTACTCCTCTCCTTGCATTTGGAAAAGGTCAACAGACCCATTTGAACTGCTCATTCTGCTTCATTTCACAGGAAGCGAGTTACAATCCATATAACTTTCATAAAATAAACACAATTTATACAATCCAATGAGATTCGTAATGACTAGTATAATGACTAGTATCATACTCCCCAAAGCATGTTACAAGGAATTTGTGATTTCTATGAAAAACAATGTTAGCAAAAGTATTAGAAGCGTTACAGAAAAGTCATACCCCAATCACAAATCAGTCATATCAATTGCATTTGTTAAAGTACAGCATAGTTTTCAACATTCTTTTGCTGTCGAATAAGTAATATCACTTTAAATGCTACCCCAAAGTATTATTTTTCTGCATTGCATCTGTAATACTAAGATTTTGTTTGAATTTTAAATAACATATTTCCCCTTAAAGACTTAAGATGAAGTAGAATTGAAAATCTGAAATTTAGTTTAAATATTTTTGTGACTGCTATATAGCAATACCTTATTGTACAAAATCTTATTAAATTCAATTTGCTTCTTTCAATTAGCTTTCCAGAGCTACAGACTGGGGAGACATCTTACTGCTTTCCTGTATAACCATAAATCATGGGAACTGCTATTTAAGAATCCCAAGGACTGCTCTTTCCAAATTTTGCATCTCCTGAGGCAATTTTAGAGGCATAATAATTGCCTTTAATTACTGCACTGGTAAATTAAAACTTCAGCAAAATTACTGTTACCTTTTCTACATCAAACAATTGTTTTTATTTTGTGGTTGTACATTGTCTTTTTGAAATATTTCTATTATTTATCTTCTCCTTTACTTCAAAGTATTTTTTTGGCAATTGCAAACCTTACAAATTCTAAGAATCAAACATTATAATAAATAATGACAAAATCTATAGGCCTTCCAAGTTTCTTTATAATTCACAATATATTTTTACTTTGTGAATCAGAAAACACACATCTTTACGATTTAATAGGAAATGGGAAAAAAGCCTACTTCATTTTCAGCAGAAAATAAAAGTTATATTGACTGATTTTTATTCATGCTTTAGTTTTTAAAAATAAAAAAGGCTTTCCTTGCAAATACTCTCATTCTCTTCTACTTTCTTAGCCTGCACTTCAGAGGTTTTCTCTCTCCTGAACACGCTGAGTTACCATGTCCCATCCTCTCAAAGACTGTTCTTTCACTCAGATTGTAGGAAACCTAACAGGACAACAGCTTTAAGAGTCTAAATTATGACTTGTAGACTACAAATAAACAAATTAAATGGATACAACTTTTCACATCTATAAATAGTATTCCAATTTAACTTCTTTATTATTTCTAAGATGCAAGATCAGAGCAACTAGGCTTTACACTTATATATGCTAAGCCATTTCATTGACCATTCAGTCATTCCATAATTAGCTACGTTGTTCTCAAATTTATCTCGGACATAGCACTGTTTTCCTATCAAACTTACAAACAAATGTCTTTACAGAGCCCTTACAGTTGTATCAAAATACCACAACCTTCTTCAAAACACATCACTGGTATCAAAATAACATTTAGACCTGCTACTTCATATAACAAGTTACAGCTAGCAGAGCTCAAAAACATAAACATTTCTTTCAGCTCAATTAGTTAAGCTTTATTGTAAGGGTTGTCCTGCTACTAGAAACTGGGAGAGTACCTAGATATCGACTGCCTTATAACCTCCTTTGATTCAAACAACTAATTGGTGTCACTATCCAGCCAACTACTAATGAGTGTCAGGATTTTGTAGAATTATCATGTAATGACCCAAAGGAATGTAATAAAATAAAATAAACAGGTGCAAATTTTGCAAAAATAAAATTAAGTATAACAGTTTTATATTAGGCATCTCGATGATGAAAACAAGCATCGCCTATTATTGTAAAATTTATAACTGAATAATTATATGTTTGAAAGCACAAGCTTTAATATTTTGTTTGATTCAGTTTGTTTTTTACACAGCTCTTAAGGCATATTATCTTAATTTGGGGAGCAATTCCTAAACCAGCATCACTGATAATTTTGTAGACTTACTTTCTATTCTTATTAGGCAGGAAAACAGCTGTGCCAGAAAGAAGCTGCATAACTGTAATTAGTTTGCAACAGAACAGTTTTTGAGGGGTTCTCTTTCTTTGCTGCTCTACTCCTGTAAAGATTTCAGCTATGTATGTCAGTTTTCTTACAGTCTAATTTGCTACATTCAAGAGTACAGCTTCAGAAAGCATTACAAGAACATTTTGTTAATCATATACCATGCTCAGAAATACAGATTTTGTGCTTGTTTTTGTTGACAGCAGGGAGATGTACAATGTTAGCTGGATGCCCATAGATGGCCTGATTTTCCTCTCTGTAGTTTGGAAAAGAATTGTTTAGTATCCCAGCATCTGCATTTCCAAGCTCCACTCAGCTTCACTTGTCATTTCTTTTCCACTTTGGTTTTATGTTTTTACTTTCATTACAAACATTTTCCTAATTTCTTTGCCTGTGTCTCTGATTTGTGATGCAAGCTGTTTGTGTATTCTATTGTGTATTCTATTGTTGCTCTTAGCACATCTCAAAGGGTCATGATACCTACAGTTGTTCTGAAAAATGAGTTTTTCCTCTGTTTTATTTTGTTTGTGTTGTTGTTTTTGTTTGTTTGTTTTGGGGGGGGGGGGGGGGGGGAGGCCGCATCACTGAACAGGGCCACTGACCTTATTAGTGCTGATCCTGTGATTCAATTCTGTAAAAAATCTTGCACTGGGGATATGTTCAAAGCAGCATTCTCTTTGCTTTCTACTAAGTTATTCCTTCTCCCATTTCTTGCATGATCGTTATAGTACTGAGTAAGCATGGTGAGAGTGGAAAGAAGTGGATACTCTTGTCAGTACTTGCCACTACACAGCACTCTTGTGACTCAGAATAATGGAATGACCAAGACTTGAAGGCACCTCAGGAGGCTGTCTAGTCCAACCACCTACACCAACCAGGATTATCAGGGCCAAGGCCAGTTAGGTTTTGAGCATCTCCAAAGACAGAAACTCCACAACCCCTCTTAGCAACCCGTGTCAGACTTTGATGACCTTCCCTCCTCTTGGGGAGCCCAGCACTGAACACAGCAGCCCTGGCAAGGCCACATCTAGAACAAGCAGAGGGGAAGTACCACTTCCCTCAGCCTGCTGGCATTCCTTCGACACCATCACTATCACCAGAAAAAAACATTCCTGAACAGACAGAAAAAACTGTTGCTGCTTTCCTCATATTTCATTCAATGGTTTTAAATACAACATACATGATTACGTTGATAGTTTTCATCTTGCTGATATCTGCTACTGCATTGAATTTCCCTCACTAACACTTCCACAATGGAGAATTAGGCATTATATTCATTTAGTTTAGCTCTGAAGTTTTACCTGCGTAGAAAATAACCATGGTAACAATGATAGGTAATTCACATTGATAGAAAAGCAGAATATGCACACTGTAGGTTCTGCCACTTAAACCCAAATTCAAACAAAAACAAAAATCTTATCAAAGATAAATCATTAAAAATATTCTGGATCAATCAATGCATTTTAACTTTGCCTTTGATTATTCTTTCATTAAAATATAAAAAAAAGGCAAAAAAAAGTTTCAATATAGAGAAATATTTTCCTTCTGAAAATGCTGAAAACCTCTACTGTTTTGAGAACAAAATTGAAATGTTCATCAGGTGAGTTCAAACTGCCACTAAGTGACATTTTTACATAATAATTTAATATTTGTACATTTAAAAGCAACTGTTAACTCTGGATTTTCATGTATTCGTGGTAGAACTTGGTAGAATTCTTGGTCAAATCATTAAGAATCAGACTCTCACTTGGTACAAATTAGCAAAATTCCATAGGAAGGAACATAAATGCAAACAGGCAAGCAAACAGTAACTTGGAACCTAGCTATTGACTTTGATTAAAACTTCTCTTCTTGGCAGTTTATCATCTAACTAATTATGATGAAAATTAATTACTTCCTGAAAAATCATATTGGAGATCCTTTGATATAAAATATAAAAATTGACAGAATTATTTTATCTCCTTCCGCAGTATGTTTCACTTAAGTTAGATTAGTATCTGTTTTTAAATCTATTTTTAACATTTTACGGATTCTGTCTTTTCTCACAACATCTGCAAGAATCCTATGTTTTTGGGACTTTTAACTCAAACTTACTCTTTAAAAACAACAGTTTCATCTTGGAGAGTACATCCCTCAGTTTTTAAAAAGGCAATCAGAAAACAAATACCCTGTTCATCCCATCAAGCTATGTAAGCAAGAAATATAACAAGCCAGATAACAGAACAGCAAAACCACAGTAGAGTATAAAGCTGCTTAATTCATTAGGACCCAATATTACTACTTTTGCCCATGTGGTATCGATTATTCCCATCCGTGTTTATATGAGAATTAAAATAGTGTTTTTAATAGCAATAATAAAATTCTTTTAAAATACTTAGTCTTATAACATTTTAAAAAATTATACAAAGGCAAAGTCACATGGCATCTTTACAAGGTGTTGTTTCCACATTTAAAATGTGAAGGAATAATGCATAGATTGAAGAGGAGCCTAATTTCTACACAAACTCTGAACAGACCCTGGCTGTAGTACAGATGATTATCGTCTTTGCAGATACATCCAAACATTAGATGGCTTTCTGAAGATCAAAACAGAAATCATCACCAGCAATAAAATGAGCTTGTTTAAATTTGCTATCATCTATACAGTAATTGAACCAGATATTATAACGTCAACAAGAACAACAAAGACAAAACCAAAAAACAAATACACAAAACAACAACAACAACAAACCACAAGGCATTAAATTCAAGAAACTGTCACACATTGAGAATGCAAATTGCTTCTTAATTTCCTGACCTTATAGTGTAAGAGAATGAGCACTACAAGTAGACTATTATATCATAATCTCAGGGAATTAAATAGGTTAAATACCAAGTAACAAACACACTGCATTGCAAGAGACTAAGCAGGAAATATACTGAGTGTTCTGAAAGTAGGAAGTTGAATTTTGAAACACAGCAAGAAAAAGAAATAAACAAAATTTTGGTTACAAAGCTACCAGATGATTTTAGAAGGTATGTATTTCTTAAGCCAAATGACTTTTTGACATCAAATGCCTGCCTGGTAGAAAGTATACACGTCTTCAACTACTCTTAAATGTACATAGTTCCCATGCCCATCCCTTCAGTTTACAGACCTCTTCAAACAGTCTGTTTTTGTGTAGATCAGGTGGGTATGTCGGATGGCAACACATTTTTTTCTCTATGCTACTCCCAAAGAAGTAGCATTAGTCTGGGGTGGAGTTAATTTTCTTCATAGCAGCCCATATAGTGCCATGATTTGGATTTGTGACTCAAACAGTGTTGATAACATACCAATGTTTTAGCTATTGCTGAACAGTGTTTGCACTTCATCAGCTCTTATCTTCTACCTCCTGCCCTATTCATCCCCAGAGAGAGTAGGCTGTGGGTGAGCAAGAAGCTGGGAGGGGACACAGCTGGAATAGCTGACCCAAACTGATTCAAGGGATAGCCCATGCCATAAAACCTCATAAAGACTGGTGAAAGGGTGTTGGTCTGGGAGGCAGACATTGCTTAGAGACTGGATAGAGCATTGATCTATTTGTGGGAGGTGGTGAGTAACCTTTGGATCACTTGTGTCCCCCACACCCCACCACAAAGCTCCCTGTCCTTCACTTAAACCATCTTTATCTTGATCCACATGATTTCTCTCTTTTGCCCTTCTTGTACTCTCCCTTGGCCCACAGCACAAGGATGGAGGTGAGTGAGCAGCTCAGATAGTGTGGCACCTAGCTACTGACTGGGGTCAAACCACCACAAAGCCCTAGAAATTTACAACCTTTGTGCAGTTTGTCCTATTTTTCTAAATCAGTCATTGTTTCCTACCCTCCACAAAATGCTGACTTCTCATAGAACGCCATGCTAGAACTTATGGAAAAGGCTGCAGTCCACCAGGTCAGCTTTAGCTTAAGCACCAGGTCACGCACATTTGCGCTAGTGAAGAAGCAGTGACTACTGGAATTGTGTACTTAAAAGAAAAAAAAAAAAAGTCTAAAGTCACAAGGTTAGTTCTCACTGCTTCCATTCCTCATTTGCTGAGATCCAGTGAAGTCTGTGTTAGGGTTGAAGATCTGCTGCTCTGACAATTCAGATCAGTTAATGTTCATTGGACAACTCAAACACACATGGCCTTCATCAGGCCCTGTCTACAGCCTGCTTAATAAGTTAAGAAAATGTAAAACTAAAATGAAATCAAAAGGGAAAAGAAATAAAGTTACTGGAGACTCAGTGACTGCCTTGTCTACATGATGAACAGAACTTCACATTATTTTTCTTTCCATTAGCATATATGTAAAAAATTACTGTGCTCTTATAACTGACTAGCATGAACTGACAGTATTTGATCAGCTTTAATATTTTACAGAAACAGAAGCATTCTGAGAGTTTAATACAAAACAGCATGCTGAGTTTGTCCACAATAACCTGTTAGCTGCAGCAGTGACCATATTCATAAATATTTGAAATTTTTTAATGGAACAAACTTGAGAATCTTATTTTCCCACTCAGTTAAACTGGTCACATTTTTATAATTCTACTGTTTTCTAAGATATTACATCACCAATATAACCCAAAAGGTATGTCTTACAACGAAAGATTTTCAAAAATTCTAGCTCAATGGTGAAGCTTAACTGCATATTCTATTTAATTTTTAGGATACAGTGTACCTTTTTGATGCTTCTAATAAGAAAATTTTGAATATACATATTGAAAGACAAGGAAAGTGTATTTATATGTGCATACAAGATGTATAGTCTATTGACAGTACCGTGGCACTTACACGTTTGAGGGTTAATCTGGAGCTCTAGCTCAGTTTTAATGAAAATTGAGGAAACTGGCTTGAAGACCAAAAGCAAGCATGTCAAGGACTGGTCTCCTTTATTTTATACAACATACTTCGTGCAAGTATTTCAGAAGACTTTACAGCAGATACAAAATAGTTAAAATCAAAAAGCAGACGAAGGAGATATAGATCAATATCATTTCTTAAACAAAAGGAGACATTTCTTCTTGTCTTACAACTGGGAAGTGTTAAATCTGAATTTCCCTTTCTACTGAGTTGCTGATTATAATGTCATTATAATGAAAATAACAAAAACATTGCCATTTAAGCCTCACAGATTTTATAGCTTTCTCTAATCAGAATTTTACCAAAGCTTCCTTCAGAATTACTTTTATAAGTAGCTTTGTTTTCTAAATAAAATTAGAGTTTGCTGCTTTTGATGGAAAGGGTAATAACACGAACAAAATTATTAAAGAACTGATGCTAACTTGAAAGCTTGGCAAACACATTTAATTTAGAAACTGCAACGTGACTCCCTTAGTCATTTTCCATGTCAGGTTGAGAGTTTAACAGGCAAAAGAACCTCTCAAGTGTAATAAAAGTCCTTTTATAAAACAAGCACTAGTGCTAGTTATGAGTTTGTTTGGGTTCATATATATTGTGTGCAGATTTTATATTTATGAAAGTTGATACAGTTCATTTATCTTGAACACTTTTACAAGACCTGCATCTGCGGAGAAGCCAACTCTACACATTTAATAAATGTCTCTTTCTCTAATACTGTGTATATGCTATTGACTCTTCTTGCAAATAGAATTTCTTTTGAAGTCTGTGGGGCATGCAGGGAACCACACATATTCTCATGGGGTTCTTTCAGCATAAGAAACCCTCCAGTGGAATAAATATTTTGTGCTGAAGGCCTCAAGGCTTGCAGACAGCAGATTAGCCACACCAAGATTGAGAAAGGAGAGAAGACAACTGCTTGATGATATATGAGAAAGCAAAAATTGACTGACAACCAGCCATTATTGTTTGTTTGGAGAAGATGGAAAAATAGGGGTACCTCTGCTGCAAAAATTGACTGTTGCACAGATGTCATAGGCTTTGGAGACAGTTCGCCCAACTGGAAAGCTGTAATTAAGCAAGCCTGCCCTCATGCCAGGCTTCCTGTCAGTAAAGTTTAATTCCCATACCACAGGAAAAAAAGCTTCCCTTGACAACTGGCTGATCACCTTCTCTACAGGCAAGGCTACCTACCTCAAGGCACAATGCCTTCTTGGATCAGATTTTGGAATTTTACTCAGACCTCAGTGAAAGCATCAAAAGCTCATTGTTAGGTCTTTTGAACTTTTAGAGTCATTTGTGTGTAAGTATTAACCTGAGAATCTCATTGAGTGTAAACTAACACACCTCAACTGATTTCAATGATTTCATTGCAAAAATATAATCTACTAATAGTGTTTAATTATTGAGGTGTACTACTTAGTATTTAATTAAAAAAAAAACACTGCAAATACTATGATATATGACTGTAGACTACTCTGATCTTTAAAACTATGTATTGGAATTTTCAACCTCAATACATACAATGAGACCTGGAAAAACTTAACAGATAAAAAAAAGCCATATCAACATAGCCAGTGTTCAGGCAGATAATGAATGAGAGGGGAATGAAATTCCAGTCAGGATGGCATGTAATATGCCATGCAAAGTTTTCAGTATCATCAATTTTTCTCCAATGAAAAGCCTGAAATCTACATTGAATACAGGTATGTGGGTAGGTGATTCATGATATTCTTGGCCTTATCCATATTTTTTCAGCTATTCTAGCAGACTGCATCCCACGACTAGGGTAATAAACCACATTTCCTTTATTTAGCTATCACACCCTCCCACTTCAGAATCTCCATTTCTTCTCATAAAAAGCAAATACTACAGCCAGTCCTTTAGACAGGGCCAGCTCTGAATGCTGTCCTCCCTGAGCTGCCCAGCCCTGTGTTGGCTCCAGGCTCCTCTAAACGTTGGTGTTTGCTCAGTTTTGAAGACAGAGGAAACTACAGTTTCCCCCAAAAATCCTGGAGTAAAGAAGAACACTCAACACCACAACCAGGGCTGCCACGTGCAGGCAGAGCCATCTGAACGCTCAGCCACCTCCTTCCCCACTGCGGCCAGGGCCTACTCGAGCCAGCGGTGCCATGGCCCTGGTAGTGGTGAGGAAGCAGCCCCTGGACCCCTTGGAGGGAGGCCCACAACCCCATTGTGAGGTGGCACAAAATAGTTCACATACTGCCACTACATGCATATCCACAGCAAGAGTTATAATACGATAGTTAAGCTACTAATTATTTTTCAGTGAGGCAATATATAATATCACCTTAGTAACATACAGACTTTTAGCGCAAGTACTTGGGATTAAAATATTCAATGCCTATCTCTCTAAAATCTCAAGCAACCACATAACATATGTTGACTAAAAGCAGTATGTGGCCTTTGGTATTTGTCACATGCCTTGTCCTCTATGGCATTTAGGTTTTTCCTATCTTAAAGCCATGGAATCATCATCATCTCTTTTACCTCATCAAAAAATACTATCAAAATTCTAAAAGGACACAGCTTATATAAAAGTCTATTCTACTTATTTAGCCTATTTCTGGTGTTTTTATTGAGTTTTACAACTCGAGGGCCATTTTTTTCTTTACATATTCGGAACAATCAAAATCATACAAAGTTAACCTAATTCATACTTATTATCAAGCAGTACATGTTGATTGCCATTAAAGTTGTACTTGGAAATGCATTTTATTATTTTTCTGCTGCTATACTTTTTACAGACCTGACATCTCTACTTCTTAATGGCTTTTGCAAGGCATTTAATTTAGCATTCTTCATATTCTGACATCCAAATGAGGTTTTCCTTCAAACTGGTCTTCTGCAGTTATTTGGAACTGCTTTTATAATGCTTAATAAACAGTCTCCCACCTCCATATAACATGTATGCTGATTTCTAAATTATTCTTATTTCTAAAAATTATTAAGTTTATATTTGACCAAGAAATGCATTCAAAATTTAGCAGGTAGCCTGTGAAAGTAAGAAAAAAACAGAGATAAAGAAAATAAATTATATGTATGCCTGTTACAGGGAATAAAAGGAAAATAAAAGCTTATAAAATAGATAAACATTCAACATCCATATGGAATATAAATGAATCTTTCGCTCTTCGTTTTGTGTAGACCCCCTCTATTGCCCCTCCACATTACTCTAGACACTATATATTCAATGCTTTGTTTACACTGAATTCCTGTGAACTAAAGATACAACAAATAACCTTCATGTTTCTCAGTACAATCTATAGGTACCTGCTGTTAGCAATTACATTAAGCCTTCAAGGAAATTTAGACTACATTGCTGTACTGTTCATTCTTTGATCCCTGAGACAAATTGCATAGTTCTACAATGCAAAGCAAATCTGCAACCATGATAGTTTATAATAATATATATATGTAATATATATATGTTTTATATATATATATATATATATATATAAAAGCATTTGTACAGTTCCTTTCTGAACTCAGCCAATCAATACACAATTACTCAACTAGCATGAAAGTAAACAGAGTGGTCAGCAGAAGTCCAAAATGGGTCCTGAGGCCAATTACAGAAAACATGCAATTATCCAGTCATAAAGATTACAGTTTGGATTAAATTAATATTGGCTGGTTTTCACAGGTACAAGTAAACTGTATCTTTCAATGACCACTCCTTCTGGCTGATCCCTAAGCACCGAATCTAGGCTCTTTGGAAGCAGACTTCCAGGCTGTCAACACGGGAAACCCTCTCTCATCCTGCTTTCCACTGAAACTCTGAGCCTAGCAAGATCTGCAGCCTGACTAGCTCAGAGTCAGGGCAATCAGAGGTCAGTATCTTGCTGAACAACGACACGTGTCCCAGCAGATAAGCAGAGATCCAGCCTCAGAGCCCACTGCCTTGTTCCAGTTCAAATCTACTTCTAATAGAAGTAAGATCTGGAAGGGAGCAGGACAGGAGGAGATGTAACAAGGACTTGCATTAATAACTGTAACAGTGTTAGCACAAAGAAAAATCTGTCTGATTTTAGCCACTTAAACGGAATTTGGAGAAACTATGCAGAAGTATTGCTATTCTTTGGAAATATTTGTTTTTATTTCAGACTAGGACAAAATGCCAAAATTCAGGAATAGTGAACTACTTCTTTAAATATTTAATTAAACATTTTGATGTTACAAAACCAAACAAAAAATCTTGTTACTGCTTGTTAACTTAAAATAGTGATTTATTTTAATGGAAAAATAACAGCAACAACAATAATAAACAAGACACATGAAAATTAAATGATATTTTCTTAGAGTGTTGTGATTCTTCATGAGACCTATCCATTGGATTCTTCTTACCTCTATTCTCCTGTGAACAAATTATATTTCAAATAATGTTCCCTCGAGCTAACAGGAAAAAGCTAATGCAATATGGAGAAAGTAAAAAGCAGATGCCTTCCCAACCCCCCCAAACCAAAGACACCATTCCCTGCAAAGAATAAGAGGACCCCCCCATCCAACTTGGGGAAAAAGAAGTGACAACCTAAACTAGAATTACAGTAAAACTGAAGTTTTCTGTAAGAAGATTATTGATTTTCCAGAAGACATTTCCAAAGGAAACATTCACAGCGGACCATTAAAAGTTTTAGAAGTTTGTCATTAAGAAAAAAAAAAAAAAAAAAAGGAAAAAAAAAAAGAGAGAGAAGCATGTGTATTTCTTAACAGACCTATAGTCTTAATTGTTCCATATACAAACACACAGATGGAGTGCACAGTATTCCCTTCTGCACCTCAACCTACACATTTGTCTTACTACCTGTTTCTATTTTGAGACTATTCAGTATACACAGGATCCTCTAACTCAGAAACCTCTTAATTCCCAAAAGTAAGGAAACAAAGAATGTGTTTACAGTAATTTTTTTCAAGGCATGCACCTTTTGAATGCCTACTAGTTGTTGAATTCACACAATTGAAGACAATTACAGGCAATTAAAAATACCCTTATAGAAATCACTTTTCCTTGCTACTTTTCATGTGCCAGCTACTGTATTTTGCTTGAAGCAGAGCCAGAAGTCTTAGGCTTGCAACCAGACATTACATAGACTTCTGGGACTAGCCAGACTTTCACTCTGGTGTCTCCCAGTGACAATAACCTAGTGGTACTACCAACAGGTGGTGCTACAGTTGGCACTACAGGGACTAAAAATAGAAGGTGAGACATTAAACATGAGACAACAAGCTAGCTTTACTTCAAAAATCTAGCCATACATTTGTGTATACGTCAACATTCAAAAGAAATTTGAGATACTTAGGGAATCCTGTAAAATGTTTGACTAACGTGACTAACAAAGAGAGAAAGACATACTCTATTTAAGTACAAGGTTACATAATCCCAAAGGTATATCAAATATAGGAAAACGACCTGTCAAATTTACCAAATTACCGATCACAAATCACATTCCTTGATACACACTCCACATATCCCCAAGGTGTGGATTAAAATAGTGTTGCAGTTGTAAACTAAGACACCCAAAATGTAAGAATTAACAACTAACAGAATTAAGATTGCTTCCAAAAATTTAATTACACCTCTTGGAAAGACACAATTTTGATACAGGTTTTAATTAGCCATATCCACATCATGTAATATGAAACTACTCAGTATTTCATTTTTACTCATCTTTTAATAGGTGACCTCATGCTTTATTTGCTGTGTACTACTCAACTGTGAGTTGGGAAGGAATTATTAATTCCCATCACGACATGTTTGGTGGCACACATCACACTAGTATCAGAGAGCTCCCCAATTCTAACTTTTTTCCACAGACCTTTATTGAGATGAGGATCTATCCCCATTACACAGAAAAAGGGTCAAGATGAATGGAGTATAAGGTCATAGTATCTGCTAATTTTGGATACCTAATTTGAGATGAAGAGGATGCGATTATTTACTACAGTATATCACTTTGTATTACCAAATCAGAGTTCTCATTAATAAATTCAATTAAACATAAAGGGCTTGAAGACTGAGTTCCAGGCCATGAAGATTATCTCTTTCCCCATCCTCTTTCTTACTTCATCCTTCTGTCACAAGCCAAGGTTGCTAGGACTTCTCTGACCAGCTCTCACTCTCTCTTGTGAGCTACTCTTGCTCTAAGTTTCTTATATCCACTCCTCCCAGTCCTTTTTTCTAGCCCGTTCCTTTCATGCCTGGTTAATAACAGTCTTCTGAATTCCCAAATCTGTCAGCACCTAATGTAATTTTCTTTCCTTTATCCTAGCTTCCTTTCATCAAAGCTACCTCAGTTCTTTTCCCTGCATTTCAGGTCCATTACCACACTCCCCTTCCCTCTTCCTCCAGGACCAATCCTAGTCTTTTATCCTTTTCCCTGATCTGTCTCTACATGTGTGCATTAATCAAAATTTTCCACTTAATTTTCACAAGTAATATATGCCATTACGAAATATATATATAAAAGGAGAGAACTGAAAATGGTTATCTTCTTTAGGTTCTAGCTCAAGGAAACCAAACAACCGTTACATGGGGTGTTATGTGCTAAGGAGATCACACAAATAACCAGAGACTAATGCCTTTATGGGGGAAAGAAATAGTAGCCTGTGTAGCTTTAAAATATTTACACTTTTCAGAGAATCAAGACCAAGTATGTTTGAAAAAGCAGCATCAATATTTGTAACAGCCTTTGCAGGTTTTATGGCAAACATATGTAAATGTACAAATATTCTCATTTGCAAGCATACTAAGGCAATGAGGAGTTATGCATTCTTTGCTGGCCAGCAAGGAAGTAATAAAACAAAAATAAGCATACTTTCAAAGCAGATATTCCCATAGCTAAATACAGACTGTGAATTACAACAGTATAATCTACTACTAGAGAAAATCTTACATCAAATATACACCCTGCAAAGCTGAATTTCTTTACATATGTATTTAAGTAGGAACTCCTATTAATCTAGTACACATCATGACCAACTGTACCCCACACCTCTAATAGAAAATGAAAATCCTTAGCTATGAATGCATATGATAAATCCCACAGTTTGATTAGCATCATCAGAGTGAAAGTAAAGACTATGGCAAAGAGCCCCAGAGGCAAACACAAAGTTAAAGTTCATCAGCCTGTTCCAATTTAAGTCAGAAGCAAAGCACCGCAATAGATTCCTACTGTATTAAGTGAGACACTTACCAAGGGCATTCCCCCACACCAACTCCACTTCTTCAGTAACTCAAAGCCAGCATTGTACAACGCTGGAAGAGTTTAAGTGAATTTCTTCTTAGGGGTTAATCTTAGGGCTCAGTCACACTTTGAAAACCATACCCCACAATTTAGACTGTGGGACCAAAACCACAAAGGGTTACAAAGGCTGCCGTTTTATACTCAACATTGGCATTATAGCAATAATGGAGGCATAACCTCAAAGGCCCTAACAGATCCCCTATACAATGCTTCTTTAGGAAAACAAACGACTAATTTGTACTACATCTGCGTTTTATAATGCACTCTTTTATATGATAGCATTCCTTTCTTTTCCTTGGCCAGAACAATACCACAACTATTTGCAGAAGGAAAAAAAAAAAAAAAAAAGAAAAAAAAAGCATACCCACCCACCAAGCTGTAGTTTATCACTAAGAAGTGCAGAATAAGGAACAACAAGCATTCTCTTCTTTTGTCTGGGGAGTATCTTGAAACTGTTTCTGAAGGCTTGTCAATGACTTATCAGATTCCTCACATCTAAGAAAAGTAATCCTAAATTAGTCTATATCAGAAAAGCCTGTTCTCACGTTTCCCTTTGCATTCCCACACCAAGACAAGTTCACATCCTACACTTCTGCCACTAGACAGTTAACTGAGCACTCAACCTGCCTTACAGTGATTACTGCAGATGGTCTCAAAACAAAACAAAACAAAACCACATCACCACTACCAAATGAAACAACAAATAAACAAAAATGCACATCAGAAATGCCCAGTGCTGCAGCAAATATTTGAGATAATTTCACAACTTTGGTGAATGGCCTGGCTTGCATCATCCCCCCATAGATGAGATTTACTCAATAGTATACAACAATATTGGAGAAAAATAAGTGTGTTTAAAAACTAAGGGTCAAGTTCTGATCTTATTATCAACAATGTGAATGACTACCAGACCAAGCAAAAGCAGACCAGAAGTAGAAGTGTTGTCCTATTGTCTGTGCAATTAAATACTCCTGTGAATCAATTCAAGGTGATCAGTACTTTTGACAAAATCCTCCCTGTCTTACCCAATCTTTGTTCTTACTCTTCTGTCTTTAAGAGGGATACATAGTCTAGGAAGAATATATTTTGCATTAATTAAAAACACACTTCAGAATAATTATTTTATAATAATTGATTATCAGGATAAAAATGGCATAATGAGTTTGAATTGTTAAGGATTGCTTATAAACAGAGCTGCTAAAATGCTTTCCTTTCCTACTCTGGTCACATCTGAATCATATAAGCAGATGCCTAATTTACTGGCACAATTAACTTTCTCCTGCTGTGCTTGAGATTTTTAATAGTAATACTTACAGAAAGGAAAACTTATATAATGTACTGTATTTTCCACCTCTAAAAATATTTTCTTGTATTTAAATAAAGAAACAGTCTGAAATGCACAATCTGAACAAGAACTCCGTATTCAGCAATATGAGAAAAAATAAATATAAAAATAAAAAATCATGCCAACCCATTCAGGATCCTAGATTTAGGTTTAGCTTTGCACATTAAAATATTGACTTTTATTTTTAATTATCCCAAATTTTTGCATTAATTGGGATAAATGCTAAAAATCCAGCAAACCCAAACCATACAATTTTAAACAAATATTCTCATGTATTCACCTCCATCCCTCTGAAACAAACTAAAATTAACACAGGGCACATATTATGTATTTTACTAAACATACTCAAATTCTTTACATGCAAATAGACATAGTTATTCATTGAAAAAAAAGGAAATATCAGTTTGTTGTCCACTAAGGATGCTTAATACCATGTTATGAAGTGAGAGTTCTCATTTTCTGAAGCTGTTATGCTTTGTAATGTAAATGCACCAATGAAAGGAGGGTCTCATGACTGCAGATGAATTGCACTACATGAGTGAAAATAATTACTGCTGCTCTAACAAATGTATTTGGCTACTTCAGCACATTTTATATAATGATAAATATAAGCAGCTGGTGCAGGTGTTCTCAGACAGTAGAACATATTTCTTTACTATTTCAATTTTACTAATTTCTCTGCATAATCTGTTGCATAGTCAGATGCAATGAGAAGTTATGAGCAAGACCACAGGTTTTAAAGAAGCTACCCTACATGAAAAATAACTTTAAGTACACCAAAAATACAGTTCCACTGAAATGTTCAGTTCCACTGAAACATTCAGTACCACTGAAACATGACACCATTTTTATTGATATTACCATAGACATAGAGAGACTTATCTTGAGACGCTGAGGTGGCAAGAACAAAAGACTTACCTTTGGAAATACTGATAACGTAAATGGGAAATTTCTACACCAAAGATTAATACTAACAATACAGTTTAATTACCAGGGTGGTGTCCCTAGCATCAAGTCTGGCACTGTTTATTGTATTACATACAGCAGTATTTTGTGGATCAGCATGCACACTTGGGGGAGGGTGCTCTAGAAAAGAAAAAAAGACCACAAATTCTATGTCCCTAAAATGATAAAATATTCAAAAAGAATTTTACTTATATGTGCATACAGTTTTGAACTAGGCTGCATTAATATTTGATATCCATACTACATTAGAGAGAGAGACAGGGATCTACACATCGATGCCTGACAAAGACATATGTCCAATACCATCTTCCCCCTGGCCTTTCAGACTGAAGGCCTACCCTGGCATGCGTAAGAGAGGAATGTATACATGCCCAGTGACTGTCAGGATGATACGTTAATTACAAATAGTGATATTTCATCACAAGCTAATTCAAAAATCAAGTTAAATATTTCATTCAAGACAACAGTTGTATTTTTTTCAGTTGTTAATAATGGAAGGAAGATATATGTTTTCTAGAGCATTCTTTGTGGATTCTTTTCTGTTACTACAGTTTTATTTTTATTTGTTCATTTCAGACTACTTTAGTGTGTGCTGATGGAAACACTACTCTATCCCCACTTAGGAGAATTCATATATCTATATGGAATGAATTTCTGTTTTCATTTCCCTTTTCCCGCTTACCAAATATATTTTCTATCATCTTCTATTTTACCTTCTATTGCAAAATGTCATCATAGATCCCACATGCCTTCCTACATTTAGACATCTGCAGACAAAAATGCAATGAAGTATCTTTTCACTGGCATTTGTAATACTTTGTAATAGGAATGTTTCAGAGAGACTGCTTGTTTCTGACATTGCTCTGACAACTGCAAACAGTTCTGATGAAAGTCTGCTTGGTTTCTATCAAGTTCACACAGCTGGACCTTTGGTAGATCACTTTATAAGCTTGGGAAAAATGAGATACTTTGCTCTGGAAACTAAAAGGAAAACATTTGTGTAAGATACACAGAGGAAGAAGAAGAAACATGGCTGGAATGTTGGTCACGGGCAAACAGTAATTTAATACAAACTGCTGCCTCTGTATGTGTGATGTTTTTCTGAAGGAAAAAGGACAAATGGAGAAAGCAGCTCTGGAATGAAGACAAAGAGCTTAGTTTCTGTTTGCATCTCAAAACCTCCAAGACAGAGGAAGAAGAGCAATATAACTTTGGCACAAGTGCAACTAGTCCATGTGAGTCATCTAAAGTTACAAAGCAGATGGTACCACTGCATTTGAACCTGTAGTTTAAAACTGTAAAATTCAGACCTTAGCTTGGGCTCAGTTTACATCCAAGTTTCAGAGTTAGCTCTAGGATGAAACAAATCACAGCATACAAATACAGGAAAACTAACTTTTAAGCCTGGAGACTGGTGCAAAATACAGTCCTCAGACATTTATTTATTTTTAATAAATCCTTTTAATATGGGAATGTCTAATTGCTTAAGATATTTATTTGATGTATAGCTTCATTATTGGGGAGCTAGTAGTTCCTCTAATGAAAGATAAACTGGCTTCAAGTTTCATCTGAAATAAATTTGGCCTATTTATCTAATTTTTAATTGTATGGAAAGACATTTAATTGTATGGAAAGACATTATTCAGTTTACATTTATGCATACATGACAGAGATTTACTCTTTTGACATAATTTCTTTTGATATTGCCACCTTTTTTTCATTTCTTTGTCAGAAAAGGCAGGCAGAGGATGTGGGACCATGAACATTTATGTTACTTACTCTGAGATTTTTCTTTTTCACCACTTATTATGGATCATTCTAATTTATATCTTCAATATTCTTATTAAAAGCATTTCTTTCTGATCCTGCAGGAAAGGAAAAAAGTGGAGTGCAAATAATTGCATTCTCTCTTTGTATACGTTTTTAAGTCGCAACACAATTGTTTCTTTCCAACATCATTTGTGTTGTTTGATTTTATTTCATTTTTTAATTTCCTAATTTATCAGGTTCCCTGAATATACCATGTATATAACTTGTAAATTTCTCTCTATATATGTACACATATATTACATATATAATACATGTTCATATTATATTATCACTTGTATATATAACTATATATGTAACTGAAGTTACAGTCCAGCTGAAATGGAGAGAGAGTGGTTTCCTCTCTTTGGAAGGAAAAAAAGCTTTATTTTTTAGGATTGTTGCTTTTTGTTTGTGTGTGTATACTTTTCTCTTCACAGTTATAAAGGCTAAGGTACCTAATATAGAAACTTTGTAACTTCTCCCCTTTTTGGTCATAAGAGTTAAATGGATGCAATTTGGTCATTGTATTCAGTAATTAGATTTGGATTCTGCTACTTTAAGGAGGCTCTCTGTAGGAATTTGTGCAGTGCTATTACATTAAATCTGTGGGTACCATGTATGTAACTATTCCAGCAAGACCAGACTATGCTTAAGAACAGTTTCAGTAGTGAGGCTGGTCATTTCATTAGGCAAGACTATGAGAATTTACAAACCCCTTTCACTTTTATTTTATTTTTTAATAATAAATATTGTCTGCACCCTTGCCTTAATTCCCCTCCACAGAACTAATCCTGTTATGCAGTCACCAGCACTTCTAAATGAAATGTTTTGTTCAGCAGAGTGCTTATAATCACCACAGCTATCCCCAGCAGACAGGTACATGTCACGATAATACGAATTTACATTCAAAAAAATTGAGGTATGCTCTGCTTAGTACAAAGACATTTTAGAACTAAGTGTACCCAGTCCATTGCCACCCCAAAATCATTGAATATTGTATATATGGTCTCAGTCAAGAATCATGAAGAGAAAGAGATTATACTATTTATAGGTGTGGGTTTTTTTTTTTTTTTTGGCTTGTTTGTTTGTTTCTTTTCAGTCTAACCATTCCTCCTGTCTTGTGCACAAGAAAAGTCTGGAGGAAAGATTTAACCTGTCTCAGTTCACTGGAGGACATAAAAACAAAACCAAAAAGGTAGACTATAAAATAATTTAGCCTGATAGAGAACCAAGAGTTTCTCTGTAATGGACGCAAACTGAAGAATAAGGTATGTAGAAACACATGACCCTTCCCTAAAGAGCAAGGGTATTTGGGAAGAGAGAAAGAGCTGATTAGTTTGAAGTGCAACTGCACAGTAGAGTTAAGTGAATCAAACTGCAGGCTGCTACTAAAAGGGATGGTTGCACTCTTCCTCTAAATCCTGGCATTACGGTCCCATTTGCTGAAGCTGAATCTAGCAATGCTTCTACTGCTGACTCACCCAGCTAAAACTAAAGGATTATAATTAGATAAAGTAGGCAAGTCCAACAACCAGAACTGATGTAAGGGAGAGTTTAGGAACATGCTGCTGGAAGGGAGGATGGCAGAGGACTGTCTCTTTTGGCAATATCCTGTGTTACAGCAGACTGTACTGCCAGACTTCACCTTCAGCATATGCAGAACAAACTTTTTTTTTTTTCTTTCTTCCCCCCCCTTTCTTTTTTTTTTAAATCTGTCTTTTATAACCACTTGCAGCTGTTTTCTATTTGAATGCTGTGAACACTGCTCTTTTCATTATGCCATAATCTAAAAAGAATTAATAATTGTTTTCACCTTCTACCCCATTTATTTCTCTTGCTCTCCAGCACATATGGCCACCCCTCATCTGGTATGACAGCCCCTACAGTAATTTTGCTTATCAACTACGAAATTCAGGTTGTTGCTATCACTTCCAAAGTTTGTGAAAATAAATAAATATATAAATAAAATCTATGATTTTTTGAAATAATTCTATGCATTATCACTTACCTAGGTTGTTAAACCTTTTGGTATACTGCCTCTGCCAATATCCCTATATCTGGTTGGATGTTGGCTGCTTCTTGCAAAATTACTGTTTGAAAATAATTTCTGCCTGATACCAGTTTCACAATTCCACCTGCCAAGCTCCCTTTGTATTATCATTTTAAGCCTTCCCCTTCCCTATTTTATTAAAACATTTTTATGTGTTTGGCACTTCCACTAAACTGCCCACAGGCAGAGAGCATGTTGAGGTTCCTGAACTCTTGGATAACATTTACCATATTGTGGATTCCACCTTCAGCTAAAGAAATGATAGAAATAAATCTCCACAGTTTCCCAATTGAAATGAAAAAGATATCAGGATGTGTTTGGTCACTTCTTGTGAACTTTCAAGTAAATCATCGATTCTTTTTCCAGTGGAATCTGTTACTGTATTATTAGGCACACATTATTCAGAATGTCCATCATGTTTACTCCATATCACATACATAATGCAGGTTTGTGTGCATATACCCTACAACAAACTCTGCATGGGAGAACTAGTCAAGGGATGTTAAAAGTACTCTTTGTTAGTGATACTCTTTTAATAGAAGTGTTTTCTAACTTTAGTCCAGCAATGCATTTGCAAAACGCCTGCCACACTTCTGGAATTAAATGAGAATCATCACAGGTCTGTAACAGATACTGCATTTACTGTTGCATTTTCATGGCCTAGGCTAAATACTGGTGGCCTGTAAAAAACATCCCTTAGTCCTATGTAACAGAGATTACTTTAAAGGTCATTTCTGTCATTGCTGCAAGCTGAAAACTCCCCAATGTTTCTTGACCAAACATACAGTCCTTATATTCCACTTGTTTCACCTTCTGTGCAAGTCACTGAAATCAGTTTGACATTTTCAGTAAGAACTACAAAGCCCACAGTATAAAAGTATAAAATGTATATGAAGTGTATCACATGATACACACTTTATATACATTATGTATCCGTACTTTCCCAGGCTGTTGAAACTATATTTTTGCTAAATACTAGCTGTATGTGGCACACATTTCTATCATGTTTGCATAATTCTTCTTTTAACAGCAATATAAGGAGAGCAGGCGTCTCTATATACATTACTTGAAGATCTTAAATAAAGGTTAAATATATGACTAAACTATCATCTTGGACTAGCAATATATGTGGTTACTTTTTTTTTTTTTTTTTTTTTTTTTTGTGAGCAATTAATTTAATTCCTGCTCTTAATTTCAGCCACAAAGCGTGAGAATCACCTGCCTGAACACAGGTATTGAGGTCCATTTTTCAAACACTCACTGTAAGGCTTCCCACCCAGCCTCCAGCTGCTGCTCTAAACAGTCTCTTGCCTGCAATCTGTATACATCTATAAGCCCTGTGTGACTCCCAAAGGTGTGTAAAATGGCACTACATACCCACTTTTGGACAACTGAAGTTACTGTTTAATATAGAGCCTTCTAAAAGTTTAAGTAAGTGAAGGTTTGGGAGCCTGGAGAGTCTTGTTTTCAATGAAAAAAAAAGTTTCATGGAGAATAATAACTATTTTAACTCATGTGTCAAAATAATGAATTTTTCTACAGAGTTCTAAATACAGGAACTTTAAGGTGCATTCACTACTATTACATCAAAAGATTTGGCCTCCATTTCAGTCAGATATGTAATGCTGCATATTTGCTTCTGTCTCAGGCCAGACACACAGACACACAAATACACTTTAACACAGTGGAAATGTGGCACCATATATACATATTGTAGTTACAGATCTACTGGTAGAATATAGCACTGAGCCCAGAGTTCTTCCCTTTCCTTGATTTTATAACAGGGCCACCATTCTTTTCCAGAGTGTTTATACAGATTTTATAAAACCACAATATTCATTAAGTCCTGCTGACCTTTGGTAGATTATCCAAGTCGGGAAAAGGAAAGAGTAGGGATTACTGCACAATTCTACCAAGGTGTTTACTTGAATGACAAGTCCTTTACAGACTATTGTTACTATTCTGTGTCAAAAATAAATAAACAAATAAATAAATAAATAAAAATTGAAGAGAAGATAGAAGCAAACAAAC
This sequence comes from Cygnus olor, assembly GCF_009769625.2. NCBI lineage: Eukaryota > Metazoa > Chordata > Aves > Anseriformes > Anatidae > Cygnus > Cygnus olor. The sequence continues at coordinate 121,597,574 of NC_049169.1, read as the reverse complement.
CTAAAGCACCAGAATGGAAAATACTTCCTTAATGCTGTAAGAACCTTGTAAATAACTAGGAGTAGTCTTGTTGGTAATCATAGCTGCAGAAATACAGCTTCAGTTTTCATATTTTCTGAAAAAGGATACACAGTAAACTCTACTGAGCTCATGGCGAGCAAGCAAAAACAAGATAGAAATTTATCTCCATAATACACGGGGCTAATACACAGCGCAGTGTATTCAGAAAAGATATTCTTATTTGAAGCCTTTTCAGTTAAAAAAATAAATAAATAACATTCCTTACTGCTTTTTGCCACAGGCTTTAGAGAAAATGTTTGGCATCTCAACTATATTAAGACACTAAGTGATTTAAATGAATGGGTTGTGTTGTCCAGACTAATGAGTAATTATTTGTCCCTTGAAGGGTTTGGGCAGCAACGGTATCAACACTGAAATATCTCTGAAGCTTTCCAAGCCAGTAAGTCTCTCTACTGAAATTTGCCATTAAACATTTACTGAAAAACTGAAGCTTAAATTTTTTTTTTAATTTTTATTTTTTTTAATTTTTTTTTTAAACCAGTTGTTCTCTGGATACCCAGTACCCTGAGCTGGTGGAAGGGGATGGGGAGCAGGATGTGGCCCTCACTATCCACGAGGAAATGGTTGGCGACCTGCTACAGCACTTGGATGCACACAAGTCGATGGGGCCGGATGGGATCCACCCGAGGGTACTGAGAGAACTGGTGGAGGAGCTGGCCAAGCCGCTTTCCATCATTTATCGGCAGTCCTGGCTATCAGGGGAGGTCCCAGTCGACTGGCGGCTAGCAAACGTGACGCCCATCTACAAGAAGGGCCGGAGGGTAGACCCGGGGAACTATAGGCCTGTTAGTTTGACCTCAGTGCCAGGGAAGCTCATGGAGCAGATTATCTTGAGTGTCATCACGGGGCACTTGCAGGGTAACCACGCGATCAGGCCCAGTCAGCATGGGTTTATGAAAGGCAGGTCCTGCTTGACGAACCTGATCTCCTTCTATGACAAAGTGACGTGCTTGGTGGATGAGGGAAAGGCTGTGGTTGTGGTCTACCTTGACTTCAGTAAGGCTTTTGACACCGTTTCCCACAACATTCTCCTCAAAAAACTGGCTGCTCGTGGCTTGGACTGGCGTACGCTTTGTTGGGTTAAAAACTGGCTGGATAGCCAGGGCCCAAAGAGTTGTGGTGAATGGAGTCAAATCCAGTTGGAGGCCGGTCACTAGTGGAGTCCCCCAGGGCTCAGTACTGGGGCCAGTCCTCTTCAATATCTTTATCGATGATCTGGATGAGGGGATTGAGTGCACCCTCAGTAAGTTTGCAGACGGCACCAAGTTAGGTGCATGTGTCAATCTGCTCGAGGGTAGGAAGGCTCTGCAGGAGGTTCTGGATAGGCTGGACCGATGGGCTGAGGTCAACTGTGTGAAGTTCAACAAGGCCAAGTGCCGGGTCCTGCACCTGGGGCGCAACAACCCCAAGCAGAGCTACAGGCTGGGAGATGAGTGGTTGGAAAGCTGCCTGGCAGAGAAGGACCTGGGAGTACTGGTTGACAGTCGGCTGAATATGAGCCAGCAGTGTGCTCAGGTGGCCAAGAAGGCCAACAACATCCTGGCTTGTATAAGAAACAGCGTGGCCAGCAGGTCTAGGGAAGTGATTGTCCCCCTGTACTTGGCTCTGGTGAGGCCGCACCTCGAGTACTGTGTTCAGTTTTGGGCCCCTCGCTACAAGAAGGACATGGAGGTGCTCGAGAGAGTCCAGAGAAGGGCAACGAAGCTGGTGAGGGGTCTGGAGAACAAGTCTTATGAGGATCGGCTGAGGGAGCTGGGATTGTTCAGCCTGGAGAAGAGGAGGCTCAGGGGCGACCTTATCGCTCTCTACAGGTACCTTAAAGGAGGCTGTAGCGAGGTAGGGGTTGGTCTATTCTCCCATGTGCCTGGTGGCAGGACGAGGGGGAATGGGCTAAAGTTGCGCCAGGGGAGGTTTAGGCTGGATATTAGGAGGAACTTCTTTACTGAAAGGGTTGTTAGGTGGAATGGGCTGCCCAGGGAAGTGGTTGAGTCACCATCCCTGGAGGTCTTTAAGAGACATTTAGATGTTGAGCTTAGTGATATGGTTTAGTGGAGGACTTGTTAGTGTTAGGTCAGAGGTTGGACTAGGTGATCTTGGAGGTCTCTTCCAACCTAGACGATTCTGTTTCCGTAAATTTTTGCAACAAAAAGTCCATTATGCAGCATTATAATAATCTAATGCTCTTAGACAAAGTATAGTTGAGTAGATCCTCTGCTAACTCAGTCAAAGTGCATTGCACAGGTATTTGAACTGGGATAGGTTCTTTGTCTCAGAAAGGTGTTAAGAGATCCACAACAGCTTTTGGGAAACAAACAAATAAACAAACAAACTAAAGGTGCACATAATACCTTATGTGATCTACTACATACCAGAGACACCACAGGCAGATGAGCAACAAAACATTTTAAGGTTTTATATACAGGAAATACCTGAATATTCCTAAGCTGGTCTGAAACAGCTTTCTGAATCTATCCTATAAATCATATCCCTCACAATCCAAATATGCTTATGCTACTTTACATTATTGTGAATTAGGTTTCTAATTCTCAAACAAAATTCTATATTGCTGTTTTAGGAAAATAACTGAAGTTAAAAAAAAAAAGTAAATGTTCATAATTAGGCCTTTTACTTTAATTGGACATCTTTTCAGACAATGCCTCTGTGACAATAATTTATTATAGTATTACCTCTCTCAATAGGAAAAGTACAAATAATATTCACAGCGGAATTTACAGTCACTTTATTAATTAGTTTCATCACACAATTCTAAATCCTTTTTCAAGTGAAACACTGTCTTTGATATTTAGATTTTATTCTGTTCTTTTAAATACTGCATTAATATCTTATACATTTGGCCCAACTTCTGCATTTTCTGTTATGAAAATCATACTCTGAATATGTTGGGGGTTGAAATCAGTTAATTTGAATATAGTTAATTCCAAAATATGACTGTTAAGTGTTCTTCAGTATTTAAAATGTTTTCAGTTGAACTGTATGTCCTTTGGGAAGATGGACTGCAGAACTGTTATTTTAGAATATCTGGTTTGTGAAAACATGCAACATGAAGAAAATTTGTGCCTCTTGAATTTTAAATAAGTCAAGAGCCTATGATGATGGAATAATATGCGAAGACTTCAACACAGTTTCATTGTTTTATTACCATTGAATATCTACTCTAGCCGCAAGTGAGAGCTAGGTTAAAAATCCTCAAACGAAAACATTCAATTATCTGCTAATGTTAAATATATGTGACTATGTTCCTGCATTAAACTATACCTACATGTAAATATTTATAGAGAAGTCTCTCTTCCTAAAGTCACCTTTCCAACTAAAAAGGAGGCAAGGGAAGTTGCTTAAGTAACCGACCTCACCTTTTTCACCGAAGTCAATGAAAATTTCATTGTGTGTTCGAAATCATATTTTTTTTTTTTTATAATCCCTCTAAAATAGAAGAAGTATGGGAAGCCTTATTGTCCTAAATTGGCCTGAATTTAGCTGAAAGAAAGACAAGAGTCCTAGTGACAGCTAGGTAAATGTTCACAATTACACTTTTTAATTTGACATATTTTTCAGAATGTGACACTTTATAACTTAGAAATCAAAAAAGAAGGGATGACATTTCACCTTTTAGGTTAATCCCTTGTGTTACCTCCCATATGAGGTAAAATTTCACCTACTACCATTAACATTTATAGCAATTCAACCTGGAAAAAATGAAATTATGTAACATGTCGGTTCAATACTACTTATTTTGATGTAACCCAAATGACACCACAAATACTGAAGATTTTTAAGTGGAAGACAATTTTCCTTCTCTTGCAAACGTTATGGTGAATAAAAATCTGTAAGAAGAGAGAAAATGTTTGAACCTATATTTTAAAAAACAAAAAGCTTCCTGCATCCAGTAAGAAAAGGACTAACCGGAGGTCCATATCGATTACTGGGTAAGACTTTCTCAGCTGAGGCACGAATCCTCTCTTACTCTGCACTTCATGCTGGAAGATCCAGCACCATTGTTAAGAGTAATAAGCGTGAGAGATAGAGGCCTTAAATTAATGCAAAAGAATCAAAAGCATATCTATTAAGGGCATGTACAAATATTCTCAAAGACATTCACAAGAATACTGTTATCAGTAACAGATTGTGCATCTGTTAGTTTTACTGGAATCATACCTCATGCTTACAGGGAGGAATTTCTTTTCTTCCCTGTAACATGACACAGAAAGTTAGCCCTCATAGCAAAGACTCGTGTTGTTTATAAACTTGGACAGAATTATTTTGGCATACATGCTGAGACATTTAGCAAAGGTTGTTTCGTAAAAAATCTTGCAAGTTAATATGAATCATCTTTAAAGAGGAATATGAGACTATTTCAACCACAGACATCAATCAATATGAAGAAAAGTTCAAGACATCTTATCCATTTAAGTTGAGCCATGCTCTGAAAAACACAATAATTATACATCAGAGTTTAAGAGAATAAAAGTCTGTGGGAAAAAAAAAACTGAGAACCAGCTGATTTTCTGTATATAAAATCGTTGAATACTGGAAGCAGGATCAAAATACAAACTAAGAGACAGTGAAGAAAAAAATTAAACGATCTTTTCCTTACACTGCTTAAGGTTTGGAAGCTTTTAACTGTTTTAAGAACTAAATATGGAAACAAAACAAAAATAAAAACAACAACAAAACAAACAAACAAAAACACATGTACGAGCTACTATTTCTCTGTTGCTTTCTGGTCCCTAGTCTTTGCTTGTTTTAAGTACTTATTGACTTCAGAGTGAAATAATAAACCTTTAAGAAATTATTTTGTTGCTTTTGTATTTATTTGTACATCTCCTGAAATAGTACTCTGAGAAAAAAGATCATTTAAAACAAGCAAAATATGCCTAGATATTTGTGCAGCTTACACTTCAGATCAGAATATGTTTTAAAAAAAAAAAAATTGATTACAGTTATCAAGATAAGACTCTGTCCCCCCATGATAACAGGATGTTTATAAAATAATGACAAAAAATTGTTGAAATTCATTACAGGTATTCTTTATAGATGAGATCAAAAATCACACCAGAGCAGACTACAGTGTTATATAAATGAAGTCCATAGTCAAGGAGGTATTATGACATACATTGGCCATTCTTATGCATATGAAAAAGAACATTTAGTTTAAGATCATAAATACTAATACCAGGAGAGAAGAAAAAAAAAAAAGAATTTTTAAAAATCTGTAGAAAAAGAAGTATTTATAAGAGTAATTGTAAAACTATACCAAGAAAAACATTTTATATTGTGGATAAAAAGAAAGCTCACGATGCGAAACCCTGAAGTGTGTATTAAAATTACCTTGAATACACGTGTACCATTTCATGCACATAAATCTTTATTGATAGAGGAAAAATCTACAGTTAAGCAATCTTTCGATACATTTTATCACTTATAGTTCTGTTCTTTTTAAGACAATGGAGGTCTTTCCAGTATGTTACAAAAAAAGTTAGCATTTGCCAAGTTATCATATAAGTATTGGTTGTGTGATATTTTTTCCTACACATTTTGTTTGGACATTTCTGTGGCAACAATGAACTATGTGCTGTCAAGTGTCAGATTTTTAATGGTACACACATATGGGATGTACAAAAATGCTAAGATTGAAGTTGCTGTCTATATCATTTTTGTCTGAAATTGAAGAAATTAAGGAGTTACACACTGAACAGTCTTCAGTTTTTGTGCGCTTGAGACAGACATCAGCATGGAAGCTACACAACTATTCACACATATACACTATACACAACTGGCAGTTTGGGGTGTCACTCTGAATATCTAGTTTGAGTTTAACTGCAAGGTCAGAAGCTACTGCAAGGAAAAAAATTATTTTAACAGAATATCTAATGATATAAGTTCTGACTGATGATTTATGCCTAGATCTCAGGAGGTTTGCTGATAAATCTGTGAGAACAAACTTTGACAAGTCAGCCAGCAAATCAACAGTAATTAAATTTATTCTTCTTGACACCATTTCAGGCAAAATTCTGGTGTCAAAGGTATACTTGCATTTCTTTAAGTAAAGGCTGTTCCTCCAAATACGTTTTGGCTCTCCTCAGACTACAGGCTTCCTTTCTCTCCGGAGATTCTTGCATATACAAGCGAAATAAGAACTACTTCTGAGTCACACAAACTGTTCAGAATGTGAGAAGGCTTTTTTCCCTCCCCTTCAGAATTTTATGATACCTACTGAAACATGCATCCCTTAAAATGTAATGGCCTTGTTGAGAGGAAATTTTCATTATTGCATTAGAACAAAAACAAACAAACAAACCTTGTGTTTTAAATGTCATCTTCCCCCATTGTATTATCTAGATTCTCTTTTTTGGACTTTTTTTTTTCCCCACTGTTCCCATTTGTGTGTGTACTTCTGAATGAATATATGTTTTACATCCAAATCTACACAGAAATTTACATTTGGAATACGTAAGAAATTTACATTTTGGAATATTTGGAAAATGTAAAACAATACAAAATAAAAAAGCACCTCTGTAAAATATGCAGCACTCAGCATAGGATGTAGGATAAACAAAAACCAATACTGATGTAACAGTGAACTTATTTTCAATACCACTTATTTATTTTTACATTTATTCATGTTTTGTAGCTTGGGGATTTATGAAGTCCCTGATAGTAAATAATTCATGATTCTCATTAGAACTGTTTCTGCATTTTTGTAATGTAGGCAAAAATATACTTTGGAGATTGGAAACAACTGATAAAGGTCAAGTTTGCACCAATGCTACCGCCTTTTTTTTTTTTTTTTTTAAGCTTTGGAGTGCAAGTGTGACAAAGTTAATACTGGCTATTCCCAGAAAGAATAGTTGAAATAGAAATATTGTTGAGTATTCTTTAGTAATATGAATACAAAATTCCAGCATTATATGTGATGCTATTTTATATAATTCCAAGTATACAGAAAGCAATCTATTTTTTGTTCATGTAGCACCCATTTTCATAAAGGAAAAAAAATATAGTTCTGTTGTTTTATTATTCTGATGCTAATAATTTATAAGATTTGAGAAAAATCTCAATACTACAGATACGAAGGTAAGTAGAAAATGAAGCAACAATCAATGTGGGGCTACTAAAGGCAGTTTATAGCAGTTAAATGGACTGACTCTTTGTGTATTCAGATAATAATTTTCTAAACAATAGAGAGGTGTTACATTTCGTTTACCTGAAGTTCAAGAAAGAATATAATACTGTGCCACCAGAAACAAAAACTACATGTATTGGAGAAATTTGGATCACTGCAGTGGAACTAACAAAGTTTTTTTTTTTTTTTTTTTTTTTTTTTTTTAAGATGTAGCAGGCTTATTCCTTATTTGTTTCGAGATCAAAATTGGAATTGATCAGTTTAGATACTTTCCTTAATGACTGCTCAAAACACAAGAGCACAGTGATGAAATATATTTGGCACTACATTGTTAGAAACAAAAAGAAGAGTTGGGATGCCTTGAAAGAATTTGACAACCTTGATCACCAGAATAAATAAAAATAGCACTCATAGTTAAACATGATTGCACAGCAATTTCTGCTGTAATTACAAAACTAAATAAAAAATAAGCAGAACAAAGCATATCTGCATATAAACAATGAAGCACTTTTAGCCCTGAGCATACTGGAAAAGAATTCAACAAAACAAAACACTTTCATGCTCTGAAGGGGGAAAAGTTAATAATAGTGCTGATAATAAATTTATTGAGGCAACACTGAATGCAACTTATATTGCTACTGCTTGTATGTTTTGAACTAAAGCAATAGCTTATTCTAAATGAATAAACAGATACAATCAGTTTTATGAAAAGCCATTGCTTTCCTGTTTTGCTCAAAGATTTAAGTATAGCTTAAATAAATGTCATGGAAAACTAGGTTGTACTTTCATTTTTAATAATATATGACTTATCACTGACTTTTTTTTATTTGATTTTTTTTTTCCTGATGAGCAGCAAGGCATTCCTTTATGTGGTGCACTTTGCAAAAGGTGCTGGCATAATATTACATTTACTAGGATTTTTTAAAATACAGCTGTGAAACATACATCCATATGAAACTCTTAGGACTGGCTACAGATTTTAGTGACAGTCTTTTTAGTCTTTTTTGTTTTATTCTGGAGAAAAGCAACATAAACAGACAGGCATAAGAAAAACAAACATAGATGCCCAAGAAAGAGTTATTCTGGTGGAAATACAGTAGCAGACACCAACAGAAATATGTTGTTAAAGCCCAGTGAAAAGTGCAATACAGGAATCGTGTGCAGACAGAAAAAGGAGTAAGGACACAGTAAGGACAGAGGTCACAAGTATGTATTTTCTTGGAAACTCTAGCAGATCATCATCTATAAAGTCACTAGAAGCCAATCCTAGAAGAGAGCCACACAGGGCTCCTGTCTCCTGGGCCTTCAATATGTTTGAATTTCTGAAAGTTTGACACAAAAGTATTGTGCCAACTTTTTAGTACATGCCTTTCTGTTTGAAAATGTATAAATGTACTGATTGGGAAATCCTTGGTAATATTTAATAAGGATTAATGATAGAACAACCAACACCTATAATAAATTAGAGGGGATATTCAGCAAATGTTTCAGAGTAGTAATCACATGGCAATAAAATAAAAATAAAGACACACACGGTTACTACTTTATATTGTCCAAATGATTGATTTCTGACCAATATAAACATTTCCATAACCTGCCAACAGAATTAATGAAGCAAAGCATACACTGAAGGGAAGATGAAAATCTTACTGTCAGAATAGGGAAGATAACAAAAGTGCATGTTTTGATGAGATGGAAGAAGGGCGTCTCATTACAAATATTTTGTGGAAAGTGGATACTTAAAGTCAAATTGTTAGCAGGAAATGGTTGAAAAATAAAGACTAAACCAGCAATGACTTTTGAGGATTCTTGGTCTATGATGTTGATTGAAACTAGCTAACGTAGGTAAAAAATAATGCCTTGAGTAAAACCTTTTCTCTTCATTATTTCTTGGCAAGCACTTAGTAAAAGCGCTGTTCAAGCTGAATACTATAAACCAGTTTCCTTATTTTTAAAAGTCTTAAAATAATTCTGCATCAGGTAATAGTTAAAACTCACGGTTCTATATTCTTCTACATTATGACCAGAAGACAGAGATGGAAAATAGGGGAAAAAAAAAAAAAAGGTAGAAAGGAGAAAGAGGACATGAAAGGGGAGAGTGGAGAGGCAGGTGACCTATTCTCCGTAATCACCAGTGATAGGACCCGTGGGAACGATGTTAAGCTGAGGCAGGGGAAGTTTAGGCTGGACATCAGGAAGAGGTTCTTCACCGAGAGGGTGGTCACACACTGGAACAGGCTCCCCAGTGAAGCAGTCACTGCACCAAGCCTGTCTGAAATTAAGAAGCGATTGGACTGTGCACTTAGTCACATGGTCTAAACTTTTGGGTAGACCTGTGCAGTGCTGGAAGTTGGACTTGATGATCCTTATGGGCCCTTTCCAACTCGGGATATTCTATGATTCTATGAAAGCTCAGTTTTTCTTTTCATCTTGATTAACCTGTACACTGGAGCTCTTTGCTCTTCTACAGACCTCAAGAATCTTCATGGTATTATTGTCACATACTTTGACTTTAGTAAGGCTTGTAACATTTTTTTTTTCAGCATACATTGTTATAAGCGATGGAGGACACATGGCACCAATAAAACTGTTTATTGGTTTACAGCAAAAATCATTAGATATCTGTACTCAGAGAATATTAATCTACAGTCAAAGATCAAAATGGAAGAATATATTGAATATGGCTCTACTGTAGATCAATATTTGCATTAGTGATTATTTAAGTAAATCTGCATGTGACACAAAGCCAGGAGTGTGCTGGAGGACAAAACTAGGATTCAAAGTGCTCTTGACCATTTGCAGAAGTGATGTGAAAAGATGCCAAAAAGCTGAATTCATATAAACGTATGGTATAACACATAGGAAAAATAAACTGCACAACTGTAAACAGGGTTACAGCTGGATGCATAGCACTACTTCAGCAGAGGACCTCAGACTATAACAGACAAAACGGGAATACGTATGAATATTGCTCTTACTCTGCAACAACAATGAAAAAATCAAATGTTCTGCTGGAATGTGTAGAAGTTTGAAAGACAAATGAAATATAAATGAATCTTTGCACTTTACCCATCTGACACACTGTACCCACTTTGAAACACTGTGCCTCAAGAAACATGAAGTGCTGTAACCCAAGTGAAGAGGATGCAGAAAGAAAGAAGAGAAAGATCAGAGATCTAAAAAACATGACCTACAGAAGAAGAGTGGAAGAACTAGATTCAAGCACATAGAGGGTCATTGCAAAGAGGATAGGAATAATCTGTATAACACAGTATGCAACAGACTTAAGTGTAGCAAGAAAGATTAATATTAGGTGTTAGGAAAAACTTTTCAGCGGCTGAGGTGTAAAAGCTGAAGAGACTGGAAAGAGCTGTGATCTTCTCAAAGGAAAAAGACAAAAATAAATGAGGAAACACACAGGTTTAGTTGATGCTGCTGTAAAGAGTAAAGGAATTAGATCAGCTTTCAAGATCCTATCCAGCTCCGTGTTTTTTATGGGTTTGAGGCATGTGAAGAGACACCAAAAACTATTGACCAAATTTAACAAATATGAAAGCATCATTCTGACTTAAAAACTTCAGTGCATATATAGTTTTCAAAATACCATTCACCACGTTAGTCCACTTTTATACATGTATTCACACAAAACCAATGCATTTACAGTAGTGAAAAAGAGATAGGGAATAAATTTCACTATTAATGTATAAACCAGCAGTAAACAAATTCAGTGTGAATGTCATTTTTCTTGGCAATTGCTTAACAAAAATGGCTTTACTAGCCCTGGTACAATCATCATATTTTTTACAACCTATTTGGACATTTCTCAGAATTTTCTTCTTTGGCATGATGGACTACGATGTTTTTTATGCCAGTAAATGCTGTAGGGATTATGGGTGTTAAAAATAAATTAATGAAAAAAGCTCCTGAACCCTATCATGCCAGAGCTCCTGACCTCTATCACGTCAGCTGAGCTTGTAATAACAATTTATACATTTTTCTGAATATATATATATATATATTTTTTTTTTTTTCCCCCACTAAACCTAGAGTCATTATTATGTATTTGATACTCACTTTTCACTTAAATACAGGAAGGCTTCAACAGATGTCTGTCAACAATTCTAAGTCACATCTAAGCTATCAGTTCAGGACTGGATTTTAATCAAAAGCTTGAGAGCTTTTGTGTGTTCTAAACTTCCAACTTTGTGTCTTCTAAAAAGCAATTTAATTAATTCTTCAGACTCATGAACGATAGCATTTTTAGAAATGCATTTTCAAAGATGGTAATTGTTCTCTTCAACTGTCCCAAAATAAAAAGCAACAGGCACTGCTTTCAGCCTGCATCTTCGGGGGGGATGTGAAGCATTGCCTTTCCCTCACGTCTGTTTGGCTCTGCCATGATGAAGCACAATGTAGATATAAAACCTGGGTTCACAAATTCCCTCTGCCATCCCATTTTCCATGCAAAATAAACCATATAACACTTAACAGAATGGATTCATGTCCTCTAAAAGATCCCCTAAACTGGGCAACCATGTGGGTTAGGATTTGTGAGATTCACTAAAAAGGGAATTGAATTCAAAACAGAGATAAACACTGACTTGCAGAATATATGTGCAATTGCAGAACATCTATGCAATACCAATTTGAGATAATAATAAATATTCACAGATTATTTGCAGCTATCAGTTACAATGACATTTTCTTAATTAAAAAATTGGCTTTTCTTGTTTTTAATTTTCTCTTCCTCAAGTACAAAACCCTTCTTCCTGTTGCAAACTACAAAAGACATATTCTAGTCTATTTCTCCATAGGGATAGATCTGTATAGAAATTCCTTTTACAGTCACATTTTCCTGAGCAGAATAGGGCTTTCCATTACAAAAATCACTGACCTAAATCACATTACAATCTTCCATTTTTTTTTTTTTTTTAAGTACCTATGCAAAAGAAGCTAAATCCTCTCTTGTAAGCCTGTTTTGTTGTTGCTGCTTCAACCCTTTAAAGAAGCATTAGAAAACATGGTTTCAAAAAATAAAAATTTGCTTTACTTTACAAAGTCTGAATTATGATTAACCTTGCCTTTGAAGTACAAGGCACATTTATGATGAAAGACATGAAGACATTAAAGAAAAGAAAGATGTCCTTTTTTAAAGTGAAAAAGATAATACTACTATCTCAATGTGTTATCATCCATGTTTTGTATCAAGTGCTTGCATTTGTTAAATAGTTTCAGTATTTCAGCCTCCCAGAAAGGGTATTAAATACTATTTGTGTTTTAAATGTAAGGAAAAGTGGGCATAAGAAAGTAAATTGATTTCCTTTAGATTACATAGCAAATTGCGGAGTGGGGGCTAAAGCCCAACACATCTGACCAGAGCTATTAGGAAAAATAAACCATCAAACGTGTAATCTTTACAAAACTAAGTATTTTCCATGGGTGAGAACTAATTCAATTAGTTTTCTACCTGAATAGCCTGTCATTTTCTTTTAATATTATCTTTTGTCCTGTTTCATTATTTTTTGACTTAATAATTATGCTTTTGTCTATTCAAAATCTATTTTTTCAAATAAATTAAAACGCATGTTATATAAAAAGTAAGCCTCAATCTCTCACAATAACGGAAAATGATTTTTAGAGTATCCTTATCCAGCAGCTGACCTTTAGACACTCAAACAGGAATCCATACTCTTTGGTTAAAAAAAATAAATAAATAAAAGGAATAAGTAAGACTTTGACTGAGGTTGCTTTTTAAAGTGGTCAGGTTATTTGGTGTCATGTGCGCTTGCCACGTTCTGCAGGTTTGTTGCCATTCTGCCTTAGCTTGTTGCTAAGGATATTGGTTAGACAAGACTTATTTTTACATATATTATTCTCTCTCATAAAACTAACCAATATATTTGGAAAATCTTGATAGATTCTTTGGAACACAACAGCAGAAAAGCTTTTGCAGTATAGTTTGCGTATTACTGTTCTATCACACAAATACAGTTAAGAGTAAGAATTCAAGCGCACCAAACAATTCTATCATGAAAAATGACCTGTTTTCCCTTATCAGTTCTTCACGTCTCAGTGCTTCATATAATAAATATTGAACTTCAGTTGTACTAATATAATAACAAGTATAGCTTAATTTGAACTGCTTTATTTGCTGTTCTTTTTAGCTAGAAGAAGCTTTTGAAACAAATTATAGGAGGTAACGTTTCCAGTATAATTAGACTTTAGTGGCAACATGCTTCTTCAGTCAAAACTAACAGTGCAGGTCGCTGATGGTCATTCTGCTCAGGTTTTACAGATGAAGCCTCTAAAATAAGTCATGTAAGGTAAGTGAAGCCACTCCCAGCCAGAATATTTAAGTCCTAAAAGAGAAATGTCACAAGTCTCCTGGATCAACTTGGAAAAAACACTGCAAAGATTGACAGGATATAAATGATACTGTTGAGGAGGGTTGCTTAAAGTTGAGAAATATACAAAAGTGATTTAAGTATGAGGACTTTAAGAGGGATACCTCAGAAAGTAAGTATGGTTTGCACATCAAAAATAAAACACCTTCCCAGAATCTTCTCCTTGCATAAAGATGCTTGATTGCTTATTAAACTCCATGAGCACTGTAATAGTCACCACTATATGAAGAAAAAATACAAATATAAACCACAAAGATATTTTTAATCCTTAACTTCTTTCAACAGTAAACAGCCAGATATTTTGAAAATAAATAAATAAATAAACAAACAAATAAACAAACCAAACAGCACGGTGAATTTAAGTAGAAAACCTTATCCCCCACAAACATAAAAAAGAGACTTCGGTGTTTAAAGTCATGACTATGTGAGTGACATTTTCGTGCATATAAAATGAGACAAACACTAACTCAACGCATCACCAGAACATCAACAAGAGCAAACTGCAGCTGTGGATTCCCTTCCTCATTTCCAGTCTTTCACCTGAAGCACCCGAGTTCCTAGCATACCTTCTAGGTAACAGCACGCACATTCCATTTTATTATTTCTTTGACTATTTAATATCTTTAGTATGTGGCCCATGTTTTCCTAAAACAGAATGTATTTATAGGCATGAATACATTCTTAAAAGACTTCCTACAAAATTGGCCTAGCTTTTAAAAGCTTTATATATATATACATATATGCCAGTGGATGAATTTTAAGTATGTGAAAAAAGCTGTCATATTCTGAAACAAGAATTTATCCAAGTGAACAAGTCTACTTTTGAGGTTCAGGGAGACTAATTTTTATCCCATGGAAGATATGAATATTTTGCGTTTTTAAATATTTCTTCATAGCTCCTGCTGTGCCTATTTTCTACTGGTAAAACAAACTTTTAAAGCCATCTGAATATGTATTATCATTTTCAGCAGTAATTAGGAGAGAAAAAGAATGCTTCATAGACCACACAGCATATTTAATTAAACTGTCGGTCAAGACTTTTTTTTAAAGGTCCCCCTAGTTGGAGGTAAAACATCATAGTTATGATCTGCTTTTCAGAATTAAACCTTTATACAAGAACAAAACTAATTTACAACAAGGTCAGTTGAAAGTCAATGCAAATTATGACCATATGGGATACTTATGTCTTCAGGACAGATGTATTATACCTGCATATATGCTCACAATAGAAAGAAGATACAGCATTTGAACTCTACGAGGTGAATAATTTTAAATGTGTATGACCGTTCTGACAATTTAGAACTTAACCCAAATTATATGTATGTATGGTTTTGGCACATTCTGAATTATCAAATGTATTTCAATTCAATATCCATATATGCTAATGTACTATGCTATAATTCTTCATAGTTATATCTAAAGAACAACCATGAGTACATATTGTTCCAAATTTTTGTCTGAATAGTTTTGAATAAATCATTTCAAAGAATCTCCTCCCTCAACAATATATGCTGAAAGTGAAGACATGAGGACTCTGTATAATACAAAGCCTTAGACTTACGTTAAAATAATTGAGTTTAATTTGCCATTTAATACGCATTCTTACCTTTGACATCAGAAGTAAGATATTGTGTGCATAGTGTTATTCCAGCTAATAACAATGTTGACTTATCTCAAAACAGATATGTTGCTGATTGTCCATTGCTATTAACTTAGTCATTAAACATGTTGGACCAGCTTCTGAACAGCTAGTAGTACTGAGCAAAGTAAACAGCTTTATAAAAGCTATAAACTATGAGTAGGCTTTTCTGACTTTACTAACATGTAAGTATTCCAAAAGAAGTCAGTTCTTACAGATAAATAAAAATATTAGTAAAGATGGGTAAGATATAAAACCTTCCTTCAGATAACCATCAAAGATAAATGATGCAGTCACAGTTATCTTTATCAGAAGTTAAGATGACTGGTCAATTCTGCACAGTCACTTCTCAATTATCTTTCTTAATATATACACAATACACAACAGAGGTGCCTTATTCAATTGGGTTTTAGAAAGTTATACTGTCATCTGCCAGTGTGTGCACCTTAATACCACATGTGCATCTCAAATATTCTTTAACATAGGTTTGACCTCTGACCTGCCATTATGCTTTGATTAAACGTAGGCTAACCAGTAAATTGAGACTCTATATTGTAATTAGCCCATGGCCAGCTATAAAATTTCTTTGAAGAACACAAATTCATAAATAAAATAGAAAAAGTGCTACATGATATTATTCAAACTCAGGAAGAAATTGATATATCTGAAAGTAAAAATGAATGTTGAACTGCAGCCAAGTTGTCTAAAGATCCGAATTCGTTGTTTTCTTTTTCTTTTTACTTTCTTAACTATACAATGCTTCAAAATTCTGTTATTACAAAAAAAAAAAAAAATATATATATATATATATTGTTTATAGTTTTCCCAGATTCCAAAAGTGAATGAGAACTGACTCAGTACCAAATGAAACAGGAAACAGAGATGAATCTTACAAGAAAAACAATATTCAAGAAAGAACACATTTAAGGTTGTATTAAGTATGACCCTTTTTGTGACAGTGGTAGATCTTGTTAGTTAGAATTGAAGGTTGTGAGTCTTCCATGAAATGTGAGACATTGCAATAAAGACTGCACAAGACAATAGTATTACAGTTTCAAGCTTAATTTGCTTTTCTTATGTGAAATCTAGTTTAATTCATTGAAACTATGGCTCAGACAAGTTTGCTAAGAATATCAGAAATGAAGTAAATATGCCTGCTGTCTCCTTTTGTACCTTGACAAATGATACCTTGGAAATTTTACTCTTCAGTAGTGGAAAGAAACACAGTCTTGAAGAGACAACTAGTTCTTGCTCTGGAACTGAGCAAGACCTGACAATAAGCTTCCCAGGAATTAACTGAAACCTAAGCAGAATGCACAGTTGTTAACGTGGTCATAGGTGTCTGTTACTATTTTTTCCATTTTAGCTGAAAAAAAAAGGAAATTTCATACACTGAATATCATGCCAGTCAGCCATTTTTCACCACAGATGTTCTTAGGGATGGTGCGGAGGGGATCAATTTTATCTTACCTTCGCACTTGCAATTTAGAAATATAGAACATAACCGACTAACTCCAAAAGACTTCAGACATTGAGATTAATAATAACAATAGTATCTCCCTGCAAAATATGGAGTCATTACAGAAGATTACGAAGTTCTTATTAAAATACATAGATACCACAGTTTCAGCTTCACTATAATTTACTAAGTCAGTTGTCAAAATTCAAGACTGTCCTTTCAGCACATTCTCCCTCCTTCCTCTTATTAAATAAAGTGAGAGTCTACGCAAAGAGCAACTCAGTCTGCAAAAGCTTGGTTTTCCATTGCTGCCTCCAGGCAAAAGCAGCTCATAATTTATCTCCCAGATATTCACGTCACCTTAAACAGATAGACACGTGAGCTACTTATCTAATTTGACTGCATATTAGCAAAACTACAAATTCCAGTTGTAACATCAAGCTTTCAAACTGTTATCTTTATTGACCTAAACTAGCTCTCTGTAATG
Organism: Cygnus olor; assembly: GCF_009769625.2. Classification (NCBI taxonomy): domain Eukaryota; kingdom Metazoa; phylum Chordata; class Aves; order Anseriformes; family Anatidae; genus Cygnus; species Cygnus olor. Next base: position 121,580,363 of record NC_049169.1, on the reverse strand, counting down.
CTGAAGGGAAACAAATGACATTCACCCTTCCAAAAAGTAAGCTAACTTACCTAAAACTCACACCAGGAAACTCATCAGTCTTTGGCAGAGAATAGTATTTCCTCTGAATCCCTGTTGGAATGAACATCTAGATAGCAGAAACAGAACTGAGACTGTTTTAAGACAAAAACTGTTTCACATATAGCATTGAGTGGTCCAGTGAAGAATCATGCATTTTTCCTTTTCTTTCAAGGGGTGGCCAACAATTTCTCAATGGGCCTGATCTCCCAGGTCTTTTGGGCTCAAGCTCAGGACTCAAGCTCAGGACTCAAGTTTTCACTTCTTTCCAGGAGTTATCCAGGAATCCAGGAGTTATCTATTCCAATTCAAAGCTGTACTCAATGTGTTTTTCAGGGGAGGTGATTCTTTTTACTTACCAGCTCAATGACTTCTGGTAACCTGTACATGAAATTGTTGCCTGTTATTTGCACAAAATAATATGCAAACTGGAGAAATGAGTTTAAGGCCAATTGTAAACTTGGCCTGAAGGGCTAAGATTGATACTATCATTGAATACCTTAATGCAAAGTATATCCCTGAAATCACAGAATCACTCAAGAGGTCATTCAGCCCAAAGCAAAGTCAACACTGAATTCAGACCAGATTGCTCAGGGCTTTGTCCAGATGTGTTTTGAAAACCTCCAAGAACACAAATATCATAACTTCATTAAACAAATATTTTTTTTTCCTTATATCCAGTCAAACTGGTCTCTCTAGTTCATGATCACGGTCTTCTCTTCTCCTGCCTGGCTCTGTCTTCTTAGTAACCTTCCAGTAGGTGAGGGCAGATGGCTATTAGGGTTCCCTATGGCTGTCCCTTCTCCAGACTGAGCAAACCCCACACCCCCAGCCTCTACTCACAGAGTAATGGCTCCAGCCTCCTGACCAACTTGGTTTGCACTGAGTTTATCAATATCATTCTTGTACAGTGGGGCCAAAAACTGGATACTTTGAGATATGATCCAGTAAAGGGGAATAATCAATTCCATGGCCTCCTGACTCTGCTTCTCTTAATACAGTCTAGGATGCTGCTGGCTGTCACTGTTATTTGGTCACATTGTTACCATGTGTTTAGTAGCTAACAACAACAAAACAATTCAGATTTGTACCATTCATTTTTTTTATGTTTGCTGTCTGAAACTAATGAAAGTGACCACAAATTCTTTCAACTTCTGAAAATTCTGAAAAATCCGTGTGATTGAAGTTATGTGACTAATAAAAACCTCCAATTCCCTTTTCACATACATATTTTTGTTTCAACACATTGCTTTCTACTAATCTACCTCCTTTTTTTAAATTATTTTTTATTTTTTGAAATTCCTGCTTTCAGGACCATTCAGAACTGGGACTGTGCTTGTCCCAGTACTTGAGACAGAATGTGTATTTACATGGGGTGAAGAGAATGATTATTACATAACGCAACTATGATGCCAAGAAACACCTGCTGTTGACAAAAAAAGTGACTTGCTCTTTTTACAAAGAACTCAGAAATCATATTGGTAAAGGCAGAACCACCCATTTTAACATACTATTCTATTGTGTGGAAGGGAATATATTGCCCATTTATTTTCTCCTGGTTATCTTGATAGTCATCAGGTATCATTAAAAGGCATGAAGCAGAGGTACAGAGAAAGGACCATCTGCCTTCAGTCATAAAAAGTTTGCATTTTTGTAGAGCCTACAAAGCCTAACCCTGTGTTTTGACAAAGGTGCCTAGAAGGCTATTCAATAGTTTCTCCGGACCACTGGCTGCTGTGATTCTGTTGTTTCATTGGTTGGTTTGGGGATTTCTGGTCATCTATTTTACATATATTTTAATAAGTGATAAAAAATGCATTGTGCAAAGTAAAGGCATTGCTAATGCTTTGTGTTTTATTTAGTCAGTATGTTATATCTTGTAACCATGTTTGAAAGATAAGAGACTTCCATTACAAAGGCAGAAGAAAGGAAATGGGAAAACGACTCAAAACTGTCTACTGTGATGATTTTTCATCTAACTGGTAACACTAATTTCAGGCTGTAGAAGAGAACAAGCACACCTACTCTTTTGCTAATCTCAATTCTGTTCACCATTAAACAGCCTATGAGATCATGAGAAAATCAAAAACCCACACTTGGGGTTCCTGCAGTTTTCCTTTTAATGAAAGTAAAAGTAGGTTTTTAAAGACTCTAGCTTCACTGATCACAAAGGTGTCTTGAAAACATAAACAAACTTGTTACTAAAAGTTTTATGGCAATAACCATGACGTTTTGAAGGAACTGATCTCAATTTTACTACAGACCCACTGCTGAGAGAGTTGAATTTACAACTACAATTTAAATACATGAGTTCACATTGATTTAATGTGACCAGCATTTATTTATTTTTTATTATTTTTGATTCTAAATAGTCATGAATACCTGAAAAGGAATGTCCTTTTCCTTCCTTTTGAGTTACAGTAAATGGCCTGAAAATGAAAGAGCAAAACCTAATGTATTTTAAAACTATACAACAGGTAGTTTCAAAAAACATGTCTGATTAACATGGTAATGCATAGTTCAATCAACTCAATAGCATTTAACTACAGTTATATTGTGTGGGGTTTTTTTAATCAGGATCTAAAAAAACAAATTCAAAATAATGTCTGATCACAATAGTGAGCAACAAAAACAATAAAAATTGTGTTTCATCTGCAATGTAGTTCACCCAGATGAAACTCCAGTTTAACTACACAGCTTTTTTTATTGTATATGATCAGAATAAATAACACTATGCACGTAAAATATATAAACACTATATTTTTTCATAGATACTGATAAGAAGATAATAGAATAATTATCTGCAGGGAAATTCAAAACAATTTTCTGAGAGTATGCCTGAAATATGTAAGTTTTCAGGAACATTACTATGTTTTCAAAGAAAAAAAAGCTGCAATTTTCATTTCTTTCTAGTAGGAATATTCAGTTTGATAAATAAAACATATTTATACACATTTTTGACATACAGTAAAATATTAATTCTGATACTAAAATAAATGAAATATTAAATGCTTTAATATGCTTAATATTTTATTATGTTTCACAATTTTCTAAATCAAAATTATTCCATATGTCTCACTTTGAGTCTTTTCAGAATATTATTTAAAGGGAGAGTTCATGTTTTATCTTCCTGCTTTAAAAGGGAAAAATGCCTTTTTTTTTTCTTCTTCTTCTTCCAGGGGCATGGGGAATTGCAAGACACCATTAGGACAAAGTATCTCTTCGAAGACTAATGTCGCGCATAGAAGAACATGGAAAATTATAACAAATTAGGATTTGTTAGCTGTCACTCAAACATATAAACAAATATTATATATATAGCAACATACCTTCAAGAGTGATCTGAACAATCAAGGTAGAAAGAATGGGAAAACATACCTGCTAAAGACTTCTCCCTATTCGTGTGTTTCTTTAATATAGATGTTACTAGAATTAATACACTGCAGATTTGTGTCTATGTTTCTTTTACTAAGCGTAGGAGATCAATTACGATAACAATTAGTCTTATCATAGCAGAATTGATATTTTAATACTGTCCAATCCTTTTTCTGAACTGAAAACATAACACAAAAACTAGAAGCCTACATAGTAGTTCTCTACCCAAACCAAGGAACCGATCAACAAACACTTAGGATGAAAGAAGGCTTCAAGGAGATGGGTACAGGCAATGTGCTTATGAAGCTACAAAAAGAAGAGTAGCCACAGCTGTTGTAAAGGAAGCCAGAATCATCTCAACACTAGGGGGACTGAAGGGTGGCTGTTCTTGTTGGTAAATATCTGCATCAGTTGAGTGGGTTAACAGGTTGTGTAAATAGCCTTTCCTGAAAACAATCAGTAGAAAGTATTATTCTTGAGCCAGCCAGGCCAGCATGGGGGAGGTGTAGATGCAGCTCAGCTAAATATAGAGTGTATATATATATATATATTAAAAATAAACAAACAAACAAACAAAAAACACTGAAATGAGCTGCCTTCAAGCCATGTGCTCCTCAGTGACTAGGAAGGCCCAGAGTCCCAACAGTGAGCATACAGAGACCAGTAATGGGAATCATGTTTGTAACCTCATTCAGCTGTACTGCAATTGCTTATCATGCCTGTGTTGTGACTTCAGTTTATTGTTGTATCACTTTGCTAAATCAAAATCCCATGCAATATCAAATATTTTCAAGTAAGTAAATTTGGTACTAATCCCTCCTTGTGTAGAATCTCCAAAGGAACCTGTTTAGAGAATATTGGACTCTAACAACCCTGCAGAAGCATATGACTTGAAGAAGAATAGAAAGGAGCCCTTCAAGGGATGTGAGCAAATTAAAATCATTATAAATCATTCCCTGTTAAAGTCAAATTTCCTGAAAGCAGATCAGAAGCCAGAGAAAATAAATTCTCCCTTTCCTAGCACAACACAGCAACAATAAGGAAAAAAAAAAACAGATACAGTAAAGGGCACAAGAGTGTACTAAATCTTGCCAAGATCTGGCAGTAAGGCATATAGGTGCCCCTATTCAGATGACTGCAGCTTTCCAGATTCACAAGTTCAGTAAAACAAGAGCCTCTAGTTACAGTAAACAAAAGAACTTAAAAATATGAACTGCATCTGGTACATACAACTAACTTCTGCTTTATTACATAGATGAGTGGGAAAAAAATAACCAATGTGCTATCCAAAAAAGTTGAATATTTCATGCTTTATTCAGAGCAGACATAATGAGAATAGAAAAAGTGCATACTAAGTTGAAAGGATATATTTTAAGTATGTGAGATCATAATTAGAATCCAATAGATTCACACCATATAGGTAGCCTTCTCATGGCTTTAAGTTAAAATTTGTCACAAAGCATTTTGTTTAAACTTAGTAGATGCATAGGAAACCTGAGCAGAAAAGAACCAAAAAAGATACATATCATATTAAAGAAATCACACAAGGCGAAATACATTTCATAGTACCACACAATGTCACCACTGTTGCCAGTGCCATAAAAACGTCTGCTGTTTGCTGATCTTTTCTAATTTTCCTTGAGAGCTTCTGACATGTTCTTGTAATGCCATAGGCAAAGTCTTTGATCTCTTGAACAACCTTTAACGATACAATACTGGTTGGCGTAAGACAAATCATTTTCAATATGAAATACACATTTTCACCATTTTACTGAAGCTAGGTTTCAGGATGACTTTCAGAAAATTGTTAAGAGTAAGTCATATTACTTCATAAGTTAGAAAGTGATTCATATTTACTTACATGACTACTGCTACAATTTGTCAGTTACAAGTTATAGAGAAACCTGACTTTTTCTGTTACGTCCCAAAGGAAAATCCAATATCAGTTCTATCATATTTCTGCTCCTAGTTTGATTCATGATTTACTGGCAAGCACTGGCAATAATGTATTATTATATTTGTATTTTTCAGCATGGAATACATTTACTGAATGGAAAAAGGTGCGCATTGTTCTTTGAATTTTCACCAATCTGCATACCTTGGAGGATAAATCCTTGCTTTCCCCTGCCTTCTTAACTAGTACTTCTGCACAGCCTTCATTTTTTCCTTACAGAGTAGCATCTGACAAACATCATGAAGATAGAAATAAATGACATTAACAAGACAGATTATATAGATGGAATGGAACAACTGATTTGTTAAAATATGACAGAGAAAATCCTTCTACAAACCAACCCCAGTGTGACAGATAAAGTGTAAGGATGACTGTGCCCAAACATCTAGTCTTCATTTTTATGAACAGCACAGACCATTCTGTTTCTCAGGCTACTAAATCTCAACTGGAAATTAAAGTCTGAAAACATGGCTCTGAAAACTGAGGTTCATTTCTGCTTCAGTGCATCGTAACAAAGTAAATATCATCTGGACCTACAGATTAGACAAGGTACTTCATTCCTTTTGTGTGGATCCCTACATAATTCAGACCTAACCCTTGATCTCATAGCAAAGAATTCTTTATGTTTAGGTTTATTATGGTTTCTACTGATCTACCTTGTCAATGCCAGATCTCCATTCCTGAAATTGGACATCTTGCTGAAAACAGCAAGAACAAATTTTAGCCATCAAATGCCTGTAGTGGATTTATGTGTCAAGGTTTTGGTAGCAGGGGGCTGCAGGGATGGCCTCTGTGAGAAGAATCCAGCAGCTGCCCCATGTTAGATACGGGCCAGTTTCAGCTGGCTCCAAAGCAACCCACTGCTGCCCAGAGCCGAGCCAATAAGTGATGTTGTTTGCACCTTTGAGAGCAGATTTAAGAAAGGGGGAAAAAAAAAATGCTGCACAACAGCAGCTGGGAGAGTGAGGACTACGAAGCAGCCCCCAAGGTCAGTGCAGTAGGAGGTGCTCCAGGCATGCAGCAGCAGTTCCCCTGCGGCCTGTGGAGAGGCCCCTGGTGGAGCAGGCTGTCCCCCTGTAGAGCAGATCTCCACGCTGCAGCCTGTAGAGGAGCCCACTTGGAGAAGGTGAATGTGGCCTGGAGGAGGATACAGCCCATGGAGAGCCCCCACAGGAGCAGGCCCCAGGCCGGAGCTGCAGCCCGTGGAGAGGAGCCCACGCAGGAGCAGGGGATCTGGGGGGGAACTGCCACCCGTGGGGGACCCGTGCTGGAGCAGTTTGCTCCTTGGGGATGGACCCCGTGGTATGGAGCCATGTGGGAGCAGTTCTTGAAGAGCTGCTGCCTGTGGGCAGCCTCTGCAGGCTCAGTTCAGGAAGGACGGCATCCCGTGGGAGGGACCCCACGTGGAGCAGGGGCAGAGTGACCATGAAGGAGCAGCGGAGACGAAGTGATAGGGACTGACCACAGCCCCCATTCCCTGCTCCCCTGCTGGGGGGAAAGAGGTAGAAAAAGATGGTTGGGGGGGAAGGTGTTTTTAATTTCCTTTTAGTTTCTCACTGCTCTAGTCTGTTAGTAATAGGCAATAAATTATGTTAATCTCCCAATGCTGAGTCAGTGCCTGTCACAATAATTGTTGAGTGATCTCCCTGTCTTTATCTCAACCCTTGAGACCTTTCCATTGTACTTTCTTCCCCTTTCTCTTTGAGGAGGGGGAATGAGAGAGCGGTTGTGGTGGAGCTCAGCTGCCCACCTGAGTAAAACCACCACAATGCCTTAAGGTAAAACATATTTGTTATCTACTACTAATGTTCCTTTCCTTGTGAGTGCTAATTAATATTAATATAAAATGTTGTTTCGCTCCTGTATGAATCTCTTGGCTTTTTGTTTTTAAAAATATAAGAAGGGTATACAGTGTTTTAGTATTCCAGTGGAAACATACTCTTGTGCCCTGAAATTAAAATACTGATTAGGTATGTTATTTTTCCTGTCTTCATCATCTCTGGGGATTTGCCTGCTACACAGCCCAGAAGGGAAACTGGAGAACGGAGAGTAAAAAAAAATAATAATAATAAAAAAAATTCTTTATTTTAACCTACTGCAGGAAGCTTAAAATTATTAGGTATGTGTATTATTATTATTCCCTATTATATTGTTGCGTATTCGTACAAGAAAACATAGCATTTTTGTTTTAAAAGTCATTAAAATATTTTTCTTCATTAAAGCAAATTTCTATTCTTCCTTAGAGTAGACATTTAAATTACTGTATTTATGCTGAGAATAGTGATGAATATTAGTAATAAAACAACGAGAGGGAGAGAAACACCTCAGAAGAATTGTACCTTTAACCGGTGGATTGTTCCTTCTGTACACCGTACTCATGCTCAGTAAGTCCCACAAGGACATTGTCCTTTTACAGAATAACCAACCTGAGAGAACAGCTACATAAACTGAACCAACAGGACTTGTGCAAATGGTATTTGAGGCTTCCCCTCCGTCCCTCTCCAGGAATGCCTTGTCCAAGGAGAGTGAGCACAAGCGTGGGCTGCTACTGCAAGGCATCTTTTGTCCCCATCTCTTGTGATAGCACTCCTATGGCCACACAGAGCTGTGGATCAAAACAAAACAAAAACCCACCTTCTACTCCTGGTTAGTTTTCAGACAGATTTTTTAAAAGATTAATTTTCAACTGGTAAACCAATTCCCATTTGTTATCCCGTTCAGTATAGAGTGGTAATTCCAATACAGAGGCAGTGGTGGGACTATCACTAGCAGCCCACATTTCTGTCTGTATGAGGTGACTGTTCCACTCCACACCTCTGAAGGCAGATTAAACGCTCTTTTAAATCTGGGGGGATGGCAAACCACTGTTTCCCCACTGAGATTAGTGCCTGAATAAATGAACATTCCTCTCCTGTGCCACCCATTGCAAAGCAAATAGCTAATTTTGAAGGTTTACACGAATCGGTTTGATTTTATGTTGGGAAAGGAGAGGAATGCTATGGCTGGAGCTGACCTCAGCTGAGATGCAGCAACAAGCAGAGGCTCGCTGCTTGTCACCTTCCCATCTCAGATGCATGCCCTGGACACACTCACAGGAAGCTACCTCAGGCTGGGGCTGGTGAGAAGGTAGGCACGTACATAGTATTTTGGAGGCCTTCCTGATCTCTCAACCATAGCATAAGCAGTGGGTTTCTGAAAAGGAGACAAACCTTTGCTATCCCAGTTAGGGACTCTGTGGAGATTAACTTCTCACTGCCAAATGTGTCTTTTCTTCCCACTGCTGTGATGAATTTCAGAAATTTGTAATTTTTATTGAAGTAATCCAGGTGTGACTGTGAATTTGTTTTACTCGAGATTTAGCAGTGATACAGAGGAATGCAAAGGGTATAGACTTATACCACTCCAAGCACTAGTGTTAAGGTATATTCTGATTGCTGCTTCCTATGATTTTTTTTTTTTCTACTGTGTGGTATGAAGTTTTTCCAACAGGAGAAACCAGCTGCACTCACAGTGGTATTCAGGGAGGTATTTTTAAATTGGAGTTTACTGCCTGAGAGGATATAGCATCAATAACAAATTAAAGTGATATACACTTGTATCTGCCATAAGTTATTAATAAGGTAAGCGCTCTAGAGTCCCTCCTGGGGGAAAGCTAGGAGAAGGTATTCTCTTGGGTTTCTGCTCCTGCAGGCAGACTATTGGCTACCTTCAGGAAAGACATGGGTTATTTGTTCCACGTTTGAAAAAGTAGTACCAACACAGTTAAAATCTCCTCTTGAGGGTGAGTTGAGCTGGAAAGTTGCCAGTGTCACTAGAGTCTCAAAACCTGTATGTTCTATAGAAAAATTCTCACAAAAATGTGTAGTAAAATTTATGTGCTGCTGGTTTAACTTGCAGTTAAAATCTCACATAATCTTACACATGGCTCTACTGAAATGCTATTAACCCTCAATATCTATATGATCTATTAAAATAGTTATGTGGCATCTTAAATCCCTTTGCTCTTTTCTATTTACCTTCTCAGACTATGCCTTCTTTCAAACCTTACTTTTAAGAGACACAACGGTATGTTTAATGTTATGACAATATCATCTTTCCTTCAAATTAGAGAATACCAAATCCTTACCTAAATTATTTCTCTTAATCTCACCAGCCAGAAAGGAATCTTTCTCCACTTACATGTCATTTGCCCCCCTTGTACATAACCTTAGCAAAACTCTAGAGCTAGAGTAATCGTCCTCTCCAAACTTGTGAAATATTTCCTTGTACTTCGTGGCCTTTATTCCACTTCTTCCCCCTCCTATTTTTTCCTAAATTTCCATTCGCAAATTGATCAACTCTATCTTAGCTACTGCCATTCCTTCTTCTTCCATAGATCAGTATCTTCCATGTGTTGCATTCTGTGTATGTTATGTGCATGTACTCTGACATATGCCAGGACTTTAGTCACTGTATCCTTTATCCATCTCTATGCCTTTAAGCACTCTATCAAACCATCCCAAAATTGTAAAATGTCTGTTACCATTACATATAATCCAAACCATTTACTTCATCAACCTCATCATTACATGAGATAAAATTAATGAAAAGCAGCATTATCTTATATGGGGGCGTATGTAACAGATGGTAGCAGTGTTTGTTTTTTAGCGTAAAGCTTACTGTGCATGTACTACGTACTATACACTTCTTTAAAATGCAACACAAGCTGGGCAGTAGGCAAGAACTCTGCCTGCGTGGTGCTGGCTGCAGCACTGTGTATCTGCTCTCTGGAGAAAAAGCAGATTGCTCCATTTCCCAGAGGACCTTAGTGTGCTCTGTGGGGCAAAGCTTCAGCACAGAGAGCAGAGCAGGTAGTGACAGCCAATGCTGAAGCCAGCCAGAAGAGAGTAAACAGGAAGCCTTTTGAGTGGAGTAGGGATGTGCTATCAGCAGCGAGCAGGTTTCTTTTCAACCCAAAGGTGATGGAGGGGAAGAATGTTTCCAAAGAACCCAGAGGGACGTTTTAGAGTTAATTCAACTGAGAAGCCACTGAAAGTCAAGGAACTAGTAGGCAAGGCTGGAGAAAAAAACTACACAATCACATAGTAACAAAAGAGTAATTTATGGTTTAGATGCCCTTGTTTCATCTGTCTCAGTAGATCTGTATTTTCTATCTCTTAACAGCCACTGTATTCTAGCTTATTAGTTTGTACTCTAATACACTTAGCTTTAAAGACTGGGAGCCTTTTGATGTATTTTGTTATGCTCACTTCAAAGGATAAGGTGGGGTAGTTCCACTTTAAGGCTCTGGGCAACTCAAGGTCCTGTCACAGAGGGGAAAGGAAGAACCTAGGCAGATGTTAATACTGGATGCATTTTGATGCACCACAGCTAATAGGCTCAGTCCTCCATCTGGAGAAAGGCAAAAAGGGTAAGTAAAAAGAAAAGCTAATCCTATCCCCTGTAAATTGGAGCATAAGTACTGCAGTAGCTTGAATAGAAAGGACTTGAGAGATTGAGTAACGTTAATGGAACAACAGCTTTATTCAAGCTATTAAAGGGAGGATTTCTCTTCAGTTCAGTCATCTACTTGTAACTTTTAGATGAGTGCCATAAGCAGCAACTTAGGCAGCATCATTCAAATAATAATGAAAAATAACTTATAGGTAAGAGATGCCTAAGCAAAATATTGCAAGACTTATCTTCATTTACTTATGTAAGACAGATATAAACTGCATAGCAGGTGAATTTCTCTAGGTTGATGGACAGATAGAGTGAGACACAAGAAATCCAGTCTTAGACCCCTAATGGTCCTGTGAATTAACAATTGCTTGGTTCTAGCATTTTTCCAAAACACCTATGTCTCTCTACTTTCTGTCTTTAATTCACAACACACTTTCAGCTTGCCTCTTTACAGAAACACCTTCCCCATAGATAAAAAGATAATTTTGCCCTGCCTTCAGAGGATTTTCTGCTATACCGTGGTTTACTGTATTTTCTCCTTCCTTTTCCCCCTCTGAAACAGTGGACATCAAGAAACAAAGTATTTTCCTTTCCTTTTTTTTGGACTGTATCTGTTTTTCTTTCCCTTCTGCCTCTATTCCAAACCACTAAACATGATCCAAAAACATTTCATTGGAATCTATATTCTATCCTTCCTCTTCTTACCACCCTTATAATTCAGCACTCCATTCTACTCCTCACAGCACCATGCGCTTTCTTTCACCTGCTCTTCCTTCCTCCTGTTTTCCTACCTCAATTGCCTTTTGCAGATGCTTCTTCCTGGAGAGCAAAAGGAAGGAGCAAGCATGGAAGTTCTTTGAGGGATGAAGACTGCACACTTACATTCACTTACAGTCTTCACGCTAACCTTTGCACACAGATCTGTATGCTTTACAAATCCCTTTCTGAATTTTTTGATTGTACAAAATTACATCCAGCTTATCGAAATCTTCCAGACGGGGATCCCTGTGCCCCAACCCTTTAAATATCTTGATTGCCTCTCTACAGCTTCCTCATTCTCTTTGCCTGGCTACAGCCCAGTATTACAGGAAAATGCTGTATAATGGGTGATAGAGGTTTCAAATAAAAACATGCAAATCATGCACAATTTGTCTAAATATGCTTATGCAGGCCAGATGCAATCTGCAGCTGCAGCACAATCCTGTTTATATTCTTGATGGGTAGAGTTTACAGTCAAAAAGTTCAGCTATATTCTCAAAATGTAACACGGGCCTCAGTATGTCCTCATCAACAACCCCTTCACAGACTACATAGCTCTCCTGTGTAGAAATAGTAAACAATTTTAAATGAAATACAAATGTTCGGTTTCACAAATCACTGTGTTCCAAGACAACATGAAACTAAGCACTCTTTATTTAGCATTTATTTACATATATAGCTTAAACAACAATAAAATGGCCTCAGGAAGATAAGAAGGAGCAAAGGAATGTTCCACACTATGCAATCACCAGCTATAAGGCTACTTTAGAGAAGAGTGCCTCCTCTCTTGGAAGTACTGAGATGGCACAAGTCAGCTCAGAAAAGGAATATGTTGCCCTAGTGATCTGCTAAGTATCTGCTTAGCTCCATTGATAAAGCTCTGTCTTTCGAAGATGAAATACAGGATTCCTTGCATCTAAGTCATCTTCAGGGACAGTACGCTAAGAAGACCAAGCCTTGATTCACTGCTGACCAACTACCTGGAGGGCAAAACATTATAGAGCCCTCTGCACCGTTCCCTCCAATGTTATCCCACTCCAAACTCAGCTTCCTGGAGTTTCAGCCTCCACCTTCCTTAAATCTTACTTTGCTGTGGTCTGTTTCTCTAAATATTTTAAAGAAGTATTCTTTGCTTCTTCTGAAGACACACCCCTCACTCATTCACTGCTTATGTACCTATTTAAATTCAAATGAAGTGATTTAAAATAGGAGAATGTTTAGCATGCTTTCATGGTGTATGGAATAAATCACATTTCATTTAATTGTCTAATTGTGATATACTAAGATAGCATTATATATGTTATAAAATAGCAACTACTGTATGTAAATTTCATTAACTTGATTTGCATCATACATGTAAGAAAATAAATCCGGAAGCTAAAACTGAAGGTCTCTGCAAACAGTGGTTGAGTACACTGACAAGATCAATATCTTTAAGTAACTGATATTCAGTGGGAAGAGAAAAAAAAAAAAAAAAAAAGATTCACTGAACATTAGATTAAGAAACAAGGGATTTGATTCCTCCTATGGTCTAAATATGTGAAAAAATTCTAGACTTCGTTTTGCTTATTGGGGCTTTTTTTTCCCCTTTTTCAACATCAAATGGAATAAAACAGTAAAGCAAAGCACATAACACTTAATTACAGTTTCCTAACTTTGAAGAAGCTTAAAAAATAAAAATCAAAGTAACTACTTAATCAATCAAGGCATGAGAGGCTCTTTCAGGCCTTTTGCCTAACAAAATAAAATCAATTAGATGCATAGGAAATTTTGAAATACATTTTTTTTCCCAAAAAAAAGCTATACTTACATAAAGCATATGAACAAGACTGGTAGATATGTTTTATTTGAACTCTTGAATTAAAAGCCTCATTAAAATCTTAAAGAATCTGCTCCTGATAGATCAGAAACTATCATCTAGAAATGAATTGCTATTAAAGAAAAGATATAATTTTGTGTTTATAGAAAGATTACTTACAATGCCACATATACCATCTGTGACAGTTTATTTCTACACTACAGCAAGGAACCAGGAGAGTAACTGAACATCATCTTTTTAAAAGAAAAAAAAATGAAATGGCTGGTAAGCTACCCATTTCATACAATGGAAATATATTCAGATGCATTTCTGTACTGGTGAAACTATAAACATAAAATAAATGTTTGGTTGAACACAGTTTCATTTCTGACATTTATTCACTATTAAAGCATAATGGTATTTAATACAATACACATGGGGAAAAGGATGCAAGAGAAAACTTGTCAAGGCAGTGCTGCATGAAACTTTTCATTAATTAAGGGGTTAGTCACTATACATATTAAGACCAGATCTACTATGCTCTCTTTATTAAAATTGAGTCATTGTCAAAAAATTGCTGATGTTAGGATTTGTTGTCATGAATAATATGAGCAACACTGCCAGAACTTGCAAGTCATAATAGACTAGACACGCAGAAAATGTTATGAATGATGGTAACATTTGAAGCTCCCTGTAATGTTACTAGATATGCCCTCTAACTGATGCTATATTTAGTACAAGTTAAACTTCCTTGGCATCAAACCTGCTGGTTCTCATGAAACTAGAAAGCAGAGGTGTTTTAAGCTCAACAGAGCATGCTACTATAAGATTCAGCGACTCTGATGATTCTCTGTAAGGTTCTAGGGTGAAGAAATAATCTCAAAAGATGGTGTAGTGTCTGTATGACCATTAGGTGAATTTCTCCAGAGTTCTTGCAGTTTGATCATTTAGGATATATAGCTAAGAAAGAAATATCAGTGGAATTAAGTATTCTAACTTACAATTACTTTCATCAAAAAATAAAAAAAGACAGTGATTAGTTGCTTACAAGGATTATGCTTTTTATAAATATGTAGTTTCAAAAGTAAAAGAAATATAATACTGAATTAAAGCTGTAAGTAAAACATTATACATTTAAAAGTTCTATCTAAAATATTACTTGGTGCAAGACTGATAAATCAAGTTGACTTTCTTCAATTCATAGTAAAATTTTAGCCCTCTAAATTTCTTTTGTTCCTTCACAAAACCTCCAAGACAGAGCTTTTAATCTTCATAAAGTAAATACAATGAAGGACAAACTACAGTTTACCAAATAACATATTTTAGAAGGAGACAACACAAAGGAAAGGAGGTATTTGCTACTTCACTGGTGTATCTATCCTGTAACTCTGTCAAGAATGATGCTTCAGGTCAAGAGAAATATCTTGATGGATCTCAGATCCATTTCCTGTCTTTTCTCAGCTTACTTCTTTCATCACAATGCAACTTGCGTATGTGAACTAAAATTCCCACATAATTTAAATTATCAGTATCTTTGTACAATACAATAAGGTCTCCCCTAAGCCTTCTCTTCTCCAAGCTACACAACCCCAGCTCCCACAGTCACTCCTTGTAAGACTTGTTCTCTAGACCCTTCACCAGCTTCATTGCCCTTCTTTGGACACGCTCCAGCACCTCGATGTCTTCTTGTAGTGAGGGGCCCAAAACTGAACACAGTATTTGAGGTGCAGCTTCACCAGAGCCAGTAAAGTATTAGATAAGCTAATACAACACATGCATACCACGACTGTCATACAAAATGCATACTGGACTAAGGAGTGGCTAATATGGGGGCTTAACCCAAAAGTTTGCTCAGAGTATGCCTAACACAAACTGATAGAATTGGGTTTCTTGCAAAAAGCAATTAGGACTGCCATTTTCTCTTAAAAAAAAACAACAACAGGGGCTTCCTTTATTATGTTATAGCCTGGAGATTAAGTTACATTCATCCTAGAAGTGAGACTGAGCTTGAACTCCCTCTTTTGCCAGAGGCAATGCAAATCTACATTACTGACTACAGAGGAGTCAGACTAAAAAAACATTACTTTGCAAAAGGGATGGTCATTCATTAAACTACTGTAACTTGATCAAACTCATCACATACTCAATGTCCATCAATGAAATTGCAATGGCATGCTTACCAGAGTACTTAACATAATGTGAATGTGTTTTACTGCTTCTGGACAATATAATTTCTCATTCTGTCCTCACACAGGGCTTAGAGTAAATAGCATTTCAGAGGACTAGGCTGAAAAATAAGAACCTATGGAAAAACATTTTAAAAATGCCCTTTACCTATAACTAATTTCACCTGACTTTACAGCCATTATACTAACCATAAGTAAATATAGACATACAAAAATGTGCACATTTGTTTTAGCAAACTTATTAAAAAAAAAAGAAAAAAAAGGAAGGGGATGAGAAAAAAAAAAAGAAAGAAAAGAAACAAATAAAGGGTGTCTACGACTGAATATATTTTCAGTAAGACATCATTAATCTTCATTAAATGGAGCTGGAGCTAGCAGAAATGTCTTAGCTGTTTTGTGATGAACCAGGACTACAATGACATCTAGCTAGTCACTGCCAGTGGCCAAAATGGGAAGAAAGGAGGGGAAAAAAAAAAGAGGGAAGAAAATAAAGAAAATAGAGAGAGAATGCCATAATAAATAATGGGATGAAGTTGACAGAAGACTTGTCTTTTACGTTTTGGTAACAAAATGGAACAAAGAAACATCCAATATGACTTTAAACTCCACTAAAATCTGTAACAAAAAAAATCAGCACCTCACAAAGTTACTAAAATATTGCTTAGTAGATGATGAGGAGATGTACATGGGAAGTACCACTCCACATTGGACTAGATGATCTCTGGAGGTTCCTTCCAACCTTAGCCACTATGTGATTCTTTCAATCTTAATCAAAATTTTAGCTAAATCTTTCAAAGGGTGAGAGGAGGAAGATTTCAATTATTTAAGGTTTGTGTTTGTTTGTTTGTTTTCCTAGAAAGTCATTAGAACTAATGACCCTGAAAGAAGTTGTACCCAAAAGTGATTCTTGTCTTGCCATAACCTGTTATTCCCAGGGAGAAATAATCAAATAGTTGCTAAACAAAAATAAAGGAAAAATAAAGGAAAACCAAAAAGCAGACAGAAAAGGAGACTTCTGCTATGAAACAGAAATATTCTTTGAATAACCAATACAATAATGTAAAAAAATACTATGATGCAAGATATAAAACCGCTGTTAACTACATATCTTTAGTAAAAATTATACTATTTAACATCAGGTAAGAGGAAGGCTAAATGCTAGAAGTAGTTAGGCTAAACCCATGTCACTGTACTGTGTCCAAATTCTACCTGCCTAAGAACTGCACTGTGACAGTGTCAGACAGAACGATCTTAATCCATGTCCAAAGTCCTACATACCATTAAAATGTTGCCTGTGACCCACACCGAGTAATGTATTTCCCATATAACATTTAGGAGCATGGAAGGGGGAATCCTGAGAGATAATTATTTCATGTTTGTCCAAACCTGTGAGATTATTAGGCAATGGGGTCAGGGTAGCAGGAATCACACTGCCCTTGCAAGCGGCTCTGTTGCTGGACAGTTCCCCAGCTCTGCCAGCAGCAGCAACATACCCAAGAAGAAATTTGATGTCAGAGAACTTGCGGGGCCAGGGGCAGTACCCAGCCTTTTTGTCATTCCACCTTCTGCATGCATTCTATTCTAAAGAATGCATCAATGCAGGTCCATACTTTTCTATATAAAACAGGTCACTTGATCTTTAACCACTTTTATAGGACAGGAAGGAAGCATTGAATCTTCTCAGCGATTTCCAAGACTGGAAATGTGAATGATGTACACTATTTAGAGGCAACATCCATATCTTCTCTCATGCTTATTTTTGGTGAAACATTACTATTTCACGTGCAAACCAGGTGTGATCTCTAACTCAGTTATATTTTGATAGTTTTCTGAGTTCACTGCAAGCAAACAAAAATTGCTATACAATTCCTCAAACAGAGAAGATCTTCATTCTGGATTTGCAAGAGAGACTAAACTTACTGACAGTTGTGACCAGACAAAATATATATTTTAGTACTTTTCAAACATAAATTGATGTGTAGTCCTGAATAAGGTGAATGACAGATTGAAGACATGGAACTGACTGTAAAAGTGACATTTCAGTGCAGTTCCAGTAAATATTAACAAGAATGTTTTCAGAAAGGTATACACATACACACACCCACACCCACAGAGGAATTATATACAAGCATTTTAAAGATGCCATTGTCTGTTTTAAATATCTATGAAATATCTAGCATCTGATTAAGGTTACCTTTACATGCTCTGTAAGTACAATAGCTCACTATAACTTGTTACTGATGTACTTACATATCCATAGACAGAAACTGATTTATTCACCTTTCTGTTCATATGGAAACTACAGTGATATCAGTAAATTTAAAAGTCGGAGAATAAAAATGCAGTATTCCAGCACCATGCTATTTAACTTGCTGGCATATAGCTAGACAAAAAGCAGTACAAGCAGATTACTATAGACATTCCTCTAAAATATTTTTTCTTTAGCCTACACCGTATCTTTCCTTAATTTGTTTACTAAAATATTATATTTAAGGTTTACAATTTTCTTGGCAACTCTTCTGTTTTGTGCCTTCACTTACTAATGTTTACTTACGATTTTTTTCCCCTTAAATTACATATTTTTATGCTGAAGAACATTCGTTATAATCTAACTGCACATACTTTCAACTAAATAATCGATGACCTAACTGTTTTCTGAACTTTTATGAGGAAGAGGACAAATATCCATCATGAGGAATGCAAAGCACTCCCTCACAAGACCAAAGCAACAGTGCATGAAATTGAACTCAAAAAGAGCCTCCATTCTGTGTGACTTCTTGGCTGACACAATTTAGATATTTATAGCTTTACGAATAGGCCACTGGAGAAGAACTTGAAGCTTTTTCTAGCCAGGAAGGATTAATGAACATGTGCACCTGGTAATTACAGCACTCCATCTTTCTCAAAGCCCTCACATTGCCTCAATGGCAGAAACTGTAATGAAAAGCCATTGAAAATATCAATCTGCAATTCCACAAGTCATTTAAATATTAAAATATATAATCTCTTATCATACTTTCTATGAACTAGGCTAACAGTGGCATGCAAAAAAAAAAATCATACATAGATATTTTCTGCTTCATGTTATTACCTGGCATGCCTCATTTAAAATGTAAAACTAATCTGACAGGAATTCAGGATTTAACTTACTCTAGACTCAAATCAGAAAATCCACAGCAGTGACTGTCAAATACTTCCTTAAGTAACAGCAGAAAGAAATATCAGCCTAGGGTAAAATGTGCAACCCTAAGAAGGCATAAATTCCACAGCACGTTTCAGAAAAGTTTACCAGAAAATAAATGTTTTAACAGTCAGGAGAAACATTCTGTACATTTTTCATTAAAAAGGTTTTCAGAGGTATTTGTTAGGTGGAAACTTTAAGAAGTATGCATGCTACCACAAATATTTTTCTAATATGCATACTACTAGGAATCCACAGGATTTGGTGGGAGGATTGTTTGTTTGTTAAAACACCATCTACATTAACTTGAAAAATACAATCCACTTCATATTGGATTTTGAGATTATAACATACTGAAAAAAAAAAAACACTTGGAAAACACTGTGATCCATAAAACCCACTTCACCATCAAAGTACTAAAAAAATCAAATTGTCTACAAGCATCAATATTACAGTTTCTCTGATGTTATTCTGATATTTGATATAGCATTAGGCTGAAGCAGAGAGACACATGAATGGATGAAGCAGACCATCCAAAAGTAAAAACAGCATTGCCTATACAGGTGATTTTAAGGAAAAGGAATTGTTTTACAAGTGGAATTAAATTTTAAAATACATTTTAGCGAAGCACCTAACTGTTACAAAATTAGAGTGGAAAGTCAATCATTGCACAGACATCTATATGGCTCTAAAAGTAGTCTTTCGAAAGGCGTTTAAGCACAGTATGAGATTTGAGCATTAAAAATGGCCTGTTATTGCTAAAACATCCTGTTCCTTGGTGGATTATAGAAAAAGAAAAGACTCCAATAGAGATAAGTGTGCATGAAATGCTCTCTCCAGAGTATTCAGCCAAACTGACTGCAATAAGGGGACTTCAAAAAGCAGCAAGAGAAGAGATGTTCAAAGCACCTTGCAGCTTTGGGCTGCTGGCCTCTACTGCTGTTTTTAATACACTTAGGTTTAACTTGGGAGCGGATAAATAATTGACAGAGAAATTTCCTGCAAGCTTTGATCACCACATCGTTTGTCACCAGCCCTAAAGTAGCCCTTACGTTAACACTTAATCTTGGGCGTCTTATTTCAAGTACAAAAGCATCCCCTCCCACCCACCGCTGGCTGACTCCTGCATCAGAACAGAAGACTTAAGATGCAGCCTGCACGCCACTAACACGCCGTGCTCTTTGCCAGCCGATTCCTTCCCTGGCACGCTTATTTTCGCCTCCTTACCTTTAAAAGGCTGTCCAAAACCTGCTAAGTTCCCCCCAGACGATTTTAGCTCCGCGCATCCAGCAGTGCATCCGCACAAAGCTTTGCCATTGCGAGTGTGAAGAGAAAGAGCTGCTGGGATGCTGAATGGCACATCAGCCAACTTTGTGTGTACCGGCGGCTCCCTGAAAAAGCCGGACCGAAATTCGCCTCGCTTGCGGATTGGATTCAACAGCACACAGTCACAGGGTGGCAGAATGAGGATTTAAAAGGAAAGAATAAAATAAAAAAAATAATAATAAATAAAAAAAAAAAGGAAGAAAAAAGAGAGAGAGAAATCCAGCCCCTTTTGAATTAGCCTTGCGTAGGAAAAACAAGCTAGTCTTCTGAGTCCAACAAATACTTGCAGAACCACTTGACTATAAAGTTTTCACTGCACTGTGTACAATAGTAGTCCATCAATTTAACAGCTAATATATTGATATAGAATGTGTAAGTTATTTGCATTACTAACATAGCATGTAGTAACATGAGCATTTCAGTCTTCATGCTATAATCATATAAAGAAAATGAAATATGTGAATAAAAATCATTATAGATTTAGTTAGTCTTCAATTCTATTAATTTTCTATGTATTGTATTTCACTTAGTTTAGATTCAATTACCTATAAAAAAATTCATTCCACCTGCTGCTACATGCAGATATTGATGCTCCCATACAACAGTGTAGACTGTTTTGCCTTCATAACTTCTCAATTCCTTTAAGAAAATCTACCTATAACACCAACTCCTGGCTTATGTCTTTCATGGTGTAGAGAGTCTAGAAGAAATGAGGGAATTTGCTGAGACACTACTAGGTGGGTACATTTCACCATGATAAGGCTTTAAACATTCATCAGCAGGATGTTTTTTACACTTTTCCATTGAACCTAAACCAGAAGAATTTTGTCACAGATAATCTTCTATACTGACTATCAGTTTTAATTTCTTTATCTAGTATGTTTGTTTTTCTTCCCTCAAAAATGGTCCTTGTCATTTTAAGAATAATGTTGAAAAATGTATGCTTTATCATATATTCCTTCTGAAACCATGGTGTACCAATTTATTTCCACTTGCTGACAATGAAAATACCATTTTCTAGTGGCTTTGCTGTTTGGCACTGGAACAGCAATTTGAGGTTAGAAGCAGAAGTAAAAGTACCAGGAAGATAAGAGGCCAGATGTACCATAGAGGTGATGACCTCATTTGGCAAGAAATACACTTTGGATATATAGATTAAATAGCATGGTTTATTTCAAGCAGTACCTATTTTTAGAGAGGTTGAGTGAGAAGAAACGCCTCTATCACCTCCAAGGTCTTAGGCATCCTTAGAACATGTAGGAAACATAATAAAAGACAAGCAGAAAATAGGACCACCAAGATAAAAGGAATGACAACTTTCACAGCCATCTAACTATTCGATATATTTCTTTTCTTCACAAACATTGCATCTGTCTCAATTATAAAGACTTTAAATTCCAAATTTCATTGCCAATTATAAGGTATTAAATCGGCCTGTATAGTTCTTTTGGCTCCTATTGACCTCATCAAACAGCTGTGATTTCTAGGGAATCAGTCTCTAATGAGCTTAGAAACTCAACAGAAGTTAAAATGCCATATGTATTTCATTTATCTTTTTAAAAAATGAACACTCTTAACATATACTTCTTGAAAACTTTAATACATACAAAATGTTTTCGTTGTTGGTCTGTGTTTTTTTTTTTTTTTTTTTGCTAATTCATGAAGGAATCATCCTCTAGTGATGGAAATGGAAAAACAATACATATGCTACATCTCTGTCTTTTTAATATAGTTAGTGCCTTATCAGCACTCAAACATACTCCTGTGAGCAGCTACGGAAAACTAGCTAGAACGCTCAAATACTTCAGTGCTGTCTTTCAGACTTGTCTCCTTTTATTGTATTATAATGAAAACATCTGTAATGTACACAAAGCTATATTGCACATAAAAAAAAAAAGTAAAATCTGTGCACATAATGAAAGAAACATCTCAGAAATAGATAAAATACACAGTGTAGCTAATAATTGCAGGAAAAATGCTATATGCCCATCATGAGTAAGTATCTTTAAAACTTTAGATATTGACAGAATACTTTTTCTTACAGAAGCAGGTTTTTGTCAGCTTTTGTTAATGTTTGTTAGGATTACAAAAAAAAAAAAAAAGGTTTTTTAAAATACTTCAATATATTAACTACAATTAGAAAATGGGCTCTTTGAAAGGGTTCTGAAGAAAATAATTCTTAGCTGTAAGCTCAGTGATTAAAGTATTTAACAGCATTTAAGTGCTGTTAGTCCATCATCTTTCCTGTGCACAAAGCACACTGAAAGTGGAACAGCCCAACACTTTAAATGGTTTGTTTGTTTATTATATTTGATGACTCTTTAATCCAAAAGGAATCCAAATAGCCTCTTGGTAAAGATTTCATTATGTAGAGATGGTACCACAGCACCATTTTGTGTCCTACACAGAAATATTGCACAAACATAATAAAGATGCCTTCTTTATTCCTTTTAACTGTAGAATACAAGGACCAAATGTAGAGCAACTTCCTTGCAAAAAGATTCATGCACTTTATCCCAGTGTTATTTTATGCTACATCCTAAAATAGTTTTACTTTCATCTCGGACGTCTTGCAGCCTTTCAGGTGATGATAAAAGTTGACATCACTAACTTCACAATCAAACACGGTGCTTTAAGAAAGCCACAAAACTACACCCTGACCAAAAAAAAAAAAAAAAGGAAAGAAAAAAATATCACTAAAATGACCCTGTTGATTGCAGCTATCAGGGAGTTACACAGAGATAAAGTGGTTTCTAAGTGATCTAAGTTTAAGTGTATTGAGAACAAATACCTTGACTTGATGAATAGCAAGTGAACAGCAATTCAACAAAGAGCAAAGGAGTTGATGTTGTGCTTGCAGTGAGCTTTCCTACCACAGACGGGTGACTGTATGTTTAAACAGATGTAGATAATTCATTGCAGCTTCTAGATAATACAGAAAACATCTCATCTGAACATGGGAAAGAAGCATAAATCAGTGTAGAAAATCCGTATCTGAGAGTTCAGTTGCCAGCCAAACCCCTTAAGACTTTCCTAAACTCTGTAAGGAGTATACAGCTGGTCTTGCCCTGATTACTGACACTTCTGTTTGTGACCATGTTGGAGATTATATTTTGCACGGCAACACGAGTCCAGAGTGGGATGGGTAACCAAAGGGTGGACCATTCAGGAAAACCCTAAGGAAAAGAATGGCTTACATTAGAGACAGTGAATGTTATTAAAGGAGACTGACAGATCCAACAGCTTTGAGAACTTTGATTCACTGCCAAGCTGAGCCTGACAGGTTTTGGTCAAATAGGTACTGTATTAGGAATGAAGAAGAAAAAAATAATTTGGGCAGCATTATAAGGACTGTATCTCAAAGACAGCTTTCATTCTTTGCAGGAACAGCAGAGAAGTATACGGCAGGAAGCATTAGGACTTCATAGTTGAACAAGACATATATGAGTAGATGATCTATAAAAGTCTTCTTTCTATTACAAATTACTTATTCTTACTGCTAAAAATATTACCATTTTTGCTTTAAGACACTCTTCTCATTACTTAACTTGGCCAAAGACTCTTGAAAATATAAGCTATAAAGGATTCCATAACACCTGAAAGCTGGCACAGGCTACTGTGGCATTTAAGGATGGAGGGAATAGTAATATTGCTGGTGAAAGTTGAAGGTTCACGACATTCATTAGCCTTTTAGAACCTAAATCCATGTCCCCTACTTCCTGTGATTCTGACAGAAATTCATGTGTTACCACAGTTAGGGACAAAGGCCAATCTCTCTCCTTGCTGCCACAGCACACAAGCAAGAACTACAAGTACTGAAGTACTACAAGGACACAACCAGGATTAAAATTAAATTTATAGCAAAATGATAAAAGAAAAAACTTTCAGTTAGCCCTGGAAAAAAGTGAACACCCCTACATAGCAGTTCTGTTCTCTGTTCATCTCTGCATAAAATATGCATCCATAGGATATAATGATCCTCCCTCCCACATATGCCAAGCAAGTGATGGAGGCAAGCTCCCCTTTGTTTATTTTTTTTATTTTTTATTTTTTTTTTTCACAGACTGGTAGGTATTGGAAGTAGATATTTCTAGCTTTCATCTATTAGGCAAGACCAGGTCTAGTTATAATCTACTGTTTTCCTGACATCTGTTTTCCTGACAGCACAGGTTTTTCTGAACCTCGACAGAAGGTGCTTAGTACAAAGTCCTCTTTTACTCACCTACATCTTCTTGTTCTTTCTAGGTGACTTTACCCTCAGTGTGCAGGAAACTCTACAGATCCTCAGCCTTAGGCTTTGAATGTCATCCTTCAGAGCTATACCTTTCTGCCAGCTGCATCAGATCATTCAGATAAGCTTAGACAGTAATTAGATATCATAACAGAAATAAGTACTTAAATTACATGGATCTTTCCTTTATATCCTTTTGTCGAGCACCACTCCATAATTTCACGATGCTGAATATGTCACTAGGTTTAAAGTCCTTGTATAATGGACAAGATATTCTGCAGGTGTGCATGAAGTTGAAATAATGCCAAAGACTCAAAAACTCTCATCAGTGAACTCTCGTGTTAGATCACTTACTGAAAAGTGTATTTTGTTCTGTTGATTTCAGCTTTTCTTTTTCCATCTTAATAGCAAAGCTTTTAAGTAAACCAATTTTCCATTGAGTTTTCCATTGTCAGGGAAAATGGCTTATCATTACAGATGCATATTTTTCTTATAAATTGCTTATAAGATTATATTAAGGTATATTACTATAACCTCTCAATAGAATATTAGCTTTTTTTGTTTGTTTTTGTTTTTGTTTTTTACACAAATAGATATATAAGAAATTGCTTAATATCCATACACAGAAAGCAGTGGAAACTCTTCTTTACCTGTAACAACAACAAAAACTACTGCCTGTTATCTGCTGCAGCCCCTGCTATACTAATAACCCTATAGATCCTTGTGCTAGTATATATCCCATTTCTTTTAATTTGACTGCCATCCCCTGTCTTCAGATATTAGAGTTAACACTGAACTCTGTTCCTGTAGTTTACATCATCCTATCTCAAAAGCTTGGGGCTTGGCCACGCAAGGACATCAGATACAAGATTTTATACATTACTACATTTTTAGAGATTTACTATTGCCATGGTGAATTACCATCTTTTAAATGCTTTATTCTTATCATCCAACAAACACACAAATACCTTCATAGTTATTTCCATCTTCAAATTATAATTTTCCTTATTACAGTTAAGATAAAAAAAGTCAGTAATTGTTTTGCTGCCTAGCGTTTTTAGACCAATTGACATACATTTTGAAGAAAACTATGTAGTGCATTCTAGGAAAGTTGTCAGCTACATTAAACATCCTGAATAGTTCCAGTAGCTATAACATATAAATTTACATATATAATCTTACCACTGAAAGGCACATTTTAAAACTAATATTTGATTTTGCTCATTCTGCACATCTTGTGGTTCAATCCAAGATGAAATTTAGCATGAAAAATTGTTCTGTGATGAAATAGAGCATCACTCAAAGTGTGCACACCAGTTAGAAAGATTAAATTATTCTACTTCAAAGAAATGCATGTTCTATTTAGACTTGTATTTTATCACACTGGGCCTGGATCTTAAATATTCATATTGATTATGTATTATTTTACTGATTTATTTCCTCATTAATTCACTCTTATAGTAATGCGATCAACTTCAATGGATATATTTAAGCTGTTACATACATCTTATCTCTTTGTGCCGCACAAAATTCTCCCATCAAAATAGTTAATTAAGAAAGAAAATCAAATTTTTCTTAATCTTACACTGAGGGATAATCTTTTCCTTGAAAAAATACAACTTAATTATGAAAATGAATCCATGAATTATATGAGGACAAGTGGATAGTATTAGAAATGAGCATAGCAAATGAAAAGTCGACCACAGAATTCATGTTTGACATACTACACCAAAAGAGAAGGAAGAGTGTATCTAGAGCACTCACTGGTCATATCATGAGAGATACATAATGCCCTAGTAAGTGTAGATAAGATAAAAATGAGATATATCAGTTTTGCTACTTAATGGTTTGTAAAGTCTTGTCATTGTTTGTGTCTTTTTGGAGTCCCAGGCAGTGTAGTGCAAAAGGACTTGGGACATCTGAATCTTTTCTCCCCAACAATATTTCTTGCTAAGACTTAGGGCTGGATCACTTGATTTGTTTATTCATTATTTTCAAAGAACCTAAAAGAGTTAAGTGCTCTGATCGCAGTAGAATTGATAAACTTTTAGTACCTTGCTTTCTCAGATGGATTTGAAAATTGTAGTTCTTTTCTACAGTATAAAATTTACTTATCAGGAATATCTAAGTTGAAAAATGTACACACACTGCTGGATGATGGTGATGAGATGAATAGGCTGATAGGGAAACATGAAGTTATATTCAAGAATAAGGCAGTGATAATTCAACTACCTCCTTCTAGCAGATAGAATCTGCTTTTTTTTTTCTCAGTTGCAAAAATAAAGACTGTGTCTTACAGCAGATACAATGCCATCGAATTACAATCAGTTAAGTCACTACATGTAAATTCCTCCTTTTTTCTTTATTTTTTTAAATCATCTGCTTTCTTCTTTCTGCTTCTTTTGCAACTCAGTCACTTGATAACAAAAGCATTAAGGTTAAGCAGCTGCAGAAACTCCACATTTTCAGGAGCAGAAAGTACTATCATGTTCTATTAGTGTCATAGATGTGGCCACTGTGAATAGTCAGAGTATTACAAAGACAGGTCATCAGTGAAAAGTGATATCATAAGAAAAAAAAAGTTACACGGAAGACAGGCCATACTTAGCTACTCCCATTTTGTTCTGTCACCCTAACTAATTTACATATCAATGATAGGGAATTCCAGACATGACAAATGCAGACTACATTTTAATCACTTGAAAGTACCTATGATTGACAACAGTTTAATCTATCAATTAAAAACAAAGCAACAAAACAAAAACAAAACATTTCTGCTAAAGTGTCTACAGTTATTCAATATAGATTGCCTGTAGTGCCATAAATAGTCTGTCAGTTTCTATATTTGGAACTTTCACTGCCTCCTTCTGATGAAATAAGCATCAGCTAATTTTATTTTATTTTATTCATTTTTTTTGGGGGGTGGGGGATGGGGGTGGGAAATAAATCCAACATTTTATTAAAACAAACAAAAAAGATCAGCTAATTGTTTTGTCATTGTATGACTTTATTACTTGTAAAAGCTTGGAATTAGATTGAAGAAGAATACACATATATAAATGTATAGAAATAAATTAACTCATGTATTGTGTCAGTATTATGAAGGTGAATAAAAATGGATAGCATCTCAATTGAATAAATTCATTGTTACAGACTTGAACAAAAATCAAAATAAGGATAGAATACTGCCACAGTTTGGCTAGATAATACAGTTGCAGATAATAGATGATTTTATCCAACTTAGAAAAGCTGCAGAAGAGTCACTGAGCATCTTCAAGGTCAAATGTAAACTTGACATCATATTGCTTATACCTCAATGTCAGAAAATAATCTGACATCACAGCTTACATTTATTAGGGTAAATAAAAACTTATATGGTATTTGCATTTTGAAAGCAATATGGAAACATCAATTCCTTAATCCTCAAAATACCCTATGAAGACTGAAGTAAAACACAGTAGAGCAAATCATCAAAATTAAAAAAGAATCTAGCTGAACTAGATTAAAAATTTTCCATGTGCTGTCCATAAAGAAACACTACAAATTTGTTACAGACCAAAACAGGAAAAAAAAAGAAACTGTATGACTGTAAGAATTCCAAATATCTTAGGATCTCCTATTAATGAAAAAAAACATCTTACAGTTTTTCACTTGTGAAAGTAAAGTGCCTAAAATAAATAATATTAAAAGCAAATTGAATGATGCTTCAACTGAAGATCTGTTTCATTAGGCCGGGACATTGCAGTTTATGACCTTTTCTAACGTCATGACCAGACAGATTTTTTTAGTGAGAGTAGGTACGAAGTTCACCCAATAAGTGATGTGAGACATCCCATAAGATAACAGAACTAGTATATATTCCCCTGATTTAAAAGAAACAGATTTTTATTTTATTTTATTTTATTTTATTTTATTTTATTTTATTTTATTTTATTTTATTTTATTTTATTTTTTAATTCTGTCATAGGTTCAACATTAGGGGAGGGTTAATTTTATTGTATTCCAAATCCATTTTACACTGAATTTTCCAATGTCTGAGACATGGAATGTCTCCCATCCTCCTGCTGTCTTAGGTAAAACTAACGCCATCACATCCTCAGTCAATTCTAAAGGTTAAAGGATGGATGATTATCATTATGTTCCGCCCCCCCCCCACCCCCCACTTCTTCTCTCCCAGCCTTGGTTATTATCATGTTGTCTAACAGACTCCTAGGATAGCTCTGTAGTGATGGAAACAGTAATACTATTGTCCTTAAGAAGGAGAGAAGAAAATTTCTGTATCCCTTGCAGACAACATTAGTCATTAGACACCTATTTACAGAGTCAAAATAAATGTCAAGATTGATACAGTTCCTGCAGCATGTTGGATTTGATACAAACACAGATACCAATTATCAGCAAAGTTGATAGTCAGATCAATGGCTACTACTTAGAAGGTTTGTTTTGAAGAGTATTTACAGATGATTGTGACCATGATACAGTGAATTTAAGTTTTAACTTCCTAGTCTCCAACAAGTGTTATGATTGCAAAGAGCAATATAGCATAAGACATTTTCAACAGTTATGTATGCATATAAAAGCCCAATTATAAATTTGGATTTTATTTTTACTTCTCAGCAAATATATTTTATTTTTCTGGTTGGTGGGAGCTATCCCCTTTAAATGAGGGATTCATAAGTTTTCCGCAGGAGGTCTTTACTGTAGGTGGAATATATGATCAAAGCATAGTATTCAAGACTATGCTATGAAGACATTAACATGCTTAAGCAAGGGGTATTCAAGAAGCAAAGAAGCATGCCAGTATTCCCTTCCCTTCCCTTCCCTTCCCTTCCCTTCCCTTCCCTTCCCTTCCCTTCCCTTCCCTTCCCTTCCCTTCCCTTCCCTTCCCTTCCCTTCCCTTCCCTGCCCTGCCCTGCCCTGCCCTGCCCTGCCCTGCCCTGCCCTGCCCTGCCCTGCCCTGCCCTCTCCTCTCCTCTCCTCTCCTCTCCTCTCCTCTCCTCTCCTCTCCTCTCCTCTCCTCTCCTCTCCTCTCCTCTCCTCTCCTCTCCTCTCCTCCCCTCCCCTCTCCTCCATATTCCAATACTAAATGCTTTTGTTTGCAGTAGATGACACTGAAACCTGATTTATCTTGTCACATTATCCCTTTCTGTAATACCTTTGCTTTCAGTAGAATAGGCTTCCCAGTAATCATGAGTGGGTCAGTCCTAGTGAGTGTTTTATCGAAATCAAACTTTAGGACAGAAACAGACTTATTCTTTTTTTGTTGTTGTTCTGAAATAAATTCTCTGGTTATATTTCTCTAATGTGATAAGGGGAGAAGGGGGAAGGATATTCCATCTAAGAGATGCAGTTGTTAACATATACTCCAGTTTAAACAGCTGCCTCACTCCTAATTAGAGTTCTGTAATATTTACGGGTTGAAACCTTCTATATGTTTTATATATTTAATAGATCTGCTAAGGCTCTTTGGTCAGAGCTTTATACTTATGTTTTAGACTTGGGACAATAGGACTTTTATAGTTATACTAAAGAAAGAAGTTTGGCTATACATGTTGCATACTTGGCATAGACTTTAGATTACCCACAGTTTTCCTTCTGAACTGTACTGAATGATATATCTGAATGTTAGTTACTGTGTAGTGCATTCAACATAGAAATATCTGTCAGATTTTGAAAATATTAATTTACTAAGATTTAAAGTAGGTTGCAATTGCAAAAAAAAAATAAATAAAATTAGCAAACGTGAGTAAGATGATCAAAATGACTGCTTGGCAGTTTTTGGCTTCTTAACAAGTATGGAGCTAATTCTGATCTAACTGGCACTGAGTTAATAAGATGTGAATACATTGCATAAAAGCGATACCTGCATCTGCTTTTCCCAGGAGATGCTGTTGGGGAAGGTGTAAAAGTTCTTTAGTTTTCCCAAATGAAACCAGTTTTGGTGACTGAGAAGACAGAGCCACTGCTTTAAGCCAGCTATTCTGTTTAGTTTCTTTATTCAATTGTGTTATTTGTCATTTAATGCAAACCAAGTATTTAGTCATTCTGCTTAACTAGCTTCATTATGTATACTAGTTTTGCAGTAATGGAGACTAAGTAGAATAAATCAGATATTACCTTTTAGATAATTTGTATGGAAATCCTTTCACAGCTATATAAAATGTGTGTAAATAGTAGTGCTTGGGAAAGGCAGAGAGAAAATACAACATATTTATGAATGAGTCTTTGCTAGAAGAGAACATTCATATCTTCTATCTATGAGCTTTCTTTCTTGTATTTGTTCCAGTCAAGGTGTAGTTACTTTTCTCACAATTCATGCTTTTAATGATTCAGAAAGTTGAACAATATATGTCTCATTATTTTATAACTGAGTTTAAATGTCAATATATAAGGGCAATGGTTCAACTGCAGAACCCATATCCACACTATTATAAGGGAATGAGATATGAATAAGTATTAGGAAGGGATAACAGCTTTAGTGTGAGAAGTCATTTAGTATGAATTTGTCTTAGCATATTTTCCTTCAATGTATGAACTTGTTTCAGAATTCTGCTAGATTACTCAATGAGAGTAGGGAAACCTCTTGCTTCTGGTGTAATTTTAAGAACAAGTGGCTATTACCTTTCCTAAATGAACAATAGTTCTCATTCCTTTCCTTTCTGTTGTTCATTTCTGAACAACATTTTCTTCTTAATTGTAAGTGAAATGGAAGTGGTACAATAAAGCATTTACTTGCATAATATTAAATGATCTACAGAGTGAGCAGCTATATCTATTCTTTACCCTTCCCCGCAAAGCAAAAGCTATTTCAATAAGAAAGAAGTTCTAGGTACTACTTTTGGGGCAGAATTGTATTTCAATGCTGATTGAATAGAAAATGAAGAATACGATAGTTAAAAGACTTTTTTCTTAGTATAATACGCATAAAATATTAAGACAGGTACATTAAAGGGAAACGTCTTTGTCCACTGAGTGTTTACTGCATTAAAAACTTTGTATTCTCCGGCTTCAAACACAGTTAGCAGATGACTACTGACTTTCTGACTTTATGGGATCTTCATAGTAGTGAAAGGATTCAGCATGAAAATTAATGGTTTGGTGGATGCCATTGATTGCCATTTCATTATATATATTTCATGTTGGTATACGTCAGATTTCCCTCGCTTAGTATTTGGACTGCTGTTTTTTATTTCAACATTGATTTTTATTTAACTTAAATTTATTTTTCAAAGCAATTTTATTACAGCATAAATTAGAAAAGATATATCCTTTGTTCACTGTGTATGCACAGATCCACTGATTTATTCTGTAAATAAAACAACATAAAACTTTATGACACCTGTTGTAATTGCTTTAGGGCCACTGACAATGACCATTTTTCTTTGAATCAGACTTTTGAGGTGCTCTGTAAAGCAGATTTGAAAATTAATTTCTAGATTGCTGTGGTGCTCAGTGATGGTTTTTTTTAAAGGTCAGAAACTCTTGGTTTCTGGCAAATTTTCTAGACCTAAAATCACTGCTGAATTATTTCTTTTATACATGTCTGCTGCAATTAGGGCAATTCCTGAATTCCTGAAATTTTTGGAATGATCCCTTATGATACACCTTCCAAAAAAATCCATGACTTATTTTCTTCAAAGCTTCAGGTACTTCCATTGTTCTAAGACTGCAAAATAGCAGTCATAGTAGAAGTAGATCTTTTCCAGGAGAACACAGAAAGATAAAATGAAAAGGCAAATCTAACAATGCACTTACTCTAATGGTCACTTTCAAAAAGGTATGTTTTCTTACTGTATGTCACTAGTATATTGCAAAATCAGCTGTTTGCCTTTCCATTGAGTCTCATTTTTATCAGGTGTAAAGATTTAAAATTACTTTTGTCATGCCTCAGCATAGTCTCAGCATTCCTGTTTAACTAGCAACTAATTTTCAATAAAATAAAATAAGATCCATAGATACAGCCCCATATTTCTGTATGAACAAGCAAACAAACAAACAAACAACAAAATCATAAATCCCAACTCCTACTTTTTATCTTAGGAAATTTTCTTCATAGGCCATGTGATTCTTAAATTGAGGAGGAACACATCTATACAACTGACTGTAACACTAATTTATGGAAGTACATGGATGAATTGCAGGGAGACATGACAGTTTATTTTTTCCTTACTTTTGGTGACTTTCTTGACACTATTTAAATACTTTCATGCCCAGGGGAAGGAAACAGGACCAAGTCTCTCAAAACTCTGGTCATCCTGTGAAGGATAGATTGAGGAGATCAGATTCCTAGATAAATTTCTTCCAAATAGAAATGGTATGTCTTGACCACTCATTTATAAGCCAATTCCCGGAGAATTTATAAAAGAAGGCCTAAGTAGAAGGAAAAAAAAATAAAATCAGAGTACTAAGAGCCCACATATACTGTCTGCACATAGAATGACATTCACTCAGTACTCTACTGTAACCATATAGAGGTGGTAGCAACATATAGTATCCAGCAACTGAAGTTGAAACAGTAAGTAGGTGACACATTGCAGCAACTGGAACTAAAAACCAAGCTCGAAGGATGCTACAAGGAAAAAAAACATGTATACTTAGGCCCTCCCTCAAAGGTGCATTGTCCTAATTTTCAGAAAACAATTAGGCATTTATGTGCATGTTGAAACATACATAAATTCTAGGAAAAAATGCAACATTTAAGCCTAGCATACTTTAAGAAACTATTTCCACATCATCATCATAATCTTTTTGAACCAGTAGCTATCTTAGCCTTCATTTCTGACCAGTTCTACCACATTTTCTGAAGTTTGTTGTTGTGAGATTTCGAGTCATATCTGAATATGTCTCCTATATGTACCTATGTACCTTGTGTGTCTTGCACAGCTTTTTCTTCTAATCTAGCCTTGTAAGCTTTCTTCAAAGAATGATTTATTCAAGGTATAAAAAGTGTTACTTTCATATGTGAGAATTATACTACAATATTGTTCTCCTAGGAGTCATAAACAGATCAGAGTCCAGTTTGTGCTATGAAAAAAGAAATATGAACCTCACCGGGACTTTTAATCACAATAAGCTGGCACTGAATTGAAGATCCATTTTGTATCACATCCCACTGGGCTAACAAAAGTCTGTTTGTTTACAGTAGTTTGATTAAAACTTTTAGCAGGAAAAAAAGGATACTGAAGGTGCTGCCCAGCTTTCAATTAAACTTGGTCTTACTCCAGAGAAAAGCTAAGTTTGTGTTTTCAGATCAATTGTTCAAAACATAGTTGCATCTAAATATGTTTCAGTGTTCCAATATTGTTAGGAAATACCCTTACAGAACTTGAAATAATTTTATTCTGCACATTATTCTGTGGACTTCGAGAAAAGTGTAATTTTAACTCTGATGCAGTCTTACTTTTCTATCAATGGCTTCAGCCTCAGATCTGCACTGGTATGTTTATTTAATTACGACAGAAATTAGTGAAGCCACTATTAACTTAATTACTCAGCACCAATTTAAGCAGAATAGTTACCCAGGAAAGAATGACAAAAACAGACAAAGTACTGTTCACAATGTCACTCCATGTAACAGGCTGCTGAGATTTTTTCAATGAAAAATACTCTGAGATGTCATGAAGTACAGTTAAGAAAGATTAATCTTACCTCTCTGTATGCCTTTTGGAATTTTGGGTAAGGGGTAATACTTAAGTGAAAAAGCTTTTGATCTTGATTATATCTAGCTTAGGCCTTCTGCTGACTATGGACAACAGGATAATCGGCTATGAGACAATACTCTACGCTCCTTGACTTTTCCCAAACTTTTTTTGGTTATGAAGATTGGACAGCTTTTATATTCAGTAGGGTATGGCAGATAATTTCTGATTCATGATAGTATCGCATATGTTGGAGTGACAACCATAGTGGATTGGAAATCCTGAATGGAGGGGAAAAGTTTGTCTCTCAGACAGACACTGGTCATTGTTCTGAACTACTTTAGTGGCTATGATATAGTGGGAATGATTTTGTTTTAAATCACACTTACTGCTGAAGAAGTACTTCAAAAACAATTCCATTCAGAAAGGGAATGTTCCCAATCTGTGTTAAGACCACAAACTCGGACAGATAATGCATTTCATGCTGAAATATGCACATTAAATACTAATTGCTAAACTTTTTTCAGTACTTGACCTGTTCTGTCATTGATCAAAAACTGTTGTTAGATGTATAATCAGATATATGTGTGAAAAATCACCACTTTCATGTCAGACAACTGAGATCTGAAATTTTCACTGATATAATCACAGCTGCGTAAGACTGAATATGTTTGAATGCATATGGCATCACTTGCTCCAGCTTTTTGTTGTCAGAAACTTAAAATCTGTATTACACAACTCACTGGCAAGCAAAGTTTATATCAGTCCCTAATA
Organism: Cygnus olor; assembly: GCF_009769625.2. Classification (NCBI taxonomy): domain Eukaryota; kingdom Metazoa; phylum Chordata; class Aves; order Anseriformes; family Anatidae; genus Cygnus; species Cygnus olor. The sequence continues at coordinate 121,545,642 of NC_049169.1, read as the reverse complement.
TTGTGATTGTTCTATCTTGCTACTTAAACTGTTTTTATATTCTCTTGCATAATAATCCTAAATTATTTCTTCAACCCTATTATCTGAGAATACTTACGAGATGTCAGAGGATAAGAGAGAGCAGAAAAATCTTAAAGATCTTAAAGAGATATTAAAAAGTATAGATACTTATGAACAAAAATCATAAGGACTATACAGTAGTGTACAAACCAAATCCAACAATCCAACAATGACACAACAATAGATTCAACAGGGATTGAGTTAACTGTAATAATTTAAATATTTAGTAAGAGCAGTCAAAATTGGAAGTTTCACAGTTACACTTAAAATATTTATCTTGATGCTTGAAAGTTTGATTTTTTTGATTTTTAGATTTTTTTTTTTCCAGTTGTAAATTTTGGACAGAAAATTACTTCATCTACTCTTATATTATTTCATCACTTGCTTAATGTGACTAATTTTTATACATACATAATCTAGTAACATTCAAAATCATTACCTGTTAGTACAGATTCCAAATTTGTACTGTCTTTATAAAATCAAGTGCAGCTAACATGATTAATTTCTGTCATTGTGACAAACTGTCTCTGATGTGAAGAGACTTCAACAGACTTCAAATCCTTGTTACATAAAAACTGCTGATATTAACTGAAAAATAATTATATACTACTTGAAGTACTCCTGATAACATTATGAATAATACAAAGATAATGCAAGCACCTGAAATGAAATTAAAAGCTTAATTAGGATTCTAAAATTCTAAACAAATCCTAAACAAATTCTAATCGCTCTTTCTTACACAGAAACTAGTGCCAAAACAAAACAGTAGAACAGATTACATATTTGCACTTGTGAACAAATCCGTCAGATCTACAGTTCATAATAGGATAGGACACAGTAAGTTCTTGCATCATGGTCATTTTGATTTTAAAATGCGTCTTAGAAAAAAATTCCTTGCGATCTGCCAAAGATATACCTATCTGCCAAAATATAAAATGTATGCATTTTTTTTAGAGATTTCATTAAAAAAAAAAAAAAAGTTCTGTTCAAATCTTGCATTCTTCCCAGATTTAATATTCATTCCATTCCTCACAACACTCCGTAATTATCATTCTCTGAGATCTTCACATAAACCAACATGTTCCTTTTCAGCACATTTTCAAGACAGGTAATACATATAAACTATTATCCTAAATACTGAAAATGTTCCGAAGGTTACCCTAAGTGTGCTACCTGAAAACATGATGGCTTTAAAATGCATAAAGTCTATTGAGAGTTCAATAGAAATCAATCAACTGAAAAGCAAACAAACTCAGTAAAAAACATTCAATATTATCACTAGATTAGTTCTTTAATTCCCCAAGACAAACAAGACTATGATTTCCGCCAAGCAAAATATGTTGTTGTCAGTGTTGCCCTCCTTTCTTTCCTATTTTTAATTCATTCAACTTATTCTTCTACATTTATCAAATGAAAATATGACAAAGAGGCTATTTTACCTTAAATATAACTTCTCTGAGAAGTGAGGGAACAGAAGGGTTCCTATCCACTCCTTTCTTACAATTTAATCTCATTCCAGACTTATAGTCCAGTATCAGAAGTGCTCGTATTCAGAAATTCTAATTTTGCTAATACTGAATTCTTAATGTTTAAAATATAACAGCTTAGTTTCTTAAAACTTATATTGACAGAAATGTTTTTTTTAAGCAAACCTTTCATTTACATTGACTAGTCTCCACGGTTTTTAGGAAATCTGTTGAAGCCTGAGAGAACTCCTGTTCTTCTAATTACTAAAAAAAACTATTTTTCTTTTAATTCTTAAAAATCTATTCTTCTTTTAATTACTACTACTACTACTACTACTACTACTACTACTACTACTAATATAAGTAAGTCAGCCCAATGCAGAATAAAGCTCTTACAGAATTTGAAAATTAGATGAATAATGCAGAGGACCCATCACTGGTAAAGAAATACATATCTGCAAAGAGAAAACCAAGCAGAACATGCATCAATACAATGAAAAAAAGAACAGCCTATATCTAGGAATAAAGAACGCAAACCTCAAAGCCTTAAGGACTCTTATAATGGAAAACAACAATTCTGAAAAAGATCTGAAAAGAAGAGGAAAGTGGACAGAGGAAAGTGGTAAAGAATCAGTTATGCCTGGAGTTTTCATTGTGACACAGACAAAGGAGTTAACAAAATCCTTTGAAGGCATATAAAGAAACAGGGAGGCTATACTTCCTCTGTGTTTAAGTGTCACTGAAATTCTGCACCCACAATACAAGAAAGATGTCAGAAAAGATGGACAAAGCCAGGAAAGCAAAGTCACCTGCAACATAGGTTTAACATAATGAGTACCATACAGCTTTTACATTACACGTGGATTGATGTTATACATTAAACAGTATTGATGAGTCAGCTCAGTTCTTTATGAATTTAATCAGTGAGTATGGTTTTATGAAAATCCCACAGAAAACTGGCATTCTAGTGTTTCCTGGAGCTTTTAAAAATAAACTAGAATTCTATCATGGAAAAACATGGTGACCTAGACGTAGTGCCAGCTGGATTTCGAATATATATCTGAAGTATAAATATCCAGCTAAATAACATTAGCTTTCAGTTTAAACAAAAAAGACCTATTTATTAACTTGAAATATTCAACATATTCCACTGAACTGACTTTTTCATGGATTTTTTGGGATTGTGGAGAAACAGATAAAGTATATGTACTCTTATATTATTCACTTTTACACTAAAATGATTATCAGGATGATATATTTATTCCTCTGACCATTCTTAATGCTTAGATTAGACCACCATAAGTCCCATTGTTATTAGTCTTGTCCATCATAAAAGAAGCTACAGTAATAACTTCAACAGATCCACAGAGTTTTGATATAAACAAATCAGTAACAGAATAAGGTCTTGGCTATACATTAAACACTACCTCTATTCAATCTTTGCTGGTTAATAATTTAGGATTTGCAAACTGTCAAGTTTTCATGCTCCAAAAGCATTATTTCCTCTAGCAAGAGCATCAAATGACTAGAATTAAGTGTTGGATTGGTTCTCTGTTTTTAAAACTAAATGTGTACTGATTGGGTCATTACAACTTTTTTTTTTTTTTTAATATATATATTTTTTTAAACGAGCAAACACAGAGATAGCTTTATCATCCTAATTTCACTGACGTCATATTTGGGCAAAGTCTTTGTGTTATTCAAACTTACGAAAACACTCTCATTTTGCAGAGCATTCAGACACCAGTACATTCTCACATAGCTTCCCTTGCTTATGGCAGGGTTGGGGAAAGGTTTTGAGAATCGTAAGTCAGCCATCGCTGAAGGCATGACAGTTACAAAAGAGGTAATGAAATAGGATAGTGACAGCAAATTTAGGAAGTACCAGAGCAGGTTGTATTTGAGGCGGCTTAAGGTTACAACAATATTGCAAGGTACTTTCCCAGGTGCGTAAGTTCCTCTTTGTCTCTAAACCCTGAAATGCTCAGGAGTAATGTAAGGGCTAACAAAAGATGCTCAAGAAAAAGATACGTTTATGCTGTCAGTCATCACAAATGAGAATGTGTCTTCCAAAAGTCAAAACAGAGTTTAAATAATACATTCTGTGGCTCCAGTATGCTAGAGTACCCACTTCAATAGAATTATATAGTTTTGACAATGTTGTAAAATCAAGATAAATGAAAAAAATATTAAAAGTAATCACAGTAAATATTTTTAGTCTACTCCTACATTCCCTCCTCTGTGTTCATGTCAAATGCAATGATTGCAACCAGTATGATTCTAGCTCTGAGCTCTTGAGGGAGGGCCCAGCTAAAACTAAGGACCCACTACACCAGACAATGTACAGTTACAAACACTACTTGTCCTGAGGTCTTTACGGTCTGATAAAAGCACAACAGTGCTTAGTGTTATCAACAGCTCTGATTCAAGAAATACCAAATAATCATCCATTCAGAAAAGATTTTAATGTGTGCTAAGGATTTTGATGGATTTTTTTAAAGAAGTATTTGAATGGTTTAGCCAAATTTGGAAAGAACCTTGTTCTCTGGAAAATTAGGTCTTTTTTTTTTTTTCTTCTTCTTCTTTTTTCTTTTTTGTCCTCCCACTCCCCTTTCTTAGGTTACTCCAAAAAGCAATTTGACTTTGAGGACACAAGAAAAGGCTTCAATTCACTAAAATACTGGTACTAAAAATATCACATAAACACTTATTAGCAAACCTTTGTCAATAAACACAACCATTGACATACAATATACAGAACAGATGTTTTCCATTTCAGCTATAAAAAAAAATGCTAAAGGAAAATGTCTTGTGCAAATAATTTCAGATAGGCACCATGCTCACTGCAGAAGTACAGAAAAAATAAAAAGTCTGATCATAAAATTTTTCTATTTCACAATCTCCAGAAACAAGTTGTGATCTAATATCTAATGGCTCCACAAAGGCTGGACAAATGGAACAATATTTGGTTTTCATTTGAGATGTCTGAAGGGACCAAATCATATGATACTGGATGAATGTCATGAAAAAATAAAAGCCAGATAACCTGGCAAAAAAAAAAAAAAAAAAAAAAAAAAAAAAAAGCAGTAGCTGGCATTAACATATTTTTAGATTCTAGCTACTAAAAGGGAACACAGAAGTGCCCTGTCTTACTATGGAAGGCAAAAGAACATAGCTTATCTGGTGTCAACAAATCATGAAAAATAAATTTAAAAAAAAACCTGATCACTTGCTTATATAAAATAGCACCTATTTTTCCAGCTTTCAGTAAAATGAATTTTGTCTGAACTGTCTTACATAACACAGCTGAATAATAGTTACAGCTTCTACCACACTAATGGGAAATTAACACTAAGAGCCCTCTCCTCATCTTAGGACCACAAAAGCACTCTTATTACAGAACTAAATCATTTTCTGATTATTTTAACTTCACTTATAACAGCTGATTTTAATTGTACACTTATGAGCAGATATTGTAAGAAACCTCATATAATGTGAAAATGGCAGATATCTTATATCCTAATATAATCATCGTATATTGGAAAAGCTGCTCTAAATATGTTCTCTTCCATTTCTTCTTTCCCTTCTCCTAGCATTTCTGATGGGACAGAGTCCTGTTTAGATTAACTCGGTGTAAGAGTTTGCCCTTTGTCTCTTCATTAAGAAACCCTCAAGAAACTATTCTGAAATTTTCAAAGTTTTGAGATATGTAAATATCAAATTTAACATAGTCAGATGATGAGTGCAGCAGTCTATTACAATCTTGTTCCAACTGATACATAAACTAGAATTTGCCACACTCCATTGTTCATTACACTCCATTAAATCATTCAATTAGAACGTAAGCTTTTAAATAGTTTGAGTCTGTGAAGCAAACACAACATATTTATTTCTCCTTTTCATCAGAATCAAAGCACAATTATTGTTTGAACTTAGAAGATATTCTGCAAATGCAGAAAACTTACTTTTTTTTTTCTTCTTACTATAATGGTCTCATTATTTCCATTATGAAAAGTCAAACAGATTAAAACAATTCTGAAGTTTCAATAGTTTGTTGGGATTTTTGTTTGTTTGCTTGTGAGTTTTTATTTGTTTGTTTGTTTTCAATCAATGCAAGCTAAGATTTTGGGTGAGATGCCACAGCATATTTGTATTGTATTCATTTTTCAGGGGAAAAAAAAAAAAAAAAGATGTTATTGGGTGCTTAGAGGGGAACAGGTGTGGTGTGTAAACCTTAGTAAACAGCTGAGAATTCACACAAAAGAGAAATACCTTAAAAAGGTCCCCCACAATTTAAGACATTTCAACTGGACCTTACAGATAACTACATGATACAAATGCCTATGAATACTAGCTTCGATACTTCTGGTGTTCACTGAACAAACTGGAAATACAGTTAAACATTTTTATTCTCTTCTACTACATGCAGTGAAACATTCAGTGAATTTTATCTTTGTACTGTAGCAAAATGTCTAGCCCAGTTATGAAAATTTATTCCAGCACAAATACGTTACTTTGTAATGCATTTTGGCTAGCATCGGTGCTGGTTCCCTAGCACTAGTAAGCTTTGAATATTCAAAAGCTGTTGAAAGATGCATAAAATGGAGGAAGGAGCACACCTGAAGTAAATTCAATCTTAAATATTTTAGGTTCCCACACTAAATTAAATTTACCAATTGAATATGAACTTTTTTTTTTTTTTCTGTAGAAGTTAATGTATCCAATGTCAGTTCATTTTCAAATATTTTGTGTATCTCAGAAAGGTCAGGTGACCTTCGTCCTAGAAATGCCTATTTCTGTTCTTCGTCTGTAAGGGAAAAACACCAGCTCAAATATAGATGTTTGCTACGGATCTGTTTTGGTGAGATGAATCTTACTTCCATATACTTGGTAGGAAAGGAGTATGTTGGAGGTTTGCTGTAGGCCAGAAGTAAATATTTTATTTAAACAACTCAAGTGTGTTACTGCTATTTCCACACCTGCTACATTCTGTCTCTGTATATAACATAGCACCTTACAGAAATAAATGAAATGACAAGATCATCCTAAATGAACAATAACTAGTAAAACAGTCTAGTCAAAAACTCCATTCTCCAGCATTAACCCATGACTATTCAAACTCATACCCAACTCCCTTGACTCCTCTCATTGTATCAAAAAAAAATCACAAATAAACACACTCAAAAAAATAAAACCCACAAAACCAACCAACTAACAAACCAAACAAAAATCTCCATAAAGGTGCCTATAAAGGTTTTCAGTGAAAAGGAACTCACTGTAAAACTGAAAACACCTAAGTGTAAAAGACAAAAGATAGCTCGTCACAGCCTGACAAAAATTGACTTCCAAAATTAGGATGAATAAATTTAGCTTAATATTTTCTAGACAGTTTGAGGGCAGATGCTGATCCTTTGCTATTTGCTTTGCATAAACATTAAGGACTTATACAATGCAGGGTTTGTTTTTTATTTGCTTGTTTTTAAACAGTTTACTTTTTTTTAAAGCAACATGAGTTTATCTTGTTGTTTTGACCAGTGTGCTTACTACAATGTCTTTATGGCCATAGACTAAAATAAGATGGTTTTGAAAATCAGCATATCAGAATTTGCAAAATCTGTTGTGATGAAAGATTCGAAATAAGCTCAGTACAGCTATCCATGAAAAGGGCCACAGCAAAACCTTTTTACACAACTTTATATAATTAATCTGTGTAGAATGTTTTCCACCAAGTCTTACCTTTCCCTGATTGTTTCATGCAAACAATTTTTAATGGCTAAACTCTCACATCAGAAGACCTAGGAAGATACCCAGGGTGCCCAGTCATTAACTGACACAAATCAAGTCTCATAAGTTTGTATTGTTGGGTCTTACTTTTACATCTATGCATCAATACCCACAGATTCAACCATATGCTATACTGATTGAAGATTCAATGTGAGAAGTACTTTTGAAAGGAGCAAACAAAATAAACATTTTGTTAGGCAAAAGAACGAATATCGTCTTCCTTGAGTCATTCATTCAGTCACTCATTTTTCAAACTTCCAGGGTATGTTCAGATTAACTGCATTCATACCATGGCAAAAACATTTTTTTTTTAAACTAAACTGTATTATCTGCACACGTCACTGACTATAAGTATTCTAAATAGCCCTGAAACTAAGCCAGATTCATTAGCATGTAAAAATCACATTCTCCATTTCCTCTGTCTTGTATACACTTCTAAAAAATGTTTGCAAAATGGGTATAGACCTCAGATGCCCTTCCAGATCCCCCTATGCCAGTACTCTAACCTTCTCAAATGAACCCCCAAATAGCGAGGCAGTCACAATTAGGTACCAAGAAATCTGTACCAGAAAATCTTGGACAGGATCCTGTCTAAGAACATTGTTTTCTTCTAGACAGAGAAAATGACAAGATTATGCATTTATGTTAAAACAACAAAAAAAAAGTAAAAGACATCACTATGCGTCTATGCATAGTAGTTATAATAATAGTTATTTCAAAGAGTTTCATAATGAAATGTTTGAAAAATTCATCCTAATTAATTACTCATGAGAATTAACTTGGTTATCTGAATAAACAATGCCAGGATTTACAATAAGATCTGAATATAAGCAATGAATTCTTAATTACTGGTACAAGAGTTGGCAGAAACAAACAATTTTATAGCCTTCAGACATCTTAATGTCCCACTACATGTAGCAAAAACTTACATTAAAGTCTTCTAGTAGGATAAAGTAAATTAGGAATGAAGAATTATTTACAACAGTGTGCAATAGAGAAGAATTAAATATATGATGTAATTACAAAGCAATGCTTCTTATAGGTTAATACAACAAGAAAATATTTTTACTATAAATTCAGGATAAGCTATTTCAATATTTCATCACTGCCATTAGTAGCAGCAACAATTGTGATGAATCTTGTAACAGTAAATGAAAGTTTTTAGGAATTATATATATCCAGAAATGAATTACTTGTAAGGATGTGTAAAATTATAAGAACCACTATACTAAGAAACAATAACAGCAACAACTACAAAACCAAACCAAACAAACAAAACCACCTGTATCTATTTTCAAGGCAACTTTTGTTGCTTTTGTTAATAGTGAAATATTAGCCAATAATACGTTGCTTCTAGAATAGTGCCATATATGAACTTGTAATGTGAAGGACATTGTAATATCATCAGTCTAATTAAAGACTCTGCTGAAAGAAAAAAAAAAAAAAGACACTAAATTGGTTTCTCATTGATTCCATTTCTCCTACTTCTCTGAAAAACAAACAAACAAACAAACAAAAAATAACAAAAGATAATAGTCAAAACTGAACCAGATGGAAGAAAATTGATCTAAATGGACAAAAATGAACCATTTTGATCACAATTGATCCCAAATGGTACAAGGATTATTGGGGATTATCAGCACAGTGGGGAAGTAAGTCTAAAACACAAAATGTAAATGATGAAATCCACAATCATTATATAAAATAGTTTATTTTCACAAGCTTTACATTTGGGAAAATTTAGAGCATGCTATCTACCCACTTACCACTGTGTTTTTGTGGTATGAGAATATGTGGCCTGAAGCACTAAACCAGTTGTTTTTTCCTATATCCTCTGATTCTATTTGTGCTGCATTCCAGAAAGAACTGTTTAAATTCAATGGTTATTAACTCATCAATATCCATATAATCCAATTTAGATATAAAAGAGAAAAATTATTAGCATGACCATGACTTTCAGCACAGAAGCCTGGATTCTCTGTATTTTATTTTTATTTTTATTTTTTCTTACAACATCTGCAAAGCAAAAATATGAAGTTCCTGACATTATACTGCAGTAGAAGGAAAGTCTAAAGAAGGCATGAGTCATTCACAAGCCTTTTTCAGACTTGGATAAGTACTCTAAAATGTAAATGTTGAACAATTTAATGTATGAACAATTTAAGAGAGACCTGTAACTTAGAAGCACAGTATGCTCAGAAGGCAGAGTATAATTAATAAACTTGCCATCTGATAATTTCAAAATCTCACTGGTTTTAAGGTCTTCTGTGATCATAAAATGTAAACATAATTTCCTTGATATTTATGTCTGTAAATGAAAGTACAAAATTTAGAAATTATTATAGAAAAGTAATATTTTTGAAACATTTAAATTATAGAAAAGTTATAAAGTCCAGTTCTTGCCCATCACTGACTAGTCACAATAGATGAACATCATGAACACAAAGACATTGTTTCACAATTCAGATCCAATCATTTTACTATTTAAAAACAAAAACCCAAACAAAACAAATGCACACATACAAAATTCCAAACAACAGATAAAATAACAAAATAAAATTAAACCTGCAACCACAAAGTTGATACTAAATAGAGACAGACTGCTGACCAATTCTTAATACCAGTGTAAGGAGTAAATATTTTAGATGTTGTGTATTTTTGAAATAAGGATACTAATTTTAAATTTCCAGGCAATGATTCAGAAACTTGTCAGTCTAGTTCTGATACTTTTGAAGAATTTGTGGTTTTATAGCAGTCAATTTAGCATTTACCTATGGTACCTGAACACCATGTACTCCCACATACACGCACACACCACAATAGTAATTCTTCTTTGCTTCTTCCCTGCATATAAAACTGGCACCAATTTCCAATGTAACCTGTATTTTATTTTTTCATTTTAAATGGAATATATATTGGTGTTGAAAGGCAGACCACAAGAAAAAAATTGAAATGTTGACTTTTAGACAGATGATTGCAAATGATGTTCTAACATTCAGCCATGGTAAGATCCAACCCATAAAGTGTAACACCTGAGTTACCTTAATGACAGTATGGATGACGTCTCAGCTGGAACAATATTGTGCTATTTTGGGAACTTGTGTTTTAGAATGAGGCATAGGCACAGGAAACAAGAAACAGACACAGGAATTAAGTGTCAAGTTGTCCAGCTATCATATAAGAGCAGATTAGAAAACTACAGCTTTACCAAAATGAGGTCCAACAGAGGACCTGACTGAAGCCCATAAGAACAGAAAGGAATAAACATCAGGGAGTAGATAAAACTGAGCTACATCTCAGTCTTGGCAAAAGAAAAAATGTGTATAAACTAAGTGCAAATAGAGGAGATTGAAGAAGTTGAAGTCCAAGTGAATTAAGGAGTGAAGAGACAGAAAAACTTTTCAACCAGACTAATGAGAGAAAAAAAAAAAAAAAAAACAGAAAGAAAAAAACCCACAAACCTACTTTCATGACTGAGTTCAATAAGTTTCAAATGAATTATATGATGTGTTATCTGTAAAAAATCCCTTAAAAGCCTATGTCTTCTAATTATAAAAGTCAATTACAATTTCTTAAAAAATGAAATGTGGTATTTCTTTTTCCAACAGCACAGTTCTGCTCTCAAGAAGTCCTAACAAATTTTTTTGCAATAAGAGTATTCAAGTATTCATGACCTGAAATGAAACAATTCTATTATTAGGTTTTGTTTACAATATAGTAGATGCATAAATGTTGTGTAATATCCTACCGCATTGTGTAGCAAAAAGGAAACCAAAAAAAAAACAAAACACCTGAAAGAATGTAATTATCTCTTAACCTATATTAACATAATCACCTAATCATAGTGTTGACTGTTTCATTTTACATTTACATTTGACTCCATGTATTTACTGAATGTTAATGACCATACTCATCTTTACTTTTCCAAAGTAGTCCTGCCTAGAAATAGTACTACACATCTGAATATTTGGTGTATTTTTTTTTCCTAAAACAGTTTCTTATTCAGTATAAGACTATTCACTTGGTTGTGAAGGAATTTTCAGACAAATCCTGTTAATTCTGAATATGGTTCACTGAGCAGCATGATGTCATCAATTAAACAAGTTGCTAACCTAGTAAATCAAAACACACAGCTGTTTTAACTTTTTAACCTAATGAAAATTCTAATGATATCTCCTGTCAGATTCATAGAAGCCTAATATGTTTCAAACAAGAGGCTTTCCTGCTGCATTGCACTATCAGTGTATGCTGTGTAAGCTTCAGACTCTTTCTGCTAACCAAGAAAATAAAGAGCCAGTAAAGAAAACTGTGACAATGGAGCTTCAGACTGAACATTCTTTCATAAATAAATGTAGAATAACATTTAGTCTGTGTTCTTGATGTTAGTGGAATATTTTCAAGTTCCATGAATTTTCATCAGAAAGGTAGTTTTTACTGTTTTATTGAATTAAATGAAATTTTTGAGATATGCTGGGATTTCTAACACACGGAAAAAAGAAAGAAAATGCTTGATGGACTGCAAAAAGAAAATTTTGGTAGAAATCCATTCTGCATATTGTCCAGAGAAATGGTGGATGCCAAGCGTTCAAGGCCAGGCTGGATGGCGCTATGGGCAACCTGGTCTAGTGGAAGATGTCCCTGTAATGTCAGGGTAGCTGAACTAGATGATCTTTAAAGGTCCCTTCCAAACCAAACCATTATATGATTCTATGTTCAGATGTTTGCATTATTCTTGTGTTTTAAATATATAAAATGAAACATATTTTTTACATGAGAAGGAGGCTATGTCAAAGAGCAATGTAGAACAGAAGCAGTCTTGTTCTACAATGAAATCTAAGCCTCTTTATAGCAGGGCATTATCTCAGGTTCTTTTAGTATGATATTCAATTCAGTATGAAGTTTCTCCTCAACAGTGAGAAGAAAATAACATCTCTAATCTGTTGGGACTGTGAAATGTTCTAACACATACAGTACATTTATAACATCTATGGCACATTAACTTGGTCTGGAAACCCTCAAAGATCAAACTCTTCACAGAAAGAAAATAATGTTTTAGAAAACTGTTAGCAAAAAAGGAAGAAACACTTTTTTCAGATCTGAGCATACATTTGAAGCTGCTTGAGGACACTAGAATAGTGCAGAGAAGGGTGATGGAGCAGGCAAGGCCAAGCAGAAGAAAGGGTAAGGCTTTGCACTGCCATATTACTGTCTGTCAGATAGGTACTAGAGTGTATATTCACTTTTCAAAGAAATGCTTAAAACTGTGAGACAGAAAGCCAAAATTTCAGTGGTTTGGAAAAACGCATGATGTCTGCTACTTTTTATATATGCATTAGAAAGCATCTTTATTCCTTTTTTTTGTCCAGATCTTAGACTTGGTGTTCGATGTGGTGATGGTAATTCATAGAAAAATATTTACGAACTATTTTAGCTTCTTCAGCTCAACATATCACTTAGCAGTTATATCATTTTTATATTTTATGATTTGTTTTCCTTTTTGGTTCAGGAATATTACAGTCAAGAAATAGCAGCCTAAATTTTAAAAAGGTAACTTTTAATATTAAAATCCAAAAGACATGATTTATTTATTTATTTTAACTCTTGGCTATAGATTAGTAAAAGCCCAAGGACCAAAACTGTACCTTTAATGTTAGACAGACCTAACTTCTTTCAACCTGAAATCCAATAATTCAATCCAGCAATTCAAATGTACAATGATCAGTTTAACAGTGATTTTTCTTATGCAGAAGTAAGAATTTATGACATGAAACCTGAGTTTAGTCAAGCCGTTTTATTCAGCTGAACCTATCAACTTGCAAAATATCAGTTTAGAATTAATTCTTCATACCCATTACCATTTCAATCATACAACAGAGAAATGAAATAAACTACCAAGAAACTAGAGTTATTATTTTCCTTATGTTGCTCAAAGAGCTTGTAAGATGAAAAGCATACAAATTGGAACTGGACACATAGGAACTAAGTGGCTATTCTGTCACACCGCATTTGACAAAAAGCATCCTCAAGGTTCTTTGATTAAAACATGAAACAGGCAAAATGAGCAAGGCACTTGCAAGACTTAGTTCATGAAATATTTCTTGTACAACTCAATGGTTAATCGCATTTCTTCCACAAGATTTAAAAATAAAGCCTGTTACTTTTGCTGGATATAAACATAAAATGGAAATTAATGGGCACTTTAAATAAAGACCAAATGAGTCCATAACTGTGGTAGTACTACAATATACCATGTAATACTATATTTAATAAGGACAACAGAAATATCTTGCCATAATTGCCACTGAACACTCTACACTAGAAATCCACCTCCAATGAACTGTAAAACTATACAGAGTATCCAGACCAGCAAACTTCTAATTACTGCAGGAAAACAGGAAATGAGTTAATCAAATCATACCTGGAGAAACTGGTTGGTTTTCGCATGACCCACGTCTCCAACCTCTATTTGTGCTCTTGACAGCTTCTCTTCAGTTTCAGTTAGCCAATGATTAAAGCTCTTCATGTCACAATGAAAAAGCCGCCACTTCTCGAAAGATTTGTCAAACCGTCTACAAGCATAAAAGGAGATGAAGTAATTATCTATTTATTGGCACTTTATTTATTTACCACAGGGAAAAAAAAAAAAAGGAAAAAAGTTGGATTTCTGAAATTAAATTTGTGTAATGTTGATGGCATTTAATATTAAAATTTTTAACAGTTGTATCAAACAGAAACATGGTAGTACCTCTGAATAGTGAAAATATTGCTAAACATATGTGTCAAAAATCAGTCATCCATTTTTAATGTTTTTTGATGTTTCAAATGAATTCCATGGTCATAACATGTTTTCAGTTAACAGCTTTATAACCCACTCTAACTCACATCACAGGTTTAACACCCACAGGCCACAGTGTAACTGGGTATATGCCCATATACTTAGCATGAAGAAAACACTAGTACTGCTAAAATGCTCCTAACACAGTTCAGTAACTTGCTGTGGCTACCAACACTGCAAACATTCTCTGCGGGTTAACATACTGGTTTTGTGTTGTGAACATACAACTACTTTCAGATCCCTTTTCAAAGGGAAAATAATTTAAAAGATCTGTGATGCATCTGTACCAACAATACCATAAGACAAAGGATGAAAATCAGTAGGCAGATTCTTGACATGCTTATTTACAAAATTTAGTCCCATGATCCTATTATGATTAAAGGACTTTTCTTTTGTAGGAATATGATTTATAATATTGTATGTAATTCAGATGCAAAAGACTACATTATTTATGAAATCTGCTTTTGCAAGAGATTCCAGAGAATCTATATGCCCCAAATAATTCCAAGCATATAGTACAATTTGGCTCCACTTTTATGGGAAGAAACTTATTTTTTCTGCCTCCCCAGTGGATACAAATGTCCATCTATTTTTATTGCAAAGAAAAAGGAACTCCCTTCAAAGGACCTTCCACTTCTAGCGTGTAAAGGGAGTATTCTCCTTCTACTTTTATTAAACACTTTTTTATGGTTTTATGTGTTTCACTTCAATTTGAGTATTTGATAAAGATACTTATGCAAAAATAAAAATGTCTGAAATACAAGGATGAGTGAAACAAAATTAAGATATTTAAAATATAATTCTGTACAATAACCTAGGATGAAAAATATTACTTCCATGTCTACCAGTATACAGTCCGCTACACACAAGACCACGTAAACACTTCTGGCATTTTGGTAAATCTAATCTGTTTTTGTGCAGAGTGACTAATTAATCTTCTGGTTCAAGATCTGTTGACTCCTGTCAAGTATTAAAGACATGAAATGAAAACAGAATTTATTTTGCAGATGGCCAATGTTTTAAGGAATTCAGTTATCCTACATTTTGGGTTCCTGTTGACAAGATCACTAATCAGAGATTAGCTAGAATGCTTTGTTAGCAGATCATCATTAAATATGTTACTGTCGTTTAGTTTAATAATCCTTCTTTGTAAGATTGTAATAGGTTTTAGGGTGTACTTAAAGGATAACAATAAAGATGCTCTATTATTTTTCCAGGAAGTAATCTGGTTCTGTATGGATAAACTGTAATATTCAAACAATTACTAAGAGTTTACCTCACCATATAAAAACAGGTTACTAACAGGGAACACTGGACATATCTTCAATTGTACTGATGACTGATGATTTTTTTTGGGGGGGAGGAAGACAGAAAATATAGATTTTTCTTCTCTTGTTTATATATTCCCAACTACGTTTTCACATTTTAAAAACTTGTAATACCATATAGTATGAATAACATTAATCCCTTCGTAACCATCTATGTATGGCTATATACTTTCCTCAGAGTAACCAATTTTGATAAATAATACACTAAACTGAGTTGCGCCAGCAATCAGAGACTTTGAACTTACTCTTATATTTACTATAAGATAGGGAAAATATAAGGCAAATACACAATTAAAGATCTATAAGAAGATTTTTTTTTTAATTAAACAAAACAAACCAACAAACAAAAACATTCAACCATGGGAAGTAGTTGAGATAAAAGTACTCTGCCAGTTTGGTGATAAGATGGCCAAGGAGAGTGTTTCCCCTCTCATAAACAAGAAGGGAGATCTGGTAACATCAGACATGGAGAAGGCTGAGGCACTCAACAACTTCTTTGCCTCAGTCTTCACTGCCAATCAGGCTTCCCATGTCTCTTGTTTCTCTGAACATGAAGATGAGGGCTGGGGGAGCAAAGTCCCTCCCACTGTAAGCAAAGAGCAGGTTTGAGATCGTCTAATGAAATTGAACAGGTACAAGGTGGGGCCTGGTGCTATGCATCCCAGGGTCCTGAGAGAACTGGTTGATGTAGGTGCCAAGCCTCTCTCCATCAGGTTTTAAAAGTCATGGCAGTCAGGTGAAGTCCCCAGTGACTGGAAAAAGGAAAACATCACTCCCATTTTTAGAAAGGGTAGAAAGGAAGACCCAGGGAACTACAGACCAGTGAGCTTCACCTTCTCTGCCTGGGAAGATCGTGGAAAAGATCCTCCTGGAAGCAATGTCAAGGCACGTGTCAGTGGATAAGGAATTGTCTTGAAAGATGTCCCCAGAGAGTTGCAGTCAATGGCTTTATGTCCAGGGGAGGTTGGTGACAAGTGGAGTCCCTCAGTACTGTTTAATATCTTTATCAATGAAATAGACAATGGGATCAACTGCACCCTCAGCAAGTTTGCAGATGACCCGAAGCTGAGTAGTGCAGTCAATACAACAGAAGGAAGAGATGCCATCCAAAGGGACCTGGACAGGCTGGAGAAGCGGGCCCATGTGAACCTAATGAGGTTTCAACAAGACTAAGAGCAAGGTGCTGCACCTGGGTCAGGGCAATCCCAGACATGAGTTCAGACTGGGAGAACTCACTGAGACCAGCCCTGTAGAGAAAGACTTGGGAGTTCTGCTGGACAAAAAGCTCGACATGAGCCAGCAGTGTGTGCTTGCAGCCCAGAAGGCCAACTGCATCCTGGGCTGCATCAACAGAGGAGTGGCCAGCAGGTTGAGGGAGGTGATTGCCCCAATCTGCTCTGCCCTTGTGAGGCCCCACTTGGAGTACTGCATCCAGGTCTGGAGCCCCCAGCACAAGAAGGACGTAGGGCTGTTAGAGCAGGTCCAGAGGAGTGCCATGGAGATGATCAGAGGGCTGGAGCACCTCACCAATGAAAAAAGGCAGAGAGAACTGGGGATGTTCAGCCTGGACAAGGCTCCTGGGAGACCTTATTGCAGCTTTTCAGTGCTTAAAGGAAGCTTACAAGAAGATGGAGTGCAACTTTTTGCTCAGGCAGATGATAGGACAAGGGGGAATGGTTTTAAACTAAAAGAGAGGAGATTTAGATTAGAGATTAGGAGGAAATTGTTCACTCAGAGGGTGGTGAGGCAGAATAGGTTGCCCAGAGAAGCTGTGGATACCCCATCTGTGGAGGTATTCAAGGCCAGGTTGGATGAGGCCCTGGACAACCTGGTCAAGTGGGAGGCACCTCTGCCCATGGCAGGGGGGTTGATCTTGAAGGTCCCTTCCCACTCAAGCCATTCTATGATTCTATGACTGCATGAACAAATGATCAGTCCTGCCATTAAAAACAATGACAAAAAGATAAAGAAAGATGCAGCCTGGTACAAAACAATCCTTCCTAACATTCAGGATACAGTCTTACTAGCTAAAACTAAGAAATGGGGGGGAGGGGAGTCGGTGGGGAGGGTGAGGGGGGGAGAGGAGACTTAAGAACAAGAATTAATTTACGGAAGGACTCCTCTAAGCTTTATGCACTGATTGTCTTCCCACAGGAGCTAAGTCTCTGTTCCCTACAATAGCAAGCTGTATTAAGTTTTTAGTATACCGTGAGACTGTTTATAAATAGTATTCTCCCATATTTTATTTTGGAACCCAGAACCAACCAACCAAGAAATTGTCAGAAAATACCAAATTAAAAAAAAAAAAAAAATCAGCGCACAAACCCTGGAAAATAGAGATTTAGAGTAATTTCTGCACAATAGTAGTTGGTGGAATATGTGGAATATGGCTGTTGAGGCATCAGATTGAATACTACAATACATTTTTCAAAAATAAGCACAGTTCATGAACTCGAAATATTTTTGTTGCACATGTTAGAGAAGAGTTTCATTTGAAAGCATCTTACAAAAAAAGAAAAAGTGTTATGGTAATCAGATATCTCGTATACTGCTGTAACATCTTATACCACTATAGCTTTCTTCAGTGTTCTCTTCCCTTCACACAGTACAACCCTTTTCAGATGGCTAGGTATTTGAGTTGTGTCCTTTGCATTTTTTTCTATTTATGAAGCAATGCCAATTGGAGACATGCCAGTTTTCAAAACACTGGCTGGAAAATGGTCTGCTTTTCATTGCTGTTACGAAACCTGGCTATAATCACAATACAACTCTTACTAATGTTCAAAATGCCGTGAAGACGCACCTTAAAATTCCTAGGAAATTTTATGACAGTTCTACTTAGCTACAGGTGAACACGGGAGTTGTGCAGGATCTGCCACGTGTGTTGCATTTCTTAGCATCATTGTAAACAAAGACTATTGATCTAATTAAAAACTGTAGTCAATCACCTAACTCATTTATTAAAATGATCGTGATGATTTTTCAATTATCATGCTATTTTTCAAAATTAGACAAAACTGAAAGGCACTTTTTTTTTTTTTGTAACCTTACTTTTCTCTGAATTAAATGGAAAAGTCTTATTTTACATTTAAGAATATCACATGGAAAATAAAAGTTAAAATCCATTTCTTTTGGTCCAGTATGGTTTCTCATTTTGAAAACTACATTAAAGCAGAACTCCTCCTATTCCTCAGGAAATGAAATTACTTTTCTCAGCATGAGGAAGTTTATCAGCAGCTTAAATGCAAAAATTCAGTAGGGGTTGATATTAATATCATGGAATTTGCATTCCAACACTTGCAAATTGAATCTCCCATCACTCTCCATTCTTCTTCCCTTTGCTTTGGATACTAAAAGTTGCAAGGAGAAGAAAAGACAAAAGTTGCAGGGAGAAGATATGTACAGTTAAAACTTACACGTTGAAATACTAGTGCTTGTTGTTCAGGTCTTAAAAACAAACAAAACTTTGCTACCCTTGGTATAATAAGTATTAAGCATTGGTGGGTGGAAAAAAAAAAAGTGGGAATTTATGGACAGGCAAATCCACTAAAAATCAGTGCTCCTTAGGTGATTAGCTGTACTTGAACACTATCATGCTGACAAGATAAATTTTTTTGCTGCAGTGGCAGCTCCATTCTAAATGGGATGGAAGGGAATGTCACCGTGCAGCTTCGTGCTCACACTGTGTTTTAGGGGACCACTTCCAGAACACCGCCTATGTATACCCAAGTGAGAGCTCCCCCTGCTAAATCTGTGTAATACAGTATTTTATACACAGTACTAATTTAAATAGCTTTCTAATTTTTTTTTTACCATCTGCAGTCCTGTTAATATGCAATAAGATCAAAACCCACAAAAGCAGAAGAGTAAACTCAACATACGTTGAGTAACTGCTAAGATGTTGAAGTCTTGACACAGCAGAATGTAGATAGAAAAAATTAATAAGTGAGTACATAAAAGAGAAATCCTCTGAGAACTACGAAAGTTCATGAAAACTACGTCTTCCTCAAGAATCCCCAACCACACAATTTGGAGGCTAGGAAAGTATTGTTACAAGCCTCACAACTCTTAAACTCTTACCTAGGGATCCAGCCTTGTTTGCAGTCAGAGACAAATCATTGAGCTAAAACAAACAAACAAAAAATGTGTATCCACTCATCTGTATCTTCATCTATTAAATCCCTTTCCCTTTGATGACCACATGTAGAAATTGGGGCAGATAATAGGTGACTGTCCAGTATCTGGGCAGTATTTCCTCTTTATTTGTTACCCTGTCCTGTTTTTCTTAACATACACTTGATAAGAAGATAGAAGAGAACACGCTGAAGCCAAGCATGAAGTTCCATGTAGACTCCAGACTAGAATGGATGACTTGCATAAATTGCAAAGGGCTTAAGCAGTGTACATGAGCTCTGACACTTATCAAGCTAGCCTTATTCTTCTAATTTGAAAGTTAAAATTAACAAAAAAAAATGGTACACCTGCCTAACTTTTCTATATACACAGCTCCTTCATGACAGTGCTTAACATGTTCCCTCCTGGGATGTCAATTTCCTTTTTTCTCATTAGTACATAATGGATTTTTTTATATTTTTTTTTTGGGGGGGAGGGGGCACTCTGGAATATAAAAAGCAACCAAAGGCAACTCCTGAAGCAATTTGCAGTGCAGTTTACATTAAGCTATAAAAGTATTGGCACTCTTCCTTCAAAGATGATCACGCTCCTAACTCTTCAGACTTGACTTGGAGGGGGAAGAAAGCAACTCAGAAAACAACATCAAATTAGGTATAAGCAAAAACTGAAATTCCTTGGTAGTATTGTACCTGATATTGCACAGCTATTTACGGATGTTAAATCAGACATGATTTCTGTGGAACTCTATACAATGTGGTTGTACTTGATGTTCCAAGTCACAAGGCTGGCATCTTTTGGAAGTTACCAAAATGTAGATGAAAAACTTTTGAGTAAAGGAAAATCACAAACATTAGACAGGGTGCAAAAGGTTTTCGGTTTGTTGTCTTAGAGCAAATAATCTTAATTTTGCATCTGTCTCAATTTGTTCCCTGAAATTTTGATGTAATTCCTTGATAAACTGTGAAATCCACTTCGATGATCTATTCTGCTTTAGCAAAGCTTCACAGCCAGTTGGCCTACATGAAAAAGAACACTATTAGTTATAAAATTTTCTAAGTGTCACAACTTACATCATTAAAAGCTTAATCGTTAAAGATATTCAGTCTTCATCATATTGCAAAAATATTCAGGAAACTTTATTTCTATAGTGTTGCTAAACAACATACTGTAGGATTATGTTAATATTAACCTACAAATTATGCAATTTTGTCAACTTGATTCAGCACAATTAGCACCTTGTAAAAACACATAAAACTTCAAAGTGGTATAAATAATTATGTATTAGTGTGTGAGAGCATTAACTTTAATACTTAGGGCCACTCTTATAGATAATAAAACATGAAAACCTGTTTTTGTCAAGTATCTTCTGCAATTAAATTGCTTAAAGAAACAACTAACCCATTTCCAGAGGATTTTATGTTTTTATTTTAATTCACAGAATTCATCTTTTGAGTGTTTAATTTATATTTAATTTAGATATCCTCACTGCATTTGGACTAAAAGCGATGATCTCATTTTAGACACTGATACATCTAGATCTTGCTCCCAGGTTTTGCTGTACATTACAGGTCCATTCCAGGACATGGCTCAGCTGTACACATTCTATCCACACCTCTATAACCTTACTTTCACCCACAAAATAGCAAATAATCAGAAATAAAAAATAAATTGCAACTGAAATAACCATTAGAACAATGCTATCCATCACTACCAAATGTAATTTATCTCCTCTTCCCAGAAAGCAGGTTCTGTGGCACAACATATAAATTACGAACAGTATAAGTTGCAATTAAATTATAAACATTTTTCTGTCTTGAATTGTATTTAAGTTCTTGCCCCTGAAGTCTGCAACTCAATTTCCCATCATATAATTTCTGATATCATACCATTTAGTGTCAATCACTGTACCAAAGACAAAGACAATTAAATTGTCTATGAAAAAGCAAGATCATGTTAGTCGTTGCTGTTTTTTAGGCATGCAAATTCATTTTTATGAAAAGTGAGAGAACAAGAAACTTAATAAAAATTACAATTAATTATTATACTAAAACTCTATTTTGTTCTAATGGATGATGCATTGATTGTTTAAAAAGAAACACTTCACATAATTCATAAATCATACATTGTTCTTCTACACTAAGTAAGATTATTTACAACGTATATTAATTTGAACTTCATAACTCTTTTTTTTTTTTTTTTCCCTCCCCCAGGGTTTTCCCTCATCAGAGCAGAGATGAAATGATGTGTTTTAGAGAACTTTGCCTAGGCACCTGTATTTAAAGAAGGTAACTACTTTTTTTCTAGAGAAAATAAAAAGCGTTTGATTAATCATTTCCTAGGGAAGAGAGTAGCATATTGCAAGTCCCTTACACAAAATAAAGTATTAATGCAATTGGTAATAACACAACAAATTCCATAGCTTGCTAAAGTGAAACTATAAAAATTGCCACAGTAAGAAATCCACTAATCACACATTTTAAAGAGCATACATGAAAAGAACAGTTGCTCAATTTTACAGAAATCCTAATTAGTATATATGCCTACATACAAAAGGTATGTAGGCATCTCATCCACACGGTGGGTTAGAGTGTACGCTGTGCTCCCAGTAGGATGCACCAATACATTATTACTACCCACCTTATGGTAGCATACAACTGAAAAAAAAACAACAACATATGAAAATCACATTAAATTCTGACTAACCATCTGAGCCCTACATACACCAACAAACTCTGCACATTACTTCACCCACCCAAACCCTTTGCAGAGCTGCTTAAGGCCAGCTCTGATATTGCCCAGCTGTATTACCTGGCAACAGACTTTGGTGAGCCCAGCCACATAGCGAGAAAGAGCAGTGAAAAGCCTCACCTAGGGTCTCTGCTCTAGGCTTTGGAGACATTTTTAAGCTCACGCCTTCACCTGGGCTACTCTGCAGTTATGCACCTGGCATACCTCCCACACACCACCTCTGGACACGGTGGGACAAGGCCACTGGGGAAGGTCCCTACTCACAACACTCTACCTTGGACCCTCAAACAACTCATTTATACAGTTGTAATGCCCTCTGCTACTACCTGAAGACTCAAAATGCCTGTGTGCTCTTCTTTAAGCAATGAGCAAATATTTCTACTTTCCTTCAAAATTCCCACACCTGTCCCCATAGGGTGGTGGCTGGAAGGTGGGGCAGCTGGCCTGGAGGACACTGCCATTTTTCTGGCAAGGCGAGTTACTCTGCCTGGACTGCCCAACTGCACTCCTGTCCCACAGACTGAGCAACTATTAACCTGAGTATGTTAGACAGACTCCTAGAGAGCCACTTCCAACTTGGTTTCATCCAAACTGAACCCAGTTTGTGGACTTACTCTGAGCCAGAGCACAGTGGACAGGAGATCGTGACCCAAATCAAAATCCTCGTGGTTGTATTCCAAGCTGACACTGTGAAACGCAGCAGCATGTTCTGGTTCCCCAGTTTTGCTGCAGGTCAGATCCATTTTGGGACAAGACTGAACTGCACATATTCTCCTCACAGCCCCAAACCCTGATTTCTATGCAAGAAAACTTTGTGAGTGGGCCACATTGAACCCGTGGTGTATTCTAGCAACTGATAGGTCAGCAATGTGATGCCTGCTCTACTGCATTTCCAAGTCCTTCCTTTCCAGTTTGGAGGTGGATGTGGTGAGATAAATATATATATATTTTAATTTAGAGCCAACTCATAATAATTGTATGTGTGATTAATTGGAAGTATAAATTAATAAAAAGAAATGGTGGTTTCTACAGCCTAGACACAGAAACAGGTGCTACACTCAGATTCATAGAAAACTGACAAGTCATGCCCAGCTGGGAGAAGACAGCTCTCACAAATTCCCCAAATTACTCATATCATAATTCATAAATTAATTTCATTGAATCTGTGGCCCACAAAATAAGTATGTGTAATGCAATATTGAGGGTATATATTACAGGATGTCCCCCAAGTATTTGCTTGCAATTATTATGAAGTATTTAAATCCCATAATTTCCCATGACAGAACTATAGATTTTCAGTTCAACCTGTAACGATGTATAATGTATCGTCCAAAACTGCCTTGTTCAATTCTCTGTATCCACAGCCCATCTCAAAGTCCCTCTGCAATGGTGGCTTCAGAGCAGAAGGAATAACAGAAAACTGATTACACCAATTTATGCTAGCTGCTAACTCCCTGAGCCTGAAAGATGTTGTAGACATACACCTTTTATCCCATTTAAGGTATGGCAGATGTGTTCAAAAATACACATACTGGCATAAGAAAATCAGTCTTCCTAGTATCACTGAAAATCACAGTAATAACAGAGTACTTAACATTACCTTCCTAAAACATTGATGCCTGTATTTCTGCTAGGTGTTTTTTACCTTTCAGAGTTTTTCAGTCAGTTAAAAGCCTGATGTATTTTTCTTAAAACTTTATAATAAAATTTCATTTAAAATAGCTTTTCCCTTTCGTTTGACAATTCATTTGAGAATCTTAAATCTGAGTGTTACTAAGTTTTAAGGGAAACATATAGTAAACAGTTCTATGTTACTGAAACTAAAAGGTTGATGAAACTTACAGAAATTTGGGGGATAGGAAAATTCCCACAGCAGTGGGATAAATGAAGAAAATTGTATTAAGAGAGAGAACACGCATCATACTACTACCCAGGAAAAAGTATTTGAGTCATAAAGAGCTTGTTTGGATACAATATTTTACCGTATTTTTTCCATGTTTAACAAAAATATCTTAAATATTTGTGATACCAATTAGTACAACAGAAAAACAAATAAGAAAACCTACTATACAAAGACAGCATGTGTTTAGAGTGGTGGCATTTGAAAACTTGCTTTTGAGGTTTGCCTACTGTAAATGATCGTTTACTGTAGTTAAATAAACTATCTGCAATATTCAGGATAAACAGAAAAAATGCAGTGCATTTTGTGGAAAAGAAGGTGAACAGTAAAGGTTCCCAAAACAGTGGCGAGTAATATCATCCAAAAGCTCAAAATATTAAATGGGGGTGGTTAAGGGGCACTTTATGTGTATGTTTATATACAAGTATATATTCTCTATAAATATACGTATATGTTAATTGCATGTATTCATCTACAAATATAAATGTTGAGTATTATGTATACTAGTCTTGTGAATAATGAAAGACCTTAGACACTCTTACTTATCAAGCTAAAGTTCTTGCAATATTAATTAATAGCAAAAGCCATTTTAGCTAACACTTGTGATTGTGCTACTGCTAATACAGAGAATTTGAACAATGTGTAGTTGCCTAAAAGGGACAACACCAGGCCATTATTAACTATATCATAAAGAAGGTGAAGTAGAGAACAGGTGCTCAGTAACTTGATAACTCAATGAAAAATAGAGTAATTGCTTTCACCTTCTCAGCCAAATTATGAATTTAGAGACTAAAGTCCTGAGCAAAGTGACTATATGTTATCGCCAGTCTAATAAATATTTGCCTTGTCATTTACTTTCAAATCAATGAAATATATTCCTAGACAAATAAGACCTTCTAATGACAAAACCCCTGTATTCTTTGGGGACCTGGAAGTACATTTGCTGATGATAATTTCATTTCCTCTTTATATTGTTGATTTGGAGCTTGTTGACACCGATACATTTTCTGGATTACATAATTGTGTAGCTCAAATTAACAAAGGAGTAAACTGTTTTCATTTCTATGCTGTAAGAGTGATTTAAAAGCAAAAGCCTTTCCCTTCTGTTTTTCAAGGATCGATTGTATGCATCTGTTTGGAATATGTAGTCTTAATGGATGTGGTACATGCAATGCAGGGAAGAATCTCAAATGCATTTTCATACCAGCCTGCCAGCTATACTAATTCTGGCACGAGAGTGCTGCTTTTAGACATAATTATTTTTGTACTCTTTTGAGTGGAGATTTACTACGTTCTCACTCTGGCAGCCAAGGTAGCTTGAATCTCTAGGAATCTCAGATGAATGGCTAGAGCAGACCAAATCTACATGAATGAGATTTACTGCATATGGACTGCAAATGTTGCAGTGTCACCTCAACACTAGTTCTCAGATCTGAAAAAAAAAAACAAACACAACAGGTATGTAGACATAGGGTAAAATAGAGAGGTAAAAAATAGCTAGCTTTATTAGCTCAGCCAGTTTGACTATAAGAGTTATAGGATTATAATATATCAACTCATATTATATTTGTTAAATTATGATGCAGCCAGTTAATTAGCTTCACTCCCCCCCTCCCCCTTTCACTCCCATTTGTCCCCCAGAGAAAAGAACTGAAGAATTATCAGGCCATTGGAAGGTAGAACATGAAGCAGGGGCATGTGGTCAAAGACACAAGCAGCATTTTCCCATGGAAACAGAACGATCTGCACCATTAAGGGTTTACAATATCTGTAGTCAGAAAACGGTACTTAAGAGGCGTAAAATGCCATGTTTGACATTGAATGATCCAGAAACAGGATTTATCCAGCATTAGACATCCGGCATTATATATATATACACATGTATGTTGATGTATACTATATCTATACATATATATGAATATATAGACACACATATATATACTACACAATTTATAACATATTTCTAATCATCCATTCACCAGATTAAAAAACTTTGTAGCAAGAAGAGATGAGTGATAAATAACCTTGATCAGGAAAATAAAGTTGTCAAGATTTTTTTCAGATCACGAATTTGTAAAAACTTTTAAATCAGAAACTGCACAAAATGAAGATTACCTCCATAGCAACCGTGATTGAAATCCATCTGCATAAATGCACCCCAATGGAGCTCATAAAGCCGTCTAGTCACTTTAGTGTTCCTTTACAGTCAACGTAGAGGACAGATAATATCAATACCTAAATTCAGGTATAGATAGTATAGATATAGTGCTAAATATAGGTATACTGACTTTGCAGGGGCATGCATAATTGCTGATTCCCTTGATACTGCAGATACTCTCAATCTTAACAAAAAAGCAAACATTCACATTTCTTTCTGCTCTCCGAATGTGGCATGGAAATGAGAAATTTAATTCTGTGCATTCAATTCTTTTTCTAGCCCAACAGTTTTTTGGTCATAAGGAGGCCAAAGTCATGTGAAAGCAGGGAGATATGAACTTACACATGTTCAGCAGACACAACAGGAATTTGTAAGTATTGACAAGTAACCCTTGTTTCTCCTTCAAATGCTTGCCCATGTTTGTATGGTCAACTTGTGCATAGACTGCTCTCAAAACTGACAGCTCCAGAGTGCTTTGGAGCATATAATATTCTGCCTCCAAATTATGATCAGTCTTACAAAATGATTCAGATCTTCTAGCGTCCTAAGCACTCCTGATTCATAGATTACTAGGAAGTGACTCTGACATTGGATGCAATAATTTCGGAATTTAGCTGACTTTCAATGCTGATAAGGGAAATCCAGTCACCATATTTGCTTGTATAGCACAATTTAGGAGTATTGTAACATGCTACCTTTGGAAGTTAAAGAGAAATGGTGACATGATCTGAAAATCCAATATACTGATGCTGTATTTGGAGACCAAAGACCATTTGCCCATGGATTAGCTGAGCAAGTAACTCCAGGCAAGGAAAGGGGTGTCTGGATCTAGTTGGTTGCTGAAGACAAATGGGCAGCCTGAAGGCTTGACTTGTTACCATTGAATAGAAATTACGATGGATAGTGGAATTGTTTTTCATACACTTAGACCATGCTTGGACTGTCTGAAGCCATGGCGGGGTGCAAATAATGGAAGAGTCAGCAATGCAAGTACACACTACCACTATGCTAATTTGGGCAACTTTATAATGACTGGATTGAATAGCTTCCAGAAGAACTGCTAGTTCCCGAGGTAGCTCTCAGAGCTACCAACAAGAGAGGTTTAGTAAAGAATCCCATTTGCACAGTGCTTCTGCTTGTTATCATTGATCTCAAGGAGTAACATAGCTGTGAAGTTAGCATGAATTCTGGCAAGAAAGTTTTCTTAAAAAAAAAAAAAAGTTGAGGTGAAGCTAGAGGCCAGCTCTGTACCATGGGGGATGGTCAACTACTTCTGCAAATGCCTTCATGAATCTTTCTGGGCAGTGGAAAGTCCAACAGCAAGATGACATGGTGGTGATATGTATATGCAACCATTAAAGGAGAGACAAAACCTTTCATTTGTTTTATGAACATTAAAATCTGCAAGTACCACATTAAGAAATTGCACATCCTTTTCTTAATCACCGGGGAGAAAAAACAAAACAAAACAAAACAAACAAAAAAACAGAGTACCAAGACTGTAAGGTTATGCAGATTAACACTAAGATAGCTAAATTTACTATAGTTTCTGTCTTTATTTATCTCCTACCTGAAACCAAATTTTTAATTGTTTTTTCTTTATTAGAATATAGAAGCTAAACAGAAATCTAGTCTTTTGGGAATGCAGCAGCATAGCACAAATCAATACAAGTTGAACAGACATAGCCCATTTATCAGAAGCTCAAATATTACAAGGCTCTGATCTCTCATATAGTCTGTGTGTTATTCCTCCTGAACTATGAGAATTTGTCACAAAACTAAAGATATGAAATAGAGTTTAATAGGACACTTCATTTTAAAGTGACTGGTTCAGTTTAACAGTATTTATTCATTCACCATAAAGAAAGTAATTAGTAGAATATTTGTGTATTTTGATTAGCAGTGTTTAAATTAGTCATAACAATATTATAGGCCTGTTTACTGGTTCATTTAAACTTTGCATTGAGATATTAGAGCTCTATTTAATAATATAATGAATATATTCAGTTTTCCTCTGATTTGAATATAACAACCTTTACGTTCCTGTACAACATGTAATTATTATCTTAAAGAATTAAAGCCAGATTTTGTGCATAAGAAATTATGCAGAAGAGAAAAATATAGATTTCCAAGCAGTTACAGTTAATTTGCAGTTAATAAGTATCTCAGCTAGTGATATTGTTGGTTAATAATTGTTAATTGAACTGTCAGATATATTAAAACAGACTTGATAAAACTGTCCATACTTTGCCACTGTTACTATGACCTAACCATTTAATAAAGCTTATTCTACATCTCAGTAAACAAAGAAAAGTGCTACATGATGCTATACAGAATGTTTGTAGTGCATATTTCACCAAGTGAAGTTTTCATAACTCATTCTGATGGTTTAGAAAGACCTACTTTGCTATGAATATTCACAGATATGAATCCTTTAATTATTACATCATAGCAGAAAGTTCTGGACATTTTATTAAAATAAAGGGTTGAGCAGCATGATGGAGCTGCCCCTCTTTTAACCATACAAGCATGGGGATATTAGCACATACTGACTTTGGAGGTCTACAGCAATAAAAGTATTAGGGGCTTTGCCGCCCCTCTGTGGCACACAAAACCATTAATCAGCCACTATGAGACAGGAAGCCCAGGAACATTTTTGGAATGATGTACACCCAAAGCAAAACAAACAAACGAGAGAGAATTTGGCCATTTTTTTTTTTTCCTGCTGCTGCAGCCCCCAGGGACTATAGCTGTTCTGTGTCATAAAAATGCTTCCAGGAAAAATGTCCAGAACCCAAGAAAAGAATTTTAAATATTATGGAACATAGAGTTGTGTTGAAACTAATGTAGAAGTTGTAATTTACCCATAAAATCAAGGAGTTTGGAATATGGAGAAAAAACTCTTCCAAGAAAGTCTTCTCTTTTCCTCATAATTAGATAGCTTGAACTCGAACTCCTCTGCCCTTATTAATTGTATTTTCCACCTTACCCGGCATCTGGTATCTCAGGGACTTCCAGCCCAGCGACACAATTTTCCTCCAGCTCTTCATATTCACTTGCCAGAGACATGAGTTAGAAAAAAAATGGCAGTCTAAGCAGCCGCCAGAAAGAAATGGCGGTGCCTTCCCAAATGACAACCCAGTCCCAGCAATGGTACATGACTTACCACCACTGGCTGCAAGAGAATTGTTTCTAATGCTATTTGGACAAATAACCAACAGTTTTAAAATATCATTACTTTTTGCTCAGAGTTTACAGAACTGCAGTTCTATGGTACAGACTTGCTTATTGGTAGAAAAAAAAGCATTGAAATTGATTTTCACAAAAAGATCGTGAGATTCCCCCTGCTTTATCTGCAGTGCTAAAGAAAGTCTTCAAAATCCCTTCTTGCTCACCAGAGTACCCATCTAACTGCAGCAGAAGCTCATGCCGAAGGATCTCCACAGATACTTTATCTCCCTTCCTTCTGTAACTAGGAAACACAAAGCTAAAGTCTCCAGAGGATAAAGTACCGACAGCAAAATAGCTCTTTAAGCTACGGCAACTTCCCCTGTCAGGACGGAGGAGGGATGCACAGTTCCATTTACAAGATGACAGTCAGCTGGATTTTTCAGAAACGAAAACCCGTAAAGTAGTTTAAAAAAACAGGTTCCCAGGCTCCTGCCAATTCCTGGGGATCAATATAGCATTCTGCCATGGAAATAATCTCTCCCAGATCACTATGGGAATAGACATGATAAGTTATTATACAAAGGAAGAACAGCTCTTTTTGATGAAGCTGTGGTAAGCTATATTTTTAGTTCTGTTGGTCCTGGTTATTTCTGGTTCAGTCCTGGGTAAATCTAGTGATTGTCATTCCAGCATCAGCAAAGAGCCTTACTGATATTAATGGGGCTTCTGCAGCAAAGCATCTGTACAGGACAGGCTGAAATTGTTATGAAAGTGGTGCATAAGTGCAGAAGAAATAGCTGAGTATGCACAACATGCTAACACAGATAAAAATACTGCAGTCTCCCCAAGATCTGCCTCATATTTGCTTAGAGCAATCTTACTTTTATTGTGCCTTTAACAACAGAAGGCCAAATAAATAAATCCAGTTTTTAAGAAAACAGAGTTTAAAATTCCAAAGTTATGGCTCTTATATATCTGCTTGAAGGAGTAGAGCAGGTGTTCAGCTTGCATGAAATTAAGCAGGAAGAAAAGGTGCTGCTTATTCACAGACACACGCATACAAAGGAGAGGGAGGGATATGAAGGGTAGAAGGAATCCTACTGCTTTCTGTGCTAGCCAGGAAAAGGCTCAATAAAACAAGCTGTAGAAGAATAAAACAATCTTTCTTATTTTTGGACATTACCCGCAGGGAAAAGCTTTGACATTGCGTCTAAGTCTACTTACCTATGCTTTCCTTCCCTTACATGGCAAACAACTCAAGGCTCCACTTCAGGGGGTTTTACTAGATGGAATTACATCCTTGTATTACATGGTTCTGTAATTAATTTATTCTACCTACTATAAATATGTCTCAGTAGAAAACTGGATGACAGAAGAAGCTGTATATTAGTGGAAAACATGCACAACACACTGCTTATATCACTTCCAATATCGAAAGAGTATTAAAATGAGAATCCCCCAAATCATATTTAATCCTAATTGTTAGCTTCTTCATTTTCACAAGTAAATCTCCTTAATATGTTATTTCAAATATTTTTTTTTATAATTTTAATAATAATTTAATAAGTAGTTGAATCCATAGAATAGTTTAGCTATGTATATGTAATATACATCTGTACACTTTAATGCATGTGTGTATATATATATGTATTGTATATATAAAGGCTTTATTTCAATTGTTCAGTCTTTGCATGGTATTTACTGATGACTTCAGTGTCTAATTTACATTTCAAAACACGCTTCAAGTACAAAAATGCTGACTAGAGAAAATGTTTAAATTCAAGAATTTTTACATCACAGTAGTCAGGATTTCTTATGCCTTTTACTACTAAGTGGCAAAACCAGTGATGCAGTAAAAGCAGAGGATGGAAATTCAAACTTCCCGTTCAGAATCTGTGTATCATGCTGGATTAGTAACCTAGCCTTTTTGACTGAAATTGCACTAACATAAAATCTAACTGTAAGAGATCTGTGCAGATGGAGTGCCAAATTAAATCTGTTTACCACTGTTAAGGCTGAGGTGGCTGGGTGCTGGGTCCAGTCCAGGGTGGACATATGTTGCACAGCCTTCCACCTTCGTTAGTCAAACAGAAATAGCCCATCTGCAGTGGCCCTTGTGTTTGTCAGGCAGCCAGCTATATCAGGGATTATGTCACTGGGCAATGTATAAAGATGTGGGAAAGATGTAAAAATTAAACCAAACATAGTAAAGCTGTCAAAATCCAGTTGTCTCATAATGGTCTTCATAGCTTTAAAGCTCTAGACCATGGTCAGGCTTCTTCTTTCTCCCTTCATTAGACACCAGGCTTAGGGAGAAGAAGCACTGACACTCACAGCCTCTTCTTTCAAACGTCCACAAAAAAATGGTAAAACCAGGTTCCCAAGGTTAGCAGGAACCACCATACCAGAAGAGTGCCAGGGCACCCTGGGTATCAACAGGCCTTAAAGGCCCTGACCAGCCTCTCCGGGACACCTGCCCGTGGGCCCACCCATATGGACCTTGGACCTATCATGAAGGTAGCTCGTCTCCTTGCCTCCACTCATGTTGATGTCCTTCTTCACATTATTTAGGATCAAAGGAGACTATAACACAGCTATGCAGCTAGCTATTGCTGTTCCTTCTCTGTAAATAGAGAAGGAATGTGCAGTACCTTGTCAGCTTGGCCTTCTTCAAAAGTGCTAAGCAAACAGCCTGCTGTCATTTAGGCTAACTGGTGAGGAACCCTGGCTGCATCCCAGGACTTACAGAGGTAATAAGAATGAAAGGACAGTATATTAACAACAACAGCAAACAAACAAACACACAAAAAAGGACAGAGATTAGCTGCCTGGCTGTTTTATGGAAGACAATAGTGTTGTTTTGAAGTTACAAATAAAGGAGGAAGAATAGGAAGAATATTTTAGTAGAGATGTTTTGTTTTCATTTTCTTCTATATAATACACTAATGACTAGTCAATTCAAAGATAAAATACACAATAATAACTGTATGCACTTTGACCAAAGTTGCAAGTTTATACCACATAACAATCTTAAATGACTGTAAACCCTGGAAAGCTCTTAGGTGTTTGATAGGTCTTTTTATTTTTCTAGTGTGACCTTCTCCTACTCTATTCATAGACAATACTTATTCAAGATTGCAGAAGCATCCATATCTCAGAGTCAACTATATGATAATCTCCACAAACAATATGTAATGTATACCACTTCAGTCTCCATCAGAACTGTGAAAGAAGCTAAGAGGCTGTTTAGCATTCTCCCAGTGTCACCAGTTATCATTCTTGCTAGCACAAAGGGCAAACTGAATCAAGAATCCAGCTCACCATCACTCTTGGTCTGGCTCAGCACGTTCTACAATGCTCAGATGATGGCAAGAATGTTCTATATTACTGTTAAACATTTCTAGCAGGTATTCTCAATGTTATATGCACCATTTTTCTATGTTATTATGCCAGTCTTTTCCTTGCTTTAGCTCCTTTGGAGAAGAATGACTAGAGGGTGAACACTAACCGGTTACAGAAATAAGATGAGTTGGTGAAGAAAAAGGATATGGCGATTGTGACTGGTTCCTATATATCTTCCACCACATAAGACTCTATGACTTTGTCAGATTGTTGTCTTCAGTGAATATTATGGATCTGATTTGAAAAGCATCTGTAACTTCTGCTGATTTCTACTATTGCACTAGATGACAACTCTGAAAATGAGGCCTAATAAAAGTGTCAGTCCAGGTGGGAATTGACTTGGAGACTCAAACTGACTGATAAATCTCCTTCTATAAAGTTTTCATATACGATTGTACAGTATTGCACCACAGACCACAAGATGAAATAAAAACTTGTTACAAAATGATTCATATCTCCTTCACGAGTTATGAGTTCTAATTCTCTTTTCCTACTGATTTTATAAATAGTGCAATTCAACTGAAAGCAGTGGAGTTCCTTCAGACTTACAGTGCCATAAGAAAAAGAAGAATTAGCAATAGAAGTGCAGAAGGCACATGGTTACAGAGCCTTATTGCCTTGTTACTATAGATCTCTTCCTCTTAGTCTAGTATGGGCAACTGTCCTCCCTTTTTTCCTGCCTCCACACACACACAAAGTTCAACAGTCCAGGCATTGTTTACAAATCTAACTTCATTTCCAGACAGGAGAAATGATGCCAGAAAAACATCATGAAAGGCTCAGTATATACTATAGAAACTCCATACTGGTGTTATTACAGCATGAAATTACTCTGGGGCAGACATGTAATCGATGTACATGTACTTTTTGAAGGCTTTATACAAAAGGAGATGGTTGATAATTGCTTCAAATTTCTTCTCCCCCATTTTGTTTGAATGTTAAATAAGAAGAAAAAAGGAGAAAGAGGAAATGGCACATACAACTCTTTGCATGCCAATTACTATTCTTATTCTTCAAATATAACATTTTTTATTGTTTTGAATGAAAAAAATTGAGTACAGTGCAGCATCAGAGGCTGAAAATGGTAACTATAGAAGTGCATTATATACATTATTTGTGAATACATGGGATGGTTTATAGAAACAAATTTGCTAATAAACTCATGTTTAGCTGTGATCCTAGCTTTGTTCTCAAAGTACTTTTACATTTCTTCATCCTAACGCCTCGTAACCCTAGCTTTTCTGGAAGCTCCTCCTATACCTGGCAGAACTCTGAAACTTTCTTTTCATTAAGAAGCAATCAAGGGAT
This sequence comes from Cygnus olor, assembly GCF_009769625.2. NCBI lineage: Eukaryota > Metazoa > Chordata > Aves > Anseriformes > Anatidae > Cygnus > Cygnus olor. Next base: position 121,511,348 of record NC_049169.1, on the reverse strand, counting down.
CTTGACCATTTACCAATTCATATTTTTGCTTAGCTCTTTAGCAACTCCCTTGGGACAGAAATTACAAGATAGGTTGTCAGGCTTCCAGAAAAGGAAGTTGAAAATTTCTCAGTTTTCAATCTATGATCCTCTCTAAAACTTCATTCTCTGCCATTAGGATTTTTCTCACCTCCAGTGCTGAGAGTTTTGTTTCCCAACCTCACAATACAAAAGGTTTTTAGGCAGGAAAACCTGGGGAAAAAAATAACAGCAAAGTTATCGTGTTCCTGAACTTGAAATTTCCCATTTCAAATGTCTGACATTTGACAAGTTGTTCTTTTCTGGAAGAAAGAAAAAAAAAAAGGAGACTCATATATTTATGTATTCCCATGAGAGAAAATTCAACTCTGTTTGCAAAGTCCTGCTTCAAGATATATAAAAGGAGCTGAGTGGCCCCCTGAGGCTTAAGGAAATTCCACCTTGTCAGATTCTTCCAGTCCATATTTTGTGGTTGTATTTAGGATTTACCATGCTCGTAGGGTACTTCCCAGGCAGGCATCTCAGAAACAAGGTTTTCCCTGCTGCAGGATGTGGAAGATGACATCAGTACATAGGATGCCCAAAGATTCAGGGAACTGACCAAAAGATTGTGTATCAAGATTGGAAAGGGGAAGAAATGCAGTTTAACTGACACTATTATTGTGCCAAAGGATTTAAAGATAGTAAAGAGAACTGTTGATCTGTTTAGTGCACTGCAGGGACAGACATTCTCATGGTTATTAGAGGAATTTATTTCTAGGCTTGCAGACTCCCACGGTGTCTACTTAACAGTATCAATTCAGAAATGCAGAGATTTGCTCCTTTCTATTACTGGCAAACTACAGCGCTTGTCATTAATCACCCTGACAATGTGAAAATGCAGCATTATTCTGCTAAGTATTTCTATGCCTTATGCTTTTTGTGTTTTTTTCTCCACTCACCTACCATGTCGAATGCTATAAACACAGATAAATATACAGTAGTTTGTAGTGAAAAAGGAAAAAAGAAAAATGCTTAAATGAGTCATAATTAAAATATGCTTAAGCTTGGGATATCTGTATTGGAGCTTTAAGTTTTGTAACTTCATTTTCTTGCTTGATTATATTAAAATAATGGTTTCTAAAAATAATATTCATTATAAGATGACAGATAGTCTGCTTAGCAAAATCAGAAGTACTCTGATCCATGATATAAAATTAGCCAACAACAATAAAAAGGGTTAATTCCTAGTTTTCCCATTTTTTAATCTCCCCTTTTTACACTGAAATATGAGGGGAAATAGAAATAAGTCAGGAAGGACGGCAGAGCCTTAAATAGTCAGCAGAAAAAGACTCCTGTAACAGTTGGGATCGGCTGCGTTTCCGTAGTACACGAAGTACCGGGAATCTGAGCGGAAAAGAACGACCCAGCGATTCCCCAGATCTACGTTTTATCTCAGTTTCCAGCTAGGCAGGGGGTATCTTGCGTGCTGGCAGAAAGAGAAAATCGCCTGGAAAGAAGTAAAAGCCGACGTTGGCCCTCCTGGGCCCGGCTCAGCGCTGGACGCACCGCACGCCAAAGCTGCCCCCTAGCGGGGTCCCCGGCCCGTCTGCAGCGCCCACCGGGGCCCGGCTCGGCTCGGCTCGGTTCGGCAGTCCCCATCTCTCAGGGATAAGGGGCAGCAGCGGGGGAATAGCAGCCCAGCCCTGGAGACCGCAGCCGCCTCTAAAGCAGGATATAATGGGTTCCGACGTTTTACTGTTTCAGGATGCAATGACTGTTCTGGAAATTAAGATTTATTATTTTTGTCAGCATCCTATCTTCAGCTGCACTTTTTAAAAAGAGACTAGGATTTTGTCATACCGGATGCTTTAAAAGCACCTAGATTTTGGAATACAGTTCTCAGGTAATGGATCAAATGTCTACTACTGAATAAATACCGAATACACAAATCCCACTCATCTGAATACTTCAAAATGTGCTGGTTTTATTATTCTAAACAACTGCTGAAAGTAGGAAGGTATTTTTTTTTCTCTCTTTGAAAACAGAAACATAAGTATTTCCTTCTACTTTGGGGAATATATACCACAAATTGTTGATTTTGTGGCTGTTCAGAGAATATTGAGAACATTCTTCAGCTACATTTTTATCTGTGTAGTACTTTTCAGTAACTATGCTTTCAGACAAAACATACGACTGTTGATAGACCATTTCGTTCTCTTGTGTATTCTCATTTTCTCTGTAGAGGATTCAGGTTCAAATTAACAAATCACTTCCTAGTCCATAAGAATTCCTTCTGAAAAGGTAAGGGATTACTATGTGACACCTACTGATGGACTCACAGGGCCTGGTATTCCTCTTATTTGTTTTGCTGTGAAAAAAAGTAATCTCACTGAAAATAATATTATTGGAACATAAGGCAGAAATTCAGTTCATGTAGTAGGGATCACTGCAAAAGACAGAGAGGGAATAAAGAAAAAGAAAAATCTCCCCTTCTTGGCCAGAAAGTAGCATAAATCACACCTTTCTTAGGCTGGCATGAAACAACTTCTTAAATATATGCTTAATTTAAAGCCAATGAGGCCACCTTCCACATATGCTATGTCTGGAGGTTTCATTTCAAGTTACGTCTGGTGTGGGACAGTAGACGAAGTGCTCAGTTGCAGCAGAAGCAAATTGGGTGCATTTCTGGAGTGTATCTTCCACATTTGTTGAATCACACAGGAATCCAGTTTAGATGCTCCAAGAGCCCTCCCTAGCATTGATCAAAGCACACTGGGGATGATTCGAATATGAGTTTTCAAAGTCCTCTTCTGATCTGAACTAAAACAGTAGTGCGTCAGATGTACCTTTTGAAGGCCTCCTACTGCCCAGGAAGACCTCCCTAGCAGTGAGTGCTCTTTAACCCTGTACCCCAAGACTAAGCTCACAAAACCACTCATAGAGCTAAGCTGTATGGCACTCAAGTGTTATGCATATGTATGATTTAAGCTGAAACCACCATGCTTCCATTTCTGTAGAATGAAGAGATGCATCTGTCAACAAAATCTGGAACACAAGCTTTACAGACTCATAGAATGGTTTGGGTTGGAAGGGACCTTTAAAGATCACCTAGTTCCAATCCCCCTGCCGTGGGGTAAAGATAAGCAGTTTCTTTACATTTCCTTTCTCAGATTGGTTCCAGATAGGACTTCACTGACTCTCCAACTGGTGAAACTTCTAAACTTTGTGCTAAAGTTAACCACGTTATCCAGCTACGTTAAAATTAACCATGGCAAAACTGAATGACTAGAGGCAGTTTTGTACGTGCATACAGCCATACACACACTAATGTGTAAAGAGGATTTAATTTACAACAGTAAATATTATTATAATTCAGAAGTCAAATTTATGGCTAAGAAAAGCAGTTCTACAGCCAGACACAGCACCTTACAAAAAAAGCTAGGGAGACCTTAGTCGAAAAGTGATGAAGGAAAATCAAACAGCACTGGTTTTAGAATAACATCAGCTAGAGCTGCCAATACAAAGCTTGCATGTTTGAAACAGTGTGAGTAAAATGATGAAGAGTAAGAAGTCTTAGAAGACTTTTTCTAAAAGTTTGTGTAGTTAGAACTGACATTTTCAAGGTTTGATGTGTTGAGAAGCACGTGCTTGCTTTTCTGCATCACTCCTAAAACATTTGAGAATTCCAGGAAATTGACGGCCCTTCTTTGTTAAATAAAGTCGGCAAATACCTCAGGACCACAGAACAATAACCTCTGATTACTAATATAATCTAGAGGTCTATATCAAGCAGGTTCTAGACAGAGACTGCAGGAAATCTTACTGATGAATGAGTGAGATCGTAAGAGACCAACACCAGAAAGGTCTGGATTTCTTTGCAGAATTTTACACTGGATGCAGTATCTCCTACCATGTCAAAATAGTATTGTGTTTTATTCATGATAGTTGAAGACATTAAATAGCTGGACTATTTGAGGTCCTGGATTTAAAAGTGTACCTATCACTGTGAGACAGTTTGCAATGTGAATGAATAGTTGAGTTTATATTGCTTTTTTAGAAAGCACATGAACTCATAAATAGCAAAATAGAAACTGTTTAATTGCTTTGCAAGGAGCAGTATACAGAATAGTAGTGAGGTTATTAATGGTCTTTTTATTCATCTGCTTGGTTGCAGGGTAGCATGTAGACTGCCTCACTGTTAGAGAACAACTCCAAGTGAAAAAAAATAAAATAAAATCCAGCTTCCTCTTGCTGTTATGAATACCAGAAAAAACTTTGATGGATAACTTAAACTTTGTGGCTTCTTAATCTTTAATGGACATAACATATCTATACTGCTTTCAAGTTTTAGCTGGCAATCTCATAATTCAAGTGATTTTTCTATTAACTGATTACTTCCAAAAGGTACAAAATACCCCATTACCAACCTCATAAAACATTTCATAACTTCCCTTTCCTTTCCTGTCAAAAACTAGAAAGCATAAAAATACGCACTTATTCATAAAAATAAATCAATAAATACATTGAAAGTACTAAAAATTAAATCTCAGAAGAGCAATCATATTTCACAAGAATGCAATATTAGAAATGTTTTCAAATTTATTTACTTTTTTTTTTTTAATTTTCAATATTTGTTCCTTCTACCTTTAATATTTATAAGATATGAAAAGAGGCATCTTAACTACTTATAAACACCTCAAAGTAAAAAAACTATAAATAGCAAAACTTTGTAAATTACATAACAATTAGCAGCAAATAACGTCATTTCCATACTAAGACATAATTACACAGGACTTTGGACAGCAAGAAGCAAATGAAAGGCCATAATGACAAGATTGTAATCTTTCTGAGTTTTTTTTTTTCCCCCCCTCAAGTGGCATCAACTGTGATAAGTACTGCCAAGGAAAATTAGTGAGAAGAATGAAGCAGCCATTCAGTACATTCAATTTATCCTTTGGCTATCACATCAGTGTGTGCACAACTATGTGCATGCACACTTACCCTTGCTTGTTCTGCACTAGGAAATGCTTAACATTCAAGAAACTATCTCTACACAATTATTTCTTGAAGAAAATGAATACTGCAAAACCCAAACATTTTCATCAATGTTTTTCATTAAGTTTTCAAAGAGAAGTACATTAAAAAAAAAGTTCTGAGAACATCATGTAGAAAATTCTGAAAATTTGAAAAAAAGGACAGAGTTCTATAAAAATAAAGCTTCCAAAAGGCTGAAAAAGATAATGAGCCTTAAAAAGAAAGGAGAATTACTGGCAGACTTTTACTGTCCTTTGTGCATATAGGCAGGGTTTAAGGAGAGCATGATCTACTAGAAGCATATGATGGTCAGGTCGATAATTATTTCAGAGAACTCAACACATACAATCTTTGGAACCAGACAGGTTATATCCAAGGATGTTAATCAAACAGGCTGATGTTCTGAGAAGGACACTTACTATATGATCTCTGAAAGCTCACGGAGACCAGGGAGAGGTCCCTAATAACTTGAGAAAGGCAAATGTTGCAGCCATCTTCAAAAAAAAGGCCAGAAGCACTATTCAGGGTACTACAGGCCAGTTGGCCTCATTTCAGGCTCTGGAAAAATCAGGGAGTGAGTCCTCTTGGAACACATTTCTGGGCACACAAAGAAGATGACTGGAAACAGTCAGAAGGTATTCAACAAGGGTAAAGCAAGCATGCCTGGCCAATCTAATTGTCTTCTTAACAGAATGATGAGGTTTCTGGATGATGGAGAGCAGTGGATATGGTTTACCTTGAATGCAGCAAGGCTTTCAACACCACCATCCACGTGAATTTTGTATCCCAGTTGGAATGCTGTGGCATGGATGGGTGGACAATGAAATGTGTAGAAGGCTGGTTGAACTGTCAGGATCAGAAGGTAATGGTTAACAGGTTGTGCTGTGCCTGGTGGTCAGAAACAAGTGGAGCATCCGAGGGGTCCTTCATCAATTGCTTCTAGGAGGTAATGAAGTGCACTTCCATCAAGTGTACAAGTGTCACTAAATCGGGCTGAAAAAAAGCCAACATACTTAAGCATAGAGCTGCCATTCAGAGGGAGCTAGATAGGCTGAAGGGACAAGCCAAGAGAAACGCTATGAAATTCATCATGGACAAATGCCAAGTCCGGCACCTGGAAAGGAAGAACTCCTTGCAACAATACAGGTTGAAAACTCGGCTGGGAAGAAGCTCTGTGAAAAAGGATTTGGGGGTCCTGTGGGCAGCAAGCAGAACATGAGCCAACAGTGTGCCCTTGTGGCCAAGAAAGCCAATGGGATCCTAGCCTGCTTCAGGAGGAGTGCGGACAGCAGGTCAAGAGAGCTGATCCTCCCCCTCTACTCAGATCTGGTAAGGCCACACCTGGAATACAGTGTGTGCAGTGCTTGGCTCCTCAGTACAAGAGGGGCATAGAACTTCTAGAGAGGGTCCAGCGCAGAGCTGTGAAGATGATTAAGGGATTGGAGCATCTGTCCTATGGCTAATGACTAAGCAATCTGGGCCTGTTTAGCCTAGAGAAGAGGAGATTGAGAGAGCATCTTGTCAACCTCTACAAATACCTGACAGACAATGTAAACAGGATGGGGCCAAACTCTTCTCAGTGGTGGCCAGTGATAGGACAAGGGGCACTGGGTATATATTGAACCACAGGAGGTTTCATCTCCATATAAGGAAGAACTTCTTTAATGTTTGGGTGACAGAGCACTGGAACAGGTTGCCCAGAGAGGTTATGGAGTCTCCTTCTTTGGAGATATTCAAAACCCACCTGGATGCAATCCTGTGTAACATGCTGTAGGTGACCCTGCTTGGGCAGAGGGGTTGAACTAGATCATCTCTGGAGGTCCCTTCCAACTTCAACCATTCTGTGTGATTCTGTGTGTGTGACTAGCAGCAGCACAGCCAGCAGGGAAAGTATTACCCTACTTTGCTCAGCATTCATTAGGCAGCATCTAGAATACTGCATTTGATTTTGGGCCTCCCAATACCAGATCTTAAAAAGCTAAAGTGTGTTCAGCACTGGACCACCAAGCAAGTCCAGGGGTCTGGAGCACTTGCTCTGTGAGGAGAGGCTGAGGGAACTGGGAAAAGAGATGGCTTCAGGGAACCCAACAACAGCTTTCAAACACCTGTGAGGAGGTCACCAATAAGATGCAGCCAAGCTCTTTCCAAGGGGTGCATGCTGGGAGGATGAGAGGCAACAGGCGTAAAGTAAATTGAGATGCTCAGAACAGATATAAGGAAAAAAAAAAAACCACCATGAGAACAATCACGATGTGGAACAGGTTCCCAAGAGACGGTGCAGTCTCCATTGTTAGAGATTTTCCACATCTGCCTAGCCAAAGCCCTGAGCAACCTGGTCAACCAGAGATGACCCTGCTTTGCACAGGGTCCTAAGGTCCCTTCCAACCTGAATTATTCTGTGATGTTATGACATTAAGGAAATTAAAATCTCCCACATGTCAACACAGCTACATCTTACATAACACTTTGATGAGTACCTGAGGACAGATGGAAAATTAAGGAGCAAGGACTAATCACACAGGGATAAGTTCCTAAAAGTGATTCTAGTGACTTTCATTATGATTAACAGGCTAAGAAAATAAAAGGTATATTTTCTATTTTTAACCTAAGAAAATGAGGCTTTAGTGGTTGTGCTGTCCATCATTCATTTCCCACAATAAAATAATAATTTTCTGTATAATAATAACAATAATTTTCTAGCTTTTTTGGCCAATTTCAAGCAAATCTGACAGGAAAATCAGTCTCAAAGATAACTGTTGTTACAAGTTTTTTTTTGAAAATTGTTTGGTGGGGAGAAGAGTGAACATCCTGTTTGTGTTGTCCCATAGGAAAAGACAAGCAGAGAGTCACTGTAGTCCATTTTGTTTGGCAGCTATATTCCAGCCAGCCAATCAATACACAAATTGATCAGAGGGCAGGTATGTTCTTTATGCTGTGTTAAACATATATGAATTTTTGTTATTGTTTTCAAACCTTGGCATCCACTTCTTTTAAATTTTGCTGCTGTCATACAATACTTGTAGACAAAAGATCATCTACCCAGAACTAAGACTATATAATATTATATTATCATCATGTTGCTCTAATACATAGAGAACTGACCCAATGTCTTAGTGAAGTTATTACTAAAACCCAATTTTCTTGACTGATATCATGCATAATGATACAGTAGAACAGCAAAATAATTGTCTTTTTTTTTAGTATAACTTTTGAATGAATGTTTTCAAGCTCATGATATGAATTAATCCCTCTTTTATGGGAAAAGCAACCAGACACTTAAAATAATTACAGATCAGATTAAATATCTTAAAATTAAAGTCTAGTCTAAAAGAAAATTATATACTCCAGGAAGCAACAAAGAATATAATATCAGAAAGAGATACTTGCAGTGGATCAATATTATTGTTCCTCCAAAATAACAGCAAACAGGCATTTTGCTTACTTTTACAGAAAATATCTGCAATGCTCTTCTTCACTTTAAGTCAATTTCTCTTCCATGTTAAATAAAAGAATATTTTCTGTGAATCCCCAGATAAATAGATACAAGGCTAAATTAATCTCAAGCATATAGACAAAAAAAAAAAAAAATCTGGAACAGAAACTACTCTTGCAATCTGCAATGTATCTAGTGCTATAATAGCCAATGAAAACACATTTTGTTCAGGTCAACTTCCATAATTTTCTGGATCAAACCAGAAGTCTTGAGTGGAATTTTCACAAAGCACAAAAAAGTTGTGCTTTGCACAAAGTCCAAACAAGAACTCACCCTTCAAGAAAAATATATTTGAATGATTAACTCTACTGAGTTACTGAAGCTCACCTGGATGAAAGGCTAAACTTCCTAAGTCTTCAAATTGTTACTACCAAGATCTGTGACTACTGCAGAACTTGCTACTTTGTACTCCAAACATAATGTGCACCTCCTTTGACTATTTGACATATATGGTATGTAAAAAAAAATTTGAACAAAAGAAAAAAATTGAACTCAAACTGCCTTGAAAGAAGAAAGAGAAAATCATATTTATTAGATGATAGCTACAACATGAACACAGCAGAGAAATGACAGTGACAAAAGCTGTATAAAACAGAAAATTATATCTTCTGACTTCATCTACAGATGTTAAAAGAATAGTCTGCCTCTGCTGTCAAAAAATGTTCTTCCAGGAGGAACTTAAAGGTAGGCGTACACTGCACCACAGAAACTACAGAGCAGCAATTCTTTAAGAAGCATCAAGGGAATTCTGCAAAAAAACTCACTTTAGAACATCTGTTGTGTTGAACTCAATAGCAGTTCTTGCAACAGAATCTCTCATTCAGTGCGCAGTTGACCAAATATTCAACTAGATAAAAGATGCTTTGCACATCACATCCTAATGATCCAATACCAACAGTGAAAACGTACCTTAATTGTCTACACTTAAAGAAAGTAATAGAAGTCATCACAAATAAGGCATCAGACTTGAGGACATACTGCAACTCTCTTAGGCTATGCCTACACAGATAGCTGCAGCTGAGGATGAATGAGAATGCCAGTGGTTCGCGATGGCTGGATATAAATCAGGGGTTTCTGTGAAATTACATAGCTGCACCAACATAGCATTGTCCCTAAAGCAAGTATATCCTGCTTTCCAGCCATGTCTGTTAGCTTATGACACTAACTACAATGTCATATTATTTTTGATATCTCACACGAAGGCCCAAGACAGTTAATTTCCAGACAACGCTAAGCCTATTTGCTTCTGGTCATATTTGTCTTCATACATATTTGCATTTTCATAGTTCTACAGCCCACATACTCATGACTAAACTCTAACATTTCCCAGATTTTTAGTGTAATTAGTAATTATTTAGTGTAATTCTTTGCTTCTTTGTAATTCTTTTGCTGTACAGACGTACAGCAGAAGAAACCACTACAATGACTTTTGTATGAATGTAATGCTTTTTTTGTCACTGAGCATTTTACAGTAAAGTATGCTAAGTTATGCTAATCATCAGGTTTAGTGGTTAGTGACTTAAAAAAACCCACGATTTTTTTTTTCCATTGAAACACTTTCATGGGCAGCACAAACACAAGCTATTTCAGATGAGATAATAAGACCTATTTAATAAAAGTAAATCTGAATTATTTATTTTCACTTTTATTCTACTCCACAAATACCTTCAATTCCCGTATCACGAACTGTCTGCATTAAGCTCTAAAGCTATCTGTATCAGTGATTCAATAAATGTCTTCCCCAAAGCTACAATATTATTCTCATCCTATCTCAAATTTGCTATATAAACTTTAACAAATAATTTTAAATTTTACTTGTAGCTATTCCATTTAGAATGTATGAATTAGAATTAGAATTCCATGTAGAATTTAGAATGTCTTATGTATGTATTAGGTCATGAAAACAGGCATTTTATTAGGAATATATAGGGAAAATTATTTTCCAGATTATATTGTAAATTTAATCTTTCTCGTTACAATCTAGACAACAAAAAATATTCCCATATCTTTTGGGTTTCTTTACATTATAAATATTGACAGAAAGCCATATCTAGACTGACAATAATAAATGCATTTTTACATTATCTTATGCGTGTTTGTTATACAGCATTTTATACTTGTTTGCAAACAATTAAGGAACCAATGAAACCTACCAATATGTTAACTTGATGGTGTGATATTGTGGAGGCAAACCAAGTGTCAAATCTGTTGCATGAATTAGATTCTAAGAAAACTGCCAGGCACTTTTATAACTTATGTATGGTACAGAAATAAATTAACTAATGCTGGCTGAATGGGTCAAGTATTATAAGCTGCTTCCATGCTTTCTTTTTCAAAATTTTACAAAAAAAAAAAAAAAAAAAACAAAAAAAAAACACTGAGCTTCTGTGAAAGCGAGGAAAAAAAAAAAGAAAAAATAAAACTACCTCTAATGTAACTAAGGCATGGTGGCTATTTTGAGATTTGCATTTGAAAGGAAATAATTTTCTTCTCTCATTAAAGATGACAGTCTGTCCTGGTTTTACCTCACATATTGAATCCTATGCTTTCAACAAGTTGCAGTCTTCCCTGTACTGAAATAAATCCGGTTAGCATTCATTCTTGTCATTCACTTTGTCAGAGGAAGGCAAGGAACAAAGAAATGGCCATGGTGAAAAAGAGATCTATAACAACATTTTTACATGTAAATGGACACTCAGATGGGGATTAAGGCCTAAACATAGCTTTCTAGCTGCATTTTATTGATAAATCCATGCAAGATTGGCACAGGATGCATCAGAGTTGTGCGCTTTCAAAGTAAGAGATTGAGGCCATGCAGGATATCTTCAGGCATCTAGATGTTTCTAGAAACCTGTATTTAAGCAACTAGATTTCCTCAGTATTTTAAACCTGCCTGGCTTTGCACTCATCAATTCCTTATAGATATTACCCTAAGATTATATATCCTATTCTAAAAAGAGAGCCAGACAGTAAGTAGGTCCCCTGGTCTGTATCCAGATGTCTTAGGATCATATCTACACATTTTCATCTAATAGAGCACAGAGGCTGGATCTGATTCAGATGCCATAGATGAGCAAGTTCTCAAGGCTTACCAGTGGCTGTTTCTGCACCTATACAGGAGAAAAACAGTGATGTTCTCTGTGCTTCTTTTTTCTATTATCTTGATCCACACATGAGATCAGCTCTCAACTCAACAGCATTTATTAGTAAGTGATTATAACAAATGCTACAATGAGGTGTTAAAAAATACGACCACAAAATAGTTACATCTCTGCCAATGAATAGAATCTTATGTATAATAAATGCTTTTCATCGGGCCTTATCAAGCTCTGAGTATTAACAGCTAATTTGCAAGGCAACCCACAAATGGTTGCCAACTGCACTGCTATCCAAAAATGAACTTTCTTTATGGTTCGTTCTTGTTACTAATAACCATTGTTAGCTGTTTGTCACTTTTATAATATTGCCAACCCGTTTTAGCACCATTATTATGGATTTGGGATCTTTTCCCTGGTCAGAGAAGGGCAACCTGCTCTAGGTGTCCCTGCTTGAGCAGGTAGGGTTGAACCAGATGACCTCCAGAGGTTCCTTCCTACCTCAGCCATTCTGTGATCCATGATCAGCTAATAAAAACTACTTTACAAACTATTTTTTCTGATATAACTAAGACTGACATATGACTTTTTTCATCTTTTCAGAATTAAAAACATTTTGTAAGGATATCTGATATGAACTTTCCCAAACTCTCTCAGAACATTTAAATTTAATTAGACTTCAGATTAATTAGATAAGCATTAGTGTAGTCTGTAACATACGCTCTGGAAAATAATTCTTAAATAAGACATGAAAAAGACAAAAAATAGTTTTCTGAAAACTAATAATAGAGCTCCTTTAAGACTGTAAGAAAAAAACAGTTTAAAAATGTTTAAGGTCTACAATATCTGTAAAACTTAAGTATTTTGCTTTTAAATTAACATCTTTTGAGAATTTCTCCATTTTTTATGTCTTGTGCTTATAGATGTTATATTCTTTGTGAATGATTTGCAACACCAATAGAATAATTTAAAATTAATATATTGTTGGTCTATTCTGGAAAAAGTTTATTGCACTGTATTGATCCAGTAACTGTTAGAAAGGAACACTTTCAGAGAGTACGCGCTGTTTGTTCACAGTAACAAGACTGCGGCAATAAATATCCTTAGAATACAATATCCTGACAATAGAAAAAAGGTCTTCCAAAAGTGTTAAGTTGACAAGACATGATGTAGACAATCTTTAAAACATCTATTTTCTAATATAGATTTAGTAATTTTTTTTTTCAGTTATTGTGTATTGTTATTGAAGATCTAAAGGGACCTGTAGTGATTTCCTAAATATTAATGATTAATACAAAAATACACTGGCTAAAACTGCTACAAAGAAGGGAGACTATTGTTAAGTTCAGGTATAGGGACAGGAAAACTTATGGCATCTAAATGATTATTCTTATTGGCACTTTAACATACATTTACTCTACAACATTCAGATTGTATTATCTTAATGCGACTATTGAAAAAGATAACATAAAAATTTAGTATCTCAAGTACACAGGTTGAAGTTACAAATTAAATGAGTTAGGCTCACAAAAGACAAATCATGGCGCTGCTGCTGTTTCCTGGGGTTTGCCGTGTACTCTGAAAACAAAGAAGCAAATTCCACTTGGAATGAGATGGTGTCACCCCATACATCCGTCAAAAGCACAATCACTTATCATGTTGTGAAACTAATTTGTACAGAAAAAAAAAAAAAAGAACACCTCCTGTTAAGAAACCATGATAGACCTAGGCTATCTGTTGCAGACTAATTTTTTAAGCACAAGAATTTGTGAAAAAAGCAAAAATTTGCATTCATCCTACGTTTCTGAAAGGCAAACAACTTTACAGCTAAAAGAGCACAAAAGGGATCATCCCAGCATTTTTAATTGTACTTTTGCATTTAAATATTTCCTGTTATCTTACAGCAAGTACAGTATGAACACTTACTCACATATAGGCAAAACACTATAGTGACAATGTGAAGCAGCAAGGTATTCAAAGACTTTAGAGACTGGATTTGTAATGCTATTTGAGTATGTATGATCACAATGAATTTCTGTAAAATTGGCATGTGCTCTGTTGTAAAACAAATTGAAAATATATTTTGTTTTCTTAGCAAAAGGAACACACTAAAGGTAATTACAAAGTATCTAGATATAAATTGGGACTTCCTGGAAATCTATTTCACACCAAAGACGAAAGATTTCCAGAATACGCTAACACAGTATGCAGCTAAGCTTTAAATATCTTAATGTTACCTACAATTAATAATTTATTACTAAACAAACTAGTGAAGATTGGGGCTAATATCCAAAGATAAAGACAGAGGTATATTTCTTTGCATTAAAATTTGGTGTGTTTTTTAGAGAAGGCAAATAAAAGTAATGCAAAGAACAATCACTTCATCTTTATTTTCTTTGCCAAATAAACAATCTGTGCTTTAATATAAACTTCTAAGGCTTTTAGTAACATGTGAGATGGCAGTGTACAAACCTTTCTTTCCATTCCACTAAGTCCTAAAGAGCACCTGATTTACACATGTCCAATTTTCTGCAAAGTAATAACTGTGATTTCCTCAGAATTGACCTTAGATTTTTTTCAACTGTTTGTATAGAGTATTCATGACTTCTAAGTAGCACACAAACACTTAAAAATTCATTTTCAGTTCTGCCTATGCCTAATATACAAATTTACTAAAAATAAAACAAATCTCTACAGAAATGTTTTTCCTTTGATCCACCTATTTGCCATCACTATCAAACAAGACTTACTCAGATATTAGATTTTAACTGAATTTCTCCTCTTGGGTCTGGTGCCAGGATGTTCTGAGTGGCCAACATCAGCCTCTATTGCTGTCATCTTTGGAAGTGAACATATTCCTTTTCCATGCTTCATTAAGAGCAGACATTTTAGCTCCAGTGATTTTTTCTAGTAACTATGTAGTGAACTCATACATCAGCCACTACATGCTAATTTAGCCTATACAATAAAAATATTACTGAAAAATAGTCAGAAGTTATCCTATACAGGACAAAACTATATTGAAAATAAATGGAGAGAGATTTTGTGAGAGTTTTGCTTGCTTATGTACGGTTGTAACGGAAAATGACAGAATATTCTCCAAAGGTGTACACTGCAATCTCAGCTCAGGGAAACTTACAATATTACTGAAGTGATACTAGAGTAGCAGTAACTTTACTTATAAAATATGAACTTTAATGAGAATCCAACGTGAATGTTTCTATTTATTTCTATGAGATTTAGAATAAGCTCTCTGCTAGTAACCGTGAAGGTAATGAAAGTTCTTCTGTGTTCCAGCTATCATAGAGATTATTGTCTCTGCATTTACTTAAATAATAATTTCCTACCTATTACTTATTACAACCTTTTGATTTCCTAAATCCAATATTCATAAATGAACAAATAATAGTAGGAAATTTCTTTCTGGATTCTTTCAAACGTATAATGCATACTTTCTCTAACACACACTCCCTTGAAAGCAAGAGTGTTCCAATAATACTTCCAAAACTGTCTTAAAACATCATCATCAGTAATGCTTCTCATAAACACAGCTTCATTGATGTCTCAATGGAAGATATACACTGATGGTTTCATCCCTTACAGATACAAACAGCTAGAAGCAAAATGCTGAAGGCTGTATTGTCTTCTTTCATCTCCTCCCAAGCATTTGTGTGCAGTCCAAATGCACCTCACAAAACTGCAGAAGCTACAGGGACCATCTCAGAGTTCAAACAAAACCAAGTAAACAGTGACACAGTAAAACTGACACCACAAATTAAATATTTAAAAGAAAACAAAGGGTGTGTGATTCCAGACAGCAGTCAAAGCTTATCATCACCTTGAGTTGGTGCCAATCATACTAAAAGAAGAATGCACCCCCAGGCAAACTCCAGATGAGTTGAAAAAAAATAATATTTTATACTTCTCTATTACCTGATGATTTCAAAATATTTGACAAACATTAATTCATTTCACCTCCAAATACTTTCTGCAGCTGGCTAAATATCACTGTAGTCCAAATAAGGGATAAACTGTCAGTGTTGGGGGACCAAGCTTTCAGCTAAGAGTACATCCTTGCTATGCATCAGTGGAAGAAAATGCATGTGGGAAGATTCTCAAGGTTTTTCACAGCTTGGTCTCTGAGTTATTGAGACCAGTAACTAAGAGTTTGGGCAAAGCCACCTCTGGGAAAAGTACAACACCAAATATCCCCAGTTTTTATTATCTGTGAGAGCAGCTGCTGTGGTTTAGCCCAGGCAGGCAGCTAAATACCAGATAGCTCTGACTCTCCCCAGATGGGATGGGGGAGAGAATCGGAAAGGGAAAAGTGCAAGAACTCATGGGTTGAGATAAAGACAGTTTACTAGGTAAAGCAAAAACCATAGCCAAGCAAAGCAAAACAGGGAATTCATTCACTACTTCCCATCAGCAGGCAGGTGTTCAGTGATGTCCAGGAAAGCAGGGCTCATCATATGTAGTGGTTTCTTGGGAAGACAAATGGCATCACTCTGAATGTCCCCTCTTCCTCCTTCTTTACCCCAGCTTTTATTTCTGAGCATGATACCATACGGTATGGGATACCCCTTTGGCCAGTCTGGCTCAGCTGTCCCAGCTGTGACCCCACCAGTTTCTTGTGCACCCCTAGCCTCCTCACTGGTAGGGCAGCACAAGGATCTGAAAAGTCCTGGGCTCTGTGCAAGTGCTGCTCTGCAGCAACTAAAAACTTTGGTGTGCTATCACCACAGTTTTCACCAAAAATCCAAACCACAGCATCATGTGAGCCTCTACAAAGAAAATTAACTCTATCCCAGCCAAAATCATGACAGCAGCTTGGCTCCAGACTTTGCTTCTGACTTATTCTTCATTTTTGTATATGTCATCATGACAAACAGAAGAATTTCTCTTACCACAGCAGAACAATATAATATATTATATATATTTTAAAAAAAGTTAAATGCATATTAGAATCTCAAAATTTAGGTATGTCTGAAGAGCCAATCTTGTAAAATTCCAGTGACTTGACAATTTCAATGAATGGGACTATTCTTCCATATATAAGTATTTTCACTATTACATTAATAGCTTACATTCTCAGAATTGTCAAGGACTTTTTGTGGTAATTCAATAAATGTTTTAAACTATAACATTTTATTTAAGGTAAACTTATTTGTTAACTCTTAAATAACTCATACTGCAAAAAACAACCTTCTACCACCACCAAAAACAATAAAGCATGTCCCATAAATCAGAAACTTTGTTGTATCACTGCCATTAATATCTCATATACCATCAAATTAAAGAATTGGAAGAACAATTCTAGAAAGTATAAACCTAGGTATTTTATTGCAAGATGACAAAAATTTTCAACTTCGGGTACTGATAATAAATGACTGGATTGCCAGTCTCTGTTATATTACTAATGAGCCACAATCAACAAAATAGGTTTCACTCAATTTGCATCAGAATGCAATTCCCAGATTACAAGTACTACATATAATATACTAAGAGAAAAAAATAAGTACCATGTTTACCATGAGATCACAAATTTATTATCCTTTTAATACCTTTCTATATTTCTCTTCATTGTCTTGACTTACTGTATGACATCTAATGTACAGAGAGACTTATAAAAAGATGACACTGGATTTAGAGCTGCTAATAATTCTAACTGTGCTTCTTAGACATAAAGTGAGAACTGCTCCTGGAATTAGTAAAATCCTTTAAAATTACAAGGGATTTTACTCAGATACTCCTATCACAGGTTAAGATTTTTATATCAATAACGCTGTGTACAAGTACAAAAGAATAACTAATAATAACTCAGAGTAAAGGTATATATCATTTTAGTGACAAAGAAATATATAAGCAATACCATGTTAGGTTTTCATCCAATGCTAGTGATAGTTGGTCAATATATTTTCAATTTTACAAAAATGCTTATAAAATAAATAGCAATTTTCCATACACTTTCTATTTTCAGTTAAGAGAAACTATGGTTTGCAGCTTTAAAAGGTATTTCCACAAGAAGGAGAGTAGGAAACAATCACCAATAGTAAAACAAAAACTAAAGGATGTCATTGGAAATTACAGTTTTTAGAAGTTACTTACGCCTGTCGGTCCCTGTACATCTTGTTAACTTTCTCCCATTGGAAATTAAGCTGAGTCAGCTTGTCTTGTATATTTGCTGCTTCCCTTGGTGTAGCACTTTGCAAAGCTGGTATCTTCTTGCTGTGAATAATATCTATATGACCCTGCAGTCTCCCCAGGCGATCTTTAATGTTCTGTAATATCAAGATTTTAAAAAGAAAAACAAAACATCAGCTGTAAGAAAAAACATTGTTGATAAGCAAAAGAAAGTGGAGAAAAATGTACATTAAGCAACAGCCTGGATAATAATAACAATTTTACAATACAACCAAGGTAGTAATGACCAAATGCCCATCCTTTCTTTGAAGACATTATTAACTATAGCTGAGAAAGGTGACCGCTGGAGGGGAAGCAAAGTGCTGTTAATTCAGTCACTCATTAATTCCCCTACGACAAGGTTACAACTGTTTTAACCCCATTTCTTCTTAAGAAAGCAGAACAAAGTCCCATTGTACAGGCTCATGTTTAAGAGTGTTTTTTAATTATTTGCTGTTTAGGCTCTTCTTTTGTACTTGTTTCAGCAGATATTACAGAGGAGTCAAAGTTACAGCATGAGAAAAGTAGCTTATCAGGTATCACTGTTTTTGCCTCTTGCTGGATATTCACAACCCAACATTTGCCATTCTTTAATTGGTCCTTTATTCCTATTAATACTCAGTTCTTTGTGTTTCAGAGTAAGACAAAATAGTCAACAGTATTCCTTCATAACTGCATAATGCCATCTGTTGGAAAACCAAGGAAGAAAAACTGAATTTACTTGGGGCCCTTAACATCTTTAAAGTGTATGAAAACATTCAAATTTTCATACTTTGTCAATGGCCATTCATTAGCCAACTATCAATGCACTCACTTCCATGACTGAATTACACAGATTTTCTTTATTTTTTCCTCTATAAACAATATGTAAATGTGTTGTGCATTTTGTGAACTAGGTGGGGTTCAACATCTCTCTTTCTACTAAATCTTTTAAAATCATTTGAATGACTGAATTTGTTGGAAAACTCATTGCTAAGCAAAGGTATTGTCATAAACTATGTACTGACTTCACTATAAAGCATTAAATGTAACAAGAAGTCATCACCAGAGACTTTCTTCTTGTGAATCCATATTTATGTAATGAAGTCCTTAAGCAGAGGAATTCATGATACTTTTCAGTCTACCATGAACACAAGCACAGTTTGGTACTTCTATGATTTTCTTGTTCTTTACCAGAAAGAAGTTACAAATATATTTTGGATCAACCAAAAACCACAAGTTACATAAGCTTACCTTTCAATCTCATATTATAAATACTAAAGCCAGAGAAACAACTGATGGTTTTGAAGGAAAAACATGTCTTTTATACAATTTATACAGCTGTCATATTGATACTATGTTACAGTCCTGGTCACATACAACATATATAGCATTACCAGAAAGGAAACTCAAGCAAAATGAATGCTTCTGAAATGCATGTTAATCATTCATTCTTTAAAACTTTTCATTTCTATTTCTTCCAGGTGTCCTCCTCTGGTCTCAGTGCCACAAGGTATATGATACTTGTTTTAGGGGTTTTGTTTTTCTTTCTATGGTATTTCTGTTTGGAAGTAAAATGCTCTTTCTTCCAGATTATTCAAGACATCCATGAAAAGAAAGAACATGTCAAATCTGGTAATTTCCTTCAGCAAATCAAAAACATTTCCTCACTAAAATGAACTCCATTCTTTTGAAAAGCTCTGGGCATTGTTCCTTACAAAGCTGAACTTCCCATTATATATCTTGCTGCATGAATAAAATGAAGGAAGGCATGAAAGAATTCAAATAGATGCTTTGGATTGGTGACTGCATCAATCTGTCTCTAGTCTAAAGTTAGACTTCCTTTTTCTGAAGCCTGTAAAGTTAAGACTTCTTCATAATGAAAGGCTAACAACTATGACAATGTAAGCATTTGAAACAATAATTTAGATGGTGCAAACAAAGCTCACCAAAATCTGGACAAAAGTAGACAAATCATCTGATATACCAGTGAGACACTAAAAGCCTCAGATGATACTTCTGGTAGGTATACACAAATAGCAGTGCAAAAATTAATGTCTTCTTATTACATTGTTATAGTATCTAGCTGTTTCTTACCATTCCTGCTTTTTAATGAATTCTTAATACAGGGATGCACATGTCTTGCTGCAATTGCTCCACAAAGAAAGGTATACTATCTGCATAAAAATCTACAGCCATATCCAACTCTTCTCCAACCATTTCTTCTAGCTCCCTAGATTTCCAATGCTATTACCTCTAACTCTTCTATGGTGTCTCCTATTTCTTCCAAAATACATATGCCTCACATTGTATATTGAGAACTTATAGCTAGGAACTTATCAGACCAACTGACGAGTTATTCTTAAGTCTTGCTTAACACAGAAATATTCTTCAGTTGCTGTGCACAGCTCTGCAGCAACTTTGGCCCATAGATAAGGGAGAATGCTGATTTGACAAAGTTATAAGAGGTACAAATTACCAGTCTGTGTGTGAGCTCTTTCACACTACCAGCACTTTCAAAAGGAGGCAGGGATCAATGGATGTTGGGTTATTTCACAGTAAGAGAAAAAAAAAAAAAAGGAGAGAGAAAGTTATAATCACTGTTTAACAATTTGTTAGTCTGGTGCAACCCCGTAGCTGGAATCTGATAGCTCTATTTCACCATGCAGAAAAATATCAGACTTGGATTTCCCTTGTTAATGAAGAACAGGCATCAGATTTGAAGTAGTATGGGAGAGATTTTGTAGGTTATAATGTAAAAGAAATAGAAGAAAAAAGACCATTAGTCTTCCTTAACCCATTGCCATTCTGGTTATTGCAAATGAATCTATCTAAAGAGTCCCTCAGCCATTTTCTCAGAAGATTTCTGACAGATATGGAAAGTCTGCACTGATCTTTTTTTTGTTGTTGTTATTGTTGTTTTATCTCCATGGGCTGTAAAGGATAAGAATGCTGTAGTTATTGAGGTACAACAGATATCCAGTGTAAGCACACACCATTCAGTGGAGTTATCAAAAAGAAAATAAAAGCTGTACTAAGCATTTACAAACACCTATCCCATCATGTTGTTATGCCTTCCCTGTATTTCCACTCAAAGTTATGTCTCAGGCATATAGCTTGGGTTTGATAATACAAATGAAGAACCAAATTGTCTTTCCTTAGTTTCTCCTAGAGGAAGAACCACAGCTACAAAATTCAGTTCTGGAAAACAATATATATATATATATATATATATATATATGTGTGTGTGTGTGTGTGTGTGTATATGCAGGCTTTCATCTGTTTTAAGCACAACTGAAAAAAAAAACAAAACTTCGGTGTCCTTCTATTCACCTATTCTGAAGGACAAGACCCCATTTATATATCAGCATTGTATAAAAAGAATGAAATAGAGGTCTGATCCTGCAAAACCTTGCTGAACTCTAGAAGCTGAAGTTCAGAGCACATTCGCCTAACAGCACCTTTTACAGCTAGAAAAAAAGTGCTCAGTTTTGTAATAGTTTGGGTTGTCTCTGTTTATAGTATTCCATAGGCTACAAACTTTCAATTAATACATTTTAAAAAGGTTCTTTTATCTTCTATGATAAAAAGAAAGAGTCTATCAATCACAAATTATAACAATTTAAATGTAGTTTAAAGGTTATTTTTAATTATGTAAACTTGACACCAAGGTTTTACTTTATCTTTAAGGTTTTCTAGTATTATCAAATAGAAACTGTGGGGGTGTATTCTTTTCCGCATTTGTGGTTTTAATAGTTCTGTTTCAGAAATAATGACATTTGAACTTTAGATCCTGGATATAATGCTCACTTAATACAAAATTAAAGACCACATCCATGTTTTGTATGTTAGAAACATTTTCTTTTTGCTTTTCTCCGTTTTAATGGAATTCACTTTTTAAATATTTTACACACTTTTACTGATATATATTAGTTTAATTTTAAATATTCTAAAATTCCTGAATGAAGTCAATCATGAAACAAACAGTGCTATGCTTAAAGTACAGTGAAAGCAAATACAAATTAAGTTAGATGCACAAAATAAATTGAAGTGTTAATAGACAGAGGTGTGAGGAACCTGCTAGCTACTATTTCTAGTCATTATTCCAATATATGATCTTTGGGAAAACTTACCAGCTCTAAACATGTTAACTTGCATGCTTTTTGCACAAAGTTGATAATAAAAGAATCAGCAGCAAACAGTAAAGAACAGTAATTGAACTCATCTAATATATTTCAATAAAAAAAAAAAAACAGAATTAAGTATGAAAAAGGTGTTCAAAAACAATATGAACATCTGATAATGTTCAGAAAGGCTATAAAATGTCAATTTAAACCTTAATATGCTTAATGAGATATGGAAACATCTTCAACAGGTCCTACTCAAAAAAAGTAGGATTTTTTTTTTCTTTTAAATACTATGACAAGACATAAATTGCTAGTAAATAAAAAGTTAAAGGTTTACAGTGACAGCAGATTTTTTCACATTACTGTTATTCCCAAAGCAATGAAATTCTATACAATTTGAATTACATTCTTTTTGTTTGGATACGTTGTCTTCTGTCATGTGTTTTCTCTCTGACTCATAAAACATGACATTCAGCCAGTAAGACATTTATGATTCGCTATTAAGTATCTAGAACTGTTATTTTTCTGGCATAGGAATTTAAATAATGGACCAAGAAATCTATGTTTATATATATCATGTAGCTGACCAAAAAAAAAATTTATAAAGTTTAAAAAAAAAAAAAAAAAAAGCTTAGGATTCCACATATTCCTAATGCAGAAAAGTCAAAAACCCAGAAGTTTGGAATGTCAGTATTTACATGTCCTGACCTTTCACTTCCATTTACTCCCCTACTCAGAAACCATACCCTGAAGCAAACACCAGGAAAAAAAAGCCTGAGTCCCATAAACCCAGATGGAGCATGCTGAGGTTCTGTGACTATATTGTGCACATATAATTAGATTATTGCTGGGAGCTGTGGGAGACCTTACTAAACTGCAAGGTGCTGATCTTTAATAGAGATTATGAAAATAATGATTCGTGGAGGTGATATTAAATTGGACATTAATTTCATTGTGATGGTAAAAAGTGTAACATGGCACAAAAATTACAATGTGTCAAATTTCACATCCCTGGGAAATGACAGTTAAAAACACTATACCTAGTGAAGGTTTTTGGTTAAACTTGAAAAGCAACGTTGTGTTGTTTTGTTTGTTTGTTTGTTTTTGGTTTTGTTTTTCCTCACTATTCATGATTCCCAGAATGTAATAAATATGTTTCTTGAGATCTATAAAAATGAAACAGCAGAAATGCAAGAGAGACATTCAGCAAAGGAAATTGCAGCCCTGTTGATTGAAATATAGTGTAATTACAAATCTTTGTGTATTATATAGGGAATATCACACAACTTCTGTAACAATGCAGTATAAAAAAACTGATATCAAGTAATTCAAAATCTATTTCCTTTCACAAACAATATATTACTCATAGTATAAACAAATAACCAGTGATGTCACTATAATTAAAAAAAAAAAAAAGTTTGAAGAATGACCTCCCATGCCTTTTCTTCCACTATGCTCCTTGTCACCAATTATTGTTGCCTCCATACACATCCTATCAATTTAGTTTCTTCTCATGTACGTCTTGTTTACATGGCTCTGACCTCTATTTTTAACTTCTCAGAATCTTTACTCGTTATTTTATATACTTTCAAACTATTTAATATACTTTTAAAATTAAACACAACATACACAGCAAAGCTGTACTACTTATTGAGAAACTGGTCCATTCTGAATACCATATTCTAGCTCTTATTACAGAACACAAGTTGCCTTCTGGACAGTTAAATGCTACGAAAATATTCTGAACCTATAATTCAGTTCGCCAATCTTACATATCACCATTTTTCCTGTCATTGCTCTGAACCATTGCTTAGCTGCATTTTTTAGAAAGTTAATTCGTTTTAGTTTTTAACCAAACTAAATTCTTGTGTTCATTTTTGTTCCCAATTTACTGCACACTCTTTCCTTTCCCAACATTTAATAACTGCATCAAACAATGGTAGTTTTCATGAAGGTTTTGAGTGTTATCCTAGTAGAAACTGTCTTCTATGCAGAAATTTCACATACAATAAAGTTGCGGCACAGAAGCATGGAGCTACTAGGCAGAAGACTAGGCAGAAGCATTTAGACTACAAAAGCTATTGTAAGTTGAACAGTCTTCATGAACAGTCTGAGCTGAACTGAAGCTCTTCCCAGCCTTCTAAAGTACATCTTATATGTTCATCAACTTAACTTCTAACTCTGTGGCTCCTCATTTTTCTTAACAAAGAAACTTTAAAAATATCTGCATAAACTATACCTACTGATTCCTTTTTATTCAGCATTTATGAATTCTTCTGATTCTACTAATGGAGGATTTTTACACTTTTTTTTCTTTTATAGGAACAAAACAAATCAAACACATAAAAGACTCAAACCATCTCCCATCTAGTTAATATGTTTTGGAAATCTCTAATAATGAATTTCATAGAATCATAGAATGGTTTGGGTTGGAAGCAAGACCTTAAAGATCATCTAATTCCGATGACCTTAAAGATCACCTAATTCCACCTCCCACTAGATCAGGTTGCTCAAAGCCCCGTTGCCCCATTCAACCTGGCCTAGAACACTTCCAGGGATGGGATTCAAATTGATTCAAATTCAGTGTATTTGAACCATGGGCATAGCAGAGTGTACTGGTATATTAGTAGTAATACTAATATTAAGTGATAGGGAGATACTGGTAATTAAAAAAAAATCATTTTATCCAACAAAATCCAGAAATATTTACAATAAATAAATAAATAAATAAATTTAGGACAAAATCTGAATGCCTCTGTAAGTGACAAAATGTGGTTGTCATTTTATAACCAATTAAAGCAATTAGGCTGTATTTACTATTTTGTAAATCACAGAAATCAAAATCCTTATGAAAATCTGACATCAATGCTCTGAAATAATTGCATACAAACAAGCAAACAAAAATACCCTAGGTTCCTAAAGCTCTGTGGCTGTAAATACTGAAACATATTACACTGCCAAAAAAGGAAAAGGAATGTTCTGTAGGGCCTCTTTATTACTAGTAACTTGAATCCATATGTCCTGAGAAATGTGACCTACATTTAGCAAACTGGAGGAAATACTTAAACCAAAATGAGAATGGCAGAAGCCTTGTCTCTGGGATGATTCACACTAAGGAAAATGTTTCCTCCCTTGGCAGCAATCTACCACCAAGAGCAAAAGGTGGCTGGACCTGTGGCATTACTCAACAAACATCATTTGACTTTCTCAGCATAAGATCTTGCACTCAGTGTTCCTTACTCTACCTAAATCTTGGTTTTATATATTCTCAGGCCATGGATAATTAAGGTATTCAATGTTAGTAAACTGAGTGTAAGATATACCAGGGGATAAAACTATCAAATATCTCCAAATCTTCCTGAATTATATCCCTTGAATATAATGGAGGCATCATCATCACAAAAACACATCCACAACTAAAATTTTAATGAGCAGGCAAAAATGTAATTAAATGTTAACATCTGCCAGGCTGCACTTAGGCAGTCAAGTTAACTAGCCTTCTTCTCAGTAAGTCTGAATATCAGCTAATCTCATCACCCCAAGAAGCACTTACTGTGTTTGACATGTTGAAGTAAATAAATGAAAAGTAATGTGCCTACATATATTGAATAAATAAATAAATAAATGAAATGAATAAATAAATAAATAAAAGTAATGTGCCTACATATATTGAAATTGTATACATATATATATATATTAACCAAGTAGATCAATTTTCTAAACATTAAAAATAGAGTAAATGCATTTATTCACTTTAGAATTGATAAATGGCATATTCCTTTATGTTCAGAATTAGTAGCCATTAGAGGCATATAATTTCTAATTTATATGTCTGACTTGTGCTTTTGTTTAAAGCAGAGCTGCTATAGACAAAGAAAGACAATACAGCTGACCTTCTGTAACAGAAATCCACAACTGAATGGCATAAGGTGGTCCAAAAAAAAAAAAAATCAGATCATGTATATATGTGTCTGCACAAACCCATGTATCTCACACATATACCCCATCTGTCATTCACGTTCAGGAGAATAGCTCCAAGCAGTTAGTTATCAAAAATGCCTTGGGAGACTTTGTAATATGGTTAAGAGAAGTGCACAAAGCTTTAATTTTTAAGAAAAAAAAAAAAAGGATTATAGAAAATCATTAGCAGCTGAAGTGACAGTAGTCTTTGGGGAATGATCCATCTCATTGCTCTTGAAAACAGAAATCTGAGTGCTAGGGACTCAACTCCAGTTCGTTTTCACTACCTGAAATTTGCCTTTACCTGACAGGTAAAGACAACTTTCTGTAAAAATCCAGCTCCTTGGTAGTTCGCACACAAAGCAGCCACCAGCATTGTTTTACTGACATATAGTTAGATAGTGCATTTGATTACACACAGTTCTAAGATACAGTTAATTGAGTTTTACTGAGTTGTAGCAGAAAACTGCAACTGCATGAATGTCATGTTAGTAGATGTTTCTTGATAAGAGTCACCTCGGACACACCAAATATGGATTTCAATATGCAAAAACTCAAATTTACTTTTGGCAATCCAAACATAAACAGAACAATGCTTTACAATTATACAAGTAGCAGATTTTTTTGATATGTGGTGGTTTTTGTACTAATTCCAAAAACAGCAATAGCACAGTTGATAGTAATCATGAATGACTGGAAAATTCCACAAATTACTTATAATATTAAAATCAGATATGGGTATTATTTCTTTAATAAACTATACTGAAAAAGGGATTATTTTGGCTGTCAGAATCACGGATGCATAATGTTTACATTAAATCTCTGTATCCTGAAATAAGCCACAGTAGGAATCTGTTCAAAAAAGAGCTCTGTCAGTAGATGAAGGGTTATAATTACCACACAAAGGCAAAAAGAAGAGAAAAAAAAAATCAGAGCATGAAAATACCTATATTTAAGAAACAACAGCAACAAACAACCCAATTTTTAACTAACTAAATAAAGAGTTGACTCAAAATACACATGAGAATGAACTAGAACAAGAACTATTACAATGATTATGCAAGGAGTTACATACATAAGATACATAAGAAACCTCTTTCTCAAAGAACCAGATGGCTTTCCGTATTAAAACTATTACATAATTTTAAAATATTATAGCTAAATGTAGAATCATATTTTACAATACAATGTTCCTGCCAAAATTAAGAAGATTAAAAAAAAAACAAACAACAGCCTGGTAAGTATAGGCCTTACTGCAGATTTGCAATGTTAACGATGTTGAGTAAGTAGCCTCATAAAATAAGCGTTTTGAATTCACAGTTAACATAGTTAAGTAATGAATAGGCATGACTATGCTGTGACTAAAACACCAATTCTTAATATGAAATTCTACTAAACAGTTTCTCACATATGGCTATAAATACAAATTAGATTTCCTAAGTTCCAGATAGACTGTTTCATGTTAGTGCACTCATTTTTGCTATGTGTTAGTAAACAGAAGTAGGTTTGAGATTTAGTTCTCAAGTTAATAAATTTCTTTATTTCAGTGTACACATATCACACTAAATAATCTGGAATTTGTACAAGCTTACACGAGATCATCACCACACAGGAAACCTCTAGTGTAGTAAAAGTAATGTAACTTATTTTCTAGAACCAGATTAACTTGAATAAATGCAAATTTGTATTTTCATTTAACTTTCAGGGAGCATTTGGAACATCCAGTGCCAGTACAGATAATTAGCTAAACTCTTTGAGCTGTCTCCCCTATGAAGGTATTTTATCCTTGCACTTGATCATATCTTGAAATCTATTGTAATTACAATCAATGCTATATGGGGAAATCAGAGATTATGAACACAGAACTAGCATGAAATTCCAGAGAGTTATATTGTTAAAAAAAAAAAAAAGCCTTGCCTCCAAATTGAAATGAAACATCACCATTGTTAGCAGACAAAAATACCATAATGTTTGTGCCTGTAGCAAAACTTGTCCTATTTTAGGAGCATCTCATTAAGTCCAATATATTAATTTTTCGATCTATGAACTGTGATTTCCCATATGATCAAGTGAAGTTTCATCTCTGACAGAACTGTAATATTTAAATTGTTTCTTAAATAATGTAAATACAGTGATGAACAAGTATGTTAGGTATGTATGTATTAGGACACACATAACAGAGCTTTTAATAGGATAATAGAAACATTGCAATTGCTGACTTTATGAGATAAGGAGACAAGACCTGGTTTCTCTATTTCTCCCACTCACTAAAACTTGCTATGAAAAGAACATTCCTAGAAGCTGGTTTCAGCAGATTTACTAAATATGCCCATAAAATCATTACAATTTACTAAATGTTAGCAGTTACAAGATTTTGGCTACAAATAATCATATTTTGCTATTTTACATCTCTTTGACATAAAAAGTCAGTATTAGAATTATCTTTGACAAATAATAAAAGCATTTTTTAATTTGTATTTGATATTTGTCCTATTAGATTTCAGGTTTAACTTGACTGATTTCAAGCAATCACTTTTAAGTCTTACTATACACATTTACTTTGCAGAAAAATGTTCAAAGCAGTTAACACTGAAAGGTTCTTGTAAATAAACCTATTTTTCGTTTTAAGGATTAATTAAAATGGATCATTTCTGAATGGGAGTGAAAAAAAAAAATCACAGTTTTAAAACACAGAGCTATTCGTGACAGCTTTGTAATTTGATTCATGCAAATCTGTCAGGGATAAAAATCAACTACAATTTAATTTCAAACCTTTTCCAAACAACTGCTGAACAATTTATGCACTACTTTTCTATTTTTACTGCAAGATAATGACAATGATGAATGCTTCTACTTGGAAATAAATATTCATTAAGCATGCTCAGATCAAAACTATACCCTTCCAAAAGCCCACAAATGTGTGAGAACCATTTGCCTTTTCTAAGAGATTTATTTAGGAGAAAGATGGAAATGTTCCCACAAATGCATCTCGTAACAATTTCAGTTAAATTAAACCTATGACAATACTTACTTCTAACCTCAGTAATCAATATTATTAAAGTTGGTGTCAACCCTAATAATACCTAATATATGTGGGTAAACAACAGATTACTTATGGATGTAAATCAGATAAAGGTGGCTCAAATGTAAAGCATTAAAAAGCACTAATCAGAAGTCAACTGCCAGTAAATTGTTTGATGTAGGTCACTGTATTTCCAGCTCATCTAGTAATGAACATAACGAGTTTATAGACAAGGACCAAGTGGTGGCTTATTAGGTATGATTTACACGTTCTATGACTTTTTTTTTTTTTTTTGGGGGGTGCATGAGTCATTCTATTGAGAGTAATTATTTTAAATGAAGAATGACAATAACATTGGCAGATTGTATGCTCTAGAAATTAACTTGGGATAGTCAATACTCATAATCCCTTTAATCTACTGGTACTAAATCAGAAGACGTAAAAGGAATAGTCTGCTGTTACTTCACACAATCCTATTATCAGTTATATTGTTTCCCTTGCTCCAATATTTCACTGCTATGCTTCACTGGATGAGCTATACTGTCTTGGCTAGGGAACTGAGAACACCTTAATTTTTGAGAACTAATAAGCATAACTATATCTGTGTGCATGTTCATGTATACACACACGGATGCGTAAAATGTATAGGATTTATAGAGATATCTATACAAAAACTATAAATGGGCACTTCGAATGTCCTTACCAAAGCCCCTATTCCAATTCTTCCTAAAAGCTTCTTTCAGACACGACTGTGGAAAAATTCTAGCCTCTCTAGGCTAAAGTTTCCTTTTGTTAAAAACTTTCCTTCCCCAAAATTATCACAGAAAAATGGAAATGTGGTCTCTTCATGCTGAATGACAATTTGAAATCTCTGTAAATATATGCAGAAGTTGAACATGATTTTTTACAAGGCTTCACTCACAAGCATTATTCTGCTGAAGCAGATAACTCATTCACCTACTTAGGCTTACAGCTTTAATCCTGTTTTCATCTTAAGCCATTCTGTGTTGGAAAAATTCCACCAATTTCAAGGGATTTCACTTTTACAAGTAATGAAGAAACTAGACAGTGATATTTAAAGTTATATTAACAATACTGAATTAGCTTTTTCTTAACTACAATAGCTATCTACTGGCCAGTATTTTCTGTCTGGTTAATTAAACTCTTAACAATTGCACAGAATATATTCCCAGTTAGACTGCAAGCTTTTGTAGTCTAGCATGCAATGAAACAGCTGAATTTTACTTGGTTTTGCTTCTTTTTCAAAGAAAAAAATAAAGCTGCCTAAGACTGGGTGTGGACAGGTTTCAAGCACTTACTAATTACTTTAAATTAAAAACACACACACAAAAACAAAACAAAACAAAAACACTTGAACTACAAATTTACAATTTTAAATATATAACTGCCTCTCTCTGTCCTTTGTTCCACTCCTTCACTCAGGGCCTTGCTTTGAAGATACCTTAATGCTACTGCTTTTCTTACAAATGAAAAAGATCAAAATAAATGAGTCCACCAGTGTCTTTACATTTCATACCAATGTGTCTTCACTTATAAACATCCATATATGCACACATCACAGAGGGGCTGAGTACTTATAAAAGGATATATATAAGAGTGAGCACAGGCTACCAATATACGGAAGCCCCCACATCACAGAAACATACCACTGTAAAGAAAATTGTCTTACCTTGAGACACTCTTCTTGTCTCAAGAGATCCTCATAATCCTTAACCTGCAGAACAGGAGAACTAAGGCGTTCTTCTACTTCAGACAAGGCCTGCAGAAGCTGAAGGATCTCTGCCAGGTATGTAGAAGGCACATAAGTGGTTTCCACAGTCATACTTTCAGTCATCACAAAAGTTGTATCTTCATGAACTGTTTGCTAGTATAGATATACAACAAAATGCTTCCTTTAGTTTCTCAACACTACACAAATTTATAATTTAATGCAATTTCCAGTTCACAATTAAGAACCAATTAAAATAATTTATAAAGCCAAAAGAAGGAATTATTTGAGTTTTTTTTTTACATAGATCGCTAACATTTCACTAGTTTGTTTGAAATAGCAGGTACTAAATTAATCCATGCAAAAGTATGCAATCTTTTCTTCTCTTGCTCTCTTTCCAAGGAAATGAAGATAGAAAACACAGAAGTACTCTGAGATTATGGTATTACTAAGATTTAGTGCTAAATCTTTCATTTTAAATTTTCGCACCTCTTTAAGAATCTGTCCTTCATTATAGAAATTCCATGCATGAAAAGTACTAAGTCATTTCAAAGTGTCAAATAAAATAATGACTCATATAATAGATATACGTTCTTAAATAACATTCAATACAAAACAACTAGATCAACTAAGCACTTACAGCACTATACCTCTTTCTTCAAACAAGAAAGTATAATACGGAATTTCATGATTTGAATGGTCTTAAATGAATCAAATTCCAAAAGAAAGGAAGTTACAGCAATACACCTCCTCAGGAAATTAAATTTCCCTTTTTTTTTTTTTTTTTTTTAAATCTGTAATCTGGACAAATGAACTAGACGCCCTATCCTGAAAGCACATGCATACACCAAATGTAAAGAGGTCCCAGAATATTTTGGTTCTGATACAATAGAGAATTGGTCTATAGCATTCGGAAAGATATTGACAAATAAGGTGACAAAACAGTAACAGTAAATTCTCTATATTTATGATTTGATGTGTTTGTGGATCATAGAAAAAAAATAAATAATAATACCAAAAAGTGTGCTTGGAGCTTCATTTAAATAAGCTCCAACTAGATAATCACCTTCATCTCCATTAGAAAAGGTAAAAATTGAAAATATAAACTCTGCTTTTGATAAGCATAGGTTATTATTTATTTGTTTTATCACAGCATATAGGATTTCTAATGTGGGACCAAGATTGATTGGGATTGATGCCTGCCTTCTCAAAACTATAAACTTTACTTGTTGAGGACCACAGAGAATTTTTACAAGCAATCATTGATAAACATTATCTTAAAAATCATATTACTTAGATGTTCCAGTCCCAACAGAGACGATAATGGATTTTGGAGTACTGTATGTGAAACACAATGGTCCATGGCCCTGGAGAAAACAGCCCTGTCCATCCTTTCATGGATTCTCCTCTCAGTTACCAGTCTTAGTCACTTCGTTCTTCAATTTTCTTTAAAGAGTCTTAATATATGCACTCACACACTCAAGATGATGTATGCATATCACAAATAAAGTCCATGAAGTTATCTCTAGACTTGTTATTCTGCTGCATTTTCTATGCAAATTTAATTGCTCTGCTTACATTCTTTTAACTAAATGACTGTCTCAGGACATCTGCTAACACTGAAAACTCTCTAATTAGTATTATATCACTACTATCATTTTTATTATTTAAAACAAATTGCTAAAAAATAAAATAAAATGCCCCCACTCATGTTTCATGAATAATGCTCGGCAAAAATAACAGTTTACTCCAGTTAACCCAAAGGAAAAAAAATGTTCTAATTGATTAGATAATGGGAGATTCTCAGCAGGCCACTGAGGCATACAGCGATAAATTTTCATTCCTCAAGACTGTGCTGGGACAATTCTACATGCAGTAAAGAACTTTAGATCCACACAATGAACAGTTTAACTACAATTTTGTTTTCCTTTTTTGACTGAGAAGACAGAATAATTATATTCATAGTTATTAAAAGCATGGTAAGGGTGCAAGGTTAGTCACTAAGGTTACATAAATATGTAAACTGTAAAAAATAACAATAAAAAATAATTAAATTCTACAATTGTATTTGCTTAATCCCTTGTTAACCTGAATTTAGCCTAATAACTCTGTATACATCTTGTATACATATAATAACTGTTTACATAAAGTAAAATCTGTGCCTTTTTGCTCTAAATAATTATTGAAATCAGACAGAAATCAAGCAGAAATTTGATGTGTGAGCACTTCACAGAATATCATGTCTGATTAGTTACAGTAGCACCAAAACTGGGTTTCTTTCCACCACTGCTACAAACAAGTGATAGAAAAGCACTGTTCCAGGCAAAATTAGTTAAAATCTGAAGACGGGGTGGACTTTGTATGACCTATATGATCTACTCAACCCTCAAAATATGTGTTATATTTAACTCCCCAAATGCTAATGAGCTGTATGCAGCCAAACTTTCATACTTCCATTTTCAGAAAACTCAACATTGTTATTTCTGACAGCTGGCCAATTACTGGTGTAGTTCTACAGGAAACATGACTCAGGAGATTTCTAATTCAACTGAGTCATTGATGTTTATATTACTAGTTAAACTGTAAATTACTACAACCAGATGAATAAATAGATGGATCGCTACATGAAAGAAGTCTACTAGAACCAGCCCTCATGTTTGGCAATATTATTTCATACTTTATTCTAAAGAAGTGTAACAATCCAAATTAATAATTTCTGAAACCTATTTAAATAAAAGACTTCAAAATGTGATAAAGCTGAAGAAGTGGGTGTTTCAAGACATCACAGGAATTCCTTTCCTTCTGTCTTGCCTTCATCAATAGTGTACCAGAGCCCAGAATATGGCATCTTGCACTAAGGAATGAAGGATAGGCATTTGCAGAATTGCTAATTTTAATCAGAAAATAAGGGATTTTTTTTTTTGGTTTGACCATTGATTGCTGGAATTATCTTGAAGATACAACAGGCACAGTCCTTCCCTATATTCTGGACAAGCTATATTACCAGAAATGCACCACTGAAATTGAATTGTATACTAGCATTGCAATAAGAAAAAAATAATAACAGTAAAAGAAAGGAGAACCACCTGGGAACCACCACTTTGAAAAATAATAACAATTCAATAAAGATGTATGTCATTGTTAATGCCAAAATGGTTAATGAGAAGCAAGGTAGTTAACATTTTATAAAGATTAAAGACAAGAAAAATATAAGAAATTTTAAGTTTTCTTAAATTAGAAAATTTAACTTTTTCAAGAATGATTTTAAATACACTGTATTGAATGAATTGGCAGAATACATAAGATAACTATTTAAAAATACCTGAAAATATTTGAAAACAAATAATATTTTAAAAAGAATATAATACAAATAAACATGAATGATGAGGGAAATGCTGTTGTAAATGGCTGTTTTCCATCATTATTTCTGCAAAATAACTTCTAATTGTTGTTAATTTCTTTTGTATTTTTACACAATTGTCAGTAATATACTGATGTGCAAAACATTTTGTTGTCTCTGAAAAAGCAGTTTCTTTTGGGTAAGGCTTAGCATTTCATACATTCCTTTTTACAAAATGTCATTATCAATAAGTGGAATTTTATTCTCCATCATTAGCACATTTTTAATCAAGGTATAGAATCTTTCCATATATATGGCTCTACATACATATGATAAATAAACAGATTTTATTGACAGATAAGTTCTACCTGGTGCAACACAAAGAAATACGTCAAAGAGCTGCACCCTACAAAAAAGACCAATATACAAAACAAAATGAAACAAAGAAAAAACAAAAAAACAGGAATAATGACATTTTTGCCAGCAAATCAGTATCCCCACAAAAGAAGTATCTGTAATTATGGTTCCTTACCTCTATGATAATATTATCTTGTACTGTCACATTCAACTAGCCTTGGAGCTAGTTTATTTTCTATTAATACTGAAAAATCATGTGTGTATGTGTCTATGTACGTATGCATCTATCTGTCTGTCTAACTCTCTCCATTTCACCCTTCTCAGCATACACATTTTGTTCCCTGTTTCTGCAAAGGGAACAAATCCCAATATCACTTCTACTATTCCAACAGTTTATAGCCCCAAAACCTCCAACTGTTCTACATTGACCTTGACAAGTGCTCTATTTTTGGTGTCTTCTCAGTATAGGCATCCAAATTAATAGCAACCTGAATGCACTGTGGTTTTAAGTTAATAATTTCACACAAACAGAATATGCAAGAGGAGTGAAGTAGTAAACTACTGTACCATTACACTACCCCTAGAAGCATCCTGATGAGAAGTTTGGGAAAAGACAAAGAAGCATATGCTTCCTCCTGAAGTGAACTAATACTTAAGCATTCTTTACTAGTGACTGTAAGCTGCATGAGAGTGTAAAAAGTCAGTCATCTCTGAGGAATAAAGGTAGATATGCTGATCTGAAAAAAAATGAAGCAGGTAGCAGACACCTTCTGGAAGAAGGCAGACGTGCTTTCAGGAGTACAATAAACTTCTCAACAGTTTATTGCTTTCTAGATCAAACTGTAAAGTACATGAGATTCACTAGTCCACAGTTAGCACGAATCTATCAGATAAAGAATTAAAAATGCAAAAGAGTGATCAAATGGTATCAGAGATCAATAAAATCTCTTTCAAATATATATTTATATGTAAAGAAGCATTTATACACTCATTTCTTTGCCGACTGTGAGAGATGATGTCAGCTGATGTTCAGAAAGATAAATTCTGTATCTTCATAACTGCTAGCACATCTTACCTGTGTGTATATATTTAAAAGGCAGATCAGAATGATACAGAGAATATGGAATTATTATTATAAGACTGGATGGCCTTAGTCAATCACAAACAAGTTATCCATCAGTACAAAAAAGAAGCATCTCTCTCAAGTACAGAAAATTTTTCATCCTCACTACAGGATTTAAAATGTATAGAATGTTTATGTAATTTCATAAAGTCAAGGCCCTAAAAGGCATTTGGCAGCATCAAAATATATTTAAAAAAATAAATATTTTTTTACATTTTCAAGTAGAGACTAACTACTATTTTCTCATGTGATTTTGCTACTTATGCATGATTGTAATTCATGAAGGCCTGCACATTACAATACTTAAAACATGGACTTTAATGACTGTATCCAACGTCATCAGTGACTTACATAAAAATTGAAACCTTAAAAATACATATGACTACATTCAGCACAGTAGCCCCAAACTAACAGTGAAATCTATGCTAATACCCAAGTACTAAAAGGTTTTTTGTTTGTTTTTCATTTTTTTAAGTAAATAAAGTGCCAGTGTTTCCAGGATTCGAGATTATGGGATAAGTATTTTGACTTACACTATATTCAGGAGTGCAAACAAGAAATGTTTGCTTATGAAACATTTCCTTAGACTGACATTCCTTAGTGAATTAATTGCAGG
Source organism: Cygnus olor (assembly GCF_009769625.2). NCBI lineage: Eukaryota > Metazoa > Chordata > Aves > Anseriformes > Anatidae > Cygnus > Cygnus olor. The sequence goes on along the minus strand of NC_049169.1, from coordinate 121,475,290 downwards.
TTGAGGGATTTCAACAGAAGAGCAAATCAACTTTTTATTGACAGTCCAACACTGAAATGTGACAGAATTTAGTTTTGGAAAAATACTGTGTTTAAACCACTTATTTTTTTTTTTCTCTTGGAGTTTTCTTTCTGTATAGTACACAATTCAAAACAAAGAAAAGTCAAAAACCTGAAACCCAACCTGACTGATATCAGAAATATACAGATACAGTAACCAGGAATCTTTTTGCCCACTGCTCACTTCCATCAGCTCAGAGATCTGTGTTCTGTTAGAATAGAAAGTCATTCATGGACAGAGAGTGATTTAGATCTTAACAAGACTTCACCACTCAGGCATATTTTACTGTCTGAGAAATGCTGCATTAATGCTTTTTTATTTTATGAGCTATAGATGAAAAGAAATAAAACCACTTAAAATGAAACTGTTCTTCATAACAACACTAATTTGAAAACATTTCAGAAAATTTTACATGCTAAAAATAGCAATAGAAAATTGCAGGATTCGATTTTGAAAACTATAATCAACATATACAGACCAGAGTGAATTTACTTTCACTGTTCTACTTTTGACCTTCAGAGTTTGAATGAAATGCTAAGGTTTTCTCCATAAGGAAAAGGTCTGTTCCCTGTTCTTCAAGGCTTAAGTTGTGGGATTTCTCCCCAAAAGTCTGATAGTCATGCTACACTGTGATGAGCTCTGTATGGTGGACTGGATAGATCCCTATGGTTACTTAGCTCAAAGACTTGGAAGAATTTTTATTCCACCCTCATTTATTTTGTACCCTTTGAAAGCATTATTTTTACATTGAGATGAAAGAGATAAAGACAAAAGTTATAATGACTAATTTTCAACATTTAACCCAAAGTAATTAGTTATTACATTGTTGGTATTCACAGTTTTAACTTTGTTAACTTCGTGTGTTTTTTTTTTCTTTTTTTTTCTCTGTTTTCTCTCTCTCTTTTTTTTTTTTTTATTTCCGCCCCAAGGACATACATATATAACTTAAAAACTATGGCAAAGTATTTTGGTGCTGCAGTGAATCCTCTGTATTCTGCAAACCCTCAGGCCTTTAGAGCCCACAAGATGTAAAAAATCCTATATGGAGAGGTAAAATGAACAGCTTTGGTAATCCCCTTTCCTTTTCCAGCTGCTTAACAGTGATTTTATTTTATTCTGGTTTAGATAATTGTGTCCATATCTGGACACAATCAGTACCTCACCTCAGGCTGAGGTACTGCTGCACGTTGAACTCAGTTGCAGCTTATCTGAAAACTTACTCATTGCTCCTTACTAAAGACTTCCTAGCATTCACACAAAGGAGAGGCTAATGCGACTAGCACAAATTGGAAATTCTGTCATATTCTAAGTGCAGTTCTGCTATTGATTTTTAACCTTGACAACTTCTATCATTATCCATTGTTAAGCAAAGAGAAATTAATTTCAACTGTGATGGGACTGGGACATAAGACTCATATACTTTATTATTCTCTGTGACATAAACCAGGTCTTTTGGAAAATAAAAGAAAATGGAGTATGTGTGTGATACATACATAAGATAGATAATGTGTATCTTATGCCATATCTGCAATGCTACCATTCATGAAGAAAGACAAAATCTAATAGTATTATGGCCTAATTGACTGATTTGAACTACTGGGATTTACAAAATGTCATAAACTATGCATATATGTTAATTACTTCTGATAAAAACCGGATTATCACAATCCATTAATTGCAGTAGTTCAAAACTGGAAGTCTGTATGTAGTTTCATGTGACTTTAAAAAGGTATTTGTACCTTAAAATAAAAAGGAATTAAAAAAAAAAAAGACTATAATTCATAACCATTAAAACAACACTGCTCAGGCCATGTACAGTCCCTATCTGTGACTCAAAAGACAGCGCCATTGTCTATTTAATACTTCACAAACAACTAGTTCCCAAATCACTCACAATTTGACATTAAATCTAGACAATGAAGCTTGTATTTTTTTTTTTTTAATTTAAGGAACCTTGACATATTACATTTGAATAAAAGCACATTTCAAAAATAATACAAGATCCATTTTATATACAACTCAGCTGTTTTTGTACCCATGTGTTTATCTGAAAGAAGCTGCATGTTGGAACCATTTAATTTAATTCTTGTGTTGTATAGTAATGCACTAAGATGGAGATGATTTAATTACATAGCATTTTATAATTCTTACCCCTTTTCATGCATACCTCTGTCCACAGAAGAAATCGGTATCTTAATATCTTAATAATAGAAATCAGCAAATAAGTAAATGCTTAGGTACTCATGTTACATCTTGGAATGAAAAAAAAATCAGAATACCACAAAATTTACATCCTAGACTGGCTTTAAAACAGGTATTAAAAATATGTATTTGGAATCTTGTATGGTTTTACCTGGAAAAGATGTTTGGAAGCGATTTATATATGTAAACCTTCAGCAGACAAAATGTATTTTAAAGTTTTTATACTCCAACTATAGAATAAATAAATCCATAGAGCTGTTAGCCATTTCTGCCATTCAAATTGTAATATTTTTCACAGTTGCAAAAATACATACGTTATCAAGGAAATGTCATACTTTTTGAGGAATACTTAAGGAAGTATTTAATTGACACTTTAGAAAATTGAGTTCTTCTACACAGTCCTCTATATCCTTGTAACAATGATATGCAATTGTGACAGTGTCTGTGGGTTATTAAACCAGCAATATACACTCCAACTTTCCCACGCAGCAGGAACTAACCTTAAGAATGGAAGGAATTTCAAAATATTTTTCATCAAAACTGAATTTCAAAACTGTTTTTCTAGGACAGTAATAAGCTATAGAGAAGAAACAGCGTAGATTGTGACAGAACAAGCTTCTACATGTTATACTGGTGGGCAGCCTTCCTAGGATAAAATTTTGGTCAACATTAACTTAGTGTCTGACTTATTAAGACTGCAGAGGTGCCATGGTCACAACACAGCATGAAACTTTAGGGCTGTTTTGAATTTTATCTGTAACTCTGAGGACTGACCACTGATGAACCAATATATATTAAATAAAGCACAGATATGTTAGAATGTAGCCCATTTGATGTCCAAATTGATGAATCCATTTTTAAATTCACTGTTGCTTTGTGATACTAATTTTGAAGATATTTATGATAACTACATGTCAGTTGTTGAGATAATTTAGAAAATAATCTAAAAATACCATTAAAGTACCACTATAGTGTAACAGCTATAGTGCTAACAACTTCAAAAAGTGACATCCTAAGCCTTAAACAGTGCCACCTTCCAGATATGTCAAAAAGCATTACCTAATTATTTTCCTTATTTATTTCTTTACAGAAAAGGTAATCTAAATTTGTAGAGTTGAGATTATGCAGAATAATAAGTTTTTCATTTAGACTGATTTTTTAAAATAACATGCATGAAATTGCTGTCAATCCAGCACTAATTAAATATACCTACATAGATATTAAAAAATCATACTGCACATATACAAATTTACTTTGACATGCACCTTTATGAATATACTCAGATACATCCATTAAAAAAGAAAAAAAAAGAGTAAGTGACATTGACATCCTTAATTGTTGACAGGAGATGAACATCATCTTTTAAAAAGATACTGTCACTTAGGGCCAGATCACTCTGCAGCAGGTCTTTCCCCTTATTATTTAATTCAATAGTACAACAAAGTCATTTTGACAGCAAATTCCTCACCAAGTAATTTATTATGCTAATAAATTATGATATACCAGTGAAAATAAGATGGCAATTAACTGGTTTGTTTTTCCAATAGCTAGGTAATTATAAGGAAGGAAATATTATACAGGGATAGTGCTATTTTGGCCAAAGAAAAATGAAAGGAGAGACAACTATGTTGTCACATGATACCATAACCAAAGGCTGCTAGTCTTGTTTCCATCTCTACAATACAAAGAACAATAAGAAAAGACTGTGACATGGTTAAAACTATATTCTAATAACCACTTCATATAATTTAAAGACAGGATCCTAAGGCAACCTTAGACAAGTTGTGGCAAGACTTTTGCCATGTGATGAGTTAAAGGTGTTGAGTTTCTCTTTCAAATTATGGAATGTAATTCAGATCACTTCATTAAAGATTATAATAGATAATGAAAACAGAGAAAAAACGTTTCTGTAAAGTTCTGTCATCAACAAGAAAGTGTCTTTTTTTTTTTTTTTAACTTCACTCTATTAAAATATTGTAGATTTGCAGTGAAGATAGTGAATATTATACAGCATTAATAAGCAAATAAGAGAGAAGAAAAAATCACTTCAGGAGAAAACTCAAAATACTGTAGCAGATTGTTCCACTTCTTACAGAAGAAGGGTATAGGTGATCTTCACTTACATTACCACGACACTGTAAGCATTCATCTTAGACACAGAGAAGGTAAAGTGCATTTTAAAATGAACCTTTAAAACTAGCTCCTCTTCAGCTACACCCAATACCTATATTCAGTGTACTTCCTCTAGCTTTCTTGCCAGAATCCTAAATTAGACATAAAACTAGAAGTATTTGAAATAGAATTAAATTATTTTAAATGAATTTTCTAATAGTAATGTTTACAAATTTCCATGTTGATGGATGCTAGAAAACTCGTGTAAACAGCTGTGATTCTCTTCCCAAAGATTCTCATTCATCCTCACTCCTCTCAGCCCACAGTCAAAAAAGGCCAGTGTTTAGCTGTACTGTGTAAAGCTATTTGTTTAAACAGCTGCTACTGGAAATGTCAGAGAAGTGCAATGGTGTCACAGGATCACCTCTGTCCTGTCCTTGAGACCTCCAATGCACAAACATGAAACAGAAACTGTATTCTAATCCATCACTATAGAGTTCTTGTCTTTTTTTCCAGGAGGTATTTTCCTGTTTTGCTTTTCTAATACTCTTCATTTCATCCTCTCCCCAACTCCTCATGCCAGTAAAGACAAATTAGATTGTCCCATCTTTTTGGCACCCATTACTAGTTCATTTACTGAAAGAAATACTTAAGTAATGATAAGAGAAAATACCCGTTTCATTCCAATGCTGCTGGTTGTGACAGTTGAATGACCTAAAATGATAACAGCATATGAGCACCAAAGAATTCACATTATTTGGATGAAGACACATAATTAGGACACCAAGTTTTGTGTTTATCTAATTGTGACAGATTTATTTCAGTTAATGTTGGATTTATATTTTAGAAAATATTTGTATAGGTAAACGTGTTAACAGTAAAAACAAACTTAGATTTCATTAAGTGAAAAAAATGGAGCTCCACAGGGAAATACTAACTGAAAACTGGAAGATGCCCTTAAAAGAGTGAAACTCTTCAATTTAATTCAAACTCTTGCATTTCAGATGTAAACTTGATCAGCCCTTAACCTGGTTCCAGAAATTGATTACATACTCTCACACCTGAAATGATCACCCAATTAGGAGACAAGTAGTTAGAATTTCTGAATGCCTTATAGAATCTTTAACAGAAAAATATTTTATTTGGAAAATGAAATTTACAATATCTGTTTCATAGTAAGTACTAACAATACTGGTGTTTTGTTCATGTAGCAGGTAATTGCATTTAACTGTTCAGTCTAAACCACTTACCTTGTAGACATAAATAAATATTTTGTATAGTTATTTTCTTTATTCACATTCTTGTGGACCACATAGTCTAATTGGTATGAAAAAGACTCTCTCTTGATGTTTATCTTTTGATCAACTCTATTATTTTTTCCAGGATGGCCAAAATCCAGGCCCAAATATTTCGGAAGTAAAATGAACATAAATTCCGATAGATTTTTTTTTTTTTGTCACCAATGGAATTACTGAAATGACGTAAGCCTATTTTTTCACTGGCATATAGAAAAATTTGTATATAATTTTGACAGTTGTTACTAAGTTGCAAGAATAATATTCCTCCTGTCCTAAAAATACTCTGCCTTACTACTAACAGCATACATAGTTCCCCCAAGACAGAAAAAATAAAAGTACATGAAAGCAGAAAGAATTTTGGATAACTTGATAAAATATGGTAATAGGACATATAAAATAAGAATTTATATTGTAGGTTCTGCACCTGTGTTCATCTCACAAAATATTTCTTTTTTAAAGATAAAGGCCTTCAGTATCCATGCAGAGTAATCTCAGTCATTGCAATAAAAACAAGTCTAAACTAATTGATGACATAGGCATGTTCATAGACTGCTGAAATGAAAGCACTGAAAAAAAAAATCCATAACACAGGCATTAACTAAAACAAATGTAATTACTTATGCATAATTCATATATCAATAACTGATTTTGATCCAGATTTGAATTAAACTATGTGAATCTAGCTTTTTCTCTGAAAAGATGTCATTTTTATCACCCTGGAATAATGATAAACTGTTGTAAAAATAAATAAATAAATAAATAAATAATTCTTGGAAGATTTAGGTTTAGACTGTCTCAAAGGGGACTGGTATCTTTTCTAAAAGACTGTGACTGCCATATCTTAATGATTTTAGATTCAGCAAAGATAATCTAGAAATAAATGTCCCTGGACCTCCCCAATGTTATTACTTTTATTTTTGTAAAACAGACATGCAATTTATTATTCAAAAGTGCATACTGCTCTAGCATTAAACATTAATGGCTTGGTTTTTGAAGAGCATCTTCAGCTTCCATGAATTTCACTGAGATTTGATGGTTTAATCATCATTTTAATTTTTAGCAGAGATGAAGTAGAACACTAAGCTTTTCTTAACACAGGAATCTGAAATTTGCCACACTAAAAACTGAATTTTCTGCCCACAGTTTATTTTTCCACATACATATAAAAACACTCTGTGGGAGAAGAAACTCTTAAAACAACATGAACTCCAGTAACTTTTCCCCTTTCAATGTAATTTGAAGCAGCTTTGCTTATTTATCGAGTTTAATCTATTATTGGAATAAAACCTTCTTTTAACTAACGAATTACATACTACACTGAAAATTTTCATGTGACCAAATTAACTTATACCAAATTAAATTATGTCTCAAATTGGCATTAAAAAGAACATGCGGTGTTTGAGGTAAAAAAAGAAAAAAGTTAAGCTTTTTGTGTAGTGGAATGTAGTTTTGCTTTATCTTTTAAGTTTGTTCTCAACTACATCATATCTTATTAACAAAATTGGTCACAGAACATTCCTTTTTATGTATCTATATACAGAGATATATATCATATATATCTTCTATATCATACATCTATATATACACATGTATATATTTGTCAAATTGTTGCTGGATATTGACTACTACATATCTGTGAAAGAATCAAAATTTTATGAGAATTTACCATGATAGCAAGAATCAATTCTTATATTGTTATGTATCCTTTTGACAGAACTTGCCAACAAAAATGGGTGAAAAGTAAAGTCGGGGGAACACGATTATTTTAATTTCACACTTTGATATCAGAATTATATTAGCTCCAACAAACATAAGAAATGAGCAATTCTGTCATCAAGCCACATATTTAAAGGCAGCATCTTGCTAAGTTTATTCAATGAATCACAATGAATTGAAAGATATACAGTACAGCTAAATCCTCATTGCTTTATAACAACAACTTTCAATTATTAAATAATTATTATTGTATACATCATTAATTACAAATGAAAAATGCAGATTTTTTTTTCTCTTTAAAAATAAATTCATTTCTATATTTTTATTATATGTTTTTATTCACTTGGTGGTTAAAAAATAAAATTTCTGTGAGTTATTTTTGCTGGCATATGCATGTGTTGAAGTGAACAGTTTGAGTTTTTGTTTTTCTTTTGTATTTTCAAATCTTGAACAAACAGTTAACTAATCCTCACAACATCCCTGTGAGGTAGGTACTTTCTTTGAAAAAAGAAAGAAAGAAAAAAAAAAGTCAAGAAATTCACTTTGTTTTAATGATTCAGCAAAACCAAAATTAAAACTGTAACAAGTCTTGCACTTCTCACCATTGTGACTTGATCCATGAAAATAAACTGCCTCTCGCCAGTTTCAGTATCTTCTGTGAAACTTCTAACATATGTCATACGAATACCAACATGTTCAGTAGAGATGGGTATTTTTCATGACAAATGAAAAGTATACAGTAATTATATTACTGTACACCTGTACAGATGTAAATTTCTTTGAATAATGTCCTCATTCCACAGATAAATATTAACAAGTAGCCTTCTTGCATCAAATATTTAAGAATACTTAAACATTTAATGATTATGAGATATAAATGTATTATATAAATAATATATTTTAACAATAAAAATACATGTAATGGTTACATGACTAAAATGTCAATTACTGTATTCCGTTGACCAATTTAAAAGTACATGTGCTGATATATTCACTTTACATATTTTGAAGAAAAATATGCTAATATGTATTTTTATTGGTTTGCTGGTAAAATTTTATAATTGATATAATTGTTCGCTGTCATGGTAGATGTTAGGTGATATAAAAATACATGTTTTGTATAGACTGTACATTCTTGTTTCTTTCCTATCAAAAACCCAAATATATTCATTATTTAAAAAAAAAAAAACTTATTTACAAAACAAAGTGAAGCCTGCTCTAGCTCCACGCCAATAAAATGATTTGCGACTGATTACATTCATCAACTTTAATATAAACCATAGTAAACTGAAAAGAGTAATCAGATGGAACAAGATTTAATAACATACAAACCAAAGTTAACGTTTCTCCGATTGTTTCCATTAACTGCATAGCTATCCCAATTATTGTTTTTATATATAAATTACATAACTTAATAGTTGAAAAGTCCAAAATAAATACGGGTTAATAGACTCGGTACATCAGAGGGCTGTACTGACAAAAAGGGTGTATACATTATTGCTGATTTTATGAAGTCTTTTTCTTTTCTAAAACATGGCTAACCACATATAAAATAGAAATAACGCTTTTTGGTTTTAGATATTCATTGCCCTCTTAATATGGACCCTCTGCAGTCAACGAGAGAGAAATTTTATTTATTTAAGGATAAATAAAATTATATTTTGTTAAAACACCTCTTTTCCACTAGCTTTTTTAAGACCACAGAAGAACACATAATGCAACAACTTACTTGATATCAAACAGTTATCAATCTTCTGTTAAGTCCTATAAAATCAAAAGGTCAAACGACTATAAGCACAGTAGTAGGAATGGTAAGCAGAACCTGCCATATGAGTGCAAAACCAATCTTTTGCAACCTTCCAAATGGATAATTTGCCCAGTATCTATTTTGATCATAAGCCTGGAACAGTGACAGCTTATTTCCATTTTATTTATCCAGTTACTGCAGCATAAATAAACTAGTAAGAATAATTGTATTTTATATTTAATTAAACCCTTGAAAATCAGAAGACATTAAGTTGGCTCAGAAAATGATGTTTTCATCCTGTTCAATCTAAAACTATTTAAAAGTTTCTTGCAAAATCCTCCTTTTTGTTTTCAAGCATTTGAAGAAGAGGCCATGTATGCATAGTGGAAGAAGAAATTTTCTAATCTCTTCTATATCTCTAGGTATAATATGTATTATGGATAAATTAAAAAACAATTAAAATTGGCATGGGATGGGTAGTTTGAAAATAACATTATTTCTGATTTACACATTTACTGAACAAAATACATGCATGGCAAACTGACTTTTTTAAACTGGAAAATGTTATGGAAAAATAATGAGGCAACAGAAATAAACACAAGCTTTTCATTGCTGAGTTTTCTGTAACTGGCTAATTGAACTTAAGGGCAATTCTAACACCAAAACAGAGAACTATTGTATTATAATATAAAGATTCCCCCAGTTGCAAACAATAGTGTTTTTCTTATTAGTATCTGAAGAGTTGACACTGACCCTGAAGCTCTCAATGTTAGTAGGACTCTGTTAGTAGTAGCAGTTGCAAACATACGGGTTTGCCAGTAACAACTCACAATTTCTGCATAGTTGAGTCTTCGAAACTGAGCAAATTTGCTCTCAAAATCTCGCCAGCGCTTGCTGAGCTGTATCAGGGTTGGCTCCACTGCTTTTGCAGCCCCATCCTTAGACAAGCGTTCAGCCTGCCTGTGCACCGCATTCAGATCTTCCTTCTTCTTCTCCAATTCTCCATCAATCTCCTAGTGAGCAAAACCAATACAGGGCCCAGGACAGTTAGCTAACTAGATCAATCAACTTAAAATTAGCAAAAAAATTCTGTCAGAAATTCCACTTCAATTTTATTGTTGCAATTAAAATGTACAGCTATTTGTTATCTCACAGTTAAACAAAGCAAAAATAACTGAGATTGAGGAACCCCCTTGGAGATGGGCTGTAGATAAACTAACAACTAGTATACACTGAAAACTAGTTAGCAAAGGCCAACAGTTTCCACTTCCTGATTCTTGCTACATTGTGATGGGCAATTGGAGATTTTTTTTTTATTATTATTATTTTTTAATCAGTAAGGCTCAGCATATTCAGGACAAACAGTGTTCGGACAGTTTACAAATATGTTATTTGAATCCTTAACATATTACTTAACTCCTATTTTACTTTGTGGGAAACTCAACAGAGAATGAAGCAAAGAAAGACGATGCAAAATAAACTAGGAAAACCTTTGACAACGTGCAAATAAATCTATAGAGTTTGACAGTGATATGTGAATATGTTCTGATGAAAATGAATGTGCTAACATGAGATAGAGGTCATCCATATATCGGTAAGTCATTTGTTCATCTGGAACAAAGATACATAAAATCAATTACAATTTTTACTAAAAAACATTTGATGCTTCTTAATACATTGCACACTCCATATCAACAAAAAATTTATTTACTGTTTCAAATAATTTATATAACAATCCATGTAACAAACAAATACAAGATATAGCACAACAAAGGAATGTTAATTTGAATACAAATTGTTATTGTTTGCTTTATAATAAATCAGAAATAAAGTACTGAACTGATAATTCTCTACATCTATTGGAATATTTGTTGTATTTCCATCTTTTAAATTAAGAAATTATCACTCAAAAAGATCTACCATTCATTGTCATCTCAAAACAACATTACCTTTAGCTTCTGCTCATCTTTGTGGTCTGGTAGACTGGCTAACTTTTTCTCAATGTCATCCAGCCATGTCATTAGGTCATCAGCCTGTCTCTTGTACTGATACCACTGATGAGATATCTCTAAAGCCTTTTTTCTTCTTTGAGACCTCAAGTCCTGTTCACAGTGCAGACATTATTAGAATATCAATTAAAGGCTTATAAAATATGAATTGGCATGTGTGCACACCGAAGGGAAAAATGAAAATTAGGCCACTTTTTTTTAATTAAATGTTGATATTTAAATCAAGTATGTAAGTACTTGAACACAGAGTATTTTCATCAGTTTAACATATTATTTTTATCTGTTAAAGGTAGCTGAATAAGCCAGAGACAGTCACCAATGTTTAGAGAAGTTAAGACTCTTACATAAATATCAATATTCTTATATACTTCTCAGAATACTTACTGGACAGATGGAAACACAGCCCACCTGTTATCTAGCTATAAGTGGGATTTCTTGTTTTGTGGTCTCCTGTGAAATTCTAGCCTGCATGCAAATTCTGTAGCTATTCAAAAGAAAATCATTTCAATGCAGAAATGTATGTAATAACAGGTTTCCTTTTTCTAAAGACCATTTACACACCAAACGTCTTGTGTTTATGACCCAGCTTTATAAAAGTGTTAAAATTTCTCCTAACAGGATATTAAAAAATGCTGTTTTCTTGTATTATTAAATATATTCTATTTGAATTTGCTTTAACTGTTTAGCTTCTCTCATGAAGAATTCAGAAAATATTTTCACTGCTATAACTTCTTATTAAGAAGTAACTTGAAAAAAATTACTTACATATTTTAGATAAAAAGTACTTGGAATAATTTCCTACAACCAGGAAACCAACCAACTTGAATTTTATTTGACAAAGCTGAATGCCTTAAATGAGCCACCCAAAAGAAAGTCAATTGCTCTATTCCATAAAAACAGACAGTAGGGATCTGGTCAACAGACTATCTCTAAAGTTTTCTTGTTTCTCCTTAGAAGAAATTATATAGTCCAAGACAAACTTAATAGATTTCTTTTAAATGTGGAGATATATATAGACAAACTTAATAGATTTCTTTTAAATGTGGATATATATATATATATATATTCCTGCTATTCTTTTACGGAATTCACAGAGATCTGCAAAACCATAAAAATTGAAATGAAATCCACAGGAAACAAAAGATGCTGCTTGAAAATAAGTGATAATAAGTGTAACCATGCCGTGCTCCTGGAAAAAGGAAGAACTACATGAAAAATTTCAAGAGAAAGAAAAATTATTCCTGCCAGAAAGATGTAAAATTCTGCTACAGCAGCCAGAGCCTATGCCTCCAGGTAAGTGAAAAAGGTGACCTTCCATCTACAAAATTCTTCCTTTCCTCACTTTTATTTTTCCCTGGGAGGATGACACTCCCAATTACATCTCCCAGCTTGTCCAAATAGGATTCACTGTAGATGTTTCTAGGTACAGTATCATATGGTTATACCTCCTTCCAGCTTTGAAATAACACAGAATTTAGATACATTATTTTGGTTTTCAGCCTCTTAGCTGCTAGGTCTATTGATATTACCATCTACCCTATCACTATTTTAAAGAGGCTGGAGCTACTTTTCCACCTGAAAGAGGACAACATAATTTTTTTTCCCCCTAATGAATTAAAACAACTTATTCGTTGCAACAAGTATGTTCTAAAACTGAAAATCTAAGTTCATGAGGTCTGATTGTAGCTAAGGTCTTGACTGCTGTTGCAGAAACACAAAACATGCATAATGTTAAAAAAAAAAAAAAAAAAAGGTATTATCATTGCAGTCCAACTGGCAATCCCTGGTTGTAACACTAAAGACAAAACAGCACTTGTTAAACTAGATATTTAAAATGTCTTTCCAAGGCATCAAGAGAAGTGTAGAGGCAAATATATGTTTATAGCTGAATAATTCCAAATGACTTATCTCTAAATAGTAATGAGGATCCATTTAACTTAACAGAGCATTGTCCTGAAATGAAGCAAAAAACAGTTTTAGTTGCAAATGCTTATAATTGTAGCTCTTATACCTTGAGAGCATTATGTTTAGTCTGCAACAGCTGTTGTTTTATCTTTATTTCCTCCCGTTTTCTCTCATCTGTGATTCTTTTTTGAAGTGTGTCACCCCTTTGCAGCAATTCTTTCACTGTGCTCTCATCGTCTTCACTCTGATTTAAAAAAAACAGGTAAAATCGGCATTTAATCTAACTATTACACAAGTACTAGGAGATCTGGACATATAAACATACACTTCCTCTGATAAAGTAAACATCTAAAAGCTACTTGTAGTTCTATACTGAAGGCCCAATAACTTTTACTTATTTTCTATACATGTACGCACTTGAGAGGTACAAGTAAGCAGCATTTGAACACCTACACGTTTGACATTAGATCTTACAGAGCATCTAGGATAACATGATGAAAACATTCAAACCAAAGAGGTTAAGTATTTTTTACTTTAAAGCAGAAAGAATAGATATATGTAAAATACTATACATAATTGACAGTAGTCACTGAAATTACCAGTATGCTAGGGGACCATGTGATTCCTAAGCATTTCATACAATAGCATCATCACAATTCAAAACACCTATTCTGTCATTGAATATGCACTATGCATTTTTTACACAGAAACTGAGTCTATACCACAGATTTGGAGACAGTTATCTCTTGAACTATACTAAACATTCCTTGTAAAGAAACAGAACAAAATATGCTGAAGCAGTGGAACATTACCCTGCCATTCACTTAGAATTTATCGCTACAGTGAATACTACCTCAAACTACTTATGTTTTTCCTGGAAAAAAAAAAAATATATATAAGGTAATATATATAAAATATATCAAAATCTTTATATGTAAAAATATGTATTTATATATAATATATAAAAATATTTATATAGAAAGATTTCCTTTCAGCATTGATATGAAATAAATATCTTTGAAGAATTCCCTTAACGGAAAAATAATACTGATTTTTTTATATCGCTTGTAAATAAATTCACATTTGTTCTTGCTGAGGATCCATAAAGAGATGATTCATCCTAAAGGCGAATTTCTGTCAATGGCCATGCAAGAAATGTCATTCCTCTGAAAATCACTCTGGAGAGAACACACGACAGTGGCAACAGTAGCAAAGCACAACAGCATTTTACTTATCTTTTTTGTGTGTGATTTTTTTTTGGAATATTCATACATGGTGTTACTACTCACAAATAGCAATCATAAGTAATAAAACTTGCAACATCCACAAATATTATTCACAATAGATGGTATGATCAGATCTGCTAAGAACTAATCTGCACACGTTCCATTTCTTTCAGTGACCATTACCTAGCCTTTGTCTGCATTGAACTACTTCTTTTACTATATTGCCCAATTAGATACAGCATTCTGAGTTTGATTGGTCTGTACACTGCTACAGAGATTTTGATAATCATTACCTGATCTGTAATACCCTCCTGTACAGGGCATTGCAGGTAACATTTCTGCTGTGCTTAGTGTTTTCAAAAAACATTTGGAAAATATTTTTCTTATAAAATTAACTGTAAACTTATCAATAAAACTTTTAACTAATAAACTAACTTGGAATATTTGAATTTATAATATTAACACAATAAAATTTTGTCCAAGTCATATCACAAGATCTTAATATAAATATGGAAGTTTCTCATTTTCACCCATGTCTTTTTCATCTCCCTGCCTACTTCACTCAGACTTCCATTTCAAGCAAATTACCATATCTTTATTGAAGTCCTCCTCTTTCAGATTCACCCCCTGCTGAATTTCAACCTCCAGTGGTTCAAGCAATTTTTGTATATCGAAGTCAAATTGCTCCAATTCCTTCAAAGGAATGAAGGGCTAAGAAGGGAGAAATATAGAGATTATTTAAATTGCATATTTAATAGCTTTGTTAGAAACATAAACCAGAAGAGACATCTGTTCTACCCCATATAACTACAGCAACGGTAATTTTTTAATCTTATGGAAAATCATCTATACCATACAACTCAAACTACCCACATAAATAAAGATCAGTGTTCAATGATAGTCTAGATTTTTCATATAAGAAAATACAAGAATTCTGTGGTGAGTGAATATTTTTTTAAAATTTGATATTCTCACATCTGTGTGTAAGAATAGGTTCAGATAAGCAGTGTAACACAAAAATTTGTCTAAGAAATTAAATGTTGACACTAGGCTAAATCTGATTTGTCAGAAATTATACAGCAACAAGCAATCCATTCAGATGAATAACCACCTCCTACTGCCAATTGAGAACAATTTCATGATAATTTGTTTCAGTGTTTTAAAATCATTGTTCTGTCAAAAAGAATAGCAAAAATGCCAGGTTAATTATACAGCATCCATCTCAAAACAAAAGACAGCTAATCTTTGCATAAGATTATGCTATGTGACTTCCTAAATGAACAAACAAGAAAACAAAACCTTCACTAAAAGCACTTCTTTCAAAAAAGCCTCAACAAAAATTGAGGTAAAAAAAAAAAAAACTCAACCAAATAAAACACAAGACACAATTCCTCCAAAATGAATCACAATATAAATTAGGGTGGTTTACTTTAGCATTCGGTTTTAAACTCTAAAAATGATCCACTTATACACCATCCTTTATCTACCTGCTACCTGAATGCCTGTGGATCGTTTGATGTATAATATGCAACATATTTATTAGGTGCATTGCAAAGGATCAACAGAAAAATATTTCTTCTTTCAACAATTTAAATGCAGGAACAAGAAATAATTTATTGAAGATTCTGGCACAAAATTTAGATTTAAAAGGTAAGCAATGCTTTATGATCTAGGAACTCTCAGATGTACAACTGTCTACTTTTAATCACTTTTCTTTTACTACTCCCACTAGTACTATTGGCATTTATTACAGAGCATGTTTGTAATCAAGATGATAACAATCAAAATTATTCAGTAAAACAAGAGAGACTAGACATCATCTAGAGTCAGAAGATTTGTAAAATATTTTCAGTTGTTTTACAGATAAGGTGGAAGTCTTAGGGTAAAAATACCTTAATTGAATCTTATTGATCATTTTAATGACAAAGATTTTGCACACTTATGCACATTAATGGAAATGTAATAACGTATGATATTTGTCATAAATATAATCATACCGTGCTCACAAATTTTCATCAAGAAGCTCAGAACTATACTCAGCAACCACTTCAACTGAGGTAGAAATAATAGCAAACTACTCAGTAATTTCTTCTCAAATGCTCTGAAGGATATCTTCAAAAGTACTTAAATCTCAATAAAAGAGAAATCAACTAATAAAACTAGAATATAAAATTACTAATCTCTGACAGATGCTAAAAACAAAACAACAAAAAATGATAATGGGAGGAAAAAGGCTAATTGAAATTCCAGTAATTTAATTAAATTAAAAAAAAAAAAAAACACTTAAAAATGTTAAATCTCAGTACACAATGATCTACTTATCTCTTCATTTTATTAATTCAGGACACAACAATTATGCACTACAGTTTATTGACTTTACATGCCATTTCTTATCTACTTCACTATTATACTGATAATTGTTAGTATTTGAAAACATTTTCAGTATTTGACTGAAAATAGATTATGAGCTTGCTATCCTCTTGAATTGATTTTTTTCAATGTCATTGCAGAGTGAATAATTTTACCTAAGTATGAATAAACAAAAAACAAACAAACAAACAAAAGTGTAATATCACCACTACTAATTTTTCATCCCATAAAGCTGAAATCGTGACTAAGGGAAGTAGGACCCTACTTCCATACAGGTGGACAAACCAAGCCACAAGGCCATCGCTAGTGGGCAAACCAGCAATTCAGTCCTTTGTACAAATGCATACAGCAAGACAGTAGCACAGCCAAGAATACAAAGAAGCCTTTGCATCTCTATCTTTTGCAATACCTAATACTATAAATAATCTTTGTCAATCATACCCTAGCTGTCCATTCTCCAAGGCCCTGGAGAATGTCCCCTACATTCTAATCTACAGTTAAAATGATATGCTGTAGCGACTACTTTCATTTTACTAAGCAGAGTATAAAGCTTAAGGAGATGCTGCCATTCCAGCTCATTTTGCCTATACAATCATAACTCCTGAGTGAGAAGGTCAACACGTTGAAGACATTTGTAGGCTACGTTCTAAAGATACTTTTTCTGGACACGCATCTTTTTCCCCTTCTTTTAGTGAGCCTAGAGTGTACAATGCAAACAGTTAATCAATGATAAATCATCTACAGGCAGTCCCACCATTCCCTAAAACAAGCAATAGTTTCACATCACCTTATCAAAGGACACATCAACCTTAGATGCTTACAGAATTATGGAAGAGCACGGCAAAAGCCAGAAGGAAATCCATACTGCAGATAGCAGATGTTCACAATAGAAATGTTTCACAACAGAGATTGTGCCAAGATGTCCTCCTCTGTCTACAGTTTTTACTTCTGTACTAGGCAAATGAGAAAGACACTGGAACTGCTGAAATACTACTGATGGCTGACAGGGGAAAAAATAAAATAAGATAAATTATCAACTTCCAAGGCTTCACAGGAAAAAGGTACCACAACACAGTCTGGGAATCCTTTAAAGTTTGGGGGACTTCACTAATTCCTGAACCAAAATGACAGGCCTTCTTGAAGGAAAGTTCTCTGCAGATAACAGGAGAAACAGACGTGTAAGGCCCAGGTAATCGGTGACAGTTTTTACCTTACAAAGGTCACTTTATTGAAGTGTTAATGATTCACCTACTTCCAGACATAGTTTTCTCCCAATGTGGACAAAGAAAAAGTTATAAAAATCTAGGCATTTCTATGTAATAACATTAAGAGTGATTTCAGACATTCAAAGTAAAGATGACAACTAAAAGTAGTTGTTAATTAGTCAAGCAATTAGCATTGCTTTACTAATACAAGAGTACTACTAAGTATTACTTTCCCCATGGAGAATTCAGTGAACATTTGTACTACATAAACAAGTTAAAATTACAGAAGCAATTATATATAATACATTTTCAAATGCAATTGTACTGTGTCTGTCTGGGAAGGAGTTAACTTCCGTCATAGCAGCCCATACAATGCTGTGTTTTGGATTTGTGGCTAGACCACTTTTGATTAACACACTCGTGTTTTGGCTATTGCTAAACAGGGCTTGCACAGCATTTTCTGTTCCCACTCTCAGATGAGGAGGCTGAGGATTGGAAAAGAAGCTGGGAGGGTGGACAGCTGGGACAGCTGACTTGATTTGGCCAAAGGGATATTCCATATCATATAATGGCATGCTCAGCAAAAAAACCAAACCAAACCAAACCAAACCAAAACAGATCACAAGGGAGACGAAGAAGAAGTGGGGTACAACCTCCAAGGCAGCCACTGATCAGAGACTGGCTGTGTCAGTCTGTCTGGGGTAGGTAAGTGATCACCTTTGTGTCACATGCTCTTTTCCCCTCTTTTCTTAATCTATTAAATTGTCTCCTGTAAGTTTTATTTCTTCCTTTCTTTCAGTTTTCCTATTCTTATCCTGTCCTGCTGAGGGAGTGAGGACTGAGCAAGCTGCTACGTGGGTGCTCAGGTGCTGGCCGGTGCCTACCCCGCACAATAATCTATGTGGAGGGTAGAATCCACATAGATTAGAATCTATGAATCTTAGAATGTTAAAACAATGAAGAAAAGGTAGTGTGCCTTTTGAAAAAGATGGCTTGTTTATTGCCATTCAGTAAAATCTAATAAAAGAAACACTGGATTGGTCAAAACAAGCACTGACAATAACTCTGTTCTCAATCAAAGAAGCTACTTGCTACCCTGAATAGCAAAATGTTTAGAAATAATCCAGTTAAAATTAGCTAGCAAAGATGAAATAATACTGTCAGACAATTGTTAGAACTAGCTCATATTATGAAACAAAGAATCTTTTCACCTCTCAGCCAAAAGTATCTCAGATTTAAACAATCCAGCTGTTTATTTTTCTGTATGTGTTATGAGAGAAAACTCGATTTTCATGAATGATTAATAATTTTTGAGAAAACAGTATCTAAAATCAAAGTAAGGCATATGCTACTTCTCAAACTGAGAGATTATAAAAAGTGGTCTGATGTATTCACACATCGTCCTTTGTGCAATCCTTGCATTTAAGATCAATATGACTTGTTAATGTAATGTTGTCAGCTACATGCCACTATTCATTTTTACAGTTTGCTAGTGTACAATTCAGTAACATTTTGAAGAACAGAAAACCCAAACTGTACCCTTGACTTTAAAGTTTTCAAGCAAACATTGACATAACTCACATTACTTAATAATTTCTTTCATTAAGCTTTTTCATAGAACATACTCTTTTCTGTTCCACAAAGGAAACCTAAATCAACTCAAACATGCACAAAGAATGTGCTGGTTACACATGCCATTGAGCCCTATGCAAGCCCAAAGCAGTAGATGAACACTATGTCCCCTTGCGTATGCTTTTTTAATTTTTATTTTTTATTTCCTGCTCTGCCACTGATCTTTTGGTTCATTGATTTCCAGTGCTATTACACTAGCCAAGCAAATACTTAAGATGAGGATCCATGCACTCCCACTATTCTATGTATCAACCTGCCTGCTTTAATCTGCCAAATAGCCCTCCGCAATAAAGGTAACATAAACAATGGAGAAAGGAGATAGTTTATGTCCTTCCTCATTCCGTATCAGAATAACAACTTGGCTAAAAATGCCCTAATCCTTACTGAATTCAGGTTCAGTAAAGTACTCATACAAATTGTAGAGGTGACTGGCTGAAGTATAGTTGATGTTTGCATATGCATACATCCACATATATATATAAATATATATATATCTAATCTTGTTGAGTCACAGCCTCACAGAAAAAAAAAAAAAAAGTGCATTTAATGAAAATTAGCTGCCCGAAATGAATGTACATCAAAACAGGCTACCCGTGCGACTTTGAAAAGATTAAGAATCTTATTAATTCCTAGATGATACTCATTTTTGTAAGTTAGTGAGGTAACCATTGTTACATGTTTATATAAAATCAGTGAACAGTTCTGATTGTGTAATAATGGAAAAAGTCCCTCAATACAAAACAAACAAACACAAACAAGCAAACAAACAAAAAAACCACCTTTAACATTTAAAAAAATGTCTATTCCTAGGATTTTCATTTTTTCCTTTAAAAGCTTAGCTTTTGGAGAAACTGCAGCCCACTAAGTAGTCTTAGCTGCACACCTTATATAGATACCATTTTGTATGCATCTCCATATTGAAGCAAGTCTTCCTACCTTTCCACTCTTAATTCTTTGTGATATAGCCGCAAATCGCTGGTTGAGCTCTGATAGTTTAGGCTCTATTACTTTCCTGCAGTGATCTCCACGGTTTGTCATCAAGTCTACTGCCTGGTCACGCACAGAGTCCACCTTTGGATGCATATCATTCAGCTCAGCCTTTAAGCGCTACAGTCCGTGAGCAAGAGACAGGGCTTGAAGTTAGTAATAAATGCAAAGAGAGAGAAAGAGAGAGAGAGAGAGTGTGCAAAGGAATAGGGAGCAAAACCACAAAGCAAATTCAGATAATTATGCATGAGCGTGCAAATACAGTATAAATACATTAGATAACATTCTCACATACATCTCTTCAAATTTATAGCAGGAATGTATCTACTTATCTGTTTTAAGATCTTCTAATGGAAAATAATGGTGAACATTATTTCTAGACAGGTTCTTATCTGCCATAATACAATCCTCAGCATATCTGAGGGTACACTCAATTATTTTATGTCCCTAATGGTAAGAAGAGCTGCTAATTGTGTTAAGACACTGGAACAGGTTGTGCAGAGAAGCTGTGGATGTCCCGTCCCTGAAAGTCTTCCAGGTCAGGTTGGATGGGGCTTTGGGCAACCTGGTCTGGTGGGACGTGTCCCTGCCCATGGCAGAGGGGGGTTGGAACCAGGTGATCTTTAAGGTCCCTTCCAACCGAAACCATTCTGTGATTCTATGATCGTAATTCACACATTATAGAACTCAATGTAATAGTTTTTGCTTTCATTACTGTTCATACTCATAGTGGAGGTAGGGAAAAATGACAAGATAAACACCAGTGTGATTTTTTTTCTATAAATCTATCACAAATTAAAAAAAAAGAAAAAAGAAAAAAGAAAAAACAAAAACAAAAACAATACTTCTTCTGCAATAATAATTTTAACAGTTGATCAGTATGGGCAGCCATAAAGAGATAGCTACAGTAGATAGTTTCACTGAGAGTTTCCCTGTGAAATGCCTTTGTGCAATACAAGTATATAACTGCATTGATGGCAAAGATTGTGCTTTGTACCTTGAGGTGGCAAAATTGTTCAACCTGCTACTAACATCTGTCCTGTAATCCTTCTGAGATCAATGAGCCATTGATTTATGCTCTGTGTAAGTGCTAGTTGGAAACTATGACTGCCTTGGAATTTGTAAAGATTTTCTTTAGTAAATGGTATCATTATGTTAGTGTCAGCAATACAATTCTGATTTTGATTTGCAAACTGTTTCTCAGGTAATACGCAATGACCATGGAGTTCAAGAGAAGGTAAAATTTCACACTGATTTTGGAAGCAAAAAAAAATCCATATAGATCACAACTTGAAGTTGTTTAACAAAGAAGTTGTTTTAAATAAGATACTTTAACAGTCACAATTACCTTACAAGTCAATTTTTCATCAGTTGTTCAAATGATGCAACTGGCCAAATAAAATCTCCTGATCAATACACTAACCCATTGTTACACAGTTTGTTCACCGTATGACAATATTGTTTGTGTTGTTGGTGGGCATCAATGCAAGCAGCATTTAGAAGATTATAACAGTCATATGACAGAGATATCAAATGCAGATACCATAGATATGAGAAAAGAATCACAGAAAAAAAACATAAAGAAACTAAAAATGAAAACACAGAAAAACGGCTTGTGTTTAACCAGTTCTGCAGAAGAATTAACTTCCAGCAAACATAGGTTTAATAAGATGCTGTTCTACACACCATGAAGTCCCCAAGACATAATAACATATCCGATTTTATTTCTGCAGGGATTTAACTTTTGTTATGCGGTGCAAGTTTATTAAGTTATCTACATGCTGCCAGAGGGCAGCTTTATCACAGAGAAAAGAATGTTAATCAATTTGTGATACCTTTCAAAATATGCTAGTTCTGACATATTTCTTTTTAGAATAAAATTAATGCTTTCCAGAAAATCGCATTTTTTTACCTTAAGAATTTCCTCTTTTTGCTGGGGCTTTTGCTTATCAGATTCATCCAACAGTATTTCAGCACGATACATCCAAGTCGTGACATTAGCTACTTTCTGATCAAAAGCCTCCATGAGCTTTTGATATTCCTGTATGTGAAAAAGGTAAATACTGCATACAAAAAAGTCATCAGAACTGAAATAATAGCCATAAGTATGCCAACTGTGGCAAACATGCATGTATTATGAAACTATGATTATTTTATATAATAGCTGCTTGTTTTGTGAAGGACAGAATCTATTTTATGTGTTTGCTCTCATTTTATATGTATTATTTCCTTGAAAAGACATTCTAGGAGAGACAGAAGCTTCCAAAGAGACAGGCAGGATGGTGATACAGTCACAGCAAGAAACAGGCATCTGCAGCTCGGTGCGACTGCTGAGAGGAACAGGAAGCTTATAGCCAGGCCTACTGAAGGTTAAAAGAAATTTCCCCCAAAACAGGTACAGAACTCTTTCCTGAGAGCCACTGAAGTCGATTGAAACTAAGTTTGAAACAAAGATGCACTTGCAAAATCACAATCAAGAAAGTTTACTTTGTATATAAAAATTTTATTTACATTTCAATGAACTTCACTGCTTTCCAACTCTACTTTTTAAAAAGCTATTGTAGTTTATATTCTGATATATATATATATATGTATTTAAACTTGAAAACCTTTTGTCTTTTTTGGTGAGCACACTAGAATGAGTTCTATGCATATCCAACTCAAAATTACAGATGAACTATATCCCTGTGCAGTACATGTTTACCACATACCCAAGATCAAAGATTTTGCTATCACTGTCATTTGGCCATCATATGTACATATATGTATTTTACACTGTTCTAACATCAGTAAAAGACTAACTCCCTTATACTTTTTTTTTTTATTATTTTTTTTTTTTATCCTGGGTTCTAGTAAATATTAACAAAAGAATTCAAAGCAGAGAAAGAGCGCAAGTGATACATATCTATACCAGTCTATAAACTCCATTATATTTCTTATAATCAGTTCTACATAGAAGCTGAGCTCCTACATCATACTGAATCAAATACTTAAGTCTTCCAGATAGAGCAGACATCAGCAGATGCTTGCACTTATATGCTGCTGACAGACAAAGAAGCCCTGTAGTGATGCTACATATCCATCACAGAAGCATTTTCAGAGCCACTTGGTCTCTAGTGAAGCTCTAAGACACCAAGCTCTGAAAAGCCAAGTCTTGATAAAGGCTACTGTATTCCTGTAACCACTTCTGTTTCTCTGGGTTGAAACTGCATTCTCATTCTGTCAGGAATAGGAACAGCATAAATTTTCCAAAGCATTCTGCCACCTGTATAGTTAACAACCTTCCTTGTGTAAGGGTTCAAGCTATCATCTGTTCATGACAGAATCACTTTAAAGGAAGGATTCAGTTTTATGACTACCAGTAGTTCTAAGCAGCTGGGGCTCCTGAGCCTGTATTAAATGTGGTTTAGGGATTTAGTTTGGACAAGGCTTAATCTGGTCCCCTTAACATATCCTCACCAAAATATGCACCAAAAAAAATGCCCAAAGGAGGCTCATGGAGTTCTGAAGGACTAAATAATTGGTTTTAGCACCTTAGGTATATATTGAGCAGGGCTTCTAATTCACTTGCTTCTGAAATTAATCTAGTTCAACCACACCACACCTACTCTGTGGACCAAAACAACATGCAAGTGGAGACTTACTTCCAAACTATACTATTGCTGCAAACAGAAATGCTAATGTAGCCAAACACAGCCATAGTTGTTCGTATCAATACCAAGACTTATTTTAACTGATTTGATTACTTCTTTTATTCTATTCATATTCAAGGAGTCTAGGTCCTTGGTAAAAACAAACAAACAAACAAAAAAAAAAACGTATTTTATTCATCAGGAGAGAAAAAAAAAAATACAGTCCAGGAACCACTCAGGAAGACAGGAATGGGAAGTGCTAACAAACAAGACTTCACAGAGCTCGCTCTCTCTGTAAACAGTCTGATCTTAAATATACGCAACCTACTAAAAAAAACAACTTGATTGTCTTTGTATCAGTATATTAGATAAGTATACTCTATGGCACCAGAAAAAGCAATTGTATGAGGATGATCACTTACAACCAAGCACCAATATTACCCACGTGGGCACAAACGCATTTTTCTTACCAGTAACAGGTTGAACCATTCCTCAGTACGTGAAGTTACTGCTATCCAATTACTGTTCAGAAGACTGAGTTTATCTTCCACTAGACTTTCTTTTCCTTTCAGCACTGTCTTCAAATTTTCTCCTAAATCACCAATGCTCTTAAGATTGCCTTGGCGTTTCTCAATCTCCTTTCGCGTTGCCTACAGTAAGCAGAATAAAACAATAAAAATTCAGAAAATTAAAAATTCTCCACACCAAGAAGATCAGACAGCCTGTAAGCTCATACTAGAAAACACTCTTTTGCTTCCTATAACTAGGGAAAGTGTTCTGTGAGGAGTAAGTAAAAAGTAAATTGCTTTAACTCTGATAAAATTGTAAGTGTTCTTCATACTCTCATAATAATTTTTGGCAATAGCTTCATTTTAAAAATTGTGAATTAGCTCTCATTCCATTTTTCAAAATACAATTTTAATACTTATTTTTTTTAAAAAGAATCTATATTTTACAATATTTATCTTGAGATATTTCGTTTGCATTTAATAAAATGACATACCTATGAAATAGCTTACGTAATAAATGGGACAATAACAAAGCATTATGATAACATCTCAAGACTTCCAGAACTCCACTGAAACTAGTCTTATGAAATATTTTAATATTCCTTTCATATTTGTCAGTGCAATCATTTTTCAGCAGAAACCATGTTCTCCTGTGCTAATAGGTTTCTCATTTCCTAGCTGTAGAAATGCATCTTTTCATTCCACTTACCTGGCATTTCACTAAGTGAACTAAAATATTAAAATAAGATATTATCCACAGACCCTCAAAGCTTGAATGACTAAAATATACATGCAGTGCTACAAGATCATATGACCTCATATATTTCATACCACCTCCCTCCTTACACTGTTATCATAATTTATGTCAACAGATTTAACTGGTAGGTAAGGTCACACAATTTACTCATCATTCATGTCTTAATATGTGTTGCAACATGCAAAGGGTCCAACAAAAGAAGTAAAGACCATCATATTTAGACAACATCTAAAAAGGCATGAATTTAATACTAAGCACTGATGGCATGTTGCAGAGCGTGACAATCTCTTTGAATACTCAAGGAGAGGGACAAAGTCCTTACACATAGTATCAGATATAACCAGTGTCTGGAGAAAAATTTCTCCGAGCTCCTAGTCACCTGATTGTAGTGATGTAGCCACATGTGATCTTTGTTTATAAAATAAAACTCCAACTGGAAATGAAGTGGTCCAAACTGAACACAAATCAAAGTTGAGAGAAAAGAAAGAATGACTGGTCTCCAGAGATACTGATTTATCTTTGGTAACTTGAACACACTAAAAGAAGAACCACTTCTAAACGAACTGCAGCCACAATTCTTCCATCTTAGGATCAGTGGTGTTACTGTAGAACTGTCAATGTAGAACTACTTTATCCCCTTCATGCTATCACACCCCTCACAGTCACACATCAGCATGATTTTGTTAATGATGTGTTGCTGGGGAAAGTAAAGTTTTCAGCTTGCAATAAAGACATTATAGAAATTGCTCTCTTAGGTACTATAGCATCTTAATAGTATATCCAATTTACTTGGCATATGTTAAGTTTAAAACAACTTCGTGTGTCCTATGCTTCACAGAATTAATGATTTAATTTTGTAATTTTATTTCACAGAAAAGATTTTATGTTTGCATTTCAAGTAAGTATGAGAAATTTCTCACATTCTACCAATTTGCTCAAATACAGAGGACTTGTAATAGCAGAACTGAGAGATGATTGAGATTATTAACAAACCACAAACTACAAAATTATATAACCTGAAATAGAGATTTTTTTCAACAGATTCATGTCAGAATGAAGGAAAAACAACCTGCCATTTTCCAGTACAATGTCATTGGTTTCACAATGGATTAAAAATATGATGATTAATAATAATAATAATAATTTACCTATAACTCACGATAGAAATTTCTGATCAGTTTTATCACCTTATCTGAACAATTCTCTGCCATTTGGAAAAGAATCTCTGAAGTACATTTACTATGAGTTGTAATTTCCTTTATATTTACATATACAAAAATTCAGATCTGTCTTGGGCTGTACACATCAATATTAAGCCTAACTAGAAATACAAACAGAAGGATCAGATAATTAAATGTCTGTTAAATAAAACTTCCATCCAAAACCTGGTTGTATGCTTTGTGATATCTTAGAAAAAGTCTGAGGTAATGGAACTCATCCAATGGACCTCATCCCAGGCACTGTTCCTTTCACAGTAAAGAAATAAGTTAAACCAAAGACCAGGTGCACCTCTGGGTAATGTGAAAATTAGCACTCCTGTGTATTATTAGAAAGTAGAGTAATAAATAACCAATGGCATAAGTAAGCACCAACACTTTTCCCACCTTTTTTAAAAAAATACACATTGGGGCCATCAACACAACATCAAAGTGAAAAAGCCATCTTCCGATTACTTCAAATCTCAATTATTCAAAGTTCTTACATATGAAATCCTGGACCCACTGAATTCAACTGAAAAACTAGCAAGATTGTAAAGACAGGAGGAATTCCACAGTGCATTATCAGCTAGGACCTTCCCTGTAGGATATAATGCATTACATCCCAGGTAAACTAACAATTTTTTTTTCTGGATCTTCTAAATAACATACATAATACCTTCTTTGATAACATTTATTTTTTAAATTTGACCTTTCTTCATCCAGTGACAGTCTACTTACATTTTATTCACTGCAATATAACAGATAGCATTGGACCTATAGCTTGGAGGGTTTCTGAGCAGTAGTTCATAACGGTAAGACTGCTGTGTATCAAATTAAACTGCTATTTTTTTAAATTTTTTTTTTTCAGGCAAACCAGAATTGTAGCTAAGTAACAAGGATGATGTTTTATTTTTATTATTTGTAGTTTAGGTACGTAGATTTAAAAATTCAAAATCAACAAAGGAGAGAAGAAAAGTTACATATGCCTCCACAAAACCTGTATATTGTGAATTACTCGAAAGTAATGTTAATAATTCAAATGTCTCTAAAAGAAATGACGGGATTAAAGAATTAATCAGAAACTGACATTATGGCCTTCTCAATAGTTGATTATATACATTTATTTGTTTATTCACAGCACATCTTTTATTTTTTATTACATTCTGGCCACTGACTATGAATCAGTTGGTACAATTTTCAGGTCATTTTATTTCACTGATTTCACTGACAGGAAATATGTTGTTAAATATGTTAGCTAATATAATTCTGCGTACTTCAAGCTAACTTTATACTCCCTGGTATTATACTCTCTAGCTGAAATATAACATTAAAGTACTAGAAGAATTATACTGCTGATAGTAGGGAGCAATAGAGAATTTTTTCTGGTAATACCACCTGCCTTTTCCTTTTGGAGAATATGGTTTCCTGGCAATCTAATCTTATCAGGCCAGCTCCTGATTAAAAGACAAATAAACCCCACAATGATTAACATCTTCCATGATAAATATGTCCACTAACTCAGTCTTCTAATTATAAATGGATTTTTAATATAGAATATTTAATGACTATTTTTCTACTCGTATGTCATTTTTCTTATCTATTATAACAGAACTGAATTCAAGTGGAAAGATTTAGCTTGTCTCTACTGAGTAAAAAGACACAACTCACAGTTTTCGGTATATTGCTCATCTCATTTCACATAACTCAGCCAACAAGTTTTTGTTCTGTCCTTAGAAAAATTCTAGATGTGCACAAATAACACATTTCCCTTCGTGTAAAGATTGTTGCTTTTCATTAATGTCATTTCCTGCTCCACTTGGACACTCCTTTTTACTTCTAGGTGTTTATTACTTGAAGACAATGTTCTCACAGATGATTTTGTTCTAACCTCTATAATTATCTTTGAACTCCCCTGAGTTCCATTCACTTTTAAAAACTCTTGGGTACTGAAAAGGGATTAGAAATAAGTCATTAATAAATATAACTGTTTCCTTGTTCTGTAAGGAAAAAAGATTATGATCTCTCTGCTTAGTTAGACTGACTGCTGCACACATCCAATTTTCAGTTCATTCACACTGCTGAGTTCTACCCCCCATTTTCCATGTTAGTTTTTCTGCATACTTTCCTCACAATGGCAATCTGCTGGGCCTAATTCATCTCCTGGTACATTTCTTTAGATTGGTTACTGTCTTCAGCAGCCTACTTATTCAGGAAGTACAAAGCCCAAAGCTGTGACATTAATCAGATACTGTGCAGACCTGCTTCTGGGCACTGAATTATTGACGTACTTTTTTTTACGATGCCACATTGAATTCAACATAGAAGTATCAGTGGCGTACTTACTTGTGAAGTCCTCACAATGATTTTAAAGTGTCCAAGGTAACACGAAACATTTCCTGCCTTTTAGTGGGAGCAGATTATTTTGGGAAAAAATATAATCGTATCACATAATATCTGCACATATTATATTTGGAATAATAAGATCTGCCACTGACACTATTTGTTGGATTGTTCAAAATTAAAAGTGTGCTCATATTTATGTGAATATTGGCTTGGACTTCCTAAGGAGAATCAATCCTGATAAAGGAATTATGAATACATGCAGTAAATACATAGTTCAAGAAGAGGCAGCCGTTTTCATTCAAAGTTGTTTATTCTTATTTTAGTGATCAGCTGACTGAAGCAGAAGAGTTGAGGTACTACATGAGGTCAGTCTTATATTAGGGGTTTGTGCTGAAGTTGAAGCCAAAATTTGCTTGTTACCAGGGTGTTTTTTTTTTTGCAACCCTTTATGTATCATTTCCTCATGAGAATTCATAATACTGTAGCATTAAGAGTAGTAAGTAGAGCAGTTCACCTGCTTGATATATTTTTCATGTTAATATTTCTCATTTTAATTAGCTTTTGTTAACTTTTTTTTTGATTGTTATAAGGTAAAAATATGTTGTACTTGTCGTAGCAAAAGTGCGACATAACAAGGACTTCCCACTGTGTAACTGTGCTAATCATCAGACTTTAAGTTCTAATTATGCTATTTCTGAAGCATTAAGGTTCACATCTAACAATTAAATGATACCAAAGACAAATCTTTCTATTTAACCTGCTGTGAAGCTATACATGTCTGAATTAACTTTCCTGAAAAAGCACATACGAACATACAGTTTATATTTCTGTTTTGGTAGAAATGTACTGTGTAGTTTAGCAACACCAAAGATTGTTTTTACTTTCTTTACCAGGTAAATGGACTGAGTCATGGACTAACTAGCAGGTTAGTTTGGAGGCATGACAAACCTCTAATATAATATCTCTTAAATATTTGACATGTCCTATATTATGTGTGATAAGATCACAATATTGATCAAAAGTGATGAGAGGAACTGTGTAATATTTTACTGTGAAGGCAGCAAGTGAAAATGAGAAAATACCATGCAGGAATGGGGTATCTTAGGGATCAAGGTTTTTGTTCCAAAGTCAAAGTAGTAATAGTCAAAGAAGTAACTGTAATATAGTAAAACCTGATCTTTACATATGCTCGGACATTACTTTTAAAACACTGTCATTCTTAGGGACTGATGACAAAAGAAAAGACTCCATATCTCACAAAAGACTTGTATTTTTTTGTTTGTTTGTTTTGTTAGTTTTTTGTTTGTTTGTTTTCTTGTTACTCATTTCATAAATTATCAGTGTTTCTCAAGGCTGAGGGCATCTTATCAAAGGGTTAGTGAAAGCTTGAAAGGGGCAGTTAAAAACAAAACAAAAAAACCACACATATTCAAAAAAATACAGGAAACTAGAAGCCAATTGTACACCAGTGCCTGAAACCACTACAGCCTTTCAAAGAATTTATAAAGTTGCCTGCACATTATTCAGGACCATACCCATAGAGTATGGTGAAACTGGTAAGATGTTTAAAGAATTTTTCCTATTAAGCAAAACTGAAGTGTTTTTTTTTTTTTTTTTTTTTTTTTTTCACAAATAAACAATAATGTTTACAGTTTTTTGTTGTCTTGTTTTGAAATTATATAGGAGCACTTACTCAGAATGCTGCTGACTGAACATAATTATTTGGAAGTTTAAAGCTTTGGATAATGATGAGCATGGTTTCCTCAAAAACACAGATTTTGGTATGTGTATGTAATGACGGTGTGGTTTGCTTATGTTCTGAGTTAGAATGGATTTTCCTTACATATGCAGAATATAAACTAGATTAGCTTCTGTTGAATGATACTGTGCTAAGTCTTTATAACACATAGAGATACACACTTTGATGTAGAACTCTTACATTCCTTTGTGATTTTTACCTAATTGTGGTATACATAGCAATTTTGAGGAAAGTTTCGTTTTAGGATTTGAATTTTAACCTAAACTAAGAGTTTGAAGTGAGGTACCATGGGAAGTAAGAAGCTCCCAGAGTGAAAATGAATGAGCTACAAAACAAACAAGGTAAGGGAACAAATATTCCACCTCCTGGCTGCTATCTGAACACATGGAATATACACCCTTCTGACATCCTTAAGCTTTCATCTGTTGGAGCTGTTTTACTGTTTAATACTTTTCTAACCATGAGTAGAATGGGATGAAAGAGAAGGCATCTCTATTTACATAGATACTGGATGGATAATTAATAGTACTCTCTGAAAAATGAAATTCTTATCTTTAAATTCATCTCAGTGAGGATTATTGCAGTATGAAGGTGAATTGTGCTATGGATACATGTATATACACCTCCATAGTATGTATATGTAAAGAGATTAATATGTTTAAAACTTTTTGAGCATTAATGTTATTGAAAGATAATGTCTTAACAGTTACAAAGTTCTGCTAATTAAAATGCTAGAATTTGTATTCTCTTTATTGAGCTTTCTTTAATATGCATAAACTGAGATATATAAAGGTACACTGTGTGTTGCAATGTTACCTTGCCCCAGGCAATTTCAGCATCCAAATTGCTAGGCATCCCCTGCACAGATGATCTCTTTGTCAATTCTGCATCTGTCGCTGCAAGCCATTCTGTCAGAGCATTAATTTCTTTTCGTAGCTTCCGGGACAATTTCAAGCATTTCTCTAACTCTTGCTTTTTTTCTGTAACCTGCGGAAATAAAACATGTGTTTCTTAACTCTTCAGTCTAACTGGTTTGATGATTCTTATAGTATATTCTAAGTGTCACTTACATATAAAAGCTTGAAATTTTACAAGCCAAGTTGCACTTTTAATATATTTGTCTTTAGTTCTCAGTATCTGCAATTTTGCTGCTAGAATGCAAGTACCTATAACAAAAACATGTGCATAAAGAGGCTAGTTTGAACTAGCAGAAGACCCCTGCAAATCCCCTTCTCTCTTTTGAAGTCATGCCTAGCAAACTAATTTAGAACAGATGAATTAACAGGCTTTCCCTGAGACACAGCATAAATGTCAAAATCCTTCAAGGAGTATATTTTCATACAGATGGCTATATAGTCATATTGAATACTCAACATTTTCTATCTGTGTAACTACACCATATAGAAGAAAAAAGACTCTCTGCCAAACAAACCCTCAAATTTTCAAGCACAAAAGTCATTGAATGATGTCAAACTAAGGCAACACAGTTAAACTTAAGTTTTGAACTTCTCAGAATGCTTTTTTGTTGTCTGAATAACAGTCTTTAAATGTAGTATTTTTGCATAGGATTTTTTTTTCTTCTTTTTCAAAGCAAACAAAAAATCAGCAGAAACATCCATCATTTGTAAATCCTTTCTATGGTTTACTAACACCTATTTGGGTTACTGTGGAACATACAGTTTGCACTACGTTCTTTGGTGTGTTCTTTATTAAAGCTCTCTCACACACCTCCCACCACCTTTTAAAAAATGTGTCTGCAACTTTAGTATGATGCTCCCAGAGCAGAATCACTCACACCCATCCTGCAATAGGAACACTTGTAGTTTGGACAGATATTGCTTTCTTTCATAGAGAACAGGAAAACCAAGGTGTCCAGGAAAACCGTGTCCCCATGCAAATCTGTTTGACATTGACTAAAGATTATGCACCTCTGTTCCAAATAAATCAACAACAAAAAGGTAAAATGTACATTTTCCTAAAGAGCTTCACAAGCATTTACTATGAGTAGGGTGTATTACAGACTTTTTAAAGGAAGTTTAGTCTGTAGACTGTAAACCCAAGTTTCTTTCCCACAGTCCACAATCCTCCATCATAGCCCTTTCTCTACTTCTTCCTCCTCATCTCCTGTCTGTTTTGTCACTTCTAGTTTCCTTAGAGCACCAACCCACGCTCACATTTGCCTGTAACCTATCACCCAGCTCAAGTCCCGTGAAATTGATTCTGGAGCTTTTACTTGGGAGTCTTCACCACTGACTTATCTGCAGCACCTTTATGTTTTTCTTTACACTTTCCAACCTTTATGGCCTACCTAAGTCATATACTACACCACTACCTTCCAATCTTCCAGCTACCCATGTTCACGACTTCACCCTCACAGCTTCTCAGTTAGGATTTTCATATGCTGAACATTCTGGATGAGAAGTAATATGGACAATATATGTGCTATTTTTAAAGTTCTTTTAAGCATATTACCTGATGCCCGGAAGGAAGGCCGAGTATTTGTCTTGACTGTCCTGCAAGGTATTTTGGTTAACATTCTGCGGGATGGGAGGAACACAATCTTCCCTACAAGCCCCTGAGCATGTTCAGGAAGAGAGGTAAGTTTCTGAATATTTAATAGAGCAGGCAGAAGACTAAGTGAAGGGGTCTCACATAGGAACTTACACCACAATGGGCATTAGGAGATTGGTAATTAGAAAATATGAATTAATACATTATGTTCTGCTGAAATTAAAACAAAATGCTGATCAATGAAGGTGGATTGAGAGAGTGCAGTAGGTCACAAACATTTAAAAGAAATAACCTTGCATGTCAATTAATAATTGAGATTGTAGCCACTGATTTTTATTTATGTATTTTTTAATTGCAGTCTTTGTATTTCTCCCTTAAAACAATAAAATAATTAATAAAAGCAAATTCATCTTGAATAAATACAAGCATATCATAACCGGAACTTCTAAGTTACACTTCTATTTTAGTTGCTTACCACCGCCCATACCAAGACCCTGTTTTTTGCTTAATTTTGTACACTGTGATTAATTTTCCCCACATGTTGACGGTAAGACTATTTCTGTTCATGAAATTAGGATTTTTTTTTTGGGTGTGGGGGGAGGGGGGAGTGGGCTGCAGGGGGCACTTTCAAATTTTTCCCCATCTCTATATTAGATCTTCTCCAAGAGTACAACCACTGGCAGCAAGTACCATTGTCTACAGTAGTATCAGGTATCTAAAACTGGTATCAGTGTATTCTAAAACTATGATGGCTTTTGAAGAAATATTTGTATGGATCTATACATCTCTAAACTCTGTATATACTGTCAATAATATTATCCTATTCCCATGCACACTGTGTATAACTGGAGGTTACAAATTTATCAGTTCCTGCTTATACTTTAAACGTAAAGATGTATTTCTAAAGACAAATAGGAAACAGTGCCACCTTAAGGCCTTCTGTTTCAGACAGTGATATCAAACATACTATCTCCATAAATTTACTCTATATTTTAAAACTATTTAAGCTATGTTAATGGTTTACTTGAAAGAATCTTTGTCTGTAATAATAAAAATACAATGAAAAAAATAGATATTTAAGGCAAAAAGAAAGGTATTTCACATCCAAATACAGCCAAAGTTGAATAGTCTAATTCCTGTGCAGCACTGGGCTTGTGAGGAATCACTCTAGCATGCATTGCCCTTAGGAGAACACCGAGAACATTATTACTGTCACTTTGTTTTAGAGAGTCTAGCCCCCTCTTCTGCTGAATTATCATAAAGTGATTTGTGAACATGCTACAGACCCTACATCATAGCTACTCACAACCAGCACACTACCTAAGCTGTACCTATTTGTGTGTATATGCATACATGTGTTTCTCTCAAAGAGAGAATAATGAATTCACAAATGAGTGAACGCAAGCACAGGCATGGAATACTTACATTAAATGCAACCACTATCACATGACATTTAACCACATTTTGTTTTCTTATAATTTCATTTCAAAAACTATTTACACTGAGGCCACCACTAAAGTTTCAAAATTATTCATCATGTTCTCAAAGCATATTTGGCTAGAAACAAAGGGCAAAATTTCTGGACAGACAAAACTCATTTCTAGACCAAAAAGGGGTTTAAAATCTGATACTACCTAATCAATTAGATTTATTGATAGGAATAGATATCCAAATGTGTATATGCTAAAAACAAAAGAAGCAAATTAAAAACCAAACAACAACAACAACAACTCCTCTTCTTAAGGGGAAGTACTTCTAGGTTCAGGATCTCAAGTATTGATACAAAAAAAAAAAACAAAAAACTCCGGTAGGTGTTGTACAAAATTAGTAGACATTGTAATTTTTCTGTCCACTTGAGAGAACAACACTTCAGCATGTTTGAATTACTGAATGATACCTCACACACTCTTAAGAATGTGCTTATTAAGCATTGTTTTAAATATAGGGGACCTCCTGAAACACTATATATGAAATCACACAAGTGAGTCTACACTTGAACATGTGTTTTCCCTAGGGCTACTCATTTCAGTCCTGAGATACCATTAGTTATAACTACTATCTTTTTTTTTTTTTTTTTTTTTTTTTTTTCCTTCAAAAGAAAGGCTATAGTTCTCCAGACTCAGTGCAATCAATTAGGACTGAAAATGGCTAAGTGATTATTCTAGTTCTCTAATTTTGGGCATTTGTGACCCTCTAAAACCATCAAATACCATTATATGTGAAAGCAAATGCGAAAAATTAAATCTAGGACAACAAAGGTAAAAACAACACTACAGATTTTTGAGAGACATTAGTTTTCAATATTGCTCACTTCAGATAACTAATGGCTTCCTAATGGCACATTTTTATCCCTTCATTAGTTGAGAGGTTTCCTCAAATAATGGCACCTGTCTAGCTGCAGCTACATTCAATACAATGTAGGAACAAATGCTACAGTCCTTTCTAAAATAATGGAGAAAACAAATATATTATATAATCTCCAATGATAGCTATCCACACCTTAATGAAGCAGACTTTTCAGTTTTATTTACACTCAAAAGCTTGATGTCTTTTAATACCTTTATTTTCTAGTAAGACAGAGAACTGTGTTAATTCAGATTCCCAAACTTGTTTTATGCTATTGTAGTCAGTGGGGCTCAATAATCACCATGTGCTTAAAACACATACTGACTGATTAATCATTTATAGTTTCCCAAAATTAATATATATATATATTCTTTTCATTAGAAGTGTATAAATTTTAACAATAAACAGACAACCATATCTGAATTTCACAGTCTTCACACAGGCACTTGCTGCACCCAATTTACTCTAATCTTACAGTTTTTAGAAGTTCTGTGGATAGTTCTAATGAGGGCAGGAGGAGGAAAACAGATTAAGGACAGCTGTTAATTAAATTATTTGCATGAAGTTTTCTTTAGGACAATGCCACAGCTCCTCTTCAGAGCTCAACAATCCTTGTAGGGGATTGCACTTCAGTAGCAGACAACACATTCCATAGATAACGCAGACCCAGAATAAAAAGTCTTTAGGAAATGATGCAATTTTTATAATTTTTAGTCATAGTCTTGTTGATACTGGTTAGTAGTCTGACTTTCCTATTGTCTGTTTAGTTGACTTTGAGGGAAAATTTGAGTGAACAAAAACATTATCCTGTTAGGAAGCATAGCAGCATCTTACTTTATGTGAGTTGATACAGAAATAGATGATGTAGAAATAAAAATTTTACACAATGAAAGACAATGCTTGGGAAATAAATAGAGATTGGTTCTATGAGGTTAGTTACATATAACTAATTTATCATTGGCGTAATGTAAAAAACTGCCACATTTTGAGAACTATTTGTCGTCGTTGTTTTTTCATTTGTTTTTTATTTTTCTGCAGGTGAAGCTGAAGTAAGAGAATATTGGGAATGTATTCATGTACTCCTCCTAACTATATGCTAATACACACTAAGTGGTCAAACTGAGCACTGTACAAATGTCAGAATTTTTTAAAAAAACAAGTTTCCTAAACAATTATATTCCAAGGCAATACAGTTCTCATGACAAAGCTCAAAGGATGATCACTGTTGCTCAACATGAAGAAATGTAATGATCCCTATGGAACAGAGGATGACAAATGACTAATTTCTAAAAAAGAAAGCTTGCTCATATCTGATATCTGATATGTTAAACAATGGGACAGTTATTCCACATACTCATAAAAATATTCTATGTGATTTATATATTAGGATATAGCAAACAGCTAAGTCAGGGTTTTCCATGAGATTTAAACCAGGGAATAGTTATGACAAGAACTGAGCAGAGTTGTAGTTAAAGTCAGGAGTGCAGATGAAGCAAAGCAGAGTGGTACACAAATGCCTCCTGGGGAAAGCTGCAATAGCAAGAACTTATGGTCAATTTCTGGAAAACAGCAAATAGAAGCAAAATACTTAAAGATCTGTACAACCAGAGGCAGAAGAAAATGAAAATTAGAATTCTCTTTTATCAAGTAGCTCATTGGGAAAAAAAAAAAAAAAAAAGAAAGAAAAAAGTTATCAATTCACAAAAAGTATTCTTCTGACCTGAAGTGTTTTGAAACTAGTGACTGTTTGAGGCATTAAAAGGAAACAACACCTACCTCTGCCCTCCTCCACCCAAACCAACAAACTATTAGAAAAAAAAAAGTAAAAAGACTTAGGAGATATAATTTTAAACTTTAATAAAGCAATTTTGTATTTTTCTAGAAGTTTTTTTTTTTTTCAGCACAACTGAATAGACATTCTGATGACTGCCTTTGCCTCATTAACTCACCATACCAAGATTATTCTTCAGTTTGCCAGTTAAAAAGAGAGTGTAATTTTGTATTACCAAATACACAGCTTACCTTTGCACCCAATTCATTATATTGCAACTTCAAAGCTGTAAGCCTTTCATCCAGTTCTTTTGGGTTCTCTGTTTGCTGCTTTTGAACAATCTGCCTCCCAGTTTTTATCACTGTTTCCACTTCAGACTTCACCTCACTCAGGCTTTTATATAATTTCTATTCAAATAGAAATATGAAAGAGAAACACCCCCATTAAAAGAAGAATGATAAAATGATCACAGAAAAGATAAAGCTATTAGAAAGATGCACTAGAATTCTCTGTATTGTTTGCTGCCTAAAAACACCATCATGCATGACTTCGAGCACCTCCCACTCCCCTTTGAAAACTGGGGAGTTGAGAGTGCTCATCAGATACCAGGTATGTGACGTAAAGGTAAAGAAAAACTCACCCTGAGTGTGTATGTAATTAAATAAATAAAAAAATAAAGTGTAATTAAAAGTTTGAGAAAAAATTATCACTTTTTCTAAATCAGAAATCAAATTAATAGATTCAGAACAGCCTATCACTACCAATATTATTTTCAGACATGTCAGCAAATGTAAGAGTAGAAATGTTATAGAAAATACATGCCATCAGTCATTGTTATATGACAAAGGTAATTTTCAAACTGATTTAGATAATGCAGTATTTAAAACAACAACAAACATTTTCTGTCAACTTGTACAGCTCGTTGAATGTATTTAAATTATATAGATAGCAAGTAAAGTCACTTAAAAATCTAACAGTTTTTCGTATTACTAAATCAAGAGACTGGTAGGGTAGAGGTTTTTCCCTACATTTATCAAGTGTAATTCTGTTAACAAACTTAAATAATTAAAAAATCTACAGGAAGAAAGTATCATCAGCTAAACATGACTTGGTACCTCAAGCAATTTACCAGCCACATGAATGCCCAAATTAACATTCATGTAAATAGAACAGAAGTTGAATTTATTATTCTATTTAATCTAAGATTAAATTTTGGTCTAAAAAGGAAATTCCACTCAACTTAGCAGTGGGAAGAGATTCCACAGAAATGCAGAATATATATTATCACAGAGGTATATAAAGAATGTGAAACATAAACCTTCTATGAAACTATTTTTGAGATGTTATATTTGAGATGTTCCATTTACATGGCAAAGCCTAGGTAGCAGGGGGGCTTCAAGGGTGACTTCTGTGAGCAGGACCCAAAAGCTGTCCCGTGTTAGACAAGAGACAGCTCCAGTCAGCTCGAAAAGCAACCCACTGGTGGCCAGAGCTGAGTGAGAACCAGCCCTGCAGGCCCCCAAGGTCAGTGCTACTCCAGGCACGCAGCAGTAGTTCCCCTGCAGCCTGTGGTGGAGAGGCCCCTGGTGGAGCAGGCTGTCCCCCTGCAGCCCATGGGTCCCACACGGAGCAGATCTCCACGCTGCAGCCTGTGGAGGAGCCCACGTGGAGCAGGTGGATGTGGCCTGGAGGAGGCTGTGGCCCATGGAGAGCTCCCGCAGGAGCAGGCCCCGGGCCGGAGCTGCAGCCCGTGGAGAGGAGCCCACGCAGGAGCAGGGGGTCTGGAGGGGAACTGCCACCCGTGGGGGACCCGTGCTGGAGCAGTTTGCTTCTGGGGAATGGATGGACCCCATGGTATGGAGCCATGTGGGAGCAGTTCCTGAAGAGCTGCTGCCTGTGGGCAGGCCGTGCAGTCTCAGTTCGGGAAGGATGGCATCCCGTGGGAGGGACCCCACGTGGAGCAGGGGCAGAGAGTGACTGTGAAGGAGCAGCCGAGACGAAGAGTCAGGGACTGACCCCAGCCACCACTCCCCGTTCCCCTGTGCTGCTCGAGGGGAGGAGGTGGATGGGGAGAAGGTGTTTTTGGTTTGCTTTTAGTTTCTCACTGCTCTACCTTGCTGGTAATAGGTAATAGATTTTATTAATCTCCCTATGCTGAGTCTGTTTTACCTGTAACAATAACTCTTGAGTGATCTCCCTGTCCTTATCTCAACCCTTGAGCCCTTTTTCATCGTATTTTCTCACTCTCTTCCTTTGAGGAGGGAGAGTGAGAGAACGGTTGTGGTGGAGCTCAGCTGCCCATCCATGTGATACCACCACAGATGTCTAGCTTAATTCTGTGTTCTGGCATTTTGCTATCATGTGCTGCAAAATAAATACACTGTCCTGTACACTTTGACAGAACTGCAGAATAAATTACACTATACTTTTTTTTTTCAGCTGTAATTTTTTGAGCTTCTCTTTTATCAGTGATATCTCTCACAACATAAAATCTGTGTCTAGTATACCTGGACAGTAAAGACATTTTTTCCAAGCACATTTTCTCCATTATCTGAATTACCAAGATGACTCTCAACATGATTGTTATTTCATTTACTTAAAGGCAGTAGGTATATAAACCAACTACTCTCTAGGTACCCTATATAAAAGATACACTCTTCATCACTGAAAATATGCCAACAAATTAGGAAGCTGTTGTGTGATAGACACTGGTCATATCTGATCAGATAATATGAGTAGATTTTTAAAACAAGTATCATGAGATTCCTTGTAGAGAATAATGATCTAAAAACATATTCCTACAAGATGATAGCTATGGGGCTACAAAAGCTAGCTACTGAGTGAAACTAAGCACAGGGATTCTAATTACCATGTAATTCTGATAAAAATATGAATTTAAAGGTAACTGCATTAAAAAAAAATATGTAAAAAAATAGAATCAACTTATTCCACACTTATTTTTTTAATTCTTACATTTAGGTCTGAAAGAAGTTAAGGGAAAAAAAACTGTCTTCAGGCATGCCAAAGTGCCAGAAAACAAACAAAATAAAAACTAAACAAAACAAAAACAGCTGAAGACAAGCATCTCATTGCCCTGATATTTGCTGTTAAAATCTCCATTTTACTGTTATCAAAACTGTGTTCATCTTTATCTCTACTTCTTGTCAACAATAAGGGGGTACAGGATTACAAGGGTATTAAAGTGATGCATACAGATTTTTCCTCGTATTCTTTAGGACATATTCAGGTCTCTTTTGCTCTTGTACCATAAAAAAGACACAGCATGACATCTCATGAAAGCTGCAATGGTTTTGCTTTATGTTTTGAGTTTCCTGGCTAGAAAACCAGGCATTGCATGCATCGCAACCCCATATATTACAGCATTCCATGACGTTAGCAGACGGTGGAAAATAGATCCCATCCATGAAAATAAACTCATATGCAAGATGGGAAGGGAGGATTAGAAAGAATTCCTGACTTATATTCTCATATAGTGGAAGTCACAGAATCACAGAATGTTAGGGATTGGAAGGGACCTTGAAAGATCATCTAGTCCAATCCGCCTCCTGGAGCAGGAACAAGATACTGCCATACCCTCTGCAAGGAGGAGGAGAGGCCCACAGCCCGCTCACTCCTACACTCCCTCTGGGTTGTTTGCATACAACCAGGCATTCTTCCAGAATACCTTGCTATAATTTAACTATAAATGCACCCTGGAGTATATAGCCCTAAATTTCTTTGGTTGGGGCATATAATTGGGGCATAGCTGAGATTGGAACCTGTATACAGAGGTCATGTTTTTTCCTGAGGCAAGGTAGTACTCATTCAGTCAGCTCAAAAATACCCCGTGACTGAATAAATTCTGAAAGTCCATGCCCATCGTTTGAAAGTACACTGAAATTAGAATATTTTATTTTTTTTAAATTTTGTGATTAACTGATACTTTGTTTCTCATCCTGAATTCCAGATAACATTCTGTCCTCTTTAGCTTTCTCCATATAAATTCATATTTTCAAGATTTTTCATTCTTTTAAGTATCCTACGTTTCTTTGTCATGATGGAAGAAGACAACACCATATAAAAAGGAAAAATAATTTACTTTAAGACTGCTAGAGAAATATCACCATGCTATTATAGCTTGGCAAGCTCTGAAATCGAACAGTTTTAAACATATAAATGTTCTTCTAACCTCATTTGCAAACAAGGGAAATTGGACAAGGAGGATAAATCCCTTCTCTCTGTCTTCTCTCTCCACCTCCTAACCATATCCCCCCCCCCCCCCCAATCAAGGGTTAACTAAAAAGGTTCCAAATACTTTCATCGCATAACTTTCCTCTTAAATCTTTCTCAGATTTTCTAATTCCTCTCACAGGCATATTAAAATCATAGCTGAAAATACTATACATTCTAAGGACTG
Organism: Cygnus olor; assembly: GCF_009769625.2. Classification (NCBI taxonomy): domain Eukaryota; kingdom Metazoa; phylum Chordata; class Aves; order Anseriformes; family Anatidae; genus Cygnus; species Cygnus olor. Next base: position 121,433,577 of record NC_049169.1, on the reverse strand, counting down.
AACAGACAGGAAAGAGAGTATTTTTATATGTATTTTTATATATTCACCATGCAGTGATCCAACTGTGATTGTACTACTTCCTGCTCAACACTGTTCAACTCCAACTTGGGCACCTGCAGTTTCACTTCATCTAAAATTCTTTTACATTCTTGTAGACGTTGTTCAAAATTGGCTGGCTTTTGAAACAAGCGAAACTTCACAGAGACATCCTGCAGCTTTTTCTGAAACGTAAACAGGGATGAATATTAAATGTCAAATGAAATCAACATTGAAGACAAGCCTTAGATCCATTTCAGCATGCTTAGAAAGCATTATCAATCAGCACAGTTCCTCATTTAAACATTTGAAATCTTTTTTGGGAAAATACCAGCAGCAGAGAATCTTGGTCTGTATGGGAAGAAAAAGATCATCCAGGGCACTGGAAGCAGTAGAGACAGGGACAAAAGAGCCTGTGTAATGGACTGAAGAAACAGAAAGTTTTTATATTATCCAGTATGTATAATGTTGGGGATGGGAAGAAAATGGAGGTTTAGAGGCTTGAACATAATACAAAGAGTTCTAGAGTGGATGGCCATCAGCTCTCTATCATGTTGCTGCTTCTCGGTATTAGGAGTGAATATTTTAGTCCCTTAAATGAACTCAAATAAAATTGCTGGGCCGTAAGTAGGTCTAACGCAAAAACTTAATCTATAAAATTGATTTATATTTCAATTAAAAAAAAGAAAAAAGAAAAAAGAAAAAAAAAACACCACCGTAACCTAGAGGAAGAAGAAACTGATCTGAAGGCAAAAAAAAATAAAAAAAATCTATGAAAAGCATGGCTCCTAATTTCACAATTTTCACAATTTGTTATCTTTGTCAATTAATTATATTGCTTATTCACATGATCCCTACCTTAGGGGGAGGGAAAGTAATTAGAAATAAAGCAAAGAAAGGGCATTTTAATTATCTACAGGAATAAGAACTCATTTCTCTTTAGAAGTATAGAGCAAACTACTAGTAGGGTAAGTTTTTCTACTGTTTGAAAAATAGAACATCACTAAGAAATGGATAACTAATTAAATAGGAACTCAGCATTTGCAAACACAGTTTTGATATTTTGTCTTCAAATCTTGGACACTTTATACCAATACACTGTTTTCTGTACTATACAAACTTCAGAAGAACTATAATAAGGAACAGAACTGGACTATACATAAAAACATATGGCGTTATTTAATTTTTATTTTTTTATTTTTTCAAAAAGAGAAATCATGCTTACCATGTTTATTAGAATTCTATGAAAGAGCCAGGAATCATATTCTAATATGAGTAGAAAACATTGCTAGGTACCACAGAAACCTTAATCATAGAATCACAGAACGGTTTCAGTTGAAAGGGACCTTAAAGATCACCTAGTTCCAACCCCACTGTGATGGGCAGGGACACATTCCACCAAACCAGGTTGCCCAAAGCCCCATCCAACCTGGCCTTGAACACCTCCAGGGATGGGGCATCCATAACTTATCTGAGAAACCTGTTCCAGTGCCTCAGCACCCTCTGAGTAAATAATGTTTTCCAAATATCTAATCTAAACCTACACTCTTTTAGCTTAAAACTGTTACCCCTTGTCCTATCACTACACTCCCTGACATAGAGTCCCTCTCCAGCTTTCTTATAGGCCCGCTTTTAGGTACCAGAAGGACTTAGATTTCTAACACTTCTTTCTGACAACGTTCCTTGTTAAACTCTCTTAATGAAGTTGAGATCCAATGGGGTAAGGAAGGAAGTAGCTCCATGGATAAATAAGTAAACAAATGCATAGGAATAAGAAACATAATTGGAATAAATGATATCAGTTTTTTCTTCAGTGTGTTTGCCTACACTAAATTCATAATTAGTTTTTCTTCTTCTTGTGATACTTCAACTTGATGAAGATCAAGTCATGGGGGAAGCTTGCAATGGCCCATCATTATCTGTTACAATTTGTGTTGGTCAATACATTAAAAACGACATAGAAAAGAGAGAGAATGGTGATACTAATGGTAGAGAAAATGAAAGTCATCTGTGAGGAGTCACTGAAAGATTGCAGAGTACTGCAGGTCTATAGGAGAAAAACAGAAATAGTGTTTAATCCTGCCAAAATTAAGTAATGATCATCATAAAAACAAACAAAAAAAAACACCAACAAACAACAACAACAACAAAAAACACCAACAAACTAAGCTTTATATACAAGTGGGATCTAAATTATCTAACAGAACTCTCACTGGAGTTATAAGAGATACATATAATAGTTACATTATATACTTACATATCTCTCACAGTTAAGAAAATATCAGGCCAACACTTAAAAGCAGCCAAAAAAACAAATTGGTTATTTGGAACATAAGGAACAAAAGAGAAAATACATGTCACTGTATAAAAGTCACTGTATAAAGCTACATTGTGCTCAAACACTGTGCAGTTTTGATACCCTCATCTCAAAAACAAACTGTAAAAATAGAAAATGTGTAAAGAAGAATGACAGGGCAATCAAAGCTATATATCTCAAGGTCTCAGTATTAGCTAAACATACTAGTCAGTCTGGAAAAGAGACAACCAAGGGTGAGTAAAATTAGCAGCATGCAAAAAGTTGAATAGCAAATGACATCTGTTTCTCAAAATCCATGAAGAAGGTGACACCAAATTAAACTTCTTACAGGAAACACAAGATGAACAAAAGGAAGACTTCAATGTGTAGCATTCAGTTAAATTGTGTTCAATGAACTTGTGGATTCTAGCAGTTTACAAAAATTCATAAAGCCATTAGATATGTGTTTTTAAATACCTCTGACCCAGAAGACTGTCAGCTGCAAATCACTGAGGAAGCATCACTAAATGTTCATGTTACTTATCACTGACTTCTGGCTACTGCTGATGACATGGTATTGTACTAAACAGATCTTTGGTCAGACGTAACATGAGAATTCTTTAAACGCATATAAAATGTAGTTAGCCAAGTTTATTTCATACCAACAGCTGAACTGATGGCAGTGCTCAAACGTTATAGTCAGGTAAACTTGGCTGGCCTGTATAAAGGAAGAGTACAGAAACAACTGAGGGGAGAAAAGGAAAGACCACAACTAACTCATTATCATTCATTGCTTCTTTTGAGAAAAATAACTTAGCTAGAAGCACAAGATTTGTATTTAATTCAAAAATGAAACTACATGTAATTAAATATTTTTGGAGATTTTCCATTTGTTTATATCTTACTATCTTCAATAATGTTAAAATATCACTTTTGATATAGTGTTTTTTTTTGTTTGTTTTTACTATGACACACCATGCTTACCTTAAAAGACAGATGAAAGTCATAAAGAAACAAGAATGTCATTTGTCTGCTGTGTGATTTCTTTCCACAAAGGTATTGGTATCAAATTTTCAAAAATAGCAAATCCTCAGACAAGATTCCTCTTCTGCGTAACAATTCTAGCCTGGTAGGACTAACTAGGTATTAAATCAGCATGGCAGAAATAAATTATTATTTCGCTAATTCAACCTTTTCCACTTAACTTCGAAAATAAGAATTCTCAACCTACGATAATCCAAAAGTCCGAATAAATTTGGTCACCGAACAGCTGTTTCAGAGTTTAACTGCAGTTTCAGAATTTCACTGCAGCTACTTCTTTTCATAATTGTTTATTTTCTGCCTAGACAGTTGAACTAATATTATAATGAATATTTAAGACAAATAAGCATTTCTTAACGAAAAAGAAAAATGCTTTTGTTATTTATTTAAAAGTGAGTACGCTCTCCAGGAAAAAAGTAAGTAAAGATAGATATGAAATCTGGGAAAGAATTCAAGGGAGCTCACTGGCCTAAAATCAAATATAAGTATTTGGAACTGAGGTTCTAGCTTTCAGCTTCTTGGGGCATACTTACATTACGCATGCACCAAGTGTGATCAACATCCATGTAAATTTGCTAGTTTTTGTTCATATGTTAGCTAGTGTAAGTGAAACGGATTTTCAAAATGATCCCACCAATTTGTCAAAACTCAAACTGATATATCTGGTCATCTAGAGAAGCCTTTAGAGGGAAAAAAAAATATATATCTGCACAAAGATAGACTAAGAAAAACAAAATACATGCAAAAAGGGTAGTGTTCCTTTGCATGCTGTTGAATTTACAGACATTTAGATACAAAGTCATCTGATGCCTTGTCCTGGTTTCAGGTAGGACAGAGTTAATTTTCCTCCTAGTAGCTGGCAGGGTGCTATGTTTTGGATTAGAATGAGAAGAGCGCTGATAACATGCTGATGTTTTAATTGTTGTAGAGCAGTGCTTACACCAAGCCAAGGACTTTTCAGCTTCTCGCTCTGTCCTGCTAGCGAGCAGGCTAGGGATGCAGCAGGAGCTGGGAGGGGACAGACCCAGGACAGCTGACCCAAACTGGCCAAAGGGGTATTCCATACCATCTGACGTCATGCTGAACAATATATAGGGGTGGCTAGCCGGGGTGGAGGGGGGGGCCGGCTGCTCGGGGATAGGCTGGGCATCGGTCAACGGGTGGTGAGCAATTGCATTGTGCATCACTTATTTCGTACACATTATTACTATTAATACTATTATTATTATTATTATTATTATTATTATTATTATTGTTGTTGTTGTTGTTGTTGTTGTTATTCTTTTCCCTGTCTTAATAAACTGTCTTTATCTCAACTCACAGACTTCACTTTCCCGTTTCTCTCCCCCATCCCGGAGAGGGAGGGGGGAGGGTGAGCGAACAGCTGTGTGGTGTTTGGCTGCCAGCCGGGCTGAACCACAACATGCCTACACTTCACTTTTGAAATACAGGCAACATGGTAGCTGCCATGGAGACCATCAGGAGGTGAGTTAGTGTGAAGGAAGACAGGAACATAGGAAACACAAGTATTCTCAAAAAAGGAAAGCTAGTCCTGTAGATCAAACACTGAAAGTAACTTTTTCATTTTGAATTAAATAACTTTTAAAAGGGCATTCATTTTATTCATAATAAAATATAAAACTGAAACTAAGATACCTAGAAACATTTGACAGAGATGAAGAAAAATATGGTCTTGTTTACTGTGAATATCATAACCAAATTCTTCATCTTTCCCCATGAACGATGGCATTACTAATAACAATGGTAACAACAGTTTGTTTTGCAGTCTGGAGAACTTTGGCCAGAAATGAAAGAAACAAAACAGTTAAGAACCCATCAGGGATTAATCAGTAAAAATGTGTATTGTTCTTAAATGTTAATTAAATCTCCTTCAGACAGAGCTCTCTACATCTATTAAGCAAGGTGAAATACTGCATTAGTTAACACTTTAAAACTATGACTGCAACGCACTGCTCAGCTTAGACTTTATTCTTCTTCTTCCACCACTCCCACTTACACTGTGAACTGTAAATGAAGATATATGAAATACAGGACAAAGACATTTAAAATCTGGTTCATCACAATTTAAATGCAGTTTTGCCAGTCTTTCAAAAACAGTATCTTTAAATATTTTCATTTACCTCAAAGGCTATATTAAAAAGCCCCTGCAGCAACTGCAGCACGTTCAAAACAACCTTTAATCAGTATCCATACAAGTTGGTTATGCCAACTATGTCTATTCTAAAACCGTTGCCAACTAGTTATTCAGGTTGTAATAGAAAAATGGGCAGAATTGTATACTTTATTCTTTCTAATTTCCTTATTAGAAAGGAACAGCTAAAACATAAGATATAGCTTAAGAATATTTCACACTATAGTAACAGTATTACTAAGGCTGTTTGTTTGCATGACTGAAGAAAAAATGGAGGAAATAAAATTTGCATACCTGCGCCACATCGATTTGAGATAAAACTCTTTTGGCAGCATCTTTGCCCCGGTTTCGTTTCTTCATTTCTTCCAAACTAATCTCATGGCTTGTTAATTCAGATTGTATTTTCTATTGAAGAACAAAGACTATAATCAGAAGTGTTTCAAGAAAATGTTAATCTTGTTAATATTATTTGGAATAGTTGACTTTGAAGTTTATTAAAAGTAGTATGATTTATACTGGATCACTAGAGGAAATTATTCAAAGAATTACTTGTTCACTGTCCCGTAAATTATTCAGTCTAGTTTCTTCTGATCATAATGAAACCACCTTCTCCTTCCCAACCATATAGCTCTCTGACATGACAAAAATTATATAATATTGCTAAGAAAATTGTGATTAAACTGCATGCAAAAAATAAATATTTCTTTCTTCTGAAGGAAAGCAACTATTTTCATTGGAAAGAAAAGCAAGCATTAATCATAGAAAAGAAAAACACAAATAGAAAAGTGATTTGCTTCACTATTTTTGTATTTTGTTTATCATTTTCACAACATCAGCAGAAGAGTTGAGCGAAGTCTGATCAAAGTATCCTGTATGTACATAGCAAGTATTTTAATTTCTACTTGTCATGGTGATTCACTGAATGGACAGTAATATTTAGAGCAAACTACAGAATTTTAAAAAAATATGATATTTGATTTGAGAAAGCATGGAAGGTCAATTGAAAGGACAATGCAATACATGGCAAAAAGGTTTATTTAATAGTTTATTTTGTAATATTTATTTTCTCCTTGTCTAAGTTTAAAATATTGCCCTTGAGGTAGATTAGAATTGTAACAGGATTCTCTGATGTGTTTGAGTAGCAAATGGACCAAATTTTTGGTGGTGACTTGCTCTTGGTGATGCTCTTGAAGCCAAATCATTTCTTGATGTCTTGGAAGTCAGAACTATATATACAAGGAAGAAGTCTAAATGCTACTAAAATACACTACATCACATCCAATATTTCAAATGTTTTTCTTCTGCACCTCATCAATTAACTTTGGTGTATTTTCCAGTTTACTTTATTCAACCTCACAGTGACTCCAGAAAGCATATAATTGAATGATTCTCATCTGAATAGGTCAGAACAGCACAGTACAGGTAAGTAGTAGTGTTTATGAAACTAGGTATTATGGGACACTGCATGAAAATTGATCTTTTTTTTTTTTTTTTTTAAATTGCTCTGCAGGTGAGAGATGAAGCATAACCTACTCTGACAGCAAAATATGGAATTAGGGAGGAAAAAGACATTACAGGAAAGCTTGAAAGAAAATGAGTAAGGGCATGTACATAAGACATGTAAAGATTTTCTGTATTCGCCACTGCTATTCACAGTCTCAGCAGAAAGATTAAATGAGTCCTGACTATAAGACAATTCATAACACCTGCCTATGATGCCCCTGTTCATCCAATTTCAACATGATTGTTTTGACTTTTTTTCATTCTCTTTGACTCGTGAATTTATTACATGGATTTCTTCCAAATGTCCATATGAAAACACTTATTTATTTTCATTTCTATTATTCCCACCTCTGCTTTCCTCAGTGGTTCCTGTCTGCTTTGTCTTTTAGTAAAGACTAAAATCTTTGCAGCATGAACTGCCTTCGTTTCTAGAACATCACAACACAATGTAGTATATGCATATATAAATAACACTGTAATTAAATTATCATGTCCTACGGGTTAAGGATGCTCATTTTCTATCTCTGACTGGCATTTTTTTTCAGACAGTTTATGAATTCACAAAACATATATATGTATGTGTGTGTGTATATATGTAAATATAGTTAGTTTTACATATATATATATATATATATATATATATATATGACCAAATGAACAGATTGTGCCTATTGCCATAAAGACCGCTTTTAGAACAAAAAGATTTCAGTCTCCAGGGCATGGAATACTTTTTTTCCTTGAACTACTAGTCTTAATTTTAGAAAGATGAACAGTGAAATGCAGAGTATTGATATATTGACAAAAAAAGAAAGCAGAAACTGGCACTATAGCTAGTTGAAAACCCTTCCTATCTTCAATCAGAAAAAGGAAAGACAGAAGAAACAACATAATTGTTTGTCTCATTTTAAAACTGAGAGAATGTGGTACAAATCTAAGTGCAATCTTATGCATCTAGAACAGCATTTGGAAAAAAGCTAGTAGGGCATAAAAGCAAACTCTGTAATAACACTTGCAACAGAAAGCTTATATGTCATTTCCTGCTACCTGCTACCATAATTAGAAAATCAGTCATGATATATACAAAAACAAAGAAATGTCAGTCAGGAATAATCAGCAAAATTATAACAATGGAAAGTAATCTGAAAAAAAAAAAACAAAACCAACAACAAAGACATAAACCACAAAATACACACATCTCTGGTATTTAGTTAAAAAGCAAGCAATTTATTTATAATCAAAGGATAAAAATACAAAAATGTAAGAGTATATCTTGAATCAATATTGTAGAACGATGGCTGCAAAGATTATGTGGGGTCTAATATGCAAACAGATTTTCATATGAGTAGTGTTGAAAAGACTACACTATGAAAACAGCTTAAAGTTCAGTTGATCTAGTACCAGCAAGTTGCAAAAAAGTTTGAAAGACATTCAGTAAAACATTAAAACACTGGGGAAACTGCTTTCTCATGGCACAGATACTACCTTCTACCCCAGAACTGCAGGAAACCTCGTCTGTTTTGTCTGCTCCTTACAAAAGAAGGAAACTCTGTTGGCTCTGTTATTTCGGGAATGGATTCAGGATCAAGTATTATACTGCATGCTATCCTCCAAAATGTCTTTATTTTACATTGCCTGACATCATTGTTAGATATTTCATACTAGTTGCCAGAAATTCATAATGCAGGGAGGACTTGCAAGTCAATATTGACTATGCTGGCAAGATCAGCAAATTAGTAAGTTCTCAAAAGAACTTACTAAAAAATGCATATTAACTAGCTCCTTTTTGACCTCATCTTCTACATACAGCTGAAAAAAATAATTCTCAAAATTTCCAGCACAGGAAATGTAGATACGAATACCTTCTACATTAGACATTTTATGAGGCAGATAACCATGTAGTCTTTGTCTCAAAATGTTAGTCTGAAGACAATGATGCATGGCATTATTCTTGTCAAGTAATACATCACATAACTGAGCAACTCTGCCATTATAGTATCATATTAACTTTCGTTTGAACATACCACAATGATATTTTAACAATGGATTAATAACTATCATTACTTAGAAAATAGTAAGGCGCGTAGTGCTTATCACTATTGAACCGGATTCAAGGAGCTTGTTGAAAAGACAAAGTATGGTACTTTTTCTTTTACTCTCCAGAATGAATTTTAGTTATGTCTGCAGGGAGAACAACAGACAAGTTATTCATTCAGGTGAGAAGTGAAAGAAGTATATTTTCTATCCCATAATATAAAAAAAGAATATCTTCCAGACTAAACAGCGGTACAAACTGGGGATTCTCTCTCTGCACCAGGAGTTATTTAATAATAACAAAGCTATAAATAATTATCTTGAAAATCCTTTGTCACATAAATTTAATATTTTCAGTACAGATCTATTTATTTTTTTTCCTGTCAGTTACTGAATACTTGAAAAGAAGTCAGCAAATGGAACATTCCTGTGACGATGACTTCATTCCTTGTATTTTCTTAGCATTTTAAAGGAGTTAAAAATACCTCAGTTGGGATAATGAGATCAACCATACAAACAAATCTGAAATATTGTTTTAGGCTTAACCTTACTCTAGCTTTTATTATTAGTAGTAATTAAACCTTGAGGAATCTGAAATGATTTATCTACATGTTTTTTTGTAAATTGTTTTGTGTGAATCTTTACTTGAGTGAACCAGTAAGTAGAAACTGTTGGGTAGCAGTGCCTGTATAGCATTAAATTCTCAGAGCCACATGGTGGAGTAAGAAGCACATGGAATTTACATTCCAAAAATGATAGAAAGAAGCTGAATATCACATACTTAACTTTGAAGACTCCTTTTTCTTTATGCCAACTTTCTGAATAAACTAAATTGATCATTTCAATTAAAAAGAGCTAAATATAATTTCATTTTCTCAGATTTGTTTCTGATTAGCTGAACCAAAGATTATTCCTCTTATCTAAGCTCTAAACTGTTTTGAATTTTTGAAGCAAACATGGAGACACACAAAGCTCCCTAGCCCTCAACAGTTTTCTGATCATCAATTCATCCAGATTTATTTATTTATGTTTGAAGAAATGCAACACATATTGCTGAACAGTTTGTTAAATCTCTCAGCACGGATAAACTGACCTCTGCCCAGAAACCATCATCACTGACTCGAAGATTCCCTGTCCAGCTGTGCAGACAGTACTGCAGGATGCCTTATATGAATGTGCTGTTTTCAATTCCACAACAGAGCTGTGCCAGCAGAGACTTAGGAAATTAGGAAATGTGCCTACTCTGCCACTGCTTAGGACAGCCATTCATTTATGGAATGATTCAGTATATTTACCTGCATAAACTTGATTGTATATTCCCTTTTCCCCTAAGGATTTTAAAGAACTTCACAACTGAACTTCAAAGATCTTGATTATTTGCGCTGAATTTGTTCACTTGTTAATTACGTTTTTTTCCATTAGGTTCCACTTGTAACTTAAAATAAAAACATGAAAGGGAAAAAAACAGCAGCCTCTATGCTTTTTTTTTCCCCAACGTGGACATAATATAATCCTGTGAATTCAACATCAGACAACAAAATCTCAAGAATAAAAACAAGTTCTGCAAAAGCAATGAACTGAAATTCTCCCATGAAAAAGTGTGCTAATTAAGGTTGGTTGAGTTTTATGCTGCTTCAGTTGTTGAAGTTCGGAATTAATTCCTTTGACACAGTCTGTGATCATTGCCAGACTTGCATTTGAGGATGCACATAAACCAGATGCATCCATGGGATATTTGGAACACTGAAAAATGTTAAAATTTATAGTGTCCAAATACACCAAAAAGAAAAGCATATTTTCATGTCAAATTTATCTTATGTAGCAGAGTTATGTAATTACAAGATGAGAAATTAAATGAATACATCTTTAACAAATGCTGATTTGTATCCTGTTTCATGTAAAAAACATTTACATTATTTACATTTAAAGGAAAGAATAAAATAATTTCAGAAGTTCAACTGTTAACTAACAACTCAGGATTCAAACTGGGAAAGTTTTCTAATCCCATTTTTACATTTATGTAAGTTAGGAGCAAGTAAATCAGAATCATTTTCAAATAAAACTGAGTGCAAATACAATCCTGTTTTCTAAATATCACTTCTTTACACACACAAAAATACCTGTATGTGCTTACAAACATACATACACAAGAAAAGCATTTGCAAGGTAAGTCTATCTACCTTTTAATTCAAAAGACATGGAAACTTTTATATATTTAAGAGAGATAAAAGATGATTTTCAGGGCTACATATGTTCAGCTCAGAATGTAATTAAGATCGTCTAAGCTACTCCTTGCAAGACACCCATATTTTAAAATGATTTTAAGCTCTACAGGCATGCTAGAAAGAATGCCTCATCTGAAAATCATTATGAAGCATCTGTTTTCAATTTTCCTGTAGGTTTTTTTTTTTTGTAACCTGTCTTCCTAAATTTAAGTGAAAAGTACAGAAAAGTTGCTGTATATAATGTTGTACTCTGATAGTTTTTTGTTTGTTTGTTTGTTTTTTTATACTGGAGATACTTGATTTTATTTCAACTTGTATTCTTACCATTTTAATGCTGCTGTAAAGCAGATGTGTTAGAACAAACAAAGAAAAAGTAAAAATGAGAATTAGATGTACAATTTTATTTCAAAGGCTCAATAAACCATTTCTAGGGAATAAGAAAAGCTGATTCTGATCAGTCTACATGTGCTGTAAAAATTGAAATATATGCACATTTATGTGCACATTATGAAATAATTATCAATGTTGTCCATGCTTCAGTAATTTATTGAGAATCTCAAGGCCACGTAATCAACTTTGTAAAAGAGCCATCTAAGAGTATTGAAGAGGATGAGCTCCTTCGTTCTGGGATGGGAACTGGATTTTAAAGAGTCACATTGTTTATCTTTGTCATTTTAAAGTTACTGTATAGTCTTCTACAACATTTATAGTTCTTTACATCTTCTGGACAGGAATACAAGAAAAAGCAGAAGGAAAATATGAATTTACTAGAGAATTAGGTTGACCTTCTCAAAGTAATCCAACCTAAAATTTACTTGCACTTTCAAACTGATCGTGTTGCAAATCTCCCTTAGTAGCATGAGGCTGAGGGACAACCAAATACTCTGTGGCTGACTGAGAAAACTGGTAAGCACATCATTTCAACCTGTATATAACTTACCTGTGCTTCCTGAGGCACTTGTGCTGCATCAACTCTGTCTGCAATGTAGGCTGTTAGCTGTTTGTCTATAACAGCAAGAGACTCTTGGATTAAGCGGAGGGTTTTGTCAGTCTCCTGTGCAGATTGAATACTCTGTTCAAGACTCTTTTGTCTTCTTACAGCCTAAAAACAATGACAACATTATCAATACTAACAATAATAATGTGCATAATGCATTTTTTCCACTTTTTATTTTCTACCAAAATGCAGGCTAAAAATAAAAAATAGTACTCATCACTTGTGCTCATCCACCTTTTTATATGATAAATTGTGCATCTTTTTGCCACTCATTCAGTTCTTTTTACTAAGAAGCAAACAACAACCAAAAAAACCTCCTAGACTGCATAGAAAAGCTATAAAAAATGCAAGACCCTGCACTGAGGATTTCTATAGCGAATGGAAGTAGACAAAGCTGTATAATAAAACCATCCTGATAGTTCAGTCTTTCATTCTGAGGTGTAGCAGTCCTCCTGATCTTATTATACAGTTCAAGAGATTTTGTTTACTGAGAATAGGGTACAATCCTATCTGAGACAATCCACTTCAGTGAGAGAGAGAGAAAAGCTCTCTTGAGAAGGAGCTCTCATACATGAAGCATAAATAGTTTTCTGGAACACGGGCAATTCCTATTCTGAAAATAGAGATGGATCCTTGTCTTGACTGAGAGCTTTCCCAATCTATTATCATTCTAACCAGAGTCTTTTTCGGTCTAGGAAGTTGACTCTTCTACGCCACCATCAGTACCCCAGTGGATTACCTATCATCACTGTTTAAATATATATATATATAATTTTTTTTAAGGGTCCTTTCCTTTCAAAGAAGTTGCCTTTGTGGTTTACCAAGTCAGAACAATAAATTATTCTTCCAATCTGTCCTTAAAAAACAGCTGTATTAAGCACTTGACATAAATTGGTTAGCTTTAATTATTATTTGTAACAGTTTAATGTGGTAATTAATACATAATAAACAACCTGGTACTTTCTCCATCATTTCATTCACCTGCTCTCTCATCTTTTACCTTAAACCTAGCAAAATTTCTGCTTTATGCAAAGCACATAACAACTATGAGCGATCTCAACTCTAACACAGTTTTTCTCTGTACAGTCATATTGCTGACCATGGAATAAAGTGACTAACTCTCTTTGACATGAATGAAAAGAGGAGAGAGGAAGAAAGTACTCTTATATAACTTGCTATGTGTCCGGCCATTTTTCAAGTCAAATCACACTTTTCCTCATTGGTGAGACAGCTATTCTTCAATCTGATTTCATAGGTATTACAAAACTCTTGCTTTGAACAAAAATATCTCTCAGCAATTCAGTGAGAATTCTTGATATATCTGTACCTTCTTCATGGAGCCTCAATTCTTATAGAGCTTCATATTTAACAAATGAAGAATACTTCTTGTGAGCATTCTTGCTAGCTGTTGGCATTAGTTAAAGAATAGGGATCCAACCAGTATTTACTATATTTGTGTTTGTAAGCTGCTTTGTGCTATTTTAAAACATCTGATCAGATAATCTTGTATCACTGCCAGATCCAGGAGCCTTCTGTGGAACTGAGCAGTTTTACGTATTGGACACATGCTGTCAGTGTTAATGGAAGCACCTGAGCCACTAAGGTGTTACTACCCCACCAAATAAACCAGTGAAACAGAGTTACTCCCCAGTACAGTATTAAGGTTTGCTACTTGAGAGTGGTTGGGCACTAGAACAGACTCCCCAGGGCAGTGGTCACAGAACTGAGCCTGTCAGACTTCAAGAAGCGTTTGGACAACACTCTCAGACACACAGTCTGATATATAAATATATATATATATGGGGTGGTCCTTTGGGGACCCAGGAGTTGGACTCAATGATCCTTATGGGTCCTTTCCAACTCAGATATTCTGTTATTCTATGATTTTATAATTCCATATTCAAAATATTGATAAGCAGCCTGACACGGAGGCTAAAATAGTTTAGGGCCTGTCCTTCAGCTTTGCAGGCAATTAACATGACTACTACACTGGCTAAATGTCCTCACTCAATACATTTGCTGTACTGACTAGAGCTGTTCTGCACCCTCACCTAAACTGTGCTCACTCACCATCTCAGAGAGCCATGTGACACTCACAGAGAATGAACCAATGCTTACATTGTATGGAGAAACAAGCCTGTGCCGTGACCCTGATTAATTTACACTGTAAATGAAACCAAGGAGTCTTCACAATAATCTTATAAAAAGTACAATACAGTCAAAGAAGTGTGACACAATGTAAGATATTTCTCCAGTGTGTATCAAGTGACTCAAAAACTTAATCCTGTTCACTGAGTAGGTCCCTGGCATTGTCACTGGCATTGCAGAATACTTATCAATTCAATCAAGAAAGATGCAACATTATGGAGGAGTTTTATTCTTTTTCTGTCAGTAGAAAAGGTACTGATGGAGGAAAGTATCACAGGGCTTTTCTAAAAGGAGCATACATACTACACACCTGTGAACCTGAGTTTCATATTTGTCCTTAAAACTTTTAAGTGTTTGCACGTGTATATCTATATACGCATATTTTTAAAAAGCTATATAAAAGTTTAAACTATTTATATATATACATGTATATGCAAAATTTAAATTTATTATGTTGAGCTATTATTTTTTTGTTTCAGTGAAAGAACATTGGCTTTCTTTTAGTCTGAAGAGGAAATAAGACAGTTTAACACCACACTTTATAAATGGGTCTGAAGACATAACAGGAAGCTCTAGTTCTGCTATTAGATCATAGTCAATAAAGCTGGAGACTTAGTCTCTAAGGGGAAGTGTGTGACAGTTAATTGCTAAATGGGAAATCTCAGGAAAATAAGCAACTCTTTACTTATTTCTGAGCCAGTGAAATGTTGACAGCTGTCAAGGAAAATACAAACAAATGAAAAAAAACCCTTCTGTTAGGAAGGAAAAGAGAAAAAGTATTCATGGAGTGTTTTTTTTTTTTTTTTTAAACCAACGGCTCTGCAGTTTCTTACGTATTTTTTGTGATTGAGATACATTACAACATCTCTGTACTTTTTTCATGAAATTGTTAATACATTAATCTCCACTTTTAGTTTAGAATCAGAGTGGATTAGTGGCTAAACATATTAGAACACAAAAAAATATATTAGAACATAAAAAATCTAGCTATTCATTTTGGGCACAGGAAATTTTTTTTTATACCATTCAAGCTAGAAAAAACTCCCTGCAAATTCTAGTAATATTTCACAGTGTGTTTTCAAAATAACTCACTACAAATATTTGACCCTTCAACCCCAAAGTGATATTCATCTTTGATTAGATGTAGTCCAAAAGTGCAAATTATACCAATGAGGATTTCTTTATCTCTTTAGATTACCACCAGGTGCTCTCTGTGCCTTGTAGAAGAAGCCATCTTCATAATAATCATGTGGATATGGGTCATGAAGATTTTTTTTCTCCTCTTGAGAGGAGAAGAAAATAAGAAAATTGCAACAAATCATGAATGTGTGATATTTGATATAACTGTAATCTTTGAAGGAGTCCTAAAAGAATTTAAGAAACAATCCCCAAGAATAAAAAATGAATACAGTGTAAACCCCATACAGGAAACATTTTATACAGGTTTTTGCAAGCATAGTCTCAAGAATACCTATCTGATATTTCTGGAGTTTGTTGGGCAGGATCTAAATTGTTTTTAACGTTACAGCCACTTGCAATATTAGTTTGAATTTCTTCAGGCAATAGTGTTTCGTAGATCCAATATATATAATTTGTAAGTGAATCAGTCCTTGAAAAGTGAAGATAGGGTGTATGTTGCTTATCGACCAGTCCCAGGTGTTCAAGAGTAAACTAAACATACTCTCTTTGTTAACTAAAGAAGAAGATAAGGCATACAAACATAAAACCTTGATCTGCCTTTGAAAAGGAGTATCTCAGTAGTGATGCAGCACAATTCTCTGCCAAAGGTTTGGTTTGGTTGCTCTATTAATAGTGAATAAAAATTTCACCTACCAGCTTCTGTGCAAATGAGCTTATTGTCTTCATAATTATCTGTGTAATTCTTTAAATAAAATAAATAACCTAGGATATTTAACATTAGGATAGCCTACTAGCTGGTCTGAAGTAGAAGTGACCTTGAACACAAGCTGCATAGTGTTGTTATATTCCTGCAATGTATTCTTATGCAAGGAGAGTGCATACTCATTTCAACAGGGCTACACAAATGGCACAGAAAATTCAGTGTCAGAAATCTATGAAACAAAGCATGCAAGACTTCACTGCAAAAATTAATAAAACGTTTTTTTGCAGAAAAGAGGTATTCATATGGTAAAGAAGCAGTGTGATTGAGTCACTTGTGACTGAAATAGTTTCTTTACTCTCTGATATACATATACAGATCTCACCATTAGTATTTGACAGCTGAACATCAGATTAGCTTTCCAAGAAGGAGGAGGCTTTCTCCCCCTCCCACTTTTCTGTCCTTATTTAAACTGGAAAGCAGTGAATACATTTCTAATATATTTTGCCTATATACTCATCAAAATTGTCTCCAGAAGTCTGGTCAGTACATATTCACAATACATATTGTACTTTTCAAATTTAACCCCTACAGCTAACACGATTTTTTTTTTTTTTAAATTTAATGCTTATTATTGTGAAGACTGGATACTATTCATCCATCACTCAGCAAGACTATGTGAAAGCCCTGTTTTCACACACCAGAAGTCCTCTGTATATTCCCAGTTTTCTCCTCCAAGTCAGGAAAAAAAACAGACACTAAGAAGCAGAATTCGAAGGAAAGTATCAGCCCCATGGCAGATACTTAGATGATCTTTAAGGTCCCTTCCAACTCAAACAATTCTATGATTCTATGATTTAAACAGAAGTTTGGTATCAAAAAAAAAGAGGAAGTATACAGAAAGTTATGTTATTTTTTTTTCTTAGGATACTGTCCAGAAAAATATGGAACAACATGAAAGCCTGCAGTTAGTAGTAGTAAAGGGAACCAGACTCTTTACCTCCCTGTCCTTCAAGTTTAAGCTCAGAACAGCTGAGGCCCCTTCCTTAATAGACACAGACACAGACACAGATTTCTAGGTTGGAAGAGACCTCAAGATCATCAAGTCCAACCTCCGACCTAACACTAAGCACTCCACTAAACCATATCGCTAAGCTCTACATCTAAACGTCTTTTAAAGACCTCAAGGAATGGTGACTCCACCACCTCCCTGGGCAGCCCGTTCCAATGCTTAATAACCCTTTCGGTAAAGAAGTACTTCCTAACATCCAACCTAAAACTCCCCTGTCGCAACTTTCGCCCATTCCCCCTCGTCCTGTCACCAGGCACGTGGGAGAACAGACCAATCCCCAATACATACTGCTGTGTTATTAATGTCATTGTTCTCAAGAACAAGTACATTTCATGCATCATGAAAGAAGAAAAAAAAAAAGTTATCCTTGTTGTAGGAATAATTATCGTTTGCTCACAGCTCCTTTCCAAAATTTTTCCATGTACATCACTTATGCCATTGAACCTAAGTTACTTTCGGTTGCCTTTGTAGCTCATCTTTGAATGTGTTCTGGTTCCAGTTATAATGAGGGTCTCTGATTTCTTTCCTAGTTCCTTTCTCATTTTTACCATGTGCTGAGATGACTTCTTCCTGACATTTATTTTCATAATCTTCCTTCTGAGCAATAACAATTAATTCATAAGTTGCAATTTCATATATGAAGTCAGGACTCATTGTCCTCCATTAATATCACTTTTCATGTATATATAGTGAACATTTCTTGCAATTTAACTGCCTAGGTACTCCGTCCTGTAAGGATGTTCCGCATTTATTTAGAGTTTATCGTCATTTTTGCCACTTTACTCCTTTGTAAACCGGCCTGAATTGACCAAAGAGGTATTCCATACCGTATAGTGTCATTGGTCAGCAATAGAACTGGGGGAATTTTTTCCCAAACTACTGTTCATCACTTGTTTTTCTTCCTTTTTTTTTTTTTTTTTTTTTCATTACTTATTAAATTGCCTTTATTTTAACCCACAAGTTTCCCTTGCCTTTTCTGGTTGTCTCCTCCACGGCACCAGAGGAGTGAGCAAACAGCCATGTAGTGCTTTGGAATTAACCCACCACACTTATACAATTGGTCCACTTCTAAAATAAGTCAATATTTTTGCATTGCTTAGGAACTACACTTTTTTTTTTTTTAATGGTGCTAGACTTTTTAATGAGAGAGAAGGTCAGTTATTAAATATACTTCCTGCTGCAGTTCTTCCCATCGAGTATTGAACTTCTCAAGTTTTTCATTGATCAGTTCATCCAAGATTCCACCATCAGTTAAAGTCTGAGCCAACTCCCGAATCTGATTGCGATTATCTTCTGGATGTCTCATTAAACGTTCCAAAGACTGAAACGAAGTCAAAAAGTAGATTGATATCCTTTCTGATAATAAAACTCTACAGAACAATCATAATTCCACTTAAAAATGAACTTCGCTTTTCATGCACAATTAAAGTAGATAGAAAGGACAAAAATTTCAATATCCTCTGTGTTGAAAACAAATATCCTGTATTACCTATTACTATAATCAGAAAACATAATAATAATAAATTGAGTGCTTCATTTTAAGCATGTGGAATATTCCCAATGAGTTCAGTGGCAGTTTTTGTGTACTTAAGTATAAAAAATTTGCTTGAGTACCATCATGGATGAAGTTCTACAGCAGAAAGAAAACACAAATGTAATATTTTGTATTTTGATTCACTTTGAATATTAACCGAATTTCTAAAAATTTGAAAGGTTCCACAGGGAAAAAAAAAAAAAAAAAGTAATAATACAGAGAACTGCAGCTCTAGGATGAAAGTTTGCTCTCCCTAGCCTTTGATATTTTAAACTGACTTAAGAGAGGCTGTTTTTTAAAACATAGATATTATTATCACCAAAAATTGTGTATGACATCAGGTGTAACATGTTCAATTACTTCATTTCACTTAGGTGGATCTAAATTCAAAACCTGATTTGTTGAATCAAGTGACAACACAGGACTTTCCAAATATTCTGTATTTTGCTTGTGTAATAGTGTAGTTTGTAGTTTGTTTTGAATATGATGTGATTTTCAATTTAGGAGTACATGTGATTTGGCATTATTAAAGACACCACTTACATCTAGGGACTCAGAAATCTCTTCTGCACCTCCCTGGATATTTTCAGTTGCCTTGAGTTTCAATTCCATCTCATTCAACCATTTATTTTCTGCATCCAAATATGACAATAATTCATGCCAACATGCCCATACTTCCTGATGGAGAAAAAAAAATGTTTATTGAGATTGAAGATCTAACAGCCAATTCCACATTTTAAAACACTGAAAACATTGCATACTTCTTCCCAAAACACCACAATGTCTGATGGTTATAGTGCCATACAGTTGATTTTTTCCAGTATTTGTGGATTCCAAATAAATACAATACACAGCCAAAACATTTTGATTAAACAGGGCAAAATCACAGAAGATAATACAAATAAACAAATGCTTTTGCAAAACACAATATAATCTTTTCTTTTTCGTGAAGTTTTTTCTGTTTCATATGCTTTTCTGTAAAATTTTCTTATGAGTTCTAAATATACAAATTATCAGATTTTTAAGGATTCATGTTAGAAGTTTATGTTTTTATTACAAGATGTACTTAAGTTGCTTATATAGTCTGTGCATTAATTACTTAAAGCACAGATTCATAAAATATCTAAAAACACAGCTTTAAGGAATTCTGACCAAAATCTCTACAGAAATTAATTCTCAACCACATTTAGTATAAATGTGTACTGGTTCAGCTGGGATAGAGTTAATTTTCTTCACACTAGATGGTATGGTGCTGTGTTTTGGATTTATGATGGAAATAATGTTGATAACACACCTATGTTTTAATTGTTGCTGAGCAGTACTTATACTAAGTCAAGGACTTTACTGCTTCTTGTGTAGCCTTGCCAGTGAGGAGGCTGGGGGTGCACAAGAAGCTGGGGTGGGACACAGCCAGGACAGTTGACCCAAACCAACCAAAGGGATATTCCATACCATATGGTGTCATGCTGAACAATAAAACTGGTGGGACTCGGCAGTGAGGGCTGCCCTTGCTTGGGGAGTGGTTAGTGGCTGGGCATCAGTCAGCTGGTGGTAAATAACTGTGTTATGCTTCACATTTTGTTCTTTTTTTTTTTTTTTTCCCCCTCTCCTTTTCTTTCCTATTAAACTGCCCTTATCTCAACTCATGAGTTTTACTTTTTTTTCCTCCAATTCTCTCCCCCATACCACTGCAGGGGGAGTGAACAAATGACTTGACTTTGTGGTGCATAGCTGCCTGATGACTTAAATCACAACAAATTTATAGACAGCTTAAATGCTAGAGTACAAAACACAATGTTGTAAGATTAAATTGTGTTCTTATTCTTCTATTGTTTATCATTTAATATTTTCCAGTACCTGAAGATCCTTAAATAAGCAGAT
Source organism: Cygnus olor (assembly GCF_009769625.2). Taxonomy (NCBI): domain Eukaryota; kingdom Metazoa; phylum Chordata; class Aves; order Anseriformes; family Anatidae; genus Cygnus; species Cygnus olor. The sequence goes on along the minus strand of NC_049169.1, from coordinate 121,412,821 downwards.
AAAAAAGGTACTTTATATATAAGCAAAATGTTTAAATCTCCATAAATCTTTTAATTTTTCCTTTTTTGTTAGTAGAAGTTATAATAATTTTATTGGGATATATTTGGCAGACTGTACGTCAAGTTTCCCGAAGTACAATCCATCTCACCTAACTTTGGTCATAGTAAATTTAACTGTCTGGTCAAAGAAGAGGTTATAGAGGGATATTACTGTACAATAATATCATCATTCATTGGGGCAAACACAGATTACCAGCTTAGACTACAGACCTAATTTCCCACAGCAAAATTTAGAGGAGATAAATTTTACCCTAGTATATACTTGTCCTCTACAAAGTTAGCTAGTATGAATTAGTTCACAATAAAAATACTTACATAAGTCACTGTGACCACTGTGTAAAATACAAACAGTCCTAGGGCAAGAATCTCTAATGGAACTGGCCAAAATGGCTGGGTCAACTCAAAATGCATGAGATACATTCAGATTGTGAGCAGATCACATGCTGTTCCTGTGCTGATATTACACCACCTGTTCTGCTTTGGGGCCGTTTAATTAAAATCCTTAGCCATGGAAGAAAGAAGCTTAGAGGAGCTAGTGAAGACAACATCAGAGGGCTGCTACAGAAGACAGATGCTTGGCTTCATCTCAGAAGGGATAAAAACCCAGAGCAGCTATTGCTGTCTCCCATCTATGAACCATGCCTGAGGCATTTCTTTAATTTGACTCTCCAGCACATACGACTCTCAATACATGCAGTGTTTAGTATATGACTCATACACTCAGGAAAGCCTTGGGCTACTCATGATCCCATACAATAATACACCTTCGTTCTCTACCTTACTTCTGGGGTTAGAATGGCTATAAATATAATGATTGACAGGATAACCAACCTCCAGAGTTTTGCACTTTCCATTCAGTCTGCTGCATAGTCGCTGGTAGTTGGTAATTAGAACATCAAGTTCCTTTTTCAAAGCCTCATGAGCTGCAGGTGGAGCCTTTGCTATAAAATTATTCACAGAATCAGTAATAAGCTTCACTTTCACTTCTTTCTGCATGGCCTCCTCCTTTGCTCTCTGTAAAAAAGAATTCTGGTTTGAGAAGGAAGCAGACTTTAAATAACTCCTTCAGAATTGTCTCTGTCAGAAGGAAAAAACAAAAACCAAAAACAAACAAAACAACAACAACAAAAAAAAACCACACCCAACAGCTAATTAATTCCCCGACTTTCTGCTATGATCTTGAATGCATCCAAAACACTTTGTTTTTTTCATTTTTTTGGCAATACACAGTACTCACCGCAATTTGCATTTCTCACACTTACAATACACCTTTGTACAACTATTTAGCTTTCTGGAGTTTTCAGAAAAGTGTTTTTTTTTTTTTTTTTTTAATTTTTTATTTTCTCCCAAGAAATGCTCCAAATACCTTTGCCATAAAACTTTACAAACTGCAGATGAAAAAATCTATTGTGTTACAAATTCATTTCACCAGGTTTAATCATTAAGGCCATGTAATCTGAATTCCTGAATGGTATAGGCCAAACAATTCACCTAGAAAACAAAAATCAAGTCCACATCCAGTGGTTGAGCATGAGTATATTTGAGCATTAATCACAAATTATTGTGTTTGTCCAAAGACCACATTCATCCCACAAGAAAGAAACATTATTTGAGACAAAACATGCTATTTTTAAAGAAATTAACAGTATATACCAAAATGCATCCTGACATCCTAAATCACTAATTCTCTCTCTCTCCCTTCCTCTCCCATAAGCATAAAACATAAAACTCTATCTATCGCTTAACTGCTGCTAACATCTGATTCTTGGGAATTTCTCCTTAAGCAACATGATGTTGAAGCTGAAACGCAATCTAGTATCCAATAAAAACAAAAAGAAAACAACAAAAACTAGCTATGAAGTACTGTGACAGTTTAAATATCTTCAAACATATTCCAAATAGAAATTACTTGAAGACACCTACTGCTTTAAATTTCAGGCTAACAAATAGATATCAAAAGACGCCTTTCTATATGAAAGAGTAGACTTTTGTTACAGCAGAAGCTTCAAAAAGAACTTTAAAAACTTTTCAAGGTCTTTGTTCATCTTTTACCTTCAGTTCCTCAACAGCTTTCTGTAATTCATCCGGTGTTTTATACTCAAAATCTCTTTCCAGATATTCTTCTTCAGCCTGTGTTATCCATTCATGCATCTCTGTCAAATCCTTTCTGAGGCTCACAGTCTTATCCAAACCACCTTTTAATGCTGCCTTCTTGGCAGAGGCCTTTAATAAAGAAAACATTATGTGAAGCAAGACTACTGAACAAACTTAACAGTACTTTATCCTGAAAAGAACCAATTTCAATCCTATGCTTAGAGCTGTAAATTAGACAGTACACCCTTGAAAGTACACCCAAGGATGAAACTAGAGCCCCTTGAGCCTCAGATGACCTTTTAGCCAGTTTGAATGCAACCAGTTAGAGAATAAAACAAGCAATATGCATAGCTTACTCTTGCTGATGAAGTCGTTATTGAATCCCTCGGAAAAGTGTATATCCTAAAGAAACGTAAGTAAAAAAAGGAAATTTCTACTGGAGGAAAATATCTACCTTAGAGTGAAAAAAAAACCAACAAAACCCTTTCATTAAATCCTTTGCCAATCATTATCGCTATATTGAGGTCATATAACTTGTACTATATTGCCATTTATAGAATTGTGCATCAGCCTACCAAAATTGTCCATAACTAATAGCAGTGACGAAGCCATCTTTCTCAGTATAAAGAAGTTTGCAACAAAAACAGCTAGTTGCCACGGTGCCATTTTCAGAACTGGGTATGCAGAGCTGATCACACCAATATCCTGAGCAGGTAAATTTTACTTAGGTAAATTTTACTTAGATAAATCAGTATAATCAGGAGGAAAGTGTTTTAGTATTTGGCCTAAGTTTCTGACTGTTACTGGTTTGGTTACCCATCCTTGAGTATTGTCTGTTAAAAGTTGTTCTACACAAATGTTTTACAGGGCAAAACAGGGTAATAAGAAAAAGGTCACATCCAACAAGTGTGAAAGCAGAACAACATGGGGTCCTGCAAAATTTCTTCTTTCTCAGTTACAGTACCAGAAGAGAAAGTAATCTTCTATCATCTGCAAGAGTATCTGAATACTGACTGTTAGCCCTCACAATCATATTAATTGCATGTATATTAACTCAAGCTGACTTTTCAAAATCCTTTCAAGAAATCACCACAATCCAATCTGATTTATATATTTACTACTTCTCATGTGTTTTAATAGCTGTTACTGAAGAAGTTGTATGAGAAATGCCTACTGAGAGGCATTAATTTGTGCAGTGTACTGAATGGAACTATTACAGGAAAATTATCAGGGAAGTCAGAATAAAACTGTAGCAGACTTGTAAACTTACAAGGCTTTATGTGAATTTTCTTTCAAAGAAGTGCAAAGATATCTGGTATATTAATATTACAAAAATAAGCAATTAAAAACTTTATGCTTGTCAAATGGGAAAGACTACAGAACAGGGTCAATAAAATGTCTTAGAGATTTCCAAGATCAACTTTTTTATAACTGTGCTTATCAGAAAAGTGTAAGAATGGTATTTTGCACATGTATAGTAATTTATATAATAGTCTCTATTTCTCTGTCTGTAAGGAGCACAGCATGTCTCCCGAATTCCATCTTTCAGAAAGTTTCATTTCTTATTTCAAAATAACTGAGACCCTTATATTCCTTAGTATCTGTACCAGAAACTTGAGATATTTCATATATCTCAAAACACTAATCACCATCTTGGATTTTCTTTGGTTTCCTCTAAATCTTTCCTATCTACTGGGTATGCACAGAAGGACAAATTCTACCAATGAGAAATCTGATTATTAATTTAAAAAGAACCAGTCACAGAAGGAGACTTGTTACCTGTTGGCAAATGTGTTCCCATTGAACATTGAGCTCTTTTAGTTCTGTCTCTATTCTGGAAGCAAATTCTGGCTCTGCTTCACTCTTCATTTTCTTCCCAACCTCATTAACGCTGTTTAAGCTAGGCTGGATTGTCTGGATATCATTTACTAAAGCCTAAAGGAATAACAGAAGATTAGGCAAGCAGCATTCACACAAACGTGCATTTATACTATTCTTAAAATGTTTCTACATGAGATTTTGACATGTCTTTGGTTCAGATCTCCAACCAAATGAGCACAATTTACAGACTTCACTATGAAAATAAATAAAAAGGAATGAGCAACCATAATGTGGTAAGCTATTCTGTATCACATAAAGTACATTTGCAAAATATAGAATATAAGGTTTTAAATATACATATACTACACATTACATATACATACATATAGAGTATATATATGCATATACACTATATATAATGTTTCGCACAATGTATATCTATTACAATGTCTAGATCTTTTATTTGTATTTGTGAAAGAACATCCTATTATAATGGTGGAAAATTACTTTAAGCTATCTTACTAATTATTTTAAGCTATCTTACTAACTACGCATTACCCTTGGGTTGATAATTCACCTGATAGTTTCCTTAGAATGATCTGAGTGGTGATGTCCTCAGGTTATTTCTAGTTATTAGAATTTTATTGCAGTTGAATATTATTTAAAACCTGAGGTAGTTCTAACTTGCTACCTTCAATTTTACTTCCTAAGGCATTCTTTAGTCCTTCAGATGTTACCTGGGTTTACTATATAGCAGAAAAAGTTCTAAGTGTAAAAGTGCAAATGGTGATGATGATTTTGGTAATTTTCTTATTCAATTGACATTAGTGGCTAATATTTATGCAAACTCTTCATAAATTCAAGTGACATTCTAAATCAGTTGCATGTAATTCACAACTCTGTAAAAGGTAAGAGTTGTTCCATACAATTTATAACAATTTTTATTTAAATAAGGGGTAGCAGAGTAATGCTGAGGAGCTTGCAGTTCTGTAAGATCAGTATGTATCTTTCATAATATTTACACATCCTGCCAGAACATTTACAGAACTTGTAAATTCCATTGAACATAGTCAGGGATTATTATGGGTTACAAGATTCACTACACTTACACACTCTGTTGGGGCAGGCAGAAAAATTTGTAAACCCTGTGAAGGATGTATCATTACTTCATGATGCTTTAAAACTCTGCAGGGAGGAAATCCTGGAACTTCTAAGTTTAGTGAGAAAAATGGATATGATTTGCAATACCTGCAAGTTGTTTCAGTTCAGTTAGAAAAGTCTGTAAATCATGTGTAAATAGTAGATGTAGAAAAAGATCTTCTGATACAGATCATACAGCACACAGCAAATACACATACAATGTTAGTAAGCTCAACAAACTAAATAAACAACTATCTTAAGAGGCTGCTAACTTATTATTCTGTGCAAGTCCCCTCTTGTTCAACATTTTGCTCCTGCTATGAATATATACTGATACAGTCCCTGTATACTTTCTCTCTGTATTTAAGTTTCCCATGTTTTAATAGAACTTTCCTTCAGGCACAGGAAATTAATCAGGTTCAAATATACTGCAAAATACAACCCCCTTACAACCTGAATTTGTTTTTAGGAATTGTAATTATTTGTGTAAATTCTATATAAGCTGAGCACATAAAGAAGACATAGTTGTCAAGCAGACAGGTAATACTCACTGTACACTGTTCAAGTTGCTTTTCCAGTGCTTCTGAATCACCAAGGGCAGGCCATTCTTCCTTTAGAAAAACATCCACTTCAGCCATCCACTTCTTCAGTGTTTTAGTGTCATTCTGTTTATTACAAAGGCATTTTATGGCATGTCACAGAATATCAGTAACTGGCAATAGTTTAATTCATTCTGGCACTATGACTAAAACTCACTGCAATTTAATTTTGCTATTATTGGACTGTTTGAAAGTACTCAGAAAAATGCAAATACAAACAAGCAAAACCAATTTTATTTGGGACTCCTGCAATCTGAATATTTCTGCCCAAGTTCAATGTGTCTACAAGTGGGCAACTTCCCGTCTCTCAAGTTTATGCCTTCCGGATATCATTTGTGTTTACATGCTGCATGTGTGTTCATTAGGTCCTTGTATGGCTTCAGATTACTAATACTCGGCAATTAATTCAGGCTCACCTATCAAAACCTCCTGTGGTTCAGTTTAAATTTCAGGCTCATTTTGGAAGTTGTGTGCTCTATTGCCTATTTCTCTACCAGAACACAACACAAAAAAAGTTCCCTCACTACTCGGAATAAAAAACTTGTCATGGAAACAAAAACAAATTCACTCCAGAAACTGAAATCATGTAATGACTCAATGTCAGAATCGAAAAGAGGATTTCAGAAACTGAGTCTCATTTACTATCTATAGCACTAGAATATTTGTAATTAAAGTATATGGAAAGCAAATTACTGATTAAGCCTTGCAATTAATTTAGGAGGAGAGGGGAGGGGAGGGGAGGAAAAAGAAAAGTTGAACATGAAGTGCTTGCAAATAAGGAACTCTACCAATCCAAGGAAGCATTACATAGATAACCTAAGACCATAAAAGGTAGAATGAGATTTGATGATCTGACAGGAGAACCATATCCAGCTTTGCTCAATCCTACAGATGAAAGACTTTATTTAATCTTGCAGTCAATGAGAAATTTAAACTGTTCTTTAAAAAAATGTCACTTAAAATTACCTTAAAATGCTACCTTAGGTAAACAGATGCATATTAAAATAAAAATGACAAATGGCAAAAATTAAAAAGGGAAATTATAATGCATTTGTTCATCAAATTGTCTTTGTTATCAGTGAAGTATATATCACTATTATATGCTGAAAGCAAAATTAAATTAAAACATAAAAAAGGACATTTCATTAGAATACAGACTGTGCCTTAAAATGTGTCCAAAATGCTTTAAAAACTATTACATGGTAGATAACCAAAGGAAACATTTTCCTAATGTGCTTGACATATCTAAGAACAACAGGCTACCATGGAAAATGAATTGAAACAATAAAAATAATCATACAGAAATTATCGGTATAGTTCTGAATGGCAATTACCAAAACAAAGTTGAAGTCTCTACTGTGCATTCAATTATCACTTAGTAAAAATAGTTCAGAATCATATTTCATGATGAAAATTTAATACCTTTACATGAATACTTAAAGTATAGTTCATTAGTGCTGCAAAATATAGATCTGATGGAATTGATTTTAAAAAGAATCAGTCTCCAGCTACCAATGAAGATCAAATGTATAGCCTGCATTTTGAATCAGACTGCAAATGCATTTTATCTATCAACACTGATGTTATCATATCCCTTGAAGACACATTACATGAATTAAAACAGCTAAAACAATTGTCCGGAAGGCAAGTCATTCAAGGAGTTGAAAGGACAATGAATTTTATATTAACTGTATACCACAGTGATTTCAGCAATAAATATAAAGACCAAGATTTGTATTTAACAATAGCTCAGATAGCTTTAAAAATACTTGCTCTGAAGAGCATGGCCATGATGTTCAGGACAGGACATTCTTCTTTTAAGACCAGTGAGTGAACCTCTACACTTCTGTCCAGAAAATTCAGGACAACAAAGATACAGGCTTGAATTTCACAAAAAAAAAATATTCTGTTTTGTGCAATTAGTAGTGATTAGGGGGTTGGATGCAGTTCAGGGGTGGCCTCTATGCCCCATGCCAGACACAGCAAGCTCTACAACTGACTCACTGCAGGGCAGAACTGAACCTGTCAGCCAAGCTGATGGCGCTTCATTACAAACCTGATTAAAAAAGGGGAAAAATGTCAGACAGACAGAAGAGTAGAGAAAAATGTAAGAAACAGCAGTGCGAACACTAACACCCAGCTGAGTGAAGAAGGAGCGGGAGGAGGTGCTCCAGGTGCTGGAGTTTCCCTTGCAGCCTGTGGAAGAGACCATGGTGGAGCAGGTGTTTCCCCACAGCCCATGGAGGACCATGACAGAGCAGGTGGATATTGCCTGAAGGAAGCTGCAGCCCAAGGAGAGCCTGCATGGGAGCAGACTTCTCTTGAACTGTAATGGGCTAACAGTAAGCCCCCATTCCCCATGCCCCTGCACTGCTTGGTGGGGAGAGGTGTAGTCAAGAGCAATGGAGTGAAGCTTGGCCTAGGAAAAAGCCAGGGTGCAGAGGGGAAGGTGTCACTACCCAAATCTATTTTAACTGACATGTTTGTTTTGTCCCTGAGAGTAATTGGTGAGTGATCTCCCTGTCTTTATCTTGACTCAAGAACTTTCTATCCTTTTTTGTCCACCTGTCCTGTTGAGGAGGGTGAGTGAGAGAGCAGCTGAGTGGGCATCTGGCTGCTAACTGACCACACTATTAAACCCCGTGCCATGGCCAGCCTTGAACTTTAGAGATGTAGCTATGGAAACAAGTTATAATTTGGAGTTACTGTAGCACAGTAGCTAAATTATAAATCGTAAGATGTTTCCCTCCTTTTTTCTTTTTCCTTTTGTTCATTTTGCTTATCTAAACACTGATGAAAAGTAACAAACAATGAGCATTTATTTCTACTCTAATTTTATTTTTATTTTTTTCTGCACAAAAGAAGTGTAAGAATACCTTTACAACTCTATTGAATTAAGCTGAAAATAACAATTTCAGCTCATATGTTCCTGTATTATTATTCACAACACAGAACTACTCATGCATCATGCTTTATTATCAGCAAACCAAGGACAAGGACTGAAATATTTGATATTGTAAATAGAAGAAATATAGAAAAGAGAACACTGAGGAGAGACACACTGAGGATACGGTTTTGGGTATGTCTGCAGGACTTCAGCCTTCAGAATTTTCTTTGCCATATCCTCTATGAGTATGTCAGTGTTCATATGGGGGAGGGGGAAAGGAAGAGGAGAGAAAAACATACCCCAAACCATAAAAATACTTTTTCCATTTTTGTGACCAGTTAATCTGAATTTCTTTGAAACATGTCCCTTGAAATTATATGTAAATAGAACAAGAATATGTTAAAAATTGATCTATTTTAAAGCTTTTAAATATATATATACACAGCATATATATATACGGCTATATATATACACACACATATATACAGCGTATATATATATACAGCTTGCATATATATATATAACATATGTATATATATCATATATATATATATATACATATATATACACACATATATATATATATATAAGGTTCCAATGCTGTCATTCCGAATACCTAAAAATCAAATAATTCTCTAAGTCATGTACACTTCCAATTTTCGGCAACTGCTGCCAAGATACTACCATACAACAAATGATGTTAACCATGTAAGTGAATCTATTAAAGTCAATATGGTTAGAGCTACTTTAGCTGCTGTACTGGGTCTGGCTGGGATGTTAACTTTCCCTGCAGCAGCCCATACAGTACTGTGCTCTGCACTTGTAGCTAGAACAGCAGTGGTATCGCACCAGTGTTGTGTCTACTGCTGAGCAGTGCTGGCACAGCATCAGGACTCTCTCTAACCCTCCTAGGGGGTGGGCTAAAAGGTGAGAAAGAAACATCACCAGGACAGCTGACCTAAACACCAACCAAAGGGATATTCCATACCATATGATGTCACACTCGGCAATAAAAGGTGGAAAAAGGAAGAAGAGGGGAGGGGTGGGATCTCGTTGCGAAAACGTCTGTCCTCCCGAACACCGGCTACGTGCGTTGAAGCCCTGCTTCAAGGACGTGGTCAAGCATCGCTCATTTGTGGGAAGTAGAGAGTAATTTCTTTCCTCTGCACTTCCACATAGCCTTTACTTGTTTTTTGTTTTGTTTTGTTTTTCCCTTTCCCCCCTCCCACTTTTTTCCCTCTAGTTAAATTGTTTAATTAATAACAATCTTTCTTTAATAATTTTTTTTCCTTTAATTAAATTATCCTTATCTCAACCCGTGAGTTGTTCTTTCCTTTACTTCTTCCCCTCCTCTTCTAAGGAGGGGGAGTGAGAGAGCGGTTGTGATGTTCAGCTGCCTAGCACGGTAAAACCACCACAGCTGCATAAAAAAGTACTTCAACTACATTGAAAAAGTAAGTAGAGGAATATTAATAGCAATTTCATTGAAATCAAAGTTAAGTTTTACCATTAGAATATACGGGCAGAAACAGCCACAAAATCAGAACTTAAAGTCAAATCTTGGACCCACCAAAATCAAGTGACCATTTTAATACATGTTAGCTTCATGTGCTCCTTTGATACTTCATTTTATTGTTATTTTCTTGACGTGTATAAATGCATGCTATGCATTTCCTATGGCCAAAAGCCACAACAATAGCTGAAGCTGAAAAAGGTTGGTTAACCTGGAATCGCTGGAGTTTAGTCATAAGCTCCTCAAGTTTCTGGCAATGTTCCCCCAGCTGTGACGACAATTTCTTCCAGCGGCCAACGATCACCTCAATCTCCGATTGATATTTCTGGCTGATTTCTGCAGGGGCTTTCCTGGACAAGTCTTCCACAGTTGTATTGAGATAGTTCAGGCCCTTTTGCTGCTCTTGCAGGGAACTTTGTAGAGCCTATGATATAAACAGCAAATAGTATTCCCATTCATGTATTGGGCAATTCTGAACAAATTTTTCACAGCCATAAGTGAGACTGCTGAAGAAAGGACTGAAAACTCTAAATGCTAAAACATCTTTGCTAAACCTTCCAATGACATACTACTAGGCTATTTGGAATTGCTTTTCTCACACAAACTACATTGCAGAATCTTTAGTTTAACTGATAATATAACCAGACTTGTTTATACTTGTTAACAGAGCTAATCCACATACACTTCACTAACTTGAGATAGGAATTTACTATAGTCCTAATGACTACACTTTAAAAGAATCAAATTATACATGGAGAAAAAGAGTAAACTTAGAACTGCTTTTATGATTTAAAGTCTTTGATAGCTTCTTAAAACTTTTCCAATTCTTACCCAAATTTGCTGCATCTAACTTTTTCTTTCTATATTCTTTCTATTTCTACATGTGCATTGCTAGTTCCACCAAACAGCATGCTTATTAGCCACTAGATTGTAAGACAATATCAGACATTGAAATGAAGGCAAGGTTTGTACCCACTGGCAAAACTTGTCCCATATTTGTGTCTGCTTGTAAACCTGACAGGAAATCTGACGATGAACATGCTGCATTTTGCAAAGTACATATGTTTTCATGTGAACACCAGAAAATGAAATAAGCTAAATCTATTCTTAACGACTAGAGCTATCATCAAAGGAATATTCTATATATCAGGAGGACAAACAAAGGCTTTTCCTTAACATACTCAATATTTTATATAATTGGTTTCAATGATGAATAACATTTTCACTCCTTTAACTTTTAGGGAATGACAGAAGCAAGTATCCACTGTCTTCTGCAGCCCTTGGGTATAAATCACTCAAGATCCATAGGCTTCAACAGCTGACAAGCTTCAACTCATGACAATTTATGATTCTGTTACTCTTAACTTTTCTCTTGAGATATTCTTTCCACAGTCTGAACACTCACCTTGAGTTCTCTGAGTCTCTGCTCCATGATTTCATATTCGGCAACTGCAACCTGAGGTATGGAGAGTTTAGTTTCTGACTGCTGGATCCATGAAAGTATAGTAGTCACTGTTTCTTTATAGTGTGCTGGAGGCAAACTGTCAAAAACTACATTCAGTGGGGAAGAAAAAGGAAAGAAATAAAATCATTTTGCACTCCATTAATTGTTTTGTTGACAGAAGACGTTTTGTAGAGGACCTAGCCTTACTGAAGTTAATGGCTGTTTTGCAACAGATTGCAACAGACCCAGTACATCAGCTCCAGATTTTTCCAAGAACTATGGAAGATAACTTCTGAAGAATTAAATATACTCTTACAAACATTTATGGTATCTAGGTCATTTTTTTAGTTGTGTAACATTTGAGTCTCTCTTGAGTTCTAGGTTACATGAAAACTTAAATGGACAAGAAAATTTAAATGTGTGTATTTAGAGATCAACATATAAACCATTGTACTTAAGCCACAATCTAATTTCAGAAACACAGTAGGAAAACAGCATTCCCTTTTATGGCCCGTGTTCATGTGTTAAATGTTTCTTTTCAAGTAAAATGTTCTGTTTAGGACATCTGTTAAAAGCTTAGAAGATGAATCTCTCTTCTACATTAAAGCTGAATTTTATCGCACTGTGCTTCTTACAACAACATTACAGCTGCCATTAAATAGACAACATCTGGAACACACACCAACTCATTAGTAGAGATACTCCCTGTGCAATACTCCCTCAACAATAGTTTCCTCTACAGTCATTGAGAAAAATACAGACAAATAACATGGCTAATTCACTGAAAAAATTCCAACTTGTATGACATAAAAATAAAGTATATAAAAGCTCAAAAAGGTAACACCTATTTTTATCTCCTGTATGTCTCCAGTGTTTGAGAAGGAACTGTACTGGAAAATGATATAACTGTCCAAAAAGCGATTTTGACAAAGAAGAGAATCAAAGTGCAAGCTTGCTTACATTTTCATAAAACAGTGCTTGGCAGAATGCACTGCTTATTTTAACTTAATTTTGTAGTTCTCAACAGAAAGTTACTTGAAAAACTTGTATTGTCAGCAAGACATCATAACATACTCAAATCAGGTCCACTTAAGGTCTCTCTCTTGTGGGCATACTGTATGGTGCACTTTCTTCTTTTCAAAATCCTGCCTAATCTGATTTATAACACACATCTGCAGACTTACAAAAGCCAAGACTTGCTACCACAGAAGACAACATTTTTTTTTCCCTCTGGTGTATTGTATGCACACAGAAAGCAACTGAAATACATGCTTGCAAACACAGAAAACAGGCATTTTTCATCTCAACACCATCGTTAACAGCTGGTCTACTGAAATAGCATTTTAAAACTTTTAAGTCCCTTAGTTATATTTGTATTGTCTGTGACTCATTTAATCTGAACCATTTCTATTTTAGAACACATTTAAACTCATCACTCCAAATGTAGACATTATTTTAACAGCTCAGATATGATAAAGTATACAACTCTTAATCTGCATTGTTATTTAAAAAAATATGAAATGTAATTCAGTATTTTGATATAATGTTTGACTTCTATAAATACCAGTTTTCTCCTTTAAATGAAAAACATTTTTTCTGACTAATGTCTTCAGGCAGCTATATACAAGAACTGCTATTTTCAACAGTAGTGAGGAACATCACAGAACAGGTCAAAAAACATAATATTTGCTGTTAAAGCAAACTCCACCAAACTGCACAAAACTCTTATCCTGAAAGTTTGCCAGTAATAACAACTTTCGAATTATTAAAACACTGATAACTTTTTTTTTTTCCATTTTTAACTAATGATGTTCTCTACTATTTGCAGGAAGGACTAAGAATTCAAGCAGGATTTTAGATGTCGATTTTATCAAGCTAGTGGCTTTCCAGTTTGGCTACTAAATATTCTATTTAAAAAGCATTTTAAAGTTCAGTGAAACAACAGTTTTCCTATTTCACTTTTCCAGATTACTAGTAATGAAATATTACTTTTCAATACCTTTTTCTGAGCTAGATTTTTCTTTTAATGATGTATCAGCATTTTCCTCCACAAGAAAGCATATTAACATATTTTAGGATAACAATTGCCTATACTGTTCTTGCAACTTGTGGATGTCAATGATGAGAATTCAGTCAAATTCCTGCAGTGGAATCCTTGTTACCTAATTTTATCTGTCTAAAATGTAACACATCTATGGTCTCACTATAGGCAGTATGAATCTCTAAATTCCCCATGCTCATAGCATACACACACATCCAGACCTGTTTATTATTATCCTAAACTTTGTTTTGCCACAATAATGTTTGTGGATTGAAGTCCAAATGATGAGCACAAAGTATTAATATGGATTCTGCTATATATTTATATGAGGAATTGAATTGGTAGTCAAAAAGATACAGCAAGTCCTCAACCCAAACTATACCTAAATTAGGCTTTCCCTTTTTCTGTGTGTGTGAATGGATTTTCTGGTTATTTTTTTTTTTCCTGAAACAGAAATGAAATTAGAATACAATTATTTCAACAACTACCAAATCCCACTGGATATGTTACAATGTCCATCTCCTGTCCATCAGGAGAAATCCCACTGTTCATTGCATCACTGTGAAAGAAGAAAGGCAATGAATACAACCTATGAGATCATTTCAATAGAGACTTATTGCCTGGAACAAATGGTTTAGATAAAATTGCATACATTTCCCATAAAAATCTCCTCAGTATCAACTGCAGTGTTTATATTACGTTTTTTTTTTTCAAAATTTTGTTTTGCTTATTTTGTAATACATCTCTGAAGCAATTTATCAGTCCTTACATTAGTGATTTCATAAAAGTTGTGATTCCCTTCTGTCACATCTTTCACCATGAACTTTCAAAGTGGAATCTTAAAGAATCTCATATAATACATAGCCAAGGTTCTGCAAGTGCTCTAACACTTCCACTTCTCTAATTTATTCACCTCTTAAAAGAAATACAAAGGAAGCCCTCTCCAGTTCTACAAGATACAATGTAACAATATATATATATATATTTAAAGATGCAAAATTTGTATGTGGCTTTATTTCCCATACTTAAAAAATTTCATTTTTACTCTAGAGGAAAATGAAAAAGTGAACTACAGAGTAGAGGACATTATCTCATGCAGGCTCATTTCACAGATTGTTTTCTCCTTTTGTTCTGTATTCGAATAAAAACAGTTACCTGAGGAAATAGATGCAACAGAAAAATTAAATTACCTGAATGCTACTTATTAAAATATTTGTTACGTACATCTGAACTGTGTTTTCAGCTCAAAAGGCACATTCAAAGAAAGCTAAGCAAACTTAATATCTCAAAACCAAACAGAAAAATAATATTACTAATATTAAAACATAGTTCAGGTCTTAAAAATAACTTGCAGTTACAAAATGTACAAGACACTTGCTTATTTTTTTTATTCCTCAAGTACAAAATGATTGGTGAAATATTATTTTATGTATCATAACAATTTCAATGTCACTTGTAGCCCAGCTGTAAGATACTTTGCAAACAAACTAGGAAATAGATTTAAAATTTACTTCAAAATATATATATATATATATTTTAATAAATGGAAATGCTAATCAAATCATGTCGAAAAACATTTGAGAAAATCAGATATATTCTTTAATATTTTATTTATCTACTGTGCAGCATAAAGAAGCTGCTAAACACTCATGAACCTTAAAACTAAACCAAACCTTAAAAAAAAAAAAAAAGAGAGAAAGAGATAATTTTCTAGAACTAGAGAAATTTATTTTTTGCCAGAAATAATTCCCTGTAAACAAACCAGAACAGATTATCTAAATACTCTTATTTGACAGAAAGATAATGGAGTAATGTAACATAAAACATAACAAAACAAAACACAGAAAACACTAATGATGAATCAAAAATTTAGAATCAAAAATTTATGCAAACAAGAAGCTGAAATACCCAAAATGCAATTCCAGCAAATTCCAACATTTTCTATTAAGCTAAGACTACAGTAAAGACATGGGATACAGTCTTTTCTCTGTTCAATAGTCAAGAATAGTCATGGAAATTAATAGAAAACACTCAGGACTTTTTGAAATATTCTAAAATTCAGCTTCTAGTTTTTTGTTTGTTTGTTTGTTTGCTTGTTTGTTTTGTTTTTTACATTTTTTGATTCCTAAGACCTTCCTGAAACAGGATTATAAATAATGCAGTATCCCCTCCTGTTCATTCATATCTACAGCAGAGTTATTTAAGGAAATTAGCACTTTGAAAAAACTGTGTATAAAATTTCTGAAGACAAATAAAGAACGAGCAACATCATTATCTGATGTTATCATATGGAGAGCTGGGTGATCACCAACCACGTGAATTTTAACAAGAGCAAGTGCCGGGTCCTGCACCTTGGACGCGGCAACCCTGGCTATATATGCAGACTGGGCAACGAGACACTGGAAAGCAGGCCCGCAGAGAGGGATCTGGGGGGTGTGGTTGACAGCAAGCTGAATATGAGCCAGCAGTGTGCCCTGGCAGCCAGGAGAGCCAACCGTATCCTGGGGTGCATCAAGGACGGCATCGCTAGTCGGTCGAGGGAAGTGATTGTCCCGCTCTACTCTGCACTGGTGCGGCCTAACCTCGAGTACTGTGTGCAGTTCTGGGCACTACAGTACAAAAAGGATGTAAAACTGTTGGAGTGTCCAGAGGAGGGCTACGAAGATGGTGAAGGGCCTAGAGGGGAAGATGTATGAGGAGCGGCTGAGGTTACTTGGCCTGTTCAGCCTGGAAAAGAGGAGGCTGAGGGGAGACCTCATCACGGTCCACAGCTTCCTCACGAGGGGGAGTGGAGGGGAAGGCGCCGATCTATTCTCTTTAGTGACTAGTGATAGGACCCGCAGGAATGGTGTCAAGCTGAGGCAGGGGAGGTTTAGGCTAGACATTAGGAAGAGGTTCTTCACTGAGAGGGTTGTCGCACACTGGAACAGGCTCCCCAGGGAAGTAGTCGCTGCACCAAGCCTGTTGGAGTTTAAGAAGCATTTGGACTGTGCACTTAGTCACATGGTCTAAAATTTTGGGTAGACCTTTGTGGTGCCAGGAGTTTGACTCAATGATCCTTAC
The DNA here is from genome assembly GCF_009769625.2 of Cygnus olor. Taxonomy (NCBI): domain Eukaryota; kingdom Metazoa; phylum Chordata; class Aves; order Anseriformes; family Anatidae; genus Cygnus; species Cygnus olor. The sequence goes on along the minus strand of NC_049169.1, from coordinate 121,396,160 downwards.
GGGTCCCTTACAACTCGGGATATTCTATGATTCTATGATCTTACCTGAAGTATCAGTACAGGCATATACCGTATTAAATAAAACAGTCTCATCTTGACAGCTAAACTGTTTTAGATGGAGGTCTTGTGATGCAGAGCAGCCACATAAAATAAGAACAAGAGACCACGGTTCTGTAAAATATTCATCCAGGGACTTTTGTGCTCTATCAGTTTAGGACATTCATCCCGGCCTGTTCAGTGCTGCCACTGTAGGACAGCTACTTCTGCAGCTGGACAACAAATGGGAGCATATTGCAGCACAGGAGTGGGAACAAACAGCTACTGCCAGGAAAAACTTAAGCAAAACCCCTGCTTTGTGACAGTGTAAGTCAGGCAATGCACACTACTTCTCTTACAGGAATAACCATCTGGTTAGTTCGTGAGGTCTTGCTGTAGTAAAATCAGCTGAAGCAGAAACAGCAATTACACAAAATTATGTATTGAATAAATCATTAGGAAGCTAACATTTACCATATTTTCCTGTTGGCAGAATGGTAAATAATTTCAACATTTAAAACCGTGTGGCATTAGCAATTGTTAAATATTATCCATTTCATGGCCATCTTCAGTGTTATGAATAAATTTACAGTCCTTAATACTAAATTTCTACAAATTGTTCTTTCATCACATGGTGTCGCATACTTGTATTTAATTTTCTCAGTTCCCTTATGCATAATCAGCTCTTCAGTTTGTGTGTGTGCATGTGTGAAATAACTACAGGAGGACAACAATAAGGTGTTGTTGAAAAAAAAAAAAATCTTTAAAAAAGGAATCATTCCAAACATCTCCAAAGAACTCAGGAGGAATACTATAAAGATCCACTAGAAGGAGCTAGCACTATGTCTGATTTCAAAACAGTACAATCATTAGTTTGAGGGAAAAATAATTTCTTTGCTATTGAGAAAATTTAAGCTTATATTTTTATCTGATACCTTACTTTTAATTTTAGAATTAATACAGAAAGTAGTCACTGGCATGCTAAGTATCAGGAATACACAGGAAAAAAGGTATTTATTATTATCAATAATAAAGTTACCTTCGTTTTTTGTATAGCATCTTCTCCCTTTTAAAAATCCATTTTATTACAAATACTGCAAATAATGTTATAACTAGCAAACATATTCTATGTTGAAGAAAAGGAACAGTTCACCTCATGGTGAAAAACTAGATACCCTAAAATAGCTACTCTTTTTAATGAGTTTTATGGAGTTAAATTTCTATTCCAGACAAATTTAGAGCAGATTCACTGTGAAATTAAACTCTCCTCTCTATTGACACAGATAGAGGCAGCTCGGTCTCATAATCCAACTAAATAAAGCTTTATGTTGCCAAAATATACCACTAAATCTGTCCAAATACATGCTATAAAGAGTAAATCTGATCGGAGAACTACACTAAGTAAAACCTTTATTTTGGAAGTGTACCTTCCCTTGTTTTCCTATTAATATAGTATAAATGATGTACTGATAATTTCTAAAAGGCTAATTCAATTACAAAAAGATCACCTAAATCATACTACTGGTTTAGTGCAACAAAAGCAAATACAAAAGAAGGAAAGCAAAATGTACATGCCTATTCTTTGCATGTTAGTCAGGCAAATTGACCTTTTGTTGTGAATACTTACTGGTCTGTAACTGCTTTTCTCTGGCACGCATGTCAGCAAGTATTTGCTTGAAATGGCTGGTAAAAGCAGCAAGGTCAGCATCCAAAAACACTGGGCCTTGTTCTCTCTCTTTCAGTGCCTGACTTTGAGCCTTTAGGTGTTCAATTTGAGGCTGAAGGGTTGACATTCGGATGATTTCGTCCTGCATGGTTGGATTAAAAAAAAAAAAAAAATCAAGAAAAAGCTGTTTTCCAAATGAAATCACTAGTGCCATGAAATCACCATTTCACTAAACATTACAAAATTGTTTTGCTTCCAACTACATCAGTAATAGTAAGAACAAATCTCAGCAATATTTTTGATCTTTTCTCGCCAATCAGTATTTCTGTTCCCATTGTTTGAAGTTACTTTCACATGGCATTAACACTTTAGAAGTGTAATGGTCAAAGAAAATGAGATAGATTGTACATCCAAACTCCATGCCTGAGGAGCATTCCTTTCATGTGGAGATAGGAAGATAAAAACTCCACATTTGCCACAGTCCTGGACACATCTCCATTAGATCACATAGAATTCCAGCAGCCCCACAGTAATACATTACAGGTTCAGGTTCTGCTATTATGCCTTCTGGAGACCTTAAACAGATTGTAACACTAGCAACTGCTAAGTAAAAAGAAAAAAGGAAAGTTAGCATCTTTGGGTAAGCCAAATGTACTGTTTGTAGCAGAGCTTCTCTAACAGAAGCTTTTTGCAAGAAAACCAGAGAACCCCTGTAAGCACAATGCCAGCTTGGAAACGTGTGAAAATAGAAATAATAGCATGAAGAGATCTCTAAATGTGTTTTTCAAACATTTGTTTAGTTTCAGAGCTTCAGAAACCAGAGATTTGATAGAGAAAAAACTTGTACAAGCATGTCATGAAATTTATAATGCATAACTACATTTCAGTTTACAAAACGGATTCATGTCAAATAGTATTAGCTAGGAAGTGAGTGCATATATAAGCAGCTCTCCACATTTAAACTCTTCCTCAGAGGTTGAGAGAACTTCTAAAATTGGTATTGTACTTATGCCCCCTTCAAAAGTCTCCATATGCTAGTTCAAAACAAAAATACACAGCAAAGAGTGACTGTCATGACACAACCCCAGCCTACACAGTTGTCTACAGCAAGAAAGATGAGCAAATTTCTACAATGGTGCAGCACACAACCAAAAACATTTATGCAGAATTATGATTGAATGGGTGTGACCGTTTGTGCACAAATTCCTGGAATTCTGTCATATGATGACAGAAGAATATTCCTCCTTTCAACTACCCAATCAACCCTGCGCCAAAATGCAGAGCACGTAACAAGTAAAGTGGTGTGCAGTAGCAGGATTTGGGACTTGACAATGAAGAAAATTTTCAGGCCCAGATCCTTACAGCCAGAGATAACGAGCAACAGTTTCTTAATGAAGAACCAAAGAAATAAATCCTTGCAGGAAAAAAGAAATAAAGAGTTTAGGGGCCTCGTTCTCTAACTTTAGGTATGTAAATATTTTAAAATAACTAAATATTTAGGACAGAACTTTAAATACCCACATACTAGGTTCTAGCCTTGTCATTTACCATTCCTTCCTTTCCTTAAATAAGTATTTTCAATGATTTTCTTGGAAACATAAGGAGTCCAATTTCCACTTTTATATTCATAGTGTGGGTGACAATGTGGCCACCTGTTGGTACAAACAGGAAGTACAATATAATAAAAGAAGAATTTCTAACCTTGCATTTTTCCAACTGAGCTTTTACTGTAGCAGGGTCTGTTGCTGGTGTTGGTTGTGCTTTCAGCCAGTTTTCTGCAGTAATTGCTGTCTGCTCCAGTCGCTGCAGCTGGCCATAGAAGTCAATGATGTTATTCTGGTACTCCAGCCATGCCAGCCTTTCACTCAGCAACTGACAGAACTCAATCCAGCGACTTTTCAGCTGCTCTGAGGCTTGTCGAATGCTGTCAGCGTTCAGACCCTCTAGAAAGAATACAAGAGAAGAAGCTCAACACTTAAAGAAGTCACAAAGAAGTAAATTAATTTCAAAATACTCTAACAATTCAGTTTCTCTATCTGAGAGATAATAAATCCAAATAATGATTTATCATCCTGAAAATACAGATGTTACATATCAGCAGAGGAAAAAGTTTAAAAACTGCTTTCAGTTGCTGTCAGGGTTTTTTGTTTTGTTTTGTTTTGCTATGGGAATGAATTGTAAAGTGCATTAAGGTACAAGAATGTGAATAAAACAGTGGAGATACAATACATAAAGCTAATTAACAGTGCTGTAGGAAATAACAAAATGCCTTATAGATGGATTTTGAAAGCTCTGTCTGGATGGCAACTAGATTTTAACATGTAAGATTGCTGTGTGTGGTTTTTGTTTGTTTCACTTTTGTTTTTTAATTTCAAATGAATGGGAATTAGGTTCCACAGTTATTTTGATGTTTTTAGTAATCCAACCCTCAAGTTTTGCATTATGTGCTAGTTTAGAAATATCATAAGCGTTAAAGAATAATCATACTGATCAGATCAAAGCACAATGTAGGCAAGTACCCTGTCTCCTACAGTGGCCATCAGTAGACATCAGGCAAAGAAAGACTCAGTCAAGAAAGTGTATGTGACATTTCTTTATATTTATTTCCAGCCAGGGTTTAGTTCATCTAATATAGTTTGCCTGTTTCTGTCTATTGTTCAGTAAGCGGTCTTAAATTACAGTTCACAAAAGAAAACTGACTTAGGTTATTGGAGAAAAGGCAAATATTTAGAACTATTTAATGGAAAAATATGTATTATATAATTTATGAAGAGCATCAGGCATATCAAGAATGAACAAAGGAATCCTTCAAGAACATTTATAATTATTTTGAAAGCTGAACTTAGATTGAGTTCAAAATAATATTAACTTACTAATGTTACTATTACATTAAATTAATAATTTATAAACTCATTTATTTTTCAAGGGAATTTTAATTGTGATTCATAACCATTTTTTGCTGGGATGACATACAATAATAAACATAGCAATAGAGCTGATACCGATTTCAAAATTAATAAACTTCTCGATCACATACGTATTTAAGGACATTTTTAATAACATCATCAGTAAGTCATACACCAGTTAACCAGTAAAATAAAAGCTATGCTTTTATCAAAATAAATAGATTTCAGGTGTTTTTGTATTTTCGTAAAACTGTGTTTAAATGCAAATAAAACAAAAGCTTTCCCTGTGATTTTTGGTATACTGTTGACATAGTTTAACTTGGCTATAGATGGTATTCCTAATCTGCAGGAAAAATTCTTTATCAGGGATACAAAATTGTGAAGTTTATGTGCAATTGTTGAATGTAGGACTTAGGAAAATGAGCCTCAATTGTGGCTAAAGGCCTTATTTAAAATAGTACTGAAAATTAATTGTAATAATTTTTCTAAGGAATGACCACAATTTAATCTATATGGTAAATCACACTAATCAGGGATCATGTCTGCTCTAGAGTCCATAGTTCTGTGGTAAACACTATTCTGAATTCAGTTTGGGATGATTTCATTTGGTGTCACTTAGACGATTCTGCAGTACACGGCAGCAGATCCCTGGACATATTCTGTTTCTAGGATATTGCTCTAGCCAAGCAAATTTTACATTATTACAAAAAGTACAAGCAAAAATGCAGAAAAATCAGAAGCCCGGAACTACTGGGACATAATGGCAACCATGGTGGTTGCATCAGCTATACATACATGCTGTACTCTGGAAAATGGCTGGTACAGTTTAATGACTGAGCAAGGGTATAAAATGAAAGTTAAAGTTTAAAGAGGTAAACAATATTTTGACACATTTTAATAGAAGCCACCAGTGGTCTGGTATTTTTGTGTGTTTTCCATTTGGAGATGTTGTTCCAGAACTACTTCACTTTAAGAAAGTGTAATGTCTAATATGCAGCAAGGTGTGAAGAGGCACCATAAACCTGAATGACAAAGCATGTCTGTGCAACAACAAAGTTGACCAGGCAGATAGATAATGAATCTTACCAACAGCAAAACAAAACACACATGTAGAAGACAAGCCTTTAACTACGTTATATTTCAACAATTGCTTCTGTCCTGTTGTGACTTTGGTTATAAAAATGCTGCATATTCTTTAGAGAGAGCAGACATCCCAGACACTGTGCTCGTGATTACCTCTGAACATTTAAGACACTGCCTATGACTTTGGCAAAGAAGGATGGTGCACTAAGATCACTTTTATTTACTCCTCTCTTTTCTTTTCAGCTTCCACAGTCTCCGAAGTACCCTTAGGCAAGATTACGATTACCAGGGGAAGTGCAGTCATGGACTCTCCATACATAACAATATTTTTCTCTGCAATATTTTTTCAAGGATTCAGAGTGGACTGTATTTCTGATGAAAATCTAGATTCACCAGATCCTCTTTTCTTCTTTTCACTGCTGTGTCCCTATTAATGGAACGTGCATGTGAAAATACAAAATATAATTCAATTTTCTTCAATTCTTTAATATCTAAACTTTCAGTCTAAATGTGATTCTAGAAGTGCTGATGAACAAAGAAATGCTTTTGCTCTTCATGTAACTGAAGTGGGAGTACAAGACTGGAGTGTGGAGAGACATGTTTGGTAAAAGAATACAGAGGTACACCTCCATTAGACAGCATAATAATGCTGAAGTGAAGAGCCATCTGAAAATCTCCATGGGATGCTCTTTTAAAACTCTCTAAATTCACAGACAACTCAGGCAACACAATGTTATCTATCAAATGTCAGAATAACATTTTCAGAAGGATGGAGAAAATGGCCATTACTTGTACTGAAGTACTGATTTCTTCATTATCTTTACCAACTTTAGCAACCATCAGCCTTCATTCATGATGGTAACACGAATACCCTCATTCTGTTTCACTTATGGCAACAAGATATAACAAAAATTGATAATCAGGAGAAGAAACACACTGGTAAAACACTATTATTTTGGGAATAATGGCTCGTAATATTTTTATGTTTCATAATCTAAGAGCTGATATAATCAGTGAATAAATATACTGTATCTAGAGGAAACAGATATTTTATTACCATGTGTACTGTGCAAAACAAATTGTGCCTGAGTATTTTTAATTGTGCAACACCTTACATACAAGTACTTTGGAATTACCACTTAGTATAGAGCATATCTTAAGTGTATGTAACATTTGCTATGGATCTGTGATAGAATAATGTAATATTATCTGTGTTTTTATAACTTTTGACTCATGAGCATATGTGAAATGGTAACTCACAATGAAACAAGAAAATACGTGTCTTTCTTCAATCTGTGGTACCTTACCAATATGTGTTTTATCACAACAAATTCATTTGTATTCATTTTAAAGTTGCCTATCAAAATTCATCTCAATGCCCTATTTTATTCTAAGACACTACAATAGTCAAGAGTGCTCTCAAACTGCTAAACTGTTTCCCTCATCCATCAGAGAATTTGTTATTCTATTTTAGAATAGCATTTTAGAGTACAATAACAGATTTATTTTTTTTTTCCTAAAACGGAAAACAGTAGATACAAGTTTTCATTGACTGTAATCATCAAGCTTCTTAACAGCATGGGCAAGGAGAGGGAGAGTGCAGACCATGTAGGAGATGGGTGACTGGGTAAGGGTAAGGCAACAGTGATTTTTCTGTGGTAGGAAAAGTCCTTCAAATGGTACTAACCTACAGACACACTGCTTACAAACTTAAGAGCAGATGCACTGTGTGAAATCAAAGTTCCTTCTGCTCAGAATACTTTTGCTGACAATGGCTGAAAGCATAAGGCAGGAATGCTGCTCTATATAAATACACTTCCTCAGATTATTTTCCTCGGTACTACAAAACAAATAAATGAGACCCTAAATAAATAAACCCGATTCTCTCCGGAATTTGAATCCTGCTTTTTTACTTATTTCCCCTCCTACCACAATAAACAATAAAAAGCAAGAAAATAAATCTATTTTATTATATTTAGCAATGAAATTCACCACCATTGTGAATTTCTCTCTTACAATCCAACAGATCACTTCATGTTTTCATACTCCTCATCTGTAACATTCAGAAACTTTTTTTTTTTTTTTTTAAGAGCAAAGAGAAAGCACACCTTACATATAAGCAAAGCCAAAAATACAGTGTTAGTACAACTGGAATCTTCTTAGGACTCTAATCATTTTTATTCCAGATCTAGTTGACATATAATAAATAAAAATTAGCAATGTAGTTAAATTGTTATCAGTTGCCTTTACAAATTATCTTCATCTTAAATCTGTTTGCCTTGGGTGGTCTTTTAATTAGAGATTACACTGTAATACTGTAATATGCATGACAACCATCAGCTACATCACTGAATGATTTCCCTAAAGAAAGCACCACACAGAATAATGATAGGAGCACTATCATGTGAGGTTTGTAAATTATAATTGTGAAAAATTAAAAAGGTTCTTCATTCAAGATAACAGAGTACATGTTCCCTCCACCAAATGCTAAACTATGTGTCTCCCATTAATCCAAAGAGGTACTTTTAATTCCACTTTTTTCCTATGTTGTGGAAAAGAGTTCCAGAATTAGAAGAGGCAGGTATGTAGGTATAGTCAGTCTGCTCTGTGAAACCTTATATTGGAGATTCTGCAACAAAACTCTCCTGTGATATAATCTTTCCTCTTATTCATAATGAACACAGAAATCAACAGAAAAATAATAAAGAGATGAAGACTCTATGTCCCAAACAAATTTTGACAAGCCACACATAGACTAGAGAAACTTAGTTGAATCACTGTGTAAAATATAAAGCCCCTTAAGTTTATTACAGTTTAAGATGTAGGTTTAATATTGAGCTACTTTTTTACATACCTTTCAGTTCAGTATCATTTTACAGATAATCTAATTGCAAATTCATTTAAGCATAATGATTCGGATGGAAAGACAAATAGAAAATGTGGTGTTTGTAGAAGTACCAAGGCTGAACTCTGTGGTTAACTTCCTCTGTGCTCAACACATAATTTCGAACACCTAGCAATGTATGCCATTTACAAAATTCTTTTTAAAAATCATTTTACAGTTCTTCCCAAGTAATGTTAATTAATTCCACTCTCTGGTGCTCTCACCTGGTGGTGATCACTGCATTATTTAACCATTTCAAAATACTATCCTTCAAATTGCGTTTGCAGTAGTGGAGTAGCTGATAGTCCCGTAAACAATTTAGGCCAGAGGAACTGTATCTCTTTTCAAAGGAATTGTTTCTCCCCTAAAATCACCACAAAAAAAGGATCTTCATTCATACAGACACCTAACCTGTCACCTTTGCTAGAATATTCTTGCTACCAAGGCTACTATGATGTATGGCATGATACAGAGTTCAAAGCAATTGTCAGGAAACAGATAAAATCATGCTGGCTTACCTAGACTACCCCATGCTTACATCCTAACTTGAAGACATGCTTTCTGAAAAGAGATTTGTGAGATGCTAGAAATAATTATATGCACAGCTATCCACAGTTGAGATCACAACACCATTAAGCTGTGAATAAACATAAACCCATGGACTGAAGGAGAAAAAAAGAGAACCTTGAGAACATGACTATTTAAGATACTTAATCTAATGAAGCTGAAGCTGGAATTCCTGAGGTGCGAGCCTGCAAATGGCCAAAGAAATAAATCCTGTACAGCCCATTCTCCCTGGCAGAAATCATGTCAAAAAAGACAGTTGTTGTTGTTTTTTTTTTTTTTTTTTTTTTTTTTAATGATCAGCCATGGAAAACAGCCATAGGATTTAAAAGAGGGTGCAAGAGAGGGTGCATACTAGACTTGCAGACCAGACTCCCTTCCTTCAGATTATTCACTGAGCCTGAGACGGGAACCCTTGCAACAGTTGTTACAGTAATTGTAATTAGATATGCCCAGAATGCAAGGATTCCCACTTTTATAAAGTATTACAACTCCATACTTAAGCAAGATAATCTTAGGATTCCATCAAATTTACTTTGCTTACCATTTCAGTCCTAGCAAATAAATTCTTATTAAATTCTTGATTCTTTATTACAACAATTTAATGTAAAATACATGTTCTGAAGCGCAGTGCATTCAACAACTGTATTTTTGGTAAGCCTATCAGTATGACAGATAGTGCCCATGTTTAATATTTTATTGCAAAATTATAAATTCTTTAACATGAAGGACAATGACATGACATACAACTTTACTTTCATCTATCTTTGTCGGGTTTTCTATTTTTCCTTTAAAAATACTCAGAGGTTCAAAAAATGAAATAATAGAATAATATTTTTTTTGAACATTCAATGGTAAAAATAAAAAAACCTTGCAATTAATTTTCTTTTCAAAGATTTTTATAAGCTTTGATATTTATTATCTTTGAATTGCCAAATGCCAAAAAAAATCTCTTCCAAAACCCAATAAAATTGTATATTTTCTATAATACAGAACATTACAGCAATGTATATAATAAAATATACAACGTTTTATAAGAAAAGTCAGAAAACACTTCTTTCAAACTGTTCAGAGTAATGCTGTCAGTTTTCTAACTGATGAATGAATGTATCTTCAAAAGCTTAGCATACTCAGAAAACAAGATTACAACTTTAGTCCCTATGCAGACCAGATTATTAATATACAGTTCATTTTACACACATTTATTTTCAATATACTGAAGTTCTAAGATTCTGTTTTTACTAATTAACAGATTTAACATTCAGAAATAATAAAAGAAATATAATGCAATTTACTGTTCCATTTAGACAGTATTTGCTAATATAATTCTTGTGATAAATATAAACCTGTGCGTTTATCAAATCCCTAAGAAGATTATCTAAATCAACTCCCATGTAATTACCATTCACCATCTGTTCCACCAGGGCCTCAGCCGATCTGCTGGCATCTTGCAGCTTTCTGTACTTCTCAGGCTTTTCTTGCTGGATGGCCTGCAGCATGACAGGAAAGGTGAGTATTTCAAAAGAGGAATTTTGAAGAAGAAAGTAATTAATCTCAGGGATGACTTCTGATTTCTTGAGACCATTTAATCTGCCACATTTCCCTGCCAGCCTCCCAATTTGCAATGAAACCACAAAGTATCACATATGATCAGGAAAGAAGTCAGTCATAAAGTCAGATACATAAACTGAGAACCAGAACACAACAGAGCTGACAAATGATACACATCACTATTTTACAGACAAATAAAAGACAGACAAATTAAGAGCTATTCAAAGCCCAATATTTCAGAATAATAATATATGTTCAACAGAAATTCCTTGTGGAGGAATAGAAGATTTGCTCTTTTCTCATGTGGCTCCTATTTATAACAGTAAGAATTGAGCATGCTAACTAAACGACAGTGTTTCATGGCATACCACAGTACTGAATACCAATACCATCTTATTCCTTATTTTAGTCTTTTGTTGGCAAAAAAAAAAACATAAATGCATATTAACGCATCTAACATATATGTAAGCATATATAGTAGAAGTCCATATACGAGCCACTAGGTAAGAGTAGAGTAAACTGCAGAATTAACACAGGCTTTCACTTATGTTTTGTACCTAATACTCTCATTGACCTTTCCATATTCAAAAATTTCTCACCCACATTCAGGTGTGCTCACACTAGCTAGTGACAGCAGGTGCAGGCTACCTGATAAAGTTTCAGGATACAGTAGGAATTGAAGTTTCTACTTTCTTTTGAGATGGTATAACATAGATGGAAAATAAAATTATTTTAGATCTAACAGCCCCTCGGTGTTGTCTCATAATTAACAACATCAAGTCACATCTTTGACTTTAGACTAATTTAGTCATCTAGTTAGCTATAATTTAGAAGCTCTAAGCCAGCTCTAAAATTCCTTGTTTAGTTCAGGAGAAGCATAGGGTCACAGTTTGATACCTACAATAAAACAGATTATACATAACTCTCAGAGACCCTAACCAACATGTTTTGCCCTAATTCCGAGTCCCTCAGTTTATCACAGCACATACAAAAGGACATGCCACACAAATCCTAGGTAACATGTACAGGATGGTGACACAGTCCTGGCTGTGGCTCTTCAGTCTGACTGACCACACTAGGCTTACTGATCCCCTTCTTTATTTCCACAGCAAAGACACATTCTCTATGACTTGACTCTCAAGGTGAAAAAGTTCATTACAACTGGAAAGAAACCTCATCTAGGTGTCTACTAATGCATTTATTAGAATAATGTTAAACGCTCACATTCGAAAATCTTATTTATTATATAGATTGCTATGCCTAGGAGGAAGTAATGTAAGTACTTCTCAATAAACTCTCAAAATAGCTTTTAAAGTATGATGCTTAAAACATCTTCAGGTTAAATTTCTGTACTTTGTAGTAGGGAAGATATATGATTTATTCAATAAAAAGCTTATGAAAATCAAGCAATGCCAAAAGATTTGAAATTGTGAGGCTTTACTTATTTAAAATTTAACCTGCTTCGGTAGCATGCACACTAAATTATAATAACTTCCAATGAAAATAAACGCTAGGATTTTAAGGGCTGAACTTTATTTTGCCTAACAGAAAACTCTGAAACATTGATAGATTATTAAGGAAGGAGGAAGACATTTCTACAAAAAGCACAAATAAAAGAATCAATTGAAGAAGCTCCCTGGAGATACTAAAAAGTGAGATTTTTTTAGTTAAATTCACATATCTGCCATCTACTTACAGCTGCCATTCATTTGTGCATACAGGAATGACTGAACAGCAGACATTCTAACAATATGTCGAAGCTTCTAACACTTTTGATGATAAAATTTTGTATAGATAAAATATATAGAAAGGATATTTGGGAAAGAATTAAGGATGGAAATATTTTGAAATTGATAAACATGTTTTCCATACTGATAAATTATCACCGCAAATTAACAAAGTTAAATCCCAATAAACTGCAGATGACTGTATTAATTATTTGTAGTTTCCGTAGGTCAACAAAATCTTGTACCATTCCGCTGCACAATTTAAATATTTTTTTTTTCAAAATACCCTATTCTATTAATTCTCTGCAAAGTTTCAAGACTATAGAATCTTAATTAATACTACTCTGTCTATAATGCCAGGTATAATTAGCATGAGTCTAACTACAGGAAACTCAGAAGAATCATAAAAACACTAAAGTATACTGAAAATAATCTTGCTCCATCTGTAATGCCAGATGTGCAATTATCATAACCGCAACTGTAGTGAACCCAAATGAATCATAAAAAATCTGAAATACACTTAAAATAGCTTTTTAAAATATAAAAATGATTTGACATTGAAGTCTATGGCAGTGAACCCTTTGGTGTCCAGAAAAATGTGGAGAAATGTCTGCCTCTCTCCCAAAAGATCAATGTTAACAGGTACTGATGGAAAATATAAACACTATATGTAAAACATTTAAAAGTAAACATGAAAAATTGGCACATATCAAACACTGTCAACTGCTTTTCTCCACTTTGTTTTTTTAAATGTAATTACCATATATCATAAAAATGAAGGGCTAACAGTAGATACAGAAAGACACACATTTACACACAGAAAACATCATGCCAGTCAAAGCAGAAAAGGCTGTCCTCTTGGTCCTTGTACAAACAGAAAGTATGGGACAATTTACCTGATTTGGGGAGAAAGTTGGAAATTTACCCTGCTTGCTTAATAGCACTAATGTAGTCCTGCTCTTACTCTCTACATGGCACAGTTGTCTGCTGAACCCACAAACTGTATCTTACATTTTTAAGTTCCTCAGAGGAACGATTTCCATGAGCAAATGCAAAGTGCCAAGAAATAAACAGAGCAGTAGTCCCATAAACACCTCTCATTTATCCTTTTGAGTGTTTTGTCATTGCTTCCTTTACTGAAAGGGACAATATTCTCCATTCAGGTTCATTAATGATAGAAGTAGGCTGGGATAAGTTTGAAGAGTTTTGCGAAATTTTGAAACTTTTAGGTTCTGTACATTGCTGACAACACTTCTTCTGATGAAACCTTGTGGTAGCTGCAAAATAATTTTACATTTTTTCAAGAACAGTATTTTTTTTCTTTTTATATTTTTGTTTCCTGTATTATTCTTTTATTTTTATTCAGAAAAAATGCAGAAATATAAGAAGACAGGCTTTCATCTAATAGAGGATAAATTCTCTTTGAGGAATATTTTGTAACCAGCAATAAAGATGTATAATGGCTTAGTTTTAGCTTATTTAATAACACTAAAAATGCATCTTTAGCTAAATGCTAGCTGAACATGAAGAGGTGATTTTCACAACATTCTGAGAGTTTTATTTGACCCTAAGATTTTACTTGGCAGTTAATGACTCCCTAACATTGAAAACACTGACATTCCAATGAATTCAGATGTTATTCATATCAAATCAAAATCTTATTTTGTGAGCTCTGTAAATGGATGTACACTAGTACTATTCCCTGATCTCTTGTAACTCTGGTCATCTACCCATGTGAGCAGAAGATTGTAACATTATCATCGCTGACTCTGACAGTGATTCAGCTTTCAAATATCCAGGCCCCACTAAGCATGTCTGAAGAAAGTCACTAAAAGAAAATGAAGTGAGAACTGGGCATTTGAGAATGCCAGAAGAACAAATATAATTGCCCAGGGTATCTGACATTTTCCCTTACATCAGTTTCTCAGATATTTACCTTCGATCTTGAATTTCACAGTGCTGCTTCTTGTCTAACCAAAACTACTTTCAGGGAGTTTTGTTCTCAATTAACTGATGTGCAAAGTCAAGTTTGACTTCTTACCAAGCAAGATTTTCTATCTAGCAATTTTTAACTTGTTGTACCTGAACCTTCATATATTTGAACTTGAAACAATGAAGGTTTATTATGGTTTAAGAGAAACAAACAAAAAGCCTGAGTCATTGTTAGGCCTGTTTTCAGTAAAATACACGCATTAACTTGAAAATGTTAACAGTGTGATGCAGTGTAAAGATAGTTGTGGCATTAATGTTTGAATGTCTTCGTTATTTAGGAGTAATATTGCTGTCCTACAAATTTCCACAATAATGGTGTCAAGTCTGGCCAGTTAAGGCAAGTACCTTTCTCTTGTAGCTGGGAAGGACTATACGTATTTTTGGTCCTCCACAGACACAAGAATGGACTTCCTGTGCATCTCTAATATATTCAATCTATGTAACACATCTGCTAAAGGCTAATTTCCTGCCAGTATCTGAACAGCAGATGACTTAGCAAACACAGTATGTTTCATACAGCCTGCTCTTGGCTCCGTCTCCCCGAGGCCTTCTCTGAACTGGGATGGAAGCAGGCTTTTGAACTTGGTGAATCATCAATGATGGCAAAAGAGCTTCCCTTGTGGCTGTCCTTTCTGAAGTCTGGGTCCCTCCACCATACAACAGATGTACTTCCACTATGTCATATGAAAGTGACTCCAAGAAAAATGATGAGTAGGACTAAGATGCTTTGACAATAACAACAAAATAACCATCCAATTAATAACCTGTCTTCAAAAAACAGTAGAAAGGAAAGTCATTAAGAAAAGGCTATGAGACTGAGTGGCTACCACAGTTGACAACAAATGGTAAGTCTGACATCAGTCAAGCATAGTTGTCCTATGCTACACCAATCTGCAATGGCAGGAAACTAAACGATAGCCACTAAGTGCAAGATGATACTTCTGTGTGCATGTGTGCAGGGTATCATGCATATGCAAGTACAATGTTGGGGTATGACTGTGTATATCAGTAAAATACAATCTTTTACAATTATCACTAACATATGTTTTTACTTTTGATATTTTATCTTTTATTAAATGCTTTCTACAGCCTTACTGGAAATTACAGTCTAATAAAAAACACTATCTTATTTTTCATTGATTTGAGCCTCATTGTGAGGGAAATAGAAATGAAAAGAGATAAGTAACAACAATACTGTGTGCAAATCAATGAACTGGATAATACTTCCTGCTTTGGCTATTAGTTTAATATGAGGAGATAGAACCCAGGCCAGGACACATTTTAAAACCTGGCACTTTAAACACCCTCTCCCCCCCTTTTTTTTTTTCTTCTTGGAAAGTATGTAGAAAAATTTCCATGAACTGGGGAGCTGTTCCACACAGAATCCAGGTATTACTCGTCAATCCTACAGAGTTTTCTCTATCAAATTAAAATGCCATCCAAATGTTTTTTCCCTTAAAAAAAGCTTGAAACTTCTACATGTAACTTGATCTTCTCAATAAAACTTTTATTTTAAAAGCAGTGATACTATATGAAATCAAAGTCAGTCTTGGTCTTTAAAAATATTTACAATGCTAATGAGGGATATAAGTTAATTTCTCATATTTTTATTTAGAGTTGCTGGTTTGTCTTAGACTCCCCATGATACAAATTAAATTCTATTGCTCAGCACTTTTCATTAAAAAAAAAGTTGGAAATTGGTTCCTTAACCATCCAATTATTTCATTTCTGAGGAGGTTAAAGAAACATCTGAAATACCTCCTGCCATCTCCAGTGCCCTGATTTCAAACTTCCAATGCCCATGCACAGATCAAACTTCACACTGCTTTTCCCTCATATTACATAAATGTATTACATATGTTTTCACTGACCTACATGAGATCTGTATAAATGCTGTAAGCAGTGGCTTCCCAACCCCAATGTTCTTCCTCAGCACCAACAAAGGCAAGGCAAGCGCTGCTGAGAAATCCAGATGGGACCAGAGGAGGATCTGTAGTTCACCTACCTCTACCCCTTACTTGCAGCGACACAGATCACCACCTCCTCGGGAGCAAAGAAAGGAAAGAAGGGGGAAGGTGAACCATAGCTCCTGAGTCCTTTAATGGTTTTACAAAGTCTTAGAAAGTGACAATATGAGGTGAAGCATCTTATTGCTTAGGGAAAACTGACATTGCAGATATTCAACACAATAGGTCAAAACAGGAGCTGATTTGCCATCCTTGAAATTGTTCCTCAAAATGGGAATAGATGAAGGGGAGACAGGAGCATTTTTTTCTTTTCTTTTTTAATTTTACCTACCATGAAGATGGAAGCACTCAGCAAATTACCTATATATCTGTTTATGTATGAGATGAATCCTATTATCCTGCTATGGAAGCATTTGAATCCATCAAATCTTCTCTGTATGTTTGATCCAGTTTGCATATTTCCATATATATATTTATGTACATTTATATAACATGAAGTAGTGCCGTAAACTAAATTCAGTATATTACACTCTAATGGATACTTACTAGCAGTAACGTTATGACAACATTAATAAAAAAATTATTGCAACAAAACTGTTATTTAACAGAAATATCTAAATGTATATTTACAATCACAAAATTCAGTATCACTCAGTCATTGCTAATTTATGATGGAAAAGCAGACAGTAAGAAAAAACAGCAGCAAAACTAACTTCAGTTCAGTAAATTTGTTCCATCTGTTTGTGTTTTAGGAGTCCATATCACCTTATTTTTAATGAGGTCCCATGATATGCTATTATACTACAAGCATAATAGCTTATTATAAAAAGAATTCCCCTTTCTCTTACTCAGAAAAGGCAAGGTTTTTGCAACTAGCTCCAAATACTAAATACTGAAGGCAATTTTTAATAGTTTTCAAAGGCCAAATTCAGAGTGTGCGAAACATGCACAAACACAGCTACTTCTTAAGCAGTGCAGAATAATTTTGCAAAAAGTAGAAAGAACCATTTTCAGTTCAGCCATGGTACAAAAAACAGATTAAAATAATTTATGTGGAGACTGTATTTTCAGATATATTTTACAGCACTGTAGGATGAATTAGATGCAGATTTACTCTAATATACACCAAAATATGACACTTCCCATCCTTCAATTTGTGAATGTATAATGTCAAATTAAGCCATTAGTATAGAATTATAGTGCATACTTAAAAAGTAATTTATAGACTTAGATTCAACTTTACCAAAGACTTTCATGAATCTAGAATACCTTAATTAAATATGGGTATGTATGAATAAAAAATATCTCTGGGTTCAGAGATCTCTGTGCATCGCTTTTGGTGCCAAAATCTGAAACGTACAAAAATACTGAACACTTCTAATTTGCTCTTGTGCATATGGTCAATCAACGCTTGTCAGTTTACATTTGAACCCATTTAAACTTGGACTTTGAAAGCAATTTGACAAGCTAATACAAACTAACAAACATATATATTAGTACTTTCTCCTACATTGACTCTTTCTCTGAGATCTGAGAGATTTCCCTCTTTTCGATATATTGCAAACTCAGGACTCTGAAGTACTGCTTCCGAGCGGGTCATCCAGCTATGGAGTTCTGTTGTATCCGAGTCAAACCTAAGATACAGAGAAGTGCAGTAAGACATCTGCTTCCCACAAAGTTTCTGAAAATAACATTAACAGTAAAAATGTTTAAATAATTGTTTAAACAAAGGAATAAGCATCAATTACTCTTGAAAAAATGCAGTTTAAAACCTTCATTTCAGTAGATACCTCATAAAACTATTCATTTTAAGATTTGAAAACTTAAAAATACTTTTTATTTTTAAGACACTGATTTGACAGTTGAACAGATGCAACAGTTCTCACAATAAGGATTCCAGTTTTACAAGCTGATGTTTTTGGAAGACACAAAACAAGTGACTCTCACAGCTGAATAAAGTGTATCACAAGTACTGTTGGCTCAGCTGAGGATGTGAGGCATATCTGGCTCACAAAAAGCAGTCTTCATACTTGAACAATCTCTGAGCTAGCTTGTGCTGACTCTATTATGAAGGATATTCAAAGCAGGAAATTTGTCCATTAGACAGAGCCCTCTTCTGAGTGACTCAAATTTGTTGTAGAATGTAATTACTAATCAATATTAGATTATAATATTTCTACAGCTAGAAATTCAGAAATGAAAAATGAAGATACCCATCTCTCTGCATATACTTTTAAATTACTTTTTACTGTACAGTCCTTTTTATTAAAGCCTGGATTCTTTCATGAACTCCTTCAAAAGCGATCTTAATTGTAGTTACCTACTCAGAAGGTAGCAGTTCAAAATGAAGGTTATCATATGCAGACATTTAAATTGCTGTTTTCTAGAAAAATCAAACCAAGTTCATTCAGTATTTAGCCTAGTTTTTTAAAGCAAGAAGCTTGAGATGTTTTTTCTCAGCTGAGATAAACTGTAATCTTGACTGCATTTCTTTATTGCACCATGTGATTTTATATTTATATTTGAGGACCTAGAAGGACCTAGAATAAAATCAGCTGTATCTTTCAGTTTGTTTTGTAAATATAGATGGAGTAACTTATATAATAATAATAATAATTAAAAAAACCTACTAAAACCAAGAACTTGGATGACATTTATGTCTTTGGAGAAATTAATTATTTTACAGAAATATAAACTTTCATATATATAAAAAGAAAAAGAAAAGGGCTCCAAGGTAAAATCTAGTGCTACAGAAATCTACATATATAGAAATGAAAACTTAGTACAAGAACGAATTCCATGTTCTCCACTGTGATCTTTATGAGTCTATTTAACAATAAGGTGTGAACAACCGAGTAATAAATAATGAAAGCAGAAGAAAGAATCACACACTTCCCTAATCCCAGCCCAACAGTCTAAATTAAAATTAAAAACTATTAGGAATAATGCTGATAAAACAATTCCTAATAATAGTATTTGCATTATCATTAAAGGAGGAAAAAATTTGATTGTGAGGCAATGGAAGGTGCAGAAATCTTCATTTTATACAGAACTATAAATTCAGAAGTAGAAGACATAAGAACATTTCTCAGGTGGCTTAGAGAATCTCTGTGCCGGTATCAGGCTATAATTCCCTAAATCAAATGGCATTGCCAGTGAAGAGCTTCCTGCCTGAGCTTTATCTCTGAGACTATGCAACATTAAATCAACTATTATTCCTGAAATATGATGTTATCATTTGTTCTGCATATAATAGCTGTATATTTAATAAATGCTCTCATGAAATTTTATGACTAGGAGACAACAAAACTATGAAAGACAGTATTCCCACATAAAACTAGAATACCGTTTATTCAACAAATTGCAAGCACTAACTGTATATCTAATCACACTGATTTCCACAGGAGAGTGATGAAAACATGTTTTTGTGACTGTGAGTAAGCACTGTTCAATAGATCTGAAAATGGAGAACACCCAATTTTAAAGCTAATGGACTGGATTACAAGATAAAAACTAACAATTTCATAGCTCTTCCTAATATGCTTCTAGATACAAATAACTTATATTCAATATCTAATGAAGACTGACAATAGCTCTGCTCAATGATCAGTGATGTGAAGAAGGCTGAAGTTTCTAGCACAAAATGGAGTTCCTGAAGTCCTCAGTAAGGGATATATTAGGTCAGCTAAATTACAGCAGTTGCCTAAAGGCTGTAATATCACTTGAATATTGCTGAGATACAGGGAAGTCCCCAAATACAGCATATACTTTTGCAAAGACTAAGTAGTAACTCTATACAGTCCTGCATTTCACATAAGTATCTGGTTCAGGGCCTGTCAGCAACAATGAGAAACAACAGAACCTGCCCTAAGGGTCAATAGAGAATTCCATCAGGGACTTACAGGTATTCAGACTAGATGGGACCACCACCCTCTCCTCCTCTGTTTTTTGAAACCCAGTCAGCAGTGTACAAACACCACCCCACAAGAATTAGCAGCCCAGTTTACTAAAAGGGTTATCACTCCCTACTGCCAACATGCACTCCATTCCTTGCTCCTTGAAGTCACCAACTATACAGGCAAGGAACACAAGAGATGCAATGGCCACTTCTTTCACCTCACTTAAATTGATAGGTGAGGACAGGTCTCTAGCCACTGTCAGCTATTGTGGCAATTAGGCTGTTCTATAGCACCGGCATGAACCAGCTGTAACTGCAGAGGAACACAGAACATCAGATACAGGATAAAAATAAAGACAAAATTATGAATTACTCAGTACTAAATTCTCCCGGCTGCAGGTAAAACTGCATTACTTCTGGTGTTCATTCTGTTCTGTGGTTCCAGTTAAGTAGGACCAGTAAGGCAAGCTTGCTGAAGAATAGTGTGCTACTAGCCCGGTATAGTATAGAAAGTGACAGAGCAAAATGTTTACCAGTGAGAATTTTGTCTTGTCTTTAACAGAAGGACTTAGCCCCTCCTTCTGCAATGGCCACCCCTGAAAGTGTAATCTAGAAGAGGAGCTGAACTATTGGGAGAATTCTGATAGTACAACAAAGTAATCAGGAACACATTACATGGCCGAGAGATTCATTCATCAGCTGGTGGTATTAGCCACAGCAGACAGCATCTGGACAGAACTGATCTGACATTACAGATTGCTCTTCCAGTTGTAGTTTCTTCAGTTTATGTAAATATAACTCCACAAACAAAGCCTCCTGCCCCAAAAAAGGCTATAAACGGAAACCAGGGTGAGGGATGGGGACTTTAAAAGAGATGAAAGTTAATTCAAGGTAGCTTTTTGCAGCACAGAATCACAGAATCATTTAGGTTGGAAGACACCTCCAAGATCACCTAGTCCAACCTATATCACCTAGTCCAACCAATGCACATAAATATCCTTAACATAGTTTAAAAGCACACTGCACTTTTCAATAATCTCTCTCTCATATCTAGCTTTTAAAAACAACAACAACAACAAAAAAAAAAACAAACAGGAAATGCAGGCAGAATATGGCTTTTAATCATTGTGCTATAATGACTGCACGTTTTATTTCTGAGTGGTTTGAGTTTCAAAGTATATTAACTCTAGATTGATATAAAAGGATCAATATAGTCTTTGAATCTTGTAAGTACAACAATATATTTGACATTTAAAAAAAAAAAAGTAATGAAATGTTACCTTTCTGATCCAATAAATTTGAGTGCATGTAGAATTTGTAAATTAAATCCATGGAAGAGACTAAAACCAAATCACTTGATACAATCATTCTGAATAACTACGTTGCTTTAAAGTGCACGTTATCTTGCTCCCCACCTAAAAATTCTATCTGCAGTGGAGGATTTAGTGCCTCTAAAATTATTTACGGAGTGCTCATGTTTAATTTTCCAATTAGTCTGTCTTTCTGCTTTTCTACAACAGAGATGCTATCTTGTACTGCCCTCACAGCCCTCTCACAACCCCACAAATTGGTTAAAGCAACTCATTTTCTTCATCAAGCTAAACCATGGGCCTACTGCAGATTCCCATTCAAAAGTCTTTCGCCTAGATCACACGTACAAAAGATTTGTTCAAAAAAGACTCCTTGTTCTGGCTTTCCCATCTTTTTTCTGTTAGACACAGAATAAACTTCACCTCTAGGGTATTTCAGAACTTAGTTACATTAAGATTTTCCAGTTCTGTACATGGATTTCCTAGCCCAAATACCTAGCAGGGTATACCTACAAGCCCTGTATCTAATCTAGTGCCTTTTGAAACTACTAAATAACACCAAGGATTAGGGATTAGTTGTTTATATTTCAAAGTAAAAACAAATACATTTTTTTAAATATATATAATAATAAAAGGGCTGGCTGACTATAAACCTTCCACCTGCGCTCTATACCCTATAAAGGATTCCTGTGGTTCTATCAGGGCTTGGGTATGAAGGTGTCTCAGGTACCATGAGTGTGGGGCCGAGGCTGTCCGTGCACCCAGAGTGCTCACTGCTCCTGTGGGGTCTCCCCGCTGGCTGGGCCAGGCAGCCTGGCTGCGGGGTGGCCACAGGGCCCCTAGTGAGGCGAGTGTAGGCCGCTGGGGCCAGCACCAGTGTGGGGACTGTGGACACAGGGCAGCCATGAGGAATATTCCAGAAGTGGCCTGAGGCCATCTGAGGCGGGTGGCTCCCTTCCCTGGCAGCCTGAGGCCAAGGAGACAGCCTCTGTAGGAAAGCCTATGCCATCGGGGAAACCTGCTGCTTGGCACACACACACGGCGGGGCTGGGTGTAGTGCGTTGCCTCAGCCAGTAGGTGTGGGCTCCCTGGCATGTTCAGTCCTGGTCTCAGCTTTTTACTTCCAGATCTGCACAACAGTCTCACATCCCTTCCACCATTTCTGGGAACAGAGCTTCACTGGCTGCATTTGGGAAAGTGTGTGTGCTTTGCCCTTTCTGCTGGGAAGCTGTGATCTACCATGTGGAAGCAAAGGGCGTTGGAATGGGAGCAGGCTGTGTCCCACTGGAAGAGACCACATGCTTTTCTCTGTCTTACAGTATGGCTAGTAAATAAGGGATTTATATTATGTTTTGTGTTTATGGCAAAATAGGTTAGTTCTGCCCAATATTGTCCAGAGGCTCTACTAATGCTAAGAAGCTTAAAATGTCAATTTTTGATTGCAGTAAGTTTTCATTTTATTGCTATTTATCTGCAGTGCTTTGGGGTAGATGAGAAAACGTGTGCTAAGGTAGTTTACCCTCAAGACTTGCTCTTCTTTGATTCTTTCAATAGATATAAACTGCCTCACAATTTACTTTACCACCCCACCAAAACAAAACCATGCTGGGCATGTCAGCATTGTGTATCCGGGGCAGACATAAGACCATTTGTCAACATATTGAGCTGGTAGGGAATGGTACAACTCTGATTAAAGAACTACATTACTGAATAACTGCATTTCCATGGCTGGACTGAAATGCCCAGCTCATCAGCAGTGTTCTTCAGCTTATAGCTCTGGGTTGCCTAGAACATGTCAAAGAACAGCTTTGAAATACACCATACCCATTAGCAGAATTATTCTGCAATTATTTTTCATCCTCTATATTTGCAACTGATGAGCCTTTAGTTGATAAAGTAGTGTTGGTTCTTATCTACTAATTCAATGCTTATTTGTTCCAATTGATAATTTTTTTTCCTATTATTTATTTATTTTTAAGCTCAGTCCTCAAAAAAAAAAATATTTCCTTTCTGAATGACATTCTGGACCACCTCTACACTGATACTATTCAATTTAGTCTCATCAACATTATTATCTGCACATCTCTGTAATGCATACCAAGGGATTAAAGAAAATACAAAGTCAATCATATTAGCCACATAGTTCTTCTTCTTTAGCCAATTATCCATCTCACCATTCTTATGGTAATAAACTGCACCTTTCCTGACCTTAGCAGTGATTCCTATATGGTGTCATGGAATGCTTTGCTGAAATTCAGACAGATTAGATCCACTGCATTTCTTGTATGTAAGGAAGTCACAGCTGAGTAAAATGAAAGTCTAGAGGTTGCTGTTGAGTATGTTCATTAAGACCATTTGCCTTCAGCAAACCACCAGTGGCTAAAAATTCAAAGCATTTTCAAATCCAGTCATGCCTCCCATTGAGTGCCAACTGGCATCACTTCCATAATACAGCAGGTGATTTCAGACACTGAAGGTGAAGAGTATATATTTTCAGCGTATTATCTCACAAACAGGATAAAGAGTTGTTGTTTTTTTTTTAAAAAAAAAAAAACAAAAAACATGAAGTTGTAAAGTGTGCATGTTTACTGAACTTGATATATCCATTCCTATTTTATTCTAGATGAAAACATTTATAAATTATACTGTAAACAACAGAAAATTATATTCTTTTGCCTTAGTCACCTTTCCCTTTTCTTTGCCTTTGACTACACAGATAAAATACTGAAACCAAGGACCACCACGAAAACTGAAGAAAAATGGCTCTCTTTTTAGATTTGTTAAAGACTGTTAGATAATAGTGAAAGAGCAAAAGCTACACTGCTATATGAGGATAAGGGTCAAGCAGCCCAAGAGAATTGCTGTAAAGTACTTAACAATCATCATTTAGTTCTGACTAATATAATACATTGTACTGCAATGGACTACTTGAAAGAACAGCTGCCAAAAATGCTTTGAATAAGTCTTTATATTTCCTTTGATATATTTTTCTATTAAAAAATCCAAACTTTTCTAAGTAATGAAGTATTGGAATCCCGAATGACGTGACTTTCAATGGAATGAAGGCCACTTTATTTTCAACATTTACAGTTATGTTAACACTTATTAAATGAAAAACACTAGATGGAGCAACTAACCTATCTTAACATGCCTTTCTCTTCAAGGACATGAAGTTTCTTTCAAACCTGAATAATCAAACCTGAATAACAACATTATATCCATAATAATGTTATGACAAACAGCCTTTCCTTAGAAATACTAGGAAGCAGGTACAAAGTTACTTGCTAACAGGCAAAGAAAACTGTCTTTGGATATTATTCAAGAACATCAATATTAGAAATATGTATAGATTAAATACTAAACAGCTCTAACCTGTTTCCTATTCAAAAACCTACTCTGAATAGAGTAATTTTCAGACTTTTCTATGCTACAGAACAGACCTATGTTTTTCCTAGTGCCACATACATGAAAATGATACCTTAGCAACCTTTTCTTCTATATACAGGGTTTTCTCTCCAAAAACTTCAGGCACGTTATATTTATCTCAAGTTCTAACGTATTATACATACTTTTAAGACTTTTATTATACAGCTCCAACTTACTTTTGTATTTTTTTCCCCATTCTTGGTTGTAATTTCATTCCTTTGGGAAAAGGAGCTTTCCTATGAGTAGTAACAAAACTTAGAACATCCCTGAATTATTCTGAAATTTTAAAACCTTAAATTTGAAGGTAGCTTTAGATTTTGGTGAAAGAAAAGAACAAAACAGTCATCTGGTTCTTATCTCTGTTTTCCATTACTTATGGTAGTAAGCTGCTCTAAGAGACGAGAAAAATCAACAGCTTCTTTAGCCTGCATTTATGCTACAGTGAATTGGGACAACAGAAATATGAAATCAACTCCTGTGTACGCTACTGGTTGACAAAGACAAAATTCCTCAGTATAAATGAAACTCATACACTTTTAATCCTTCCAAAACACTTGGAAATGCAAAATAGAATAAAACAAAATTAGCCATCCCTTTTTTTTTTTTTTTTTTTTCTTCTTCTCAACTAAGCATCTGGAGACCATACTCTTACATAATCCACTAAAACAATATTCACAGAGTAGCTAAACTGCTCTTTCTTCTCTCTTGAAACTAAGCACCTGGCAATTCACACTGCAGGTGCTATGCATCTTTGAGATGGCTTTCTAAAACATACAGAACACAAGAAAGCAAATCTGGAGCACAGATCTTTCCAAACACAGCAGTTGAGGCTCATGTGTTTCTTTCAGGCACACTATTACAGCAACAGAACTGACTAGAACTTGAAAAACACCGATGAAAGAAACTGAGAAACCTTGTAAGCATTATTCACCCTTATCAAAACAGCCCCAAACCACCTCCCTCCCAGAAAAAAACATGCAGATTAAAAATATTTTCAAACCAGGATTTTGGAGATTAGATTCATTTAATTCAAATTTAACCATCTAAAAGTTACTTATTTAGTACAGAATTCTATAGCCAATGAAGACAAAGATGACTCATTAGAGTAGTTTTCCAATTTAACAAAAAGGGGATGAATCACTCTTCTTACATCACACATGGATCTTGTATATATCTTCTTAAAAAGAGTGTTCTTAAATATTGAATCTTAACTAGAAGCCTTACTTTTAGAATGGTCAAGAAGGGGTAAGTTAAATTGTACATTGGATTAAGAAAGGAACCTCTAAGTATCTTTTGTTTCAATAACAAACTCCTTCAATTAATATATATTAATATATATCAGATTTCTCATATTCTTGGTGTATCTCATTACTCTTAATAATATACAGTTGTATATTTTAACACCATTAAGGACTATTTTACAAGAAAATAACTTGCTATTATAATTGAAAACACATTGAATTAAAACAAAGACATTTTCTATAGAAATGAGACATTGAATGCAGTTTTGTATTCGTCTCAGTCCTTAAATCCACTACCTTGGAATTCATACGTTTATCTGAATAAAATAATAAAAAATAAAAATAAAAAATAAAAATCCAAAACCAACACTAGAGGTGATTTAAGTCTAGTTTCTAAGCATCATATTAATAAATTTGGTGCTTGTGCAAATTCTACTGAAACTCATTAGAAATCTTTTATGTGACTTTAACAAGTGTTCAGTACTCTCTCAAAGTCCACGGTAACTCATATGTGAGTTACACAGAAAGAACTCTGGAAATAATACTACTGCACATTTCACCAAGTATTAACCCTGCTTCTACAGAACTATTACATCTACTGCTGACCCACAATCCAGAGAGAATAACGTATGAACTTTAGAAGTGAAACAATATCTGTGCTACTAGCATTCCAAATATTAAAAACATATTTTTAGAGTAAAAAAGCTGAGAACCAATGGAATACTTTTTGTTCTTAAGTTCCAAGACCACAATCAAGTAGGACCACACAATGCCATACATAAAGGACATCTACTGGCTATAATTACTAGCACAATGGTGTTGACATAATGATTAGCATTCTATACTGCAAAATAGTTGGGATAGAAACAGAAAAAAAACTCCATAACTGATCCTAAGAAAGATGATAATCAATCTGTATCTTGAGTACAGAAATATAACTTTATTCTCAAAAAACTATACATCTAACTATTGCAGTCAAATGACTACTTTTGCATTCTCATCCAAACTCTATCATTATTCTCTCTCAATTTCTTAATGATTCTCACCTCTTCCTAATTTCTGAATCCACAAGGAGCTGCCTCTTTTTGTGGGGTGGAGGTGGTGGGAGCTCTTCCTTGGCATGCTTAACCAGGATTTGTTCTCTCGTGGTCACCATAGTTACGGTTTCCATTACAGTTGTCTGTGTTAGTGATGTCTGAGTGGTAGTGACAGCCTGTGAAATCTGTGAGAAGTATTAAAACAGAGGTCACACATTGGTTGAAAGACTTCAGTAAAGACCGTTTGGACTAGCAATAGCAAATAATGAGAAACTGCCCCTGTCTGATTATAGGCTGACCTTCAGAAAAAAATAACACTACGAACTCAGACAAAATTGTTTTATCTGACTCATGCTATGTGAATAAGATATCTGCAGAAGTCAATATCAAAATCGGAAAGAATCCTAAACAGGATGAACTTATGGCTCCCTCTTAAATCATGGTGAATGAAGAAAAGAAATAAGTGGTAACAAAAAGGTCAATTTTATGAGGGAATTGGATAATAGAAAATATATGAAATGTTACTATTGCTGAATGTTACTTTGTCACCATGCTGAAGATTTATTCCTTGAGAACTCGTAAAGGCATTGTAATGGCACTAAATTGCCAGTTGCTGTTTTTACCATTTATAATAATCTTTAAACCAGAATATAGTTCATCATAGCCTACTTGCACAGAAAGGCAGTTAGCTTTCTGTCATGAAATCTTAAACTAGAAAACATGCACTAGAAGACAAGTAAATTTGCTTCAATTTCAATCTGTAATTAAAACGTAATAGGAATAGGTCATAAGATATAGCAATACTTAAATATGTAACACCATAAAACACTACCAACATAATACACTTACTTTGCCCAGTAAAATGAAAGTTAACCCTTCAGATAGTTCAGTTGCATAATAATAATAATAATAATAATCTGCTAATAGTTGAAAGATTTGAAATGCTGTACATGTATGTACTGCCTTTTTATATTTGGTTCCATGTAACACCAAACTAAAAACTTCCCACTTAAATATGGGCAGCTACTCTTAAGTACCTCAACTCATCAAAAACTGGTCATCTATTTTTTTGTTCTCCCAGATGATGGGTTACTTGTCAAAATGCTCTAGTTACAGCTCCAGTAACCAACCACGGTTTAGGGCAGTGAAATGGAAAGTAAAAGGACAACATTATACCAGGACCAGGGAAAGCTGTGCACCAGAAGAGCTCTGCTTCTTCACTTATTGCCGATGTGCAAGAATTAGAAAGGCCCTCTAATACAGAGACAGGAATGCTAGTATCTAAAATTCCATGGAACTATATACATATACATAATATAACATAAACAGTCTATTAGTTCTTGCATCAGAATCTCAGAAAGAGTATGGAGTTACCTTATTTGAGACATCAGCATTTCTAAAAGAACAATGGACAACAGGTTTACCAGGGATTTAACTGTAATTCCTTTCCCACAGTACTTCCTTATACTGAAAAAATAGAGTGACAAGGAAAGGGGCATACAACCAGCCTGTTTTCAGCAGGCAACAGTAAAATTAACAAAAAAAATAATAATAATAATAATGAAAATACTGCTGACTTCACCAAATATTTTACATAGTGTGCTAAACAAAAAAGTCTTGCTGTTCTTTGTCCAGTCTGCCAGTGGAAATTATGGGTAGGGAGGTCCATTACCACTGTAATTGTGGCAATCTCAAAGCAGCCAGCTCAGTGCTGTGCTTCCCCCTCTAGAAATGACCAGCTGTCTACACTTTAGAGAAAGAATCTGAACTGCTCAGAACACAATGAAATTAAGATTCAAAAAAGTTAGCTTTTTTGTTTGTTTTGTTTTTTGTTTTGTTTTAATCTCTGGATTGATGACATCAAATGGGGTAAACTGATTGTGAAATGTGGGGACTTAAATAACGTATGAACTACATAAATTCTGTGGAAGAAAAAAAAAAATCCAGTTGGCTTTTTAATCACTGCAATATTATATATTAATACTTGGTTCCCTCAACAAGATTGACTTTGATATCTTCAACTATACAAATCACAGTAATAAGGAAACACTTCTGTATAACTTTATTAACACTTTATACAGCAACATTTTCAACATTTTTTTTAAATTAATTCTATTTCTGGGTAGGAAGAAAGAGCAAAATAAAGCTCCTGAGGTCCAGGGTACTATGAAATTTGAGGACAACACATGATGTCATCTTTCCCTTGGTTGTCTGTGCAGCTAAGAGCACTCCAAATCATTACTTGCTCCATATATGAAGCTTTTACTACAGTCACCTTTTCCTCTTGTCACAAAATTCTTATTGCACTGAGTTTTATCTAAAAATCAATGATAGGATGTTCCTGACACCTGAGGTTGTATCCCACCATGTTCCATTTGCTAGGGTACTGTAGGAACGATATGCAGCATACTGCCAATGGCACAGGAGAAGCAGTTTCAGCTGGTGATTTGGTACTGTGCTTCAAAAGCAGGCAGTATAATTATCATATGCTCAGAGCAGTCAAGTCACGATGCTGTTGGGAGTAATGACTCATGTCAAAAGAGTAAAGAAGTATTTTTCATGCTTAATCAATAGGAGTGGAGTTTAAATACTATATACTTTAAAATGAAATGGGAGATATGAATTTGAAATTCATAATCATTCTAATTACAGAGACTGGGGAAGGCTAAAAGGTACTGAAGATTACACTGCAAGGTGAAGTTCAGGAACTTGGTATGTGTTTAAAGAGTGCAGACACTTTAGTGGGTAAAGGAAAATCCATAAAAAATTAGGAAATACAAAAAAGGAAATAGCTTTTGTTTGCCTCCCTAGCAAACACCTCTAAAACCTATAAAAAATGAAGTGGTTTGTTTCATGTATAGTTCAAGGATGGTCCAAATAATGACAATATAGTTTCCTTGTCTCTTTAAGTTCCTGAAAGGCACGTATAAATCCGAGAAGGGGTGATACAGACTGGTCCTTTAACCTGCTAGAGAATCATATGGAAGTGCTAAGGTGACTCACAAGGCTGCACGTTAAAAGGCTTTCAAAATACAATGCTTGCCTTCGCTTTCACATCAGCAAACTCATCCTTTTTTTGGAGTGGACAAATTTCAACCTTCCTTTTCATCTTCTACAAATAAAAGTATGTACAATTTGTGTATAGCACTTCAGTAGTTTTATGCCATTTTATTTCTCTTTTATATGGCAGCCTACCTTTAACACCATCATTTATTTCTGCCTTTGGAAATGCCCTGAGTCCTGATATAGCCATAATTTTCCTTAACACTCACTTTTGGAGCTGTCGGGAGTTCTTTGATAAAGTGTATGCATGTGAGTGGGGAAGTTCGGATGAAGAATGTTGTTTTTGTTAGTTTGGGAAGGCTTTCAGTACAATTTAGTGAAGCATAATGAAGTCACTAAAGGTGCATTTAGAGTTTCTGAAATTTATACATTTACTTTACAAAAGTTGTCCTTGTCCTTGTTTCCAATGTGTGCTCAATGAAGAAAATCAGTCACTTTCATGATGAGAATAAACTGCTTTTTAGGGGTGTCTCTCACCCTTGCCATCCATTCATTGCAGCAGAAGCTTCAGCCATGATTTCAGATTAGATGCTTAGCTGAATTCAGTGCTGTGAAATTTAGATGTGGGAAGATTCACATTTTATCTTCTGCACATTTCCTTTGGGATGTATAACTGTTCTATGTCTAATTGGAGAAGCAGCTTTGATCTAAGGCTGAGATTGTCTGTTCTATATAATTTCGTATTTTGTTTGCTAGTTAATCATTTAGTGACACTCCAGTAAGAGAAGGAGGGGAAATAACTAATGACAGAAATAGAAGTAAGAAGGTACTATAAGAATTATTAATGAAAGCAATAAAGTTCATTTTGAAGTCCATATCCAAGTTGGAAGAATAAAATCTGCATTTGCTGATAGATTTTAGTGAAAAATGTTATATTTATTGTCACCCTTTTCCAACTCCTCCTCAGTTCATGATTAGCCATAATAATTAGATCTTCTTTTAAAGGCATTTTCTTCTTGCCGACTAAATATGTAAATAAGCTTTGTAATGAATAAACCACACTAGCATTATCTGTCCTGCCTAGAAGGAAATACACGACAATAAGCACACCATCAATAATTCATAGTGCTAGGGTAAATGTGAGGACATACTAGACTGTGTAACAGTGTTTTAGGAAGTGATCCTTTAGTTAGCACAGAATATGCAATGTCTCCAGAATTTGAAGCAATATGCCCACATCACTGTACCGATTCTGTGCCAAGAAAAGTAGCTTCTCGGAGGAGGAGAAGATTATCAACTGAAGTGAGGTGTTATGATAAAGCATTTACACTGTTTTGGAAATCCAAAGCATCTCCCACCTGTGCTGCCCTGTGATCTCTGGATGTACAATCTTGGGATTACTCACTTCACAAGGAGGCTATCTTTTCTGTAATCTAAGTTCTATTTAAGTTCCATTTTGAAAATGGAACTCACTTGCTTTTAGAACTGATCACCAATCTAAACCCTTGAATACTTTGGACTGGTTTCAAAAAAAATTTTTTTTTTTTTTCCCAACACATCATGACTGCAGGTTTTAGCGATTTTAGTGATATAAAATACCAGCAGTCTTGAGTTCTGAACCCTACTGTCTGTTCAGGAGAATCTAGACTGTTAATTGAAACGTGTTTTTTAACCTAATAATATGAATACGCCAAAACAAATGAAGCTATGCATGCTTTAGGGAGTGCAGACAAGTATAGAAAAGAAGGGTTTGCACCAACTTGTAATTAATCTTTCAAATTGACTTCAAAAATTTGTCATGGAAAGTGTGGGAACTTTACACATAACATTATGGATGCAGGTTTGAAATACTTGTCTTACCAATAGGACAAATATTTTAAGACAGCTATGCTACTAATAGGGTTTAGAAAAAAAACAAACAAGCAACAAAATATGAATGAAAATGTTATGTAACTTTTGTATCCAGAATATTGATTCTCACTGAATAGTTTATAGGACATGCACAGTTTATAATAAATTAGGCAGCCTTTATATGATTCTTTTTTTTTTTTGTATACATGGCATTTGTATTATGTAGCTTCTACTCTTCTCAGTTTAGTAGGTGATTTATTTCAGCATACTCAGTTTATCTTATGAAAGTTTAACATTCCTCTCGTTCTTGTTGTTAAAGTAAATGAGAAAAGTTATAACTGTTATTTGTTAAAATCAGAGATGTTAAGGTGTCAATTACTAGTGATATTTAACAAATATATGAAAGTAATAGAACATTATGAAGCCTGAATATGTGTTGTTTTTAAAAGGAGCTATTGAGTTCCTTTTTATATATGTAAGAACATATTTATGTTCTTAAAGAGTACATACTGTGTAGGCTATAATGAATATAGTTCTACAATGCTTGTTTCTTTTGTAGGACACAACAGTAGTAGGAATACATAAGCCTATGACCTGGCATAATAATTTCTTGAAATCACATGACCCTAGCAGTCCCAAATTCATTTTCTTCTGCTTAGAAGCAACAGGTTTCCTACCGCAAATATACATGAGTTAAATCAAATTTTCAACTGTTACAAATACTGTATAGCACAAACTGATTTTGACTTCTGTTACTAAGTGAAATTGCATCCCTTCTCAATTTTCTTCTCTCTCTTCTGTTGTCCCAAACTGATTTTTCCAACTTCAGCTAAACAAGGAACTACACCACAGACCAAACTAGAAGATTAATGTATATGGGTTGGAATCAAAAGTATTAAGGGGTACTTAGATCACTACAAAAAGTATAGCAGTTTCATTTAATTGACTTTCTCCAGTTGTGCCCAGAATGAGTTTTTAGAAGCATAAGCATATGTCAGCAAAAACGTGCATCATGATAGAGGGGACTGAATTAAACTGACCAGAAATGCAACAAACACTGTAGGAACAGGACAGAGGTGCATGCAGTAGCATTCTTCTCTATGTTATTATGAGAAAACATTTTTATGTCTGTTTCCATTTCCCTAGTCGTATAATGCTACTACAAAAAATAACTCAATATTAGTAATATAAGTAAAGGAATGGGAGAAAAAAAAAAAAAAGAACAAGTGAGCTGATTTGGGTTTAAATCCAACAAGAAAGAGATGCTGACAAATGGCTGGGAAAAACAGATATTTTTTATCCAAAAAAAATATTTTTGGATATTACACCAGAGCACTGATTTTTGTTACCTAGTTTAAAAAACGTGAAACTTTAAACCTCAGTTTATATTTTAATATTATGAACATTATAATTATGAATATTATAAACAGAAAGGAACAGGACAGAATAATAATGGCTGATTTTTGTTTTTGTTTTTAACTTGGCATTTGGGCCAAAAGTATTGCTTGGTTTATTTTTCCAAGAGGCTTCTCTTGTTGTGGCCTCTCTTTTTAATCTTTATATCAGCAAAACATAAGCAGAAATAAAACAGTAATTGAGTAAGTGCTCACTGTTGAAAAGAAATAAACATAACTGCTGTTTAACTAGCAAAAAGTTTTTACACCAATTTCAGGCTAAGTGCTATTCCACAGAGACAGACATAAAACAGTGCACTTGAAGTGACCACATATTATAGATTAAAAATGTGCTAAATGGAATGAATATATAAAATATTCTAACAATCTGAGAATGTAATCAACATTGTAAAAAGAGACCAAAAAAAAAAAAAAAGATAAATAATATCGTGGAAAGTTACATTACAGTTGTATTATGCTGTCCTAAAAATAAATTAGTTCTTAACAAATCATGCAGGAAAAATATTTAAAACAATATAACTAACAGTGCCAACACTACTTCAAGCATTAGTCTGGCAAAGGATTTTATTGTCAACTGATAAAATAATTTTTTACAAACCTGCTTAGAATTGCTTTCCAAGTTCTGCACAAGGCTATCCCAACGCTGGGCAAAATTTTCAAGACGGCTTTCCAGCTTCTGAGCTACTGCTTTATTTTTCACAGCTACAAGGAGGTCTTGGCTGAGTGAGTTTAGCTTACTCATCATTTGCCTTTTCATTTCCAGATCTCCTTTTAGGATCTGTTAAGCAAAGCAACAGCAGGAAGACAAGTAATTCAAACGGAGAAAAAAAATCCTTAGAGGAAAAATCCTAAAAAGAGCATCATAGAATCATAGAATATCCTGAGTTGGATGGGACCGACAAAGATCATCGATTCCAAGTCCCGGCTCCACAAAAATCATCACACAAAATTCAGACCGTATGTCTGAGACCATTGTCCAGACGCTTCTTGAACTCCAGCAGGCTCGGTGCCATGACCACTGCCCTGAGGAGCCTGTCCCAGTGCCTGACCACCCTCTCAGTGAAGAGCCTTTCCCTAACACCCAGCCTGACCCTCCCCTGTCCCAGCTCCATGCTGTTCCCTCGGGTCCTGTTGCTGTCCCCAGAGAGCAGAGCTCAGCGCCTGCCCCTCCGCTCCCCTCGTGAGGGAGCTGCAGGCCGCCATGAGGCTTCCCCTCAGCCTGCTCTGCTCTGGGCTGAACAAACTAAGGGACCTCAGCTCCTCCTCATACACATTCTGCTCTAGACCTTTCACCATCTTTGCAGCCCTCCTTTGGATGCTCTCTAATAGTTTTTATGTCCTTCTTATATTGTGGTGCCCCAAACTACACACAGTACTCAAAGTGAGGCCGCACCAGTGCAGACCAGAGCAGGACAATCCCTTTCCCTCAACCAGCTAGCAATACCATGCCCAAGGCACGCTAGGGTATGGTTGGCCCTCCTGGCTTCCAGGGCACACTGCTGGCTTATGTTCAGCTTGCTGCCAACCATAACAACTGGATCCCTTTCCATGGGGCTGCTGGGCTGCTCTCCAGCCTCTCATCCCCCAGTCTCTACAAATGTCCAGGGTTGCCTCTTCCCAGGTGCAGAATCTGGCAATTGCTCTTGTGTATGCCTTTTTTTTTTTTTTTTTTTTTTTTTTTTTTATATATTGCCCAGCCCTGTAGTCTGTCAAGATCTTTCTGCAAGGCCCCTTCACCCTCAAGGGAGTCAACAGCTCCTCCTAATTTAGTGTCATGTGCAAACTTAGTATGCATTTGAGTCCTGCATCCAGATCATTTATAAAAGCATTGAAGAGAACTGGCCCCAGAATGGAGGCCTGGAGAACCCCACTGGCGACTGGCCGCCAGCCTGATGTATCTCCATTTACTTTAACCCTCAACCCATCAGTCAACGTTCACCCATTGTGTTATGTACCTGTCTGGATATATGCTGGACATTTTGTTCAGAAGGACACTGTGAGAAACAGTATCTAAAGCTTTGTTGAAATTCAAAAAGATTACATCTACTGGCTTCCCTTGGTAAAGAATTGAAAATGGTCAAGAATATTTCATACAAACTCCTATACTTCTGAGGTGCTGTTACTGTAAAAACTGCTGGTAAAGCTGACATAGTGGAATGGACAGATTGCACTTCACAAAGCAATATAACATGACAGGTGGAGCAACTCCAGACATCAAAGCATGCCTCAGGTGGTGGTATAAATCAAAAAAACTAATAGCTGTGTGGCTTTATAACCTTAAAGCTGCACTAATGTTAACAACTATATCAACATTTCAAACAATGTTTCTTCAAACATTTGTTGTGCTTTGCCAATACTGCATATTAAAACTGGGGAAAAAAAAAAAAAAAAAAAGGTTTCGAGAAAACTAATTTTTAATCCCAAAGCAGGGTTTTTTTTAAAAAAAAAAAAAAAAAAAGAAGAAAAAGAAACAAACAACAACAAAAAAAGAAACAAACAAAAAAGTTCTTAAAATAAGTAACTTAGATTTGACAGTATTGAAGAACCATATATTCCTCATCTTTCTCAGATCTCAGCAGGTCCTGGTTATACAGCAGTCATCTCCCAAGGAATCCAGAAGGCTGGGGAGTCTTGGGAGCTCTCCTGAGTGTGCAAAGAACATGGCAACACAACTGGGAGTCTGGAAACCCCTGTGTGCAACCTCTGCCTCCTGGGAGTCACCATACAGCTTGACGGCATAGATGCTAATGGAAAACAAGGTATCTACAGTCTTCTTTACATCTCTACTGCAGTAAACTACAAAGGGATCCAGAAACTCCTGGGATCTTTACATACAAACCTCTCTGTAAAGTAGGCTGTTCAAAGATCCAAGAGACATCCACAGCATCAGCTGCCACCTGGATTTTTTTTTCATTTTAATTTTCTTAACTGTACAGGTTTACCTCATTCAGTTTTGTACATTATTAATTCTCTGCATACTTATGGGTACTAACCAGGGCCAAATTATGAACTCTTTATGCAGCTGAGGGTTGCAATCTAAACCTCAAGTCTACACATTTCAAAAGGAGTAATTATACAATTATTATAGATAGATTATAGATAGAAGTTACCATACATATACTTTTCTGCAGCCATATGCTCCAAAACTATAATATAAAACACATCTAAGTAAATAAAAATTTGAAGCCTTTGTAAACATTATTATGCCATTTATGTGTGATTTGAAACATCGTAACCACTGATGTTAGGTACCACGAATACCAAAATTAAGTTGACATCTCCCTAAGAAATAGCTGCTACCACAATTCATATTTAACAATCTGTTTACACAGTAGCAGATCTAACACAGGGAGCAGACTAGGTGTAAAATAAATTACCATCTTAAATTTTGCAAGGATTACTATATTTTACCTTTCCCTGGGGCCTAAACTGTCAGAAAAAGCTTGTTTGAAAGCTTCATACCATCAAAACCATCAGAAGTTGTACTCGGTGAAACATCATTAAAAAATTCTGTCTTTCAATGTTTTATTTCCAACCTCTGTTGATGTCAACAGCTATAGAAAATGAGTTCAGCATCAAGCCAAGATACATAGAGTACAACCAATAAATGAAACAATACAAAAGGAAGGATGCTAAAACTTTCTGTCAAAGCTACTGCTCACAACAACTACCTAATGCTCTTTTGTGATAGTAACAGTTAAACTGCAAAAACATACTGGAGGATTCTGTTTTCACATTTCCTTACTGAAAACGTGCTGGTGTTCTACAGTAACCAATACATGCTCTAGTTTTGATTTTTTTTTTTTTTTCCAGTACAAGAATAGACTTCAAGCTAATATCAAAATATGTAATTTAGCTATTTGCAAGAAAATAAACAGGACTGTTTGCTTTATGAAATTAATTATCAAATAACTCAGTCATAACTTCTATCAAGTGCATACTGTAAACTCCAATATTTGAACATTATAAAGCAGTTTACTTATTTGTGGTTAATGTGCTTTCACCATTTTTTTTTGTTTTGTTTCCAAGTTTTTACTTTAGTTATTACTGTTTTGCTTTTACTTAAACCTCACAAAAACATTATTTGCTCATTGAAATATTATAGCAAGCAACATCTGCTGTAAATTAATTGGTTGGCTGCTGATTTATTCGAGTAAGAATCAGTGTTAATACAGTATCTTATTTATTTCTTCTAATAAGTAAAGAAATTTGCATTAAGTGAAGCAAGTGAAAATTTAACTATATGCTAATCAATTGAATTTATTAATTGAATTAACTCTTTTATACCTTTGCAGTAGTTCTCAGCATTTTATATTAAAAAAGAGTAATACCATTCCCTTCATTTTACAGGCTGCAAAACTTAAGCGCAGAACATGGAAACAGCCTATCAAGCCCATGCCATAACTGCCAATGAAATTTCACTTCATTCTGCACACTTGTGTTATGCCTTCTCCGTACATCATATCCTCCAATTTATTTCATGCTCTATGTCACCCTTTGTCTTGTGTAAGAATTCAAAGATAATAATAACACAGTTATTCTAGGGAAATATTTTTAGAACTGGAGCAACTACCCTTCAAGATCAGAAACAAATGAACACAACTCAGTTTTAATACATGAGCAAATACAAAATATATAAATAGCATATATAAATGTATATATATATATATATAATTTTTAATATAAAATATATAAATTCTGAATGAATCCTCTTGCACAAGCCATTTGATATTAAGAAATACTTTTTTTTTTTAAATAATAAAATTTACCTGAACAAAAATTCTTACAAACAGACATTGTGGATACTATATATAAATTAAGAAGAAATCTAATTGACTTTATACCAATTAAAAAGAAAAAAAAAGAGCTAGAACTGGATGAATTGGTAATTGATCAAAAATAAATTTCACCGATTCATTTCAGCTGGTAAAAATTAACAATGAAAACTCGACTGCTAAAGCCAAGCAAAAAGGAGAGAGAGCATCATAATATTTGGGACCTCCTGAATCTTTATTTTTTTTAGATGGATTTCAAGTTCCCACTGTCCAGAGTGTATCCTAATTTCCATATATTAGAGCATTCTGACACCAAATTGAAAATCAAAGTTTAATTTACATAGTTTTACTACAAATGTGTTTTAATTTGCCTCCATTTTCCAGTTTGGCAGAATGACATCTGAGAAAGAATCTGCAGAGAACTGGTATTTGTTAATAATGATGAGCCTGCAGTCAATTTTTGGCAAACATGTTTGTTTATACCAAGTGAAATGATCAGAATTTGGGCTGCCAAAATCTCCCAGCACTTGTAAAAAAGGAATCCACATGTAGAGAATCCCAATCCTTCTGTTTAGGATTCGGATTATCAGACCAGGTAGTTTATGTAAAATAGGACAAATAGGCTGGAAGCTCTTCTGCCATATCATGATATCAAAACTAAAAATCTTAAGATATGATGTTCATTCCTACTGAACTTGTTTGAAAGCAAACAAACAAACACTGCAGTTTGCTGCTAGAAATGATTAGAAAACTGGTGGACTGAGCTACCACACTGTTAACAGTATAAGCATTTTTATGTTCGTAAAGAATGTATGTGAATTCTGATTATTACAACCCTAGAAAAGGCTGGCCTAATTATAATGGCAATTTTTCATGACAGCTGCTTCATTACACCCAAACACATCACTATGTCCAAAATAACATAAACAAAAAGACAAGTATGACTTGCACATCAGTGTCAGCATATAATGATCCCACTTTCCCCTATTTCTAAAAGCCAGTCCAAGAGTCGAAAAAATGTATTTCCTGACAAGAATTTTCATGTGGGTAATGCATTAATACAAATTCTGTGTGATTCAGAGAAGACTAAAATATTAAACCGTCTTCCACAGAACTCTTGAGAATTCAATATTGTGTGAAGGTAGAAATATGTCACTGGAATTTGGAGAAGACTGCTACTGAGTCTAAAACCTGATAGGTCCAGTGTGATGAAATAATCACTTTCGTTATTATCATGTTGAAACATTTAGTTCCATGGCAATGCTTTTGTTACAGTAACAATTAACAACTTAAGCTGGCAACACAATTAGCTTTGTAAGTGTGTGTCTTTATTTCATTAACCATATCTATGAAAATACCATTAAAGGCAAGTATTTCCTTCTTGGCATCATATTTCCAAGCAATTCTAGAAGGTACCCAAACTGGTCTTATCTGTAACACTTTCAAACCATTATTAGCTTTCTACTTCACTATTTCTGATAAATGTTTCAACCTCCACTTCCAATCTCCTCCATCATCTTGCGAAAACCCAGAAATGCTAAATTATTGAATAAATCTCAGTTTCTTGCTATACATTCCTTTTCATGAAGGGACTCTAGAGCATCGTGGGTTGCCTCTAATTCATTACTCATTAATAAAAGGATTGAAATCAATGTCAAGATTGCTTACAGGTTAGATTACTAGAATTTGCAAGAAGCATATACACAGAGACAACTGACTACATAAATAATTCCTTTCCTTTACATGGAAGTTGACTTAATCCTAAAATAATCTTAAACCACAGTCCAAAGTCTTGAAATAATGCCTAGGAGTCTTTTTTTTTTTTTTTTTTTCTCCTATTGACAAAATAAATAACAATATCTGTTTAAACAGAAGAATGAAGTTCCTAAGTTCAAAAAGAAAATGAAATTCCTAGTTACAGTACTAATTTACCCACTTTAACAAAAGCATGGATGTGAATGTTTCCTTTCCTCTAAATGCATAAGCAGTCATTCTTTAGTATAAGATAATGCCTAACACACCATTTTATTTTCAAAGCTCCTAATGTTATAGAACCAAGACCAGTTTGCGCCAAGTTTTGCATCTTTACAGGTAAGTCATCTTTTTAAGCCAGTGAGAAGTACATTCCGTCCATAAAGATGATGAATTGTAGAGTATTTTCTGAAGAATAAGGCAGAAGATATGTTGAAAAGAGTGTATTTCGTGTATGTATGTGGATTCCCAAAACACAGTTGAGGTAAAATTGTAAAGTAGTATTAATATTAAAATTTAAAGATTTTTGTGTCTTTAGCTTTTTCAAGTTTAAGGAATGTATAATAGATTTTGCTGTATGATAATTACTTACTCACATGACTATGTCTTTGTGCATATATATAATCACGTATTTAAGACACAATGCTACTGCAGTTCACTAACTTTTGGCAGAAGAGACAACCAAAAAACATATCTGTTAACAAGTTAACTTACTAGCAAGATCATGGACCAACCAATTCCACACACTATTCCATAACATCCATTCCCAGAAATATGAACCAACTATTATTCTATTAAACTGTAATGTCTGAGAGTAGGATAAAATCACATGCACTCATATTAATGAATGGGAAAGCTGAGCATAATATAGGACAATAAAAAATACATACAGCTAGTTTGCGTAGACTGGTCAGCATTTCATTTTGATCTTTAAAGCCAGTTGTATGAATTTTGCTCAGAGCATCCTCTTTCTCAGTAAGCCACGCATCAAAAAGGCACTGAAAGAAGATTGAAGAGAACAGCATGAAAAGGCTTCATTCAGGCCATTCCTAGTGCAATTTTTGGAAGGACGTTCCAATTTATAACTGCTAACACTACTCACCTGCTCTTCTGCAAAGTGCTGCCATTTTCTAAGAATATCTTGCAGAAGGACCCATCGCTCTTCTGTCCATCTGCAGATGGCTGCCCACCTGTTTCCAAAGTGCTAGAAGGAAAGAAAAACACAAAAAGTATTTGATTACATTTTTTAAAACAATGCAATCTGATCTTCCTATAGCACAAATGTTTGTGAAAACACTTTCATAACTCACTTTTTGCAATCTTAAGTCCTTAAAATATGTTGCATGTTACACTGAAATAGATGTTACCACTTACTGAAATAAGACTCAAATGGAGAGAATAGGTAAAGTGATATAGCCAGACAGAGGGAGATAATTTTAACAGTAATCTAAAGACACATTTTTCTGTTAAGTCTTTGGCACTGTGCTGTCAAAAAAATAAAAATAAATAAAAAAATCCATAACTTTATGAATCCCAAAGCACAACTACTTGAAATGTAATTACAGGGGCCCAAACAATTAATTGTAACAATAAAATATCTGTTTTTTAAGTTGTTCTGTCAATGCATTTGATCTAAGTTCTTTTTTTCCTTTACAATATTGCCGTAAGAGAAAAAAAACTTTAAGGTAGCAGTAGCACAAACTGCAGTGAGGTTTCTTGTATATTTCTAGCATATGCTACTATATAGCTGTGCAAAATGCTATGTTGTTCTTTCCCTCATTTTAACTGAAAGTGAGAATTATCACTTTACTTAGTTTTCCTGTCAACCTTGAGTGAAAAATGCCCGAGACAAGATAGGACTTACTAGAGCTGTGATGGTGCAACATGCTATAAAATTTTCATTGTAACAAATTACAATGATTTAATTACCCTTGAACACCATATTCAAATTATTCAACTCCTCCCAAATAAGAAACCTTATAAAATCTGAAGGATACTCTATACTACTGTGTTCTTATTTTCCATCAACTTCAATTGCATATGTACTGACAAAAGAATTTTTTTTTCCTTTTCCTATTTATTCATATTTCATATTTTTGTATTTATTTTTTCATGGGGCTATAATTTAACTTTAGCAGAATTTAGTATTCAAAATGTGAATTCTTAAAACCAGGATATTAAAATATTATATCTAACTGAAATGCATGTGAAAGATCCAAACGTACTTTCTATCAGGATTGAAAATTTTATTTTGCATTTCCTAGGAAATGAAAGGTAAAATTTTAGGTTGCTGTTTGAATTTGTGGCTTTAACAATTTTATATCAAAGTAAAAAGTAAGCAGATTCCATATTTTTCTTTTACTGAAGGGTCACACCATAATAAATCTTGCAGACTGAACAGGCAGTTGTCATGACATTCAGTCATATCATTACTGGTGAAACACTTTTGCCTTCAACTTAGTAGGAAACACTGCAACATTTTATTCATTCATTTTACCTCTCATCATTAAATAAATTTGTAAATTGCATTATAATTGTTGCAGAAAATAATTGATGACCAGCCAATAAAAATATCATTATTCATTCATTCATTTATTTATTTAAATGCCCTTTGTAGGAAACTCATGACTTTATAGATAGTATTTTTTGGCCTCACAGGCTAAATACTATGTGTACTGTAATGCATAGTCAATAACGCCTTTTCTGCATAAATTATATTTTGACTAATTTTACTGATCTGAAAAACTAAAAATCTTATGTAGCAACATGATAAATTATGTTTACTGTCGTTTGTCCTGAATCTGATTACAATTCCACTCTAGGTCTAGAGAATTTCAACCCTTTTTTCCAAGGCTAGAAGGTAACCTAGCAGATCTGCAAATATGCAGCACTAATACAGTTTTTTACATTCAAATACAGTTTTTTTTTTCCTTTTTTTTTTTCTTCCCCTTGGAATCTTTGCTTGCTGATTACTAGTTCAGAAATCATGAACATATCATTCCTTATAGTTCAGATGCTTCTTCTCTGAAGCTCTTTCCTAACAATTCCCACAATTCAGGGTAATTATTACTAGTCAACTACTAAAAAACACTGTAATGATTCAATAAGTCAAAAGAAGGGGCTTCTTGTCATTACATAACAATGTCCAAGACTAAATACTTCATTTTCCCTATGTCCTTTTTTCTCCAATAGCAGAGGAGAAAATTCTGTTTGTAAAATTCTATATATACAGATGGTGAGGTGAACCACATTTAGTTGTTTTGGTGCCTAAAGGTCTGAGTAACAACAAAGTTTATGGATGCTAATTACATACTGTATTTTTAAAATACACTTACAGATTTTACTAAAAGATTTATAAATAATCCCAAAGTCAAGAAGCAAAAGTTTTGGGACACTAACCTCTGATGTAAATCAATGTTTTTAGTAAAGTCTTTTCATGACCAGACATCTCTTCACTGGTAAAAGAGATCTAGATCAGAATAAATTACTCTGTACAAAATTAAGTGATAATTCAAAAAAAAATCAGGTAGATACAAACTCTGATGCAAGCCAAATGGAATCATGTCGGAACTGTGTATGAGGTGAATAGTGACTACTGAATCAGATGGTGCTCAATTTTGCATCTTTTTTCACATCAAATAGTACTTGATGCTGTAAGTAGCCTGTGTGATATCTGGAAACTCAGGCTGCACCACAGTTTTTGCTCCCAACATCCAGGAAAACATAACTCCAGAGAACTTGGCTGAATCCAGAGTAAAAAGACTTCTTCAAGTCTTCTTGCTCCTTTGAAACGCCTATTTTTATGACCCTAACTGGAATTTTCAGAGAAATTTGCATGCAAAAGAAATTTTTCTTGTATTGAGAGGACTCTGAAAGAATGTTCTTTATGACTACAAAGGGCAGAAGATAAAACAGTCCCAGTCTGCAAAAAAAGGTCAAAGTAAGCAAGTACATGAACAGGATAAAATGAATAAAAACAATGCAACTCTTGGGAACACTGGAGTGAATGTATAAAAAAAGTGAAATAATAAGCCTGAAGTCTGTAACTAATAGAAGAGGGTTTTTTTTGGTAAGATGCTTTTTTAAATAAAGTAATGCTATCCACTCCATAAAGTAATGAGAAATAATTGATTTTTTTCATATATATATATAAATATGCAAAATCAAATTTAAAAACAAGTGTTTAGCACATTCACTGAATTTCTCCTGTGCAAAATTTGATGCATTTCTACAAGAACTAGCTATACTTCATCATCAACGAAAGGACAGTACCCTGAATAATATGAATATACACAAGACTGTGTAAATTACACTCTCGGTTCCTTTCCTTCAGCAGCCATCAAGCAGTATTTGATACATCTAATGCAGATCTCATTCCAGCACGGATCCCTGAAGCTTGGGGAGGACTCAAATTTGAATCAGCCTACCAGAGTCCTTAAGGGACCAACTGTCTGCTGGGTATAATTAGAGTAAAAATTCGCTACCTTCAGGGCTTCTTAATGTCGTTCAATGATTTCTCTTGGCTGAAGGCAATTTCCCCACACTTACTGAGAAATATGTCAGACTATAGCAACTGATTCGCTAGCACAGTCCTCTGATTTTGCAGCATGAAATACAGGTTTGAGCCTTATTCTGCATCTGCCTTTTTGGTAGATCTTTGGACTGCACCTATCGGGGTCCTGGAGTTACATATCTAAATAGCCAGTTCTCGACAGCAGTATAAACCCACAGAGTCTTACTGATATGTCAAGTAAAAGTAGATGTAATATTCACACTCACCCAGGCTAGCTGTAGTCTCTCAGACTACCTTGCAGCAGCAGCTGTAAAAAGTTGCTTTTACTCTTTTTTTTTTTTTTTT
The DNA here is from genome assembly GCF_009769625.2 of Cygnus olor. Taxonomy (NCBI): domain Eukaryota; kingdom Metazoa; phylum Chordata; class Aves; order Anseriformes; family Anatidae; genus Cygnus; species Cygnus olor. The sequence continues at coordinate 121,351,219 of NC_049169.1, read as the reverse complement.
CTCTCAGAAAAACGTTAGCATATCTGTGAATAATTTATTGCAGGCAATGCTTTTGGCTTCTACACCATTAACTGCCTCTTAAATAGGACTCGGACATACATATATATATATATATATATAGATATACATATATATATATGCATGTAAGCATATATGCTTACATATATGCTTACATATATGCTTACATATATGCTACTGAATTACAGCTGCTTGTAAAATGCAGTCTCGACTATTACATGGCAATAACATTTCACTTTCTTCAAAATCTGATCCTGACCAGTATCTCACTCAGGCAGCCTTATTAAGTCTTTCGTCTGACAGCACACACTCTTGTTTTGTTCTGCTTTTAAAAGTCAGACTGACAGATACATAATCAAGCTTTGAACTTTGCTCCACTGTGCTTTTGTCAAATGCTTTAGTGGGTGGGCCTGTGAAGTCTCTCCTGTGCTTATATATTCAGTTTGCAAGTGACACGTGAATAGAAAAAAAAATCCAAACGATGTTCTCATACACTCAGGAAAGGCGATATAACATTTTGCTAGGACAATGGGTGAACTGTGGTAACTCCTAGGCATAAAGGCATGAAAATTTGCAGACCTCCCTAAAACCCTAAGCCCCATGACCTTTTATCTGTATTTTGTTTTTACTGATACTTGGAATACTGCTACATATTCTGTGACTTTCAGAGCAATGGGATTATTGAACTTTTCTTTCAGACTCTTCTTTAAGAGAGTACGATTGAAGGAGGGAGCTGTACAGCAGCAGGACTTTTCCACACCACCCTGCACACTGCTCAGAGCATGCCTGTGCTGCAGAATACAGTGCCTCAGGAATTCCCTTGCTGGCATCGTTCCAGGAATATACCTGGAATGACAGTAACAATACAAATATAACTCCTCAGTGACAGTAACAATTGGGCTTCCTTTATCTCAATAACAGGCACCTTCTCCACTGGTACAGTTAAAGAGACACATTTCCATTGTGCTCCATTTACACACATTATTCTTTTTGCTTCTTTAATGGGGTAAACACAACACAGTAATGTGTGAGTTCTATTTACTGAAACTGCTAATAAGCTTTTTATTCTGTAGGCTTATATAGGTTCTCATAAAATAAACAGAAGACCAAATTAAAAATATTAAGAGCCCTCAATCATTTTTACTCATGCTTACACTGACAACCTCAGTGAGTTTCCTGTATGGTTCTTGCTATATTTGAGTACTTGAGTTTTGTTGCACATGCCTTTTCTGTAGGACTTTGGATTCTATGTCACACTTATAAGACTAGAATATCTGCTTTCCATCACTCCATCTTTTAAACTGGTTGGCCTTCTCCACATACCTAGTCTAAAGATAATCAACTCTGCCTGTTGTGGGGAGGGGTGGTGGTAGTAGGGAGTGCTGCTGTGACCCTATATTTTACTGAAGAACATTCATTCTCCAAAATATGAGATTAGATTAAATGTCCAATAATCCACGGTCCTCTATATTTTTTCCCCACACTGTTCAAAGATCTCAGTTGTGTATCTTCTGATTTATGAAGTATATTAAACATAGAATGTCTTTAATATTTATCACTTTTATTTTTTTGGTCATACTTTACCATAGCCCCCTTTGCAAGAACCTGCATTTTGCAAACATAGAATAGTATCCCAGTTAAACCTTTTCCCATCTATTTTTTAATTTTACTCTTCCATTCGAGCTGTTTTCTTAGTTTAGCTAAGCTTATGGAACTGTGAATTTGCAAGGGATATGCTTTATTCCAATGAAGAAAATGCAAGCAATTGGCAAGAAATTCTGAGATAAAGTCTTGAGCTGGTATACCATGATTCTGACACTGAAGATAAATTTAAAAAGAAGTAATAATTGATAGTTAAGTGTAGGCTACATTGTTTCTTTCCCAGGGTTGTGTTCCCTGATGTCTAAGCAATTTGTAGTGTCAGTGTCCAGCATCTTAGTCAAATGTGTACTACCTACACTAAATCCCAGACTAATTACAGATTTATTGGGATTGGTACCCAAATTGGCTAGATTCAAGACAGTACACACGTCTGTCTGTGCTATGGACATAACTTCCAGCTGAATGTATTGAGAGTTTCTCTGGAGAAATCTTGGCCTTTAATGATTGAAAAAGAAACAAACAAACAAACAAAAAAACAGAAATCTTTTTATTTCCTTGAGCAGTGAAACAAAGTGAAGGAAACTACTTTCTCCTTTATAAAAGAGAAAACTGGAAGGAACTTTGGTTCTAATACCAACGTACTTCCTGAGCAGTGGTCTAGACATCTGACCACCAACTCAGGAATATCTTTCTTCCTGATTCCAGTCAATGTGTCCCAATACTAAGTGTCCATCTAAGTTCACTCAGAAGTTACAGTAAGACCAACACTTTTTTTTTTTATATGTATATATTTTTTTTGAGAATGAAATGCTAAACTTTCTTAAAATAAAGTTTGATTTTTAGATCATCTAGGTTGCTAGTTTAATCACATACATGTCTCTGTTGCATCATTTGAGGAGATACTCAAATAATTGTTTTTATAAAATGGAATATACAGAAGTTATTGTCTGTTGTTTAGACTGTGAATCGAAAGGCAATGGAGAACAGGTCTGAAACAAATTGAAAGGATGTTGCTGCTAGCTTCTCCCAATGCTGGTACACTAGGAAGCCTTGTCATAATAATCCTAAATGACAAAACATTAATAAAACAAGTTACAGAAGAGGATATACTCTGAAAAAGAGAAATGAACCTAAGGACAGACTGAGATAATTCCCTTTATTTCCTAGAAAATGTGTTCAAGTGAAACTATTGGGAAAGAAACTATATCTTTCCCCCCTAAAATTTTCTTTTTTTAAACCAACATGTTCTTAATATTTTTGATAACCATTATTTGTCTAGATGATCCTTCACATGGTTGGTTTTGCTTATTTTTGCTTAGTGCACATAGTTGGTTTTGCTTATTTTTTAACAGGTCCTCTTTCAATTTGATGGGGCCAGCATTAGCATTAAAAACAAAACAAAACAAAACAAAAAACTTATTGGATATCATTTAATATGAATGTGCCTTTAAGCACCTAACAGTGGATAATGACACATAATGCACTGCAACACCAAAATATACCACATGCACAAGTTTCCCATCAGAACAAAAATATTTCAGTAAAGTCACAATCCACTTAATTATGTAGGTTCTTGCATGCTATGTCCTCCTCCTTAACTATAGCAGAGAATCACATTCCTTCTGTCAGTAGTAATGAAATACAGCTGAGAAACAAAAGACGAACATTTGTACTTGGTCTTGAGTATAAATAAATCAGGTTGATACTGAAGGCACCAGAAAAGTTGCTCTAAGATCTTTGTAAAATAACCTGTATGTACCCATCTATTCAAAAGTCATAGTCAGAAATATCTCCTGAGATACACCAATGTATGTTACAAATAGTTCTTATTCAATCTTATTTCACTTAAAGCCTCTGAAAGCTCTTTCTCCGAGACGGAAGTTCAGTTCTCTCAGTTCAGTTACCTGAAGCTGCTCTTCCAGCGCAGCAGTAGCTTTGTCTCCACTGTTTTCATCCACCACCACAACCATATGGGTTAGAGAGTTCACCTTTACTTGTTCCTGTTCCAAATCATCTTGAAATGCCTATAATTAAAACATAAATGTTGGAAAATATATTCCCAACTAAGAAAGCGCTGTGTATTTGGAGTTTCCCTAACTAATGTGCAAGAACCCTGTAATCCTATTGCTCTCAATACTAAGTATATTTAAATGTATTTTGTTACAATAGTGTGCACATGCTAACATAAGCATATTTTGTAGACTTCTATTCCTTTCATGAAAATAGCTTACTATTACTCACTCACAAGGCATAACTCTTACAGTATTTTAGACTGAAAATTTGGCATGAGAAAATATTTGTTGAGTTGATGTAGTTGATGATTTATTGATATCATTACAGCATCTATACATAACAATAGCCCACACATTTTAAATAAACAGTGGATTAGATTGTGTACTTCATTAGCATATTAAAATATTTTTAAATTTCAAAAGTTTTAAAGTTATGCATTTTTTACATTAAACAATCACATATGATCTTTGGCTGGGCACTCCTACAAACAACATTAATAACATACGATGAAACTATGTTGATGGTTCAAGATTAGGAAATACATGCCATACCCTTATTGCAGAAACCAGGACAAAAATTGAGAGAGACACTTGATGACTTCTGAACATGAGAAAAAAAAGTTTCTTGCCCATTGAGTTTTGGTATTCAGCCTGCTACAGGCTGTTATAAAATTCAGGGCTGTTTTTTTTTTTTTTTTTTTTTCTTACTGAGAAATAATAAACTGCTAAAAGTGAAGAAAAATCTGTAAACATTTGCACAAACTGGTATTTGAATAATTCCTAACTTTCTCAAATTTCTACAACTCTTGACACTTATCTGACGCTCCCAAAATTTCCCAGAGTTCATGCAATATACATCTAATCAATTGTTCCCTCCCTCCTCACAGCTCATATAGAAGGGCAGTATGGAGGTCTCATACATCTTCACTCTCTTCAGAAGACAGTCTACTGTATTGTCACTAAACATTTAACCTATATATATACATATATAGGTTATATATATATAAATATATATAAAGAGTAAAGGGGAAAAGAAGAAAACATTTAAGGTACTGGAACCTCTTAGTGAGTTTTAGTGTCTCCTCTTTATTTTCCTTTTTTTTTTTTTCCTTCCCTAACTTTCTGTGCAAGATGGAGACTCCACCTTTCTGCTTGTTAACAAAAATAAAGCCAGTCAAGCTTCTGTCACTAAATAGGGAACTGAACAACAAGATTTATTTGCTTGTTCTCTCTGCTGAAATGCAACAAGAGGACAAGTGACAAAGATGGGAAAAACAAGAGCTAAAGAAGCATTGGTACTGAAACTTCAAGTCACAGAGAAGGCAATATTCAATTTCTTTTCATTTTTATCTATCTCAAGCTTTATCTTAATGTACTAAGAACAAATTGTAAATGTTAAACTCCTAATAGTTATCCCACTGTATTAAATTACTGGGTTCTGTATTTTGTTTCTTAAAGAAAACTTGAAATACACCCTCATCCCACTCACCCAAAAACCAGGTATCCAGGATCACATCCTACCTGACACACTTTTTAGGTATTTATAACTAGCTACCAACCAACAGAAGAGTGTGGATAAACAAAGTCCTGGACCGTGCCACCAACACCTGAGTAGAGTGCTCCAGTGATTAATACATATGTAGTATGATAGTCACAGTCTGAAAAATAACATGGTTATCTGTATATGCCCAGTCACAGTGGAAACCTTAACTGTATTACAAACCATGTTAAATTTTACCCTATCAATTTCCTGCTGCTTTTTCAAGTAGAAGAATTCACTTATGTATGAAGTGATGCCCCAGCTGGAGATTAGATTAGGTATTTTAAACCTTTTAGGTAAAACACTTTAGTTTTATTTGAGGATAAAGCAATAATAATAAAAAAACAAACAAACAAAAATCCCACACATACAAAAAAAAAGCCATATGATAATGTGGCTTAACACAACAACAAAGGAGTTCACAGACTTTTGATGTTAAGGCATACATTCATTATCCTAAGACATTTCAGGGTTTTAATTCCTTCATGGGCATAGTGTGAGCTGATTTATTCATAAGAATCCTTTTTTCCGACTTTCATGCCACTTGCTTCAGAGAGCTAAACTATAAGCAGTTATCAAGGACTGTGAAGTGCACCAAATTACTAAAACAATCCTTAAAATTCAGATTTCTTAACTTTATCATGACAGTTCTTGATCAAGGAATAGGGGGTAGAGCACTCATGGATCCCTAGGTTCGCGTTACAACCAGGGAGAAAGTGACTTATTTCCCGATTAGTATCTGAAATATGGCAAAACCAGGATGGAAAGTGATGCAAAAATGCAAAAAAAAAATCATTGCAAATGCAAGGAGTAGAGGTGTGAGTTTAACACATACTGTGAAAGATGTGAGAAGTCAGCAAACCAATGAAATTAGAAAGTTTAGTCATTTTCTAATCCTCAGATTCAATTTGCCCTGAGCTAAAGGGCTGTTCTTTATAATTAAAGCATCTATTTTTACCATGCAATTCACTGGAGACAATCATTTGTATAAAGGAACTTGTTTAAACAGGAATTCATTGAAGGCAGTCTCAAGACTAGAGCATGCTCTATGCAGACCATTTGAATCCAAATTTGTAAAAATTTCTCCTCAGCTTGTAGAGAGGGGAAATTTCAGGGACTTAAAATGTAAGATGGATATACATGTTGATGTGTGGGGAAAGCAACGAAAACTCATAAAACTCCACAGTTGCTCTAATTCCTGTGTGTCTATCAGATCACAAATTATGCAGTACATGAATTCCATAGCATACCTTATGCTCTTCTACTTGACGTTTTAAGTCCTCTAGATCCGGACCTAAGGGCTCTGAATCTATTTTCTTTGTCCTTTCCTCTGTTTTTGTTAGCCAGTCAGCTAATTGGGCTAGTTGCTGATTCTGCAGATCCATTAGGATTTTATGTAAACTGTAAAACAAATAAATAAACATTTCAAATTATACATGAAAAAAAGAAAAAAAAAGAAGAAATGTCTGCCCTGTATACTATTAATTATCCATGTTAATTCCCTAAGTCCAAAAGTAGAATACAGACTGCAAACTATACGACAGCTTTGCAAGGTTTACTCTTATTGTTTCTATCAGGAAACTTAACTTTCATGTAGAGAGTTGCTTAACTTTCTGGAGAGCTGGGCCTCTTAAAATTTATTTAAAAAAAAACAAATAATAATAATAAAAAGTTTTTTAAAAAAAGTTACGTAACTGCTCAGCACAGGTTTTGATTTCAGTCTTAAACCCTATTCTTTCCAAAATGAAACCAAACAAAACAAACAAAAAACCTTTCTTGGGCATTTTCATTGTTAAACTGATTTTCATGAGGCTAGATGTCAAGCCAGAGTAAAAAATATTTTCAAACAGCCATGTGAAGATTTGTTGAAACAGTCTTGAATTAGGCAATAGTTTAGTTGAAAGAGTCTAGAATTAGGATTTTTTTTTTTAATTATTATATTATTTATTAGAACCTGAGTACTGGGTGGAATTTATAGTTTGTTAAATTTTTGTTCTCCAGTTGCATTTCTATTAAAGCTGTTTGAAAATTCAAGATTCCTGCTATCTGGTTTCTTGTATTGTCTATTACAAGCACTTAAAAGCCCTCAGACATATGTACTTAAAAGGTTTCTTGAAATTAAGGGTATTATACAGAACAGATTATTAAACTGTTCAGTTATTCAGCAGAGAATAGTCTCAAAAATTAAAAAAGGAAATACTTCAGTTTTGCCTAAACAAAGTATTTTGATAACTCCAAATCGACGTATCCAGAAATCCATTACAAATCCTTCACATTTCATACTTACCATCCTCAGAAATCCTCCAATCTTGCCTAAACAAAATGTTCATCTCAGCAAAAGGACCTTTGAAATAATATGTAAACTAGTGCTGAAAAATGGAACTACAAGTAGTTATTTTTATTACTCATATTTTCTATAACATGGGATTTTTAACTTATCAAGCCAAAGTTGCTGTCCATGATGGCAAATCTGGTGAAACCATTATAAGTTATACTATGTTGCTTATACCTGAAGTACAACTCTTGGACCACACCATTAGAGTTTGCTATTCTCAAAACGTAATCTGGAGATTTGGAAATCTGAGCTGAACTTTCACACCAGAGGAAACTGTCATGGAAGAAAGACTCTAGCTCACAGTCCTATTTTAATTCCTCTTATTTCTCAGTTGGCTCCTTTTTGGCTTTGTGAAAAAATGTAGCCAAAATGAGAAAGCTATTGTAAAGTTTGTCATTGTGCAACCAGTGGCACCAAAAAGTGCCCAGATTCACATTGACTTTCTTCCCATTTGTTCGTATTTTAGATGAACAAAACATAAGTATATTTTTCTCCCTCAACACCTGCACAAATGCAGACTGGCAGAAGTGCAGTGTGAACGTACTGCTCCAAAGAAGTGTAAGAGGCCTTGTCCGACACCAGTTAGTCAACTAACAGGTGCTTACACAAATCCAAACATATAGCTTTTTGTCACAATTTCAAGGTATACTCAAATAATGCAATTACTTCTGGGTTTGTCCAAACTATTTCAGATTTTCCCAAGATAGTTTGAAAAAATCCAGAAGTGTATTATTTTGAAAATAACACATCAAAATATGTCCAAATTAAGTATCATTCTGTATTTTCCCAGGCATACCTAATAGTTTTCAAAATAATCACAACAGAAGATTGCATTGAACATGTAGATAGCTACTTTTTGGGACACTTACATTCTCCTGAACCAGGATTTAATATCTGCCAACATCAGACATACTGTGTCTGATCCCATATGCCATTTGTAGCCCATTTATATTTTACAGTATGTCTGATACTTCAGCATTTCTATTCTTGAATGTTATGTTATTTCCTCCATTTCAATTTTGAATCTTCTCAGAAGGAGCCAAACATTTAGTCTCCAACAAGCTTTTTATACAATTACTACTTGCTATTTATGCAGCTAAGTTAAATACTGTATACACAGTTTTAACTCTCATTGTAAAAAGAAATTGATAAATTGATAAATTTCCAGTACTATTCTCTATTTGTTTTCCTCTCATATAACTCATATTCAATTTGTTAGATGCGATTGCTTAGTATAAGCATATTCATAAGCAATCCCTGAGAGCACCTGTTGATTTATGAATGCAAAATACTGCAAATTCTGTTCTATACATAAAGTTATAAATTCACTTTCACATTTTACACTCATGGGCAGAGATGCCGTTTAGAAAGACCTAGAAGGGCTGGAGGAACAAGAAAGTTTATGACATTCAACCAGGACAAATGCAAAGTCCTGCACCTGGAAAGGAAGAATGTTTGGAATGATATAGGATGGCGACTGACTGGATGGGGAAAAGCTCTGTGGAAAAAAGCTCTCTTGGGACAGACAACAACACTAGCAATTTATCTCTGGTTTATTCTTTGCATCTGGACAAAAGAGAAAACCCAAAATTGTCTGAGAATTTCTGAAACAGAAATAATTGAGTATTAGTAGTAGCCATAGAAAGATTAGTCAAGCCAGAATGTCTTGGAACAGTAACAGAGAGGAAATGTGAAAAATGGGCTGGGAAACAAAGAAAGAGTAGAAAGAGTGTACAAGGGAGTCCTGAGGACGTGTAACATATGTTCTACTGCAGAGCCATGGATACAGAAAAATGGAGAAACTGCAGGCAAACATCAAGACGAGCCACCTCAGGAAATAATGATTTGGGAAAAAAACAAACAAACAAAAAAACCACTATAACAACTTGTTTTATAATAGTATTTTAGTTATGGTCATATCCTGAAAGGTACTTTACTAGTCCTGGATAGTACTGAAATAGAATCAGTTGTTATACCTGGCACTTTACAAAGCTATGCTATTTTCTAGAAACGTTAATAATTTTTAAAGATTCCAGTTGGTAGTTGTTGGAAAGTAAGGACAAAAGAAAAGAAGTCACAGGAACAACTAGAACTAGTAACAGAAATCTTGATGGAACCTGAGACACAGAAGAAAAAAAAATGATTCCAAGAAATGGGAAGTGTTCCATTAATCCAGATGACTAAATAGTAAATATCAAACAGAAACACTTGTGTTTTTGTTTTTTTTTTTTTGCATTAGATTTCTCATTATTTTTTTCTAAGAACAGAGTGTAATGGATATTCATGATTCTCTCTCTTTCTCTCAATAATGTGTTAATTATTAATCAGAATGACCAGAAGATACACATAGTCCCTTTTCCTCTCTAATCACTTTATTTCTTTAAGGGATACAGTACAGGAAGCTGACACCCTGCATTATATCCCATGGTTCACAAGGATTAGCTACCTCCATGCCTTCTTCATTTTCAAATGTGTATTTTATTCTCTTACTCAATGTTCTATAAACCAAGGCATTACAGATATTAAATACAGTGCTTCATCTTAGCGAAGTTTTAGCAATAAATGAAATAATAAACGGTATAGAAAATCTGGTAAATTTGTTTTAAAAGTAAATAAAAAGAAGATAGGATCAAGTAAATACTCATTGTAAAGAAAACTTACTATTCTGAAGTAAGGAACATAAATGTAAAAATAAAATACATAAAATAATCATGTCTGATTCTTAAGCAGAAGAATGTTTCTTTCTTTTTCCAATTTCTCCAGGTTCTTTCTGTTTTTCAAATTACTCGTATAAACATCTGATAGATATTTTAATAATTAGTTATATACCTCAAGAGTTTATTGCAATCTGTGTTTACAGTATGGATCTCATTATTTTCAAGCACAAAACACTTTTCCATTGAACTGAATGTGCTTTAATAGTTGTGGAATTCCCCATAAAGTGGTAAATTGCATTAAGTTTTCCTCTCCAGTGGTTCATTTATCACTCTGAGATGCTTTATTATAAAGAATCCTATTTGGGTGGGAGGAAGAAATGAAAAAGCAGGCCGTTTTCGTTCAGCATGTTAATGTACTGCTTGCTGCAAGAGTCAAATATAGAACCATAGAATCATTAAGGTTGGAAAAGACCTCCAAGAACATCTGGTCCAACCATCACCCTACCATCAATGTCACCCACTAAACCACTAAGCACCACGTCCAACCTTTCCTTGAACACCCCCAGGGATGGTGACTCCACTACCTCCCTGGGCAACCCATTCCAATGCCTGACTGCTCTTTCTGAGAAGAAATGTCTCCTCATTTCCAACCTGAACCTCCCCTGGCGCAACTTGAGGCCATTCCCTCTAGTCCTGTCACTAGTTATCTGCGAGAAGAGGCTGACCCCCGGCCCCCCACACCTTCCTTTCAGGTAGTTGTAGAGAGCAATAAGGTCTCCCCGAGCGTCCTCTTCTCCAGACTGAACAACCCCAGTTCCCTCAGCCGCTCCTCACAGGACTTGTGTTCCAGACCCTTCACCAGTTTCATAGCCCTTCTCTGGACACACTCCAATACAGAGTGAATACATGGCAAATCCAATTTGTACCACTTTTAATCAATTGCACTGATGTGTTCTAAAATTACTCTGATATTCTGACCTCCTAATCATTTTTCAAATATTAAGTCCCTTTCACTTTTATAGTATTAGTTATCAGTTTTTTTTGTTTGTTTTTGTTTTTTTAACTCTTTGCTTATTACTTGCTTTTGTTTCCCCTGTGCTGTAGTGCAGGCTACTTTTCACTACACTTCCTATTGCCATTACCACAGAGGACAGACAGCCTTGCTGCTCTTATCGCCACAAAAAACCATCTCTGTTTGGATAAACATATCACTGTTGCCTTAAAGACAAGATTACAGCAATCTGCTCAGAAGATTATTCTCTACACCAAAGTACAAGATAGATTCTGTAAGTTTAAATTGAGTATAATAACCCAGAAATATATTACATTGTGATATGAAAGCTGTTTAAGTTCATAATCCTCCATCTGGTGCTTGAAATGGAGTTTTGACCAAATAGGTAAAAATTAGCCATCTCTAAATACATCAGTCCTGAAAAATTTTCTCTTGCTCTAACCAAAATTTTATTAAATATATCAGGTTTTTTGTTTGTTTTGTTTATTTTTTGTATAAGAAATTAAATAGTAACACAACATTCTCTGTGAAGCTCTTATCACTATGTCTTCTTCTGACTTTGTATTACCCAAATATAACATGTTTAAGAACATAGTAGACTGTTTGATTCCCTGAGTTATAGCTGCATCTAGGAGTAAATTGAATAGTTGGTATCAAAGGGTATATTTTAGTAGACAAAATACTACATACACATAGAGTTGAGATTGCTCCATGAGTGTTGTTTTAAATGAAAATATGGCAAATAAAAACTGCCTACACCAAAGTACATAGATTCTACTCTCCTAGAAAACAATTCAGTTGGAGGAAGTTAGGCTGAAATAGCTGAAGTCCATCAACAATTTTATAGACTCGCAAAGATATGCAAGGTCATCAATGGATAAAAACCACAAAAATATCATCTGATGGAATTACCAAGAAAATATTGGAATGAAACAAAACAAAACAATATTTTGCAATTGTTCAAAATTATAGCTTGCCTTTAAATATTGTGCATGATTCTTTCTGGTCCCCTTTTTACTCCAAAAAGATAAGGTAGAACTGAAAAAGCTCAAAGAAGAGCAAGAGAACAAAACAAATAATCAGAGGTTGATATTTATGGAGACAGTAAGGAAAGATCCTCACTTCCAACATATTAACTAGAAGGAATCAGTTAAGCTACCAGTGACCTAATTAAAACCAATAAAAAGATGCCATCCCTCAAAAAAGTAGTGGCTCACGCTAGGTAAGAGGCTTGTGATATTCACTGCCAAAGGATGCTGTAAAGTGTACACACTTACACTTTACAAAGTGTAAAGGGCCAAGCAGATATTGAATAAATAGATGGAAGAAAAATCAATGGCAGGTTACCAAATACACACAACTACTTTCATTCTCAGGAAGTTCCCTCAGTGGAAAACAATTCAAGGTCATGAAAGTGCTACAGAGAACTTTATAATGCACTAGACATGCTCTAGCAAATGGGAGTAATGGTCCATAGAGCTGTAGTGGGTTTATGTGGCAAGGTTTTGGTAGCGGCGAGCTGCAGGGGTGTCTTCAGTGAGAATAATCCAGAAGAATCCACAAGAATCTTCTTACCTAACATGGAGCAGCTGCTGGCTTCTTCTCACAGAAGCCACCCCTGCAGCCCCCCGCTACCAAAATCTTGCCACGTAAACTCACTACAAGAGCCCAATATGTGGTGTCCAGAGCAATGAGTTTATACAGCCCAATATTTGATCTCTAACAGTTACAATAGCAGATGAGAAGATGCTGGTTCAGGAGATCACGTACCTCCCCTAAAGCTTGTTATTTTGTTATAGTCAGGATGTTGGGCTAGACTAGTGGCCTGACTAACAAAGATATTCACCTTTTTATAAAGATTACAGTTGCAAAAGGACTTGCTCTCCAGATGCACTGAAGAAACAGAAGAGTTTCTTGCTTAGTATACGTGCATTAGGTTTTTCTGAGAGAAAAATTAAGGTCTTGGCAGAAAGATTTTAATGAAGTCTGTCTGGATCAAAGTCCAGAGGAAGCCAACAGGGATCTCAGACTCAGGTTGTTTGCCACTGCATTTATTTGTCTTTGCTGTATAGAATAGCTATATTCTTCAGTAATTAACACCTCTTGACTATGAAGAAGCTAATAGTGACATTCCATTAATTTTAAAATTTCCACTGGATTTGGCTTAGTATAATAGTTGTAAACTTCACCATTGCTTCCCTTATACAGAAAGATCAATAGGTGTAACAAATTTCTACGAATTTGAAACTTAGTTATTATATCAGAAAGAAATTAAAAGACTCCACATGAAAAAAAGAAGTTTGAGGAAAAGGAATGTGAAACAGAGGTACCTAAAAGACTGTTTCTTAAGACAGGAGGAATGCAACTCACACAAAAAGCCACTTTCAATTAATTTCCTGTGTTAACTACTCTGTATCTTGCAAAATAAATTACTCCACTGTAGCACAATCACAAGGTCTTACCTTTATGGGCTTTCTTGTACTAGATATTAATACAAAAATCAAAATTTCAAAATAAGACTTAAAAATGTTAAAAATAATTCAAAGACTAGTTAATTAATAGTTTATTTTTTCTACTTATAATTGTATTTCTACTTTAAGCTACAGATCTTGCACTTTTCTTGGATACTGTAATTTTTCCTCAGATAAACCCATATGACAATACTGTCTGGAAAGCTAACCTTCCATTTACTGCTTTTATTGCATCAACTTTTATAGGTTTTAAAGATTTGTTTTCATTTTCTTTTTGCATCTCTGTAAAGATTCTCTCCCTTGTAGCTAAATATTGTGTGATACTTGTTGAAACAACCAGAAAAAAAGTGGGACAGGTTATACAAATTTTCATTTAAATGCTATAAGTGTCAAAGCTGTTGATAGCTGCTGATCTGTGCAGCTTCTGGTCTCAAAGCAACATGTAAGCTTCAAGGTCACTACACATTAGATTTCTGGTTATAAAAAGAGCTAAGACTGAGTCTTGTTCACACTGAAGTGGAAGAAAACCACAGCTGTTACTGAAGTTCAGAATTGTTCCAGTCAAGCTCAATATATATTATTTTACCTAGCATATTACTTACTTGCTTTGTTTTTCCATACTTGCTACCCTGAGACTTTCCCATCGAGAATTAAGTAGATTCATTTGTTCTTGGATTTCATTTTCTTCCTCATCTGAAAGCTTTCCAGTTGTTAGTAGTTGACTTCCAACTTGCAAAACATTGCCAACACGTCCTTGGTGAGCTGTTAATTCCATCATAAAACCCTGACAATAAAAACAAAATCCTGTTTTAGGTTTGATTCTTTGGAAGGAAAGAACAGGCTTTGGAGAAATATCTTTGATTTCACCACTTTCCAAACCTGATTTTCAAATTCGCTTTATTTTTCCAAACCCTCCACAAACCTTGTAACATAAAACAGAAATAAATACTTTCACATTTTGCATATGGTGCAGTTTCCAGTATTACTTTTAAATCCTCCAAATAAAAAATTAAAAAAAAAAATATATATATATATATATATATATATATATAATATTCTTTAATTTATTGTTGGATCCAAGCAGGAAAATGACTAACACAAGATTATAAACATGTACCTCATGGGTGTGAAACTGTTCTTTAACAACTTCTACATCATTAGATATATCTCCTTGTGCTTGTAGTGCATCTTCAGCAGAGAGAAGCCATGTGAGTACTTCTTCTAAAGCAGTTTGGTAGTTGTCAAGATCCATTTTGGAACCCATCACTGTGGTGGTAAATGTTCTTTCTTCAACAGTTTCTAAAAACTGATCAAAACCAAAAAGAGAAATGCATATAGCACCTACTCAGAAAGTTCTGCAAAGGAATAAAGAGAATCCAATTGTCTCGTACAATAAAACAGCTTTTTATAAAACAAACAAAAAATTCAGATGGCGAATGAGTGGGATTATATATTAGTATTTCTGCTAATTGACCAAGATGGGTTAAAATTGAGGGAAATAACTAAATTCAGATTAAATTAGATATTTTGCTTTGGAATTTAACACTTGTAGCAACTATTCTGAAGAGCTGCAATATTTAAATTGTAACTGTAGAGTGGTGTTATACTTGTTTTTCAATAAATACTCTGATTTTTCATTTCTAGTTTACTGTTTCTCATTGAAGTATTTTCACTTGGAACTATGAGAAATTTATTTTCCAGAGCAGCTAGTAAAATTATATCATCAGAAAAGCAGCAAATTGCATGCTGACATTGCAAAGAAACTAAGGAAAACACAATATGAAAAAGAAGAAAAAAAGCCCATTACAGTACAAGTAATGCTAGGCCTGAACTATCCATGGACACCCATTTTGTTGAAAGCATTCTGGAAAATTGAAAAAAGCCCAAAAATCCCATGCTAAATCACAACTTTTTTAAAACAAACAAAAAAATCCATTACCGTAAATTCTCTTTCCCTCAAAGGCCACCCTCACATTTATTCTTCAGAAGTCAAGTGACTCATACAAGTATAGAAATCACACTTACATACTACTGGGTAAAGTCAATAGAAATCAATAGCAAGGATTTACTGATTACTCTAATGTTAAAAGACTAGGACAAAACAGAAGCCAGAAAGAGGGACTTGATACAGAAAATGTCATCTCATATTTCTCAAAAAGTTCCGAAGAAGTTTAATCAATTTGCTAGCTAGTTAGTACAAAACCTAAACCCTTCACATAAAAATATGTTTAGGACTTTATCAAAAATGATACTGAGGCATTTTAATGATATAATAGCAAAAATTGTCTTTACCACTATTATTGTGCAAATATAACACTAGATAGAGCTTTTAAAGCCTTTCACTGTAGTTTAGGTCAGAAAGTCAAAGTTTAATACCAGAACCAAAAGAAAGAAGTGTAACAGATGCAATGTGATAACTTATAATGAAATTGTCAGTCTTGATCTTCATAACAAATACATTCTGAATTGTACAGATCTAATAATTACATGCAATATATGTTCATCCCACTGTTGTATATGTGTTAGAGTAGCTAAAACACCAGTCATAACTTCATCACTATTTATGTGTGAAAAACAATACTCAGTAAATAAAGCTACATCAGGAAAGCAGGCTTGGGAACTTGATGAACTCCATAGTTTGGTTTAAAGAAAGTAGTGTCCTATGGGAATATAAATAATGAAGCACAGACAATTTCAACACACATTCCTGCTGCACAAATTAACATTTGTACTGTGTGCAAGTCTAGATTTTAAGTAGTATACAATCTAGTTAAGAAATTACCTAACCACATTACATTTATTCAGCAAGATGATTTTTTGAAGTACCCAGTTTACTATGGAAATGGTACACAGGTTTTGCATAGGTAATTACTCTTCTTTCTATAACATTACTGCTTGAAATATATGCATATGTAACATGCTGAAAAAAACAATTAAAATTAGACGTCATAATAGCTGAGCAAGACTATGTGACTATGGCACGGATCTATTGTGATCTCCATGAAGTGTTTGAAAATTTTCCATCTGAAAATCCTTCTTCCATTAGATCTGACATAGAATGTCATCTCATGCATGGCACCTGTTTAATCCAACACCTGCTAACAATTCCTTCTCTGCAAAAAAATATTCAGTGTAATTTTGCCCAGATTTTTCACTGCTTTCTCTCATGTTATTATAAATACTGCATGGAATTGCATCAAAAATCCTGGACTCATGACCTTCAGTGGCAAAATAGTGCAGATTAACTTCTGCACCATTTTAATAAAACTTTAAGAAATGGAAAGAAGAAAAGCAAACATTAACATAAATGGAAACCAAAAGAGCTTCTTGGCAGGTATTCCAAACTATGCTCTTATTCCAAGAAGGGCAGTTTTTTGACAGAAGGAAATTGGAAAAGAGCTAGAGGAAGTATAAGCAAAGGATGTTGCAGAACGGTATCAGTAACACCTTTATTTGGCATAGGGAGGGAACAACAGCTTTTCCACCTTTCCTCAAATCTTACACCATCACTGACCGCAGAGAGCTGGGATCAGTCATGAGGTGACAGAGCAGAGGAATGGATATCAGCTGCACTTGAAATGTAAACAAATTTTTTAAACACTCATCTGTGGATAACAGACAGTTCTCAACTGCTGAGACCTAACAAGGTCACTGCACCATTATACCATCTCCTCCTCTATGGGGATAAGAAAGAGTAACAGACAGAGAATAGCCATCAGAAGCTGAAATGCTCGTAGCACTTTGTTACTCTAGAGTGCACTGAGCCTGCAGAGTTTTTCCGTTCTAATTTGACAGCGACATAGGCAAGGACCCCATGGGACTGTTAAATTAATTTAAGCAGATCATCCTTATTATTTCAATGATAAAACCAACCCATGTTTTCACACTTTGAAAACTCTGTTAAACTTCCGTCACCATCTTTAAGCACATTCTCTGTTAACACGCTGAAGGATGGAGGTAATGGCCTGGCAACCTTGATCTGCATCTACATATGCAGAGAATATTCACATTGTAAAAAGTCAACAAGCATCAAAAACATGCTTCAGAGTCAATGGTTGGTTTTGACTTAACAAAAAACATTTTTAAAATCTGCTGTTATAGCATGACGGCACAACTTCCATCAGTGCTGCTGGCTATGTGAAAGAACTGTCCTCCATATGGAACACAAAATAACTACTCAAAGCAATGGGAATTCAGACTTTGCTATGTGATCACTGACCATTATTTTGGGACACGTGAAAGAAACCTACTCTGTTTCAATATCATCTGATAAAACTCATTGGTCACAAATCCACCCCTCTAATTTATACGTCACAAAATGGGACTGAAAGAAGTACTAGCCAATTACTATCCCTTCTGCAAGATTCTCATCAAAAACTGAGATTCTTGTTGGCTCAGCTGTAAATGGAATATCAAACACAATGTTAAATATTCACACTTGGAAATGAACAGTTACTGACCTAATACCTATGCCATGTGCTTTGTAATAAAAAGCAAACAAAAAAGTTAGGTGTTTCAATATAATATTCAGTTACAGATTTCCATCCATTACTGCAACCCAAATTTAAATATGGCATGTTCTACAGCACCAAGAATGAATATTTCACTATATTGAAATAATCCATATAGCATTAACAACAATGAAATCCCTGAATTTTATAAATAATTGTAGACAAATCAGTGTCCTTATTTCTGAATTTATATGAATCTTTTGAAAAATTCTCAAACACTAAAAAAAAAAAGAGAATTCTATGGCATTGTATATACTGCATTGAGAATAAAACCATATACTTATTGATAGAGATAGCTATTATAAATTGTGATGGTTGTTTCTAACCATGATTTTTAAGAGAATAAAAACAATCTGAAAATTAAACTGTTTGCTGAAATTAAAGCTGAAATTAAACTGTTGTTACCATATATTACTAGGAAGTCTATACTTTGGAAAAAAAGCTGCTCAAATATACATGCAGTATCATTGAATCAAAAGGTATTCCCATTAAAGACTTTAATTATTACACAAAAGAAAGCTGATTGGGTGCAGTCAAATCAAAACATCCCATTCATTTACACAGAGTAATCTATTAAGTAACAACACATGCATGAGGACACAAGTGTTATGGGGAAAGAAAACCTAAACAATTCAGATATTTGATGAAGGCTGTCTCACATCCAGCTAAGAATCAGTAAGCCAACTAGCTCAAAAATTATTTTGAAAATTGGCTAGCCATTTTTGCATGGAAATGGCCAGTTGTTATAGGGGTTGACCCAGAAGGCAAAAAATACTCTGGACACAGAGGTTGTCCTCTAGGATATCTTCTTTCTTTGCTGCTGCACATAGAAGAATCTTATCTGGATGAAAAGATGGGCATGTGAGTTTTTTCATACATCACCGTTTTCTGCTGGGGGGTGGGGCCTGTCAAGAGTGGAAGACCTCAAGGACTCTTAAGCTTTAAAGTATAAGAAGAGAAGATAAAAAGCCTTTGACCATCAAAAGCTTGGAAAAATGAGGCATGCTTGGCAGCTGTCTAAATTAATTCAGTGTTTAAATGATGAGCTTGCAGCTGCTTCAGGGTAAGAAAGCAAAGAGAGGGAGAGTTCCTCACCTACCATTGTATTATGTTGCTAAAAGGAGGAGAAGGGCTAGACACATGCTTGCAGATTCTTGAAGAATGTTTGCATTAGTTCAAAAAGACTGCTTCTGAGTTTTACAAATTAGTTAGGCAGTTTTAGAAAGTAGTTTTACATTAAGCACTTAGTATAAATAAGAGTGCTGCAATGGGCCCTATGTATAGAAATCTTATATAGAGAGAATATATATAATTATTATATAATGCCTTAAATTATGATAAAATATTATGCCTTTATTATAATTATATCCTATCTGTATATAATTTCTATATATAACATATACTTTCTATATATAATATAGAGAAATGTAATATATATATATATTTCTTCCTTCCAAAACTGCCTCTGTCTCACCGTAAGAGATGTAGAATCTGGCTCTAGACATTAAGAGTTTTAAAATACAGAGACATCAAATGTTAAAGAAATTTATTTTTTATTTCTATTTCTTGTTTCTATTTTATTTAATGTAGTTTTCTGATTTTGAAAACTCTCTGCAGAATTACAACCTCAGAAAGAAGCATACATTATTCACTCTGTAACTATGACGCCTACCAGGTGAGACTGATATCACTGCTTATCAATTCAGTTCCTCCAGGTTTCTTATTACAAAATCATACTTTATGTAAAAAATTTAAAATTATAACTGTTCAGGTTAAAATGTTCTTTACAAGAAACTAGACTATGTTTACTTAACAGGTAATATCAGCTAGAACAGTTCAGTCATTTCTGGCAATAAAACTAAGATATATTTTCCAGATCACTTGTTAATATAATGTTAATTACTAAGGTAATGTTAATTACTAAGGTAATTTTATTCATTGGTGTTTATTATTCCACCTGAAAATCTGAACTGTGATCATAGTACATTGTAGTTGCATGACAAAGATTTCAAGATGGAATAGAAAATACAATCAGTGTATTTATGCTATGCAGTTAAAAGCAGGGAAGGGAGAAAGGGAAAGAGGCAGTAGTCACATATCTCATACAGAAAATGAAGACCATACTGTAGGGGGCAATTCAGGCAGACTTTGAGATGCTTCCTCTCTAACCTTCTAACTTCTGCAACAAATCACAGTTCACAAAGGCAACAGTCTCCTTTATCATACAGTTCAGACTTCCTTTTACAACATGCTCACCCAATTCACTGAAGGATATAAAGACAACAGCCGGAATTCTACCATTTCTCTGCTTTAAGGTAGTTAACACTCCTTTAATAGAGAGTAAACCTGGTGTGTGTGTGTGTTTGTGATTTCCTGGGATTTAACTAACAAACAAACAAAAAAACAACAAACAAACAAGCATCCATAAAATTTCCAGCCCTTAGCAGTGCTACATGAAACGCACAATTTGTCTGGGGAGATTTTTACTGAAAAACCAAGCAAAATGCACAAATTCTGAGCTCCGTCACTGCTTCTGATGAAGCCTTTTTAAGCCACATACTTCAAACTATCCTTAGTCCAGAAAACTATTTACTATCACTGATCTTACAGTTTAAGCCCATATTTTTTGGGTAGCTGTTCTTAGTTTCTGCTGCTCAGGTATCAATTTCTTGTATCTTGTCTCTGTGTCTAGAGTGTTAGCTGTTAAAATCTAAGTATACGCTGAAAATGAGGAAATCTATGGTTTGCAGAGATTTATAACTTGGTTAAATTTGAGATCTTGCCTTAATTTAAAATAGCTTGAAGAGCACAGAGGCACAAGAGCTTTTCAAGAAACAGACAGCTATTTTATAACGGACAAAGCCATTCACTGCTCCCTAGTCCATTCTTCAGCAACAGATGAACTGCTTTGTCTGAAGTTTTTAATTCAGCATGAGAAAAGCACATCTGATCTATAATGTTTCCTCAAAACCATTAAATTTTGGTGAAGTTGTGAAAAGTTAGATCATTATAAACACTACACGAACTTGAATAGTTACATGGTCTCATGAACCAGCAGTGTTACACAGCTGCATGCAGTAGAAAGCTTTCCCCAGGAAAAAGCTAAAGGACATGCTTTTTTGAAGTGTCTTATTATATGGCTATGTACTTTTTTGCTTAAAGTAATGTAAGAGAAATAAATAAAAAAAAGATGTAAGATACAAGTAAAAGAAAAACAAGCTACAGAGACAGAACAAACGAGAATCAGGAATTAGTAAGGTATATAATATCCCTTGTAAAAAATGAGTGAAAATATAAATTTCATAGCTGCTACACAAATTTTGCATTCACTTTATGCCAGGTTAATCTAGATGCAAGACAGCAACCAATTTAAAGAAGTGGATGGTGGAAGTAAAAAGGTATACATAAAATTTCTTTTTATTTGACTTCTTCGTATTATATACTGTAAGGGATTTTCTTATTCAAAAGAACTTAGAGACAAGAAAGGGGCAAACATTGTGGAGTCTTTAGGTACTCTACCAGTGGATATTCCACTGATTTTAAATAAATCTGTCAGGGAAATATAATGCAAATTATGGAAATATGTTCCCTTACTATATATCATGTCATTGCTTTAATATATTTTCTTTATTTTACAATTACAAAATGAAAAATATTGATAACTGAGAATGGAAATTGTACACAACTACATGCATTTAAACATTAAAGAAAAAATGAAATACACAAAGGTCATTTAAATAGTACTAAACTTTTCTGGTCATATACTATTTCAATCCTTTACAAGCACAGTACTATATTTCCAGTTGTGTTTACTTAGAAAAGTAATCTTCAAAACTGTGAGCCACATATGCAATGGATCCAGGCATTGCTTATTATGGGCCACCAAAGGTACCTTTAAATGAAGTCTGCTGTGCCTTAGAGTTCATTTTTCAAATCTTTCAAATACTATAAACTTCCATGGAATTTGTAAATAATAATCAGATGTACAAATCATGCAATTAGTCCTCAAAAGGATGAGGAAACTTTGGGCAATTTTAATTATCAAATCTGATCAACTAGACTTCTAATGCTGAAGTTGTTATAAAATATATTTATTCACAAATAGATCATCTCAGTATATCTCACAAAAAATACTTGTGCTGTAAGAAAGCTGCTAGTGGAAAAGGAAAATATCACTAATAAATGACTAGCGAAGTTGCTAGAATTCAAATCTAATTAATTAGCTCAAAATCCAAAACTAAAATACATTAACTTTACCAAAAGGTGACAATTTTTTTTCCATCTTCAGAAGATGAATGAAATTAAACTTATTTCTGAATTTTAGCACAGAACTTACATTAATTAAAAAAATGATATTAAGACATATATATGCATTGAACATATAGATGTTTGAAAATGCATTGATTTTCATGCCAGTTTACTACTGCCCACAACAATCTGCTCCCAGAGCTCAAAATCCAAATTACTGAATATGCTGTCACAGAGAAACATAGAGAACATGAAGTTTCGAAGTATAAAGGCTGGAAGATAAAATAATCTGCAACCACATAATTTTACCATGCATTCTTTGCAAACCTGCAAAGCCATATGAATCTTAATTGGCCTGTAATCTGCACTGCATTTAGCTTTATTTTCTATAAATTTTAACCATCAAAAGCAACTAGTTAAGTTTTGCAAATATGTTTCTTAAGACATAACCGCAGATATATCAAAGCTATAATTGATACTGTTTTCTACATGGAAATAAAGACCATTTTTCAGCTTATTTTATTCACTGCATCCAACTACCAATTCTGCTGTTATTTTGAGCTTCTAAGCCATGATAGCTCTCTTTAGTATCTTCATTGAAGAAAATCTACTCTTCAGAATAAGATTATTTAACTCCAAAACTCTTTATATAGTCACACAGTACAGTATCAAAAAGCATCAATAGCAAGAGCAATTAACCACAAAATGATACATCTATAATATAACTCTTTTGAGAAATGTTTGGGACAAGAGCCAATTAGTAGACATACTAATTAGTTTCTGTGAAGTTGAGGGTGGAGGCTTGGAGATTTCAAAGTATTTAATATTGTGTTACTATAGTTGGGAGACTTTATTTAAAAAGTGGGTTTTGCAAAGTCATCTAAAATCTTAAATAGTCAAATTTGCTTGAATAGGCTGAATACTATGCTCATGGCTCTTATGTGTTTTACTTTCCCTAAATGTATTTTTAGCTGATATTAAAATTAAAGAGGCTGTCTGTCTTCAGAAGAAATCACTCCAAAGAATATATTTTCAATTTAAAATTAAAAGCTAACAAAAATGCTGTTACAGGAGAGGCTTAAGTGATTTAATATTTCTTTCAAATTCTGTTGTATGACTACCTTGCTTGTCTCAACATGTCCTGAATAATAAATCAAAAGCTGAAAATGAGAGAAAGTGATAACTATTCACCTCACAAAGGAGCTTTTTCCTCTTCTGAATGCAGAAGAAGGTTTATAAATTCAACAACAATATAGAATTTATTACAAATAATTTTAATATATAATAAAAACAGGAACATTCAAGTATTTCTAGACATACTGAAAACTACATAAAAACTCTGCTAAATGTTTACAAAGACAAGCATCTGGATGGAAAAATGGAATAAAAATCTATTAAGGACTGTTAAATATTAAGATACCATCTGTGGCTCAAGAAAATTCTGAGCCACAAAGCAGTGGAGGTTAAGTGAGAATATGCTGATACTTCGATACAGGTAATTAGTCATACCTCTTTTCTTATTCCTATGTATCCAGTATTGGTCATTTCTGGAAACAGTATAATTGATGAAAAACCCATTGTTCTCACGAATGAAAGCTATTTTGTTGTCACACAGACCTATTACGGACTTTCTTAAATTTAACGAGGTATACAAAAGTAGAAAGGTAGGGTACTTTCATGCTGTATACCTTAACATTACCTTTGATACTTTGAGACCGTGCAAAAATTCATGATGTAGGAAAGAGAGGAATTAAAGATGTCTAGTTTACTATTAGTTATTCTTGGTTAAGATATTTATTAACAGCTTTTACCCACCCACATCTCCCAGCTATATTATTTCACCTATGTTTTCTTCTCAGAATAGAGAAATGTAATGTAGGAAATGAAGAAAATGAATAACAAATTCTTTAAACAAAGAAATCATCTTTTTGTAATTGAAACAATTTTGTCAGAGTCACTTCAGTTAATCACTGTAATAAAATGCTGCACTGTGAATTCACATGTGAAAACTAATATTTTAGGGTAATAGAAGTACCTTAGTTAGCCTTCACATAATGCCTATTTTGTACGCCATTTTTTTTCTTGCAGCTACATATATTTGCACATGTATTTTTCATGCCAAAATAATCAGAATAGCTTCTGATCTACATAAGAAATACCCGTCTTTGCTATTTAAGGATAAAATATTTCCAGTGTGTGAATGTGTATATGCACGCTCACATGCATATAGAAGTAACATATACAATGAGGGATACAATATCTCTGGTTTATATATACATGTATATACAGCATACATAAATACTAAAACTAAATAATAATTCAGTATGTATGTTACATGTGTAGCATATATAAAGAATTTATAGAATCCTATTTACTCTCTTGTAGATACAAACTATATGCCATTGTTATTTTGAGATGATGAAACAGAGGTATCTTAAAATAGGCCATTATTCTCTCATAAATATATATTTGCAGTTCATGTTAAATTATACTTCAGTTGACTGGCTAAAATTAGATGTGTTTATTAAGCCAAACTTTTACTCCAGTGTGGTTATTCTTGGTAATGTGACCTGAATTTACCTTCAGGTTCTGTTAAGAGGGAATTCACTTAATTAAAATTACTCCTCAGATATAATTACTAATGAGGTGGGCATGAAAGCATACTTCAAGAAAAGAGCGCTACAGGGTTCCAATTCTATTTGTAGAGACACCATACAACCATGAATTGTAGGTTGTATAGCTGTTAACTTCTTTCATAGAGACTAATAATACTAAAATCCACAGATTAAAAATATAAATATGCTGTTTGTAGTCATACTCTCCTTCATGTTTGCTCAAAAAGTACCGATATTTAATAAAAATTTCATAACTGTATAAAACTGTATTATTAAACTGTAGGCATTTAAAATCACATATCCATTGCCGTAGCTATTGTATATGTTCACAGAACATGAACAAAGCCAAAGTTAAGGCTAAACACAGAAGAGTTGTTAGAATCAGGAAAATTAGGATGAACATGAATGAATAATTAAAAACTGAGTTTAAAAGCCATGAATACAGAAGAGAATGATTTTGAAACTGAATTTAAGAGAGATGGGAAAAGACTAGAAATAGCAAAACATCAGATGGCAGAACAGGGAAAGCACCTGGTAACAGAAAAGATACAGGAACCATGCAATTAGGGATGTGAGTAAGAATAAATGAGGTCACAGAAACAATGAAGCTAATTTTTAAGATCACAAATACTGGAAGTAAACAGAATGTGTTCTGGAAAGGAATGAATAATTATGGGTAGATTAAAAAATATTTTAGAAAAGATAATTATATTAGAAACTGAAAGGGCATAAAAAGGCTGGAGTAAAAACCAACATATAATGTGCAGAGGAATTAATTCCTTCTTCTTCACAATATTTGCAAATGCAATGCCGGTGGGAAAACCATATAGTCACTTATTGGTTATCACATTCCGATACCTTTTAGAACAGACAAAATGTTGTACACTTTCTATTTCTCGATGCTACTGCCAAATTCAAACTCAACAAGTTACTCTGAATAAACTAATACTAAGGAATAGGAAAACTACATTTCCCCTAATGGTACAAATAACACACATCAGCTTCCATTCAGTTGTTCATTTCTGCTAGCTTATTCTGTCTGCATACAATTTCATTAAATGCTGCTAGTGAAAAATATATATAAACTGTTTATAATTACTTTTTATATTGGATTGAATATATATATTCATAAATATATATTATATAACATATTACAATGTATAATATGTGTTATATATATAACAAATATATATTGGCATAAATATATTTATGGAAGTATATATATATATTTATGGTAAACATAAATATATTTATGGTAAATGGGACCACATCAGGCTGGCAGCCGGTCACCAGTGGGTCCCCCAAGGCTCCATTTTAGGGCCAGTTCTCTTCAATGTTTTTTGGATGTAGGATGTATTTTGGATGTAGGACTAGAAGGTGTTCTGAGCAAATTTGCTGATGACACTGAACTAGGAGTTGTTGACTCTGTTGAGGGTGGAAAGGCCTTGCAGAGAGATCTGGACAGATTGGAAAGCTGAGTGATCACCAACCACATGAAGTTTAACAAAAGCAAATGCCGGGTCCTGCACCTGGGACGCAGCAACCCTGGCTGTACGTGCAGACTGGGCAATGAGACTCTGGACAGCAGCCCCCCCCTCAGAGAGGGATCAAGGGGTTTTGGTTGACAGCAAGCTGAATATGAGCCAGCAGTGTGCCCTGGCAGCCAGGAGGGCCAACTGTATCCTGGGGTGCATCAAGCATGGCATTACTAGTCGGTCGAGGGAAGTGATTGTCCCACTCTACTCTGCGCTGGTGTGGCCTCACCTTGAGTACTGTGTGCAGTTCTGGGCACCACGGTACAAAAAGGACATTAAACTGTTGGAGAGTGTCCAGGGAAGGGCTATGAAGATGGTGAAGGACCTAGAGGGGAAGACATACAAGGAGCGTCTGAGGTCACTTGGCCTGTTCAGCCTGGAAAAGAGGAGGCTGAGGGTCTTCAGCTTCCTCGCGAGGGGGAGTGGAGGGGCAGGCACCGATCTATTCTCTTTAGTGACCAGTAATAGGACCCGAGGGAATGGTGTCAAGCTGCGACAGGGGAGGTTCAGTCGATATCAGGAAAAGGTTCTTCACCGAGAGGGTTGTCGCGCACTGGAACAGGCTCCCCAGGGACGTAGTCACGGCACCAAGCCTGTCGTAGTTTAAGAAGCATTTGGACTTTGCTCTTAGTCATATGGTCTGAATTTATAGGTAGACCTGTGTGGTGTCAGGAGCTGGACTCGATGATCCTTATGGGTCCCTTCCAACTCGGGATAGTCTATGATTCTATGATATTGGACATGTATGCTGTTATTGATAACCCTATGTTCAAGAGACTCCCTGGTATAGGATTATCTTAAATGAACATTATTTAAAGTCTAATATGTTAACTCTGTAAAATCCGTATCACAAAACAGAGAAATGACTGCAGGGCTAGGAATTACCCACAAAATAATGCTACACTGAAGCCTGACATGAAGCCTCTGATTCTGAAGTCCCAAAGCAAATCATTCAGTGCTGGGTAACACTGTCCCTCTGTTGGCCACGACTGCGTCTGAAATTATTTTAATTCACATCTACTGAAGTTTATCAGTCTAAATGTTAAAAGTAATCCTGCACATAAACATTGTATTTCATATACCAGAGAAAAATGAAACTATAATTCCTGTCAAAAGAACAAAAATCTACAAGATACTGAAGGCTTGATTTTTCATAATTTAAATATTTAAAGCAGCCAGACTCACATTTTGCTTTTTAAATAGCCTTGCCAAAAGCCTATTTACACTAGTACCAGTCTCCATAGATAGATTTTGTTTATCTCATTTCATATTTACGTTTTCAATATATTTTAAGAAGTTGTTTTCTAGGTACTGCAATGTTTAACAACTTAATTTTCTTTTTCTTTGTACCTGAACCCATCTAAGACATTATCTTTTACATCCTACAGAGTTCAGGCAGTAGGTAGCAAGTAAAAACGAAAACAGTAAGCTTTACTTGGGATCAATATTAGAAACTGCTCTGAAAACCATTAAAAAAAAAAAAAAAGTAAAATGAGTCGTCATTCTTCTTGGTCAGGTGTTCAAGGAGATGAAGTGATGCAACAGAAACAAAGTTTTTCCTAAATATAAAACTGAAGCAAAAGGGTAATTTTAAGTGGAGATTTTCAAGTGTCTCAGAAAATTAAGGATCCTTTTCTTCTAAGTGTGAAGCTAGACAGACTGTCTCATTACAGAGATTGAGTACAAGACAAAATACTTGTCAACATATTTTCTCTTGGGTCTTAATACAGTGAAGTCAAGGATACATATTTGAGAATTGCAGCCTATTATCTGCATGAGCTTATGAACACTTTCTAAGCAAGCAAGGGAAAGGAAGGGAACTCTTTGCCAGAACTACCAGAACTGCTAGTCATGTTAGTAACAGCTTTTTAAAAGGCTTAACTTCAACCGAATGCGGATAAGCACAGACCACAGAGCAAGAAGACACTGAGTGAATTGGTTGGTAGAACAGATTTTCTTTGAATCTGAGATGCATCACAGTTAAACAAAGTAAGACTTGTCTGGCCAAAATTTGTGCAACTAAAATGGTAGGTCTTGCTGAGAAGAATACTTCTAAGTAACAAATAGATTAAGATTTCACAAAGGATTTAAAGACAATTGCACACAGGTTCTGAAGGTAAGTGTTAAGAATCAGAGGAGCAATAAGGAGACAGATAAAGTGGAGTGAAATGTTATAAAGAAGTTATAAGGGTAATAATATAAGACTTTGACAGATGACGGTGTAACAGGATGCATTGAGAAAATAGGCTATACAGTGCTTCAAGCTTTCAGAAATTAAAAAACAAAACCACAACAATATTTTACATAGCATGATTCATTTTAAAGGCTTGATGCTGCCACTTGCAATGTCAAATGAGGTAGAGGAACTTTCACAAAGAATGCCTGTTTTTCCTGAGTTTACAAATGTTGATGAAGAGAAGGAAAGTGTGAAACCCATAAAAACACAGCGTCCTACTGTGACCATGGTCCAGGAAGTTTGGGATTTCAAGAAACTGATAGAATAGAAAGGGGTTTTTGAGCTGTTTTTCTCCAACAACTTAAAAATTTCAGTGAAGGTAGCTATTAAGGAACAGAGACACTGAAGGTGTACTCGTGTTGCCAAGTTTTCTATATACATTAAATGTTGATGCTACTTTATACAGAAGAAACAATGAGTTTCAGAAAAAATATTATTCCTTCTTGCCAACACAGAGCTTTATAATCATAATTCATTTCATCTTTACCACTGACAATTGACATATGCAGGAAACATATGGCATTAACGGTAAAATTTGAAGGATAACGTTCAAAATCTTTGGAAAGAAGTCTCATTTATTTTTCTTCTGAGTTCCAGTTGGCTCATGCCTGGATTACAAAAATCTATTGGGACAATCTTCCCAATGAAAAACTTTAAAAACATCACCCAATTAAACACAATGACATTTAAGATAAATCTTAGCAGCTAAAACCTCTGGAGAGAAACTGCTGTAAAACTTGATAATTTCTATGCATGATCTTTGACTATCTTGGGGAAATGACAATATTCAAGTCCTGTGTGATGACAGTTTATAGCAATAGAACAAATGATTTGTACTTTTCAACAGACCAACATAGTGAAAATCTTGCTTTTCAGTGATAGCACCTAAGATACCTTTGAAACTGGCATATCACATTATAGAAAATCTACTATTTTTTTCCTTGGGTAACTAGATGGAAATGAGACAACTTTCTAAAGATCTGAAAACCGGAATGCAAGATGAGGATTGAATAATAAAACAACATTTTCTTAGCACATTTTGATAATTATTTTTTGAAGAATCAACTTTAATTATATGAGCTTATACATTATGTTTGATTGTAGGGATGTTGGCAAAAAAAAATCAGTTGCAACAAATGTAGCTCAATTAAAAAGCTCTATCATGACTTTTCATTTTTATGAATTATCAAGTTTAGTATTTAAGTAGAAGAAATCAATTATACCAGTTTTAAATGCCTTGTTTAAATGCTGTATTAATCACCACTGCAACACATTTGATGTTAGTATAATGTAACAGGGCTCATGCAGATGTATGCAGTATTCTTTCTTAGAATACTTAAAGGAAGTCATTATTCAGTAATGGCTGAATGTAATGACCTGTCACTTGAAGAGTAGATTCAGAAAATGTTGAATAAAAGTGTAAATTTGAAATATTTTTTTTTTGAGGTTAGACAGTATTAAGTCTCCACAGGAGAACTCACACTGTAGTGCCAAATAAGTACCTATCTTTTTTTTTTTTTTTACCTAAAAAATAATGAACATATCACACAATATTTGGCTCTCACACTTGTCAAATGTTACAAAAATCTAACTCCTGAAAGGCTCATTGTGAGGACTGTTTGAAACAAATTTCATTTAACTACTGAAGCTATTTAAAAGTAAGAAAAATAAAAATAAAACAAACACAAATCCCTACCCTGAATGTTGGCATGGTGCCATTTGTGATAAAATAACCAGCTGCTGTCATCTAATAGTCCAGGTCATATAAATAATATTAAATTTAATGTTTCCTTTCTCTTCTTTCCCAACTGTAGTAGTCTTCTGGAAAATATAGTTTTCTTTAAAAGTTATGCAGGGTGGGAAATGCAACAGAAAACAAATGGTTCTTGTTCTTCTATAATCAAACCTGAGACAAAAGTTTAATAACAATTATATGCCAATAAAGGTTGTGTTTGGTTTGTATTTTTAGTACTCTTTAAAGTCAATATACGTACTATTTTCAAAAACGAATAAAAAAAGGAAGCAGATAATTCTAAAATGGCATCAATCTTTGAATGTTGTTCATCCCCAGCAATCAGCATAACATCAATTGCCAGCCATGCTGAAATACACAGCAAAAAATAAACACTTAACAAATGCTTAAAAATGAAGAAAAAAAAAAAAAGGAAAAAGGAAAAAAAGAAGAAAAAGAAAAAACAAAATTGAAAAAGTGGGCCATCAAGATCAGATATAAGCAAAATGCACACACTTCATTCCAAGCAAAAGCTTAATAAAACAATTTTTAAAACAAATGGCAGTATTGACAGACCTGTGGAGGAACCTGCCTCCTTTTTTGGTCAGGGGATGTGACATACACAGCTTGTGCATATGCATAACTTTTGAACCGTGGTTTTGGAGAAGGTGAAGGTCCCTGGGGTACACTGACTGTAATCTATAAAAAATTAAAGGTGGAAAGAACAGGCATATGAATAGGAACACAGACTTTAGAATTAAACCAAGGATTTTAAGAGTAAATATAGGAAGGGCATCAGCAGTTATATTTTTCAAGGACAGTGCTAGTATTTACAGTCAAAATTGGGCTAATATTAAGGAAAGGAAAGCTCTCATTTAATTGACATCCCACCCCAAATGATACAAACTTTCAGGACTCGATCCCAGCAGAATACCAATATGAATTGAAGGTTCTTTATAACTAACCATGAAAGGCTGGAGAAAAAAAAAAAAAAAAAAAGTGATCTTGTCATAAATCCTGAATAAACAAAGCCAATACTCATCTGCTCACCATGAGCAGATGAGAATCCCAAAAGCAAGATAGAGACAAAATTCAGAACAAGGATACTAGGCCTAAAATCCACTAAACATTTAAATGGAGACTTTTGATTTCAGTCAAAAACATAACTGATACAGGAAGCATAATTAACTTCAGGGATTACGTGACTGTTCTGAGAGGCTGACAGTGAGCTGAGAACAAATAGTCTTAAAATACAAGTCAGTGTAAATGAAATACTAAAAAAAAAAGTAATTAAAAATGTGTCATGAATATGGAGAAACGGCAATATCTACTCTGTAAAAAAGGCAAAAGGGTCTCTAACATGTCTCTGTTTAAATGGAAAACCTCATCCAGGTTTTGTGTTCTTCCTTCCACATTCAAAACACCTAGTGCTGTAAAACAGAAGTACCAAGCAAATATTTCATTAAAAGTTACTTTTTAAACAGCTAAGTGCAAGGTGAAAAGCAATACAAAAGTACATTTCATGCAGACAAGTACATAGGACAGTCTTTACCACAAATATAACAGCCCATGGATTTTTTTGCTTTCTATTGGAGATCTAACATCAAACTCCTGGGGCACGTAAAGGAAATAACCACATTAGAGCAGCAAGATGAAAGCAGAAAAGAAGAGAGCAAGAACAACTCACTTCATGTGAAAAATGCTGTTGATGATGTACTTGAATGTGCTCCTCTCTGGTGACCCTTGAGTGCCGTGGCAGCATTTCCACCTCCCTGATGGCCTCCATGGTGACTTGCTGGGGTAGAACTTGGAAGAGGGAAGTCACGTACATTAAGATGGACTTCTTATCTGGACAGGCAGTTGCAATGTCTGGAAGGAAATTAACATACATTATTTCAGTTTCCACATTAGACACTGTGCATGAGAAAATAGCCAATCAGCTTCATGGAAAGTTGATAGACTAATGGGTGATCTATTGTCCATGTGTGTTCTCTAGAGACTAATTAGAACCTTACAACCAGTTTTAAAATTAGAGACCAAACTTGCATACCAATAAGGAGGAGCCAAATTTTAAAATGGTAATTTTGTTTTCTCATTCAACATGAAATTTCCTCCTGTATTTGTTTAGTCAAAATGCACACAGTATGCAATTTGACAGCACGATCCTCGTTAAACAGGACAAGACATAGGAAAAGCTGCGTTTTCTTCTGATGTACAAATATTGATTTTTTTTTTAAAGGACAATCTCATTTTCATTTTCAAAATTGTGCTTTGTATGTTCTCTTCGTATCATTTAATCATTAGAAGCAAGTTATACAGGAAAAAAAAAAAAAAGATTTATCTAGAAAGCATGTTCACCCAAAACAAGTAGTGAAGCCAACCGCTAATATAACTACATAGCTCTTATATTCTGCACAGTCTTATATTCTTCCTGAAGCCCATTAATGACACCTAAGGAACATTGTATCCACAGACATTACAATACATATTAGAACAACTCTATTAAAAGGGTACCTATAAACTCTGTGTGGACTATAGCAGTAAGTACAAGAAACTTTACAGGAACACAAAGGTGATTTCATTTTTTTTCACATACTCATTATATATATATATATATATATATTTATACATACATATATATTTATACATACATATATATATATATATGTAATCATGAAATGTGTTTGGTCTGAGTCAACATTTGCTGTGATTTAACCTCAGTAGGCAGCTAAGCGTCGCAGAGCAGCTTGCTCACTACTCACCCCACACCCAGCTGGATGAAGGGAAGAGAATCAGAAGAGCAAAAAGTTAGAAAACTTGTGGGTTGAGATTAAGATAGTTTAATAAGAAAGAAAAAGAAAATCAGAAAAGAAAAAACACAACCAAAGGGAAAAAAACAAGTGATATACAACACAATTGTTCACCACCAGTTAACTGATGCCCAGTCAGTCCCTGAGCAATGGTAGCCCCCCAGCCAACTCCCCCCAGTTTTATTGCTGAGCATGGTGCCATATGGTATGGCATATCCCTTTGGTCAGTTGGGATCAGCCGTCCCAGATACGTCCGCACGTTCCCAGCTTCTTCTGCACCCCCAGCCTACTCACTAGCCGGCAGCTTGGGAAAAGGATAGACTTTGACTCTGTGCAAGCACTGATCTGCAACAACTAACATATCTGTGTATTGTCAGCACTATTCCACTACAAATCCAAAACATAAAACCATTCAAGCAACCAAACCAGCACAACATGTCAATAACAATTTGTAAAATCAAAACAAAACAAAAGCATGTAAGTTACACAGTAGTTCTTTGAAGGAGTTCTTTTGTTATTTGGCATAAAAGTTTACCTCCCATACTTTGTCTAGTGAATCAAATGTAAAAAGACTGTTGTACAAGAAATTTATCATTAATTCCATACATGCTTAACGTAAGTGCTAGCAGAAACACAAGAGCTCTGAGTTTTTACTGTACAGGTTGCCTCAGAGAGGCTGTGGAGTCTCTCCCTCCTTGGAGGTCTTCAAAAGCCACCTGGACACGTCCCTGGGCAACCTGCTCTGGGTGTCCCTGCTTGAGCAGGGAGTTGGACCAGACAACCTCCATAGGTTCCTTGCCACCTAAACCATTCTTTCATTCTGTGAAATCAATTTTGGTTTAGCTAAGACTTCAGTACAGAAAAAAAATAAATAAAGTAATTAACGTATTCTTGCAGACTCAATAATACATCTCATTCTCTCTTCCCAGAATGCAGAATACTCCACTTATATTTGGAAACCAACAGAAGATACCTGGTCCTACAGGTACGTCCTATCAGTATTTTTGGTTTCAATTTCGGACTTATCTTTAAATCTTTCTAAATTATAAAAGAAATTTGAAAACTTAATTCTACATAGAAGTGGCTGGAAAAAATGGCACAGTTCCCAACCCCCCCCACCTCCTTGCCCCCCTGTCCCTCCCCCCATCTTATTATTTCAATAATATCACAGTATACAGAATATGTTCATTTTAAAATATACATGACATAGGCTTCACTTCTATGACACTGTTTCAGTGCTGGAAGTATTCTGCTGTGACCACTATCTTGTCTTCTCATTAATATTTTAAACAAAAAGTGTTTAGTTCTCCTCAGTGTTTACTTGTAATTGATGCTTACAAGAATATCCATGTCTTTATAAATACAGCGGTATACTCTGAAGGAGAACAAACATTTGTGCCAGCTGTGATTCTTCCATTTGTTGTTCATTATTTTCCATTTCAGCTGTTCTAGCAATCAGATAGGTAAATAGCTTATTTATGTACACAACTACCTCACACAATAAATAAAGCAAATATCTTACAAACAACATACATGCCAAAAAATATTTTCCTATTCTGACAAATAAAAAGCAGCTGTCAGAATCCACATATAAATAGGAAAAAAAATTAATTACAACAAATAGCTAAATGAACATTGTTACAAAGCGTAGAATTTCAAGCTGGGTCTGCAAATTTTTCTTTGAAGGCTCTTAAATTATTGGATCTAAAAAGATTTCTGTTGTCCTGTGGTATGCCTCTGCCTTCATTTTTTTTTTCTGTCTCCTAGTCTAATATATTCTCTTTATCACCTGTTAGTCTGATAGATATTTGAAATCCTAGCAGGTAGACAGAGAATAAATTTAAGATTATGCACTTTCTTGCAAGAAAAATCACCAGTTCTTTGGTAATAAATCTGCTCTCATTTCTGGGGGAAAAATTTGCCAAGCTAACCTACACCCTCTAAAAACTAATCCCCCATTCTCAGAAAACACTGAAGATGCTTTAAAAATAAATAAATAAATAAAATTATGTAAACTATGCTATTATTCAGATTGTAGTTTTGAAAGAAAAAGTAAAAACAAACAAAAAAAGAATTATCATGGATTTTTTTTCAAAAACAAGGTATCTTCCCTAAATTCAATTCAGAATCATCACTTAGTATTTCATCCATTTTCTTGGCAGTGATCACCCACAATAGGATTTAAAAGAATAAATTCAAAAGAATAGAAACAAAGTAGGCCAGAAGTCAAAAAAGAATTTAAAATGGGAAGTCTTGTAACCTTAACAAAAATTATACTATTAACACATTCATCAATCAAGAATCTTAAAGTCTTTGGAGAGCTCTGAAAGCCATTCCACTACCTTAACAAGGCAGTTGTACTGAAGTATTGGAAAAATATTCAGCATGAATTGCCAGTTGTTATTGAGAGGAATCTTCTGTTTTTGAAAAGTTTATGCTGGCAGATTAATATTATTTAAAAGAAAACTGTGAGTATTTAGTACTTAAACTGAGATATGTTACATGAAGCACTTGGATGGGATCCACTTCACTAAGAGAGGCATGTCTTTTCTAACGGGATGGCCAACCTAGTAAGGGGGGCTTTAAACTAGGAAGGATGTGGAAAGAGGAGAGTTACAGGGACAAGGTAGGCAGCAAAAAAGCAGCTTAACTTGGGACACCTCCAGCAGGTGCACACAACCAGGGAAGCGAGGACAGGACATGACTATGGAGGATTCTATTGCATCCCTCCTGGGAAACCTGTAGGTTCAATCACCTCCCTGAAATGTTTGTACAGCAATGCGTGTATGTAGCATGGGAAGAATTGGAGATTTGTGTGTGGTCACAACAGATCTCATCGCAATTACAGAAACGTGGTGACTGGAATGCTGCCATGGAAGACTACATACTTTATAGAAAAGACAGGCCAGGAAGGCAAGGTGGTGGAGTTGCTCTTTATGTGAGAGAGGAACTAGAATTTATCAAGCTCTGCCTAGGGGTTGATGAAGAGTGATTTTAGAGTTTATGGATGAGGATTAAAGGGCAGGCTTCCATGACTGACACTGTTGTGGGTATTTCAGGCCACCTGATCAGGAATAGGAAGTAGATGAAGCCTTCTACAGACAGCTGGAAGTAGCCTCACAAGCACAAGATCTGGTTCTCAGAGTGGAATTCAACCACCCTGACATCTTCTGGAAAGACCACAGAGCTAGGCAGAAACAGTCCAGGATGTTCCCACAGAGCATGATGCTAACTTTTTGACACAGGTGGTTGAGGAGCCAACAATGAGAGGTGGGCCACTGGACCTCACGATAACAAAATAATAAGGGCTGGTTGCGGATGTGAAGGTTGGGGGCAGCCTTGCCTGCAGTAACCATGAGATAGTGTTCAGGATCTTGCGAGGAGGAAGCAGGGCAAAAAGTAGGTTTGTGACCCTGGGCTTCAGGAGAGAAAACTTTGGCCTCTTCAGAGACCTACTTGGAGAAATCCCATGGGTTAGGGCCCTAGAAGGAAAGGGGGTCCAGGAGAGCTGGTCATTATTCAAGTATCACTTCCTCCAAGCTCAAGATCGATGTATCTCTATGAATGAAAAGGCAAACAAACAGAGCAGGAGATGTGCATGAATAAGCAAGGAGCTCCTGGCAAAACTCAAATAGAACAAGAAAGCGCACAGCATGTGGAAAAAGGGACAGGCCACTTAGGAGGAATATAGAGACATTGTCAGAATACACAGGGATGCAGTAAGGAACGCTAAGGCCCATTTGGAATTGAATCTGGCAAGTGATGTCGAGGACAACGAGAAGAGCTTCTTCAAATACATCAATAGCAAAAGGAAGACTAGGGAAAATGTAGGCCCCCTGCTGAATGGGGCAGGTGCCCTGGTGACAAAGGACACAGAGAAGGCAGACTTGCTGAATGCTTTCTTTGCTTCTGTCTTCACTGCTAAGACCAGCCCTCAGGAATCTCAGATCCTAGAGACGAGAGGAAGTCTGGAGAAAGGAGGACTGGTTAATTTAGGCAAACCTGACACCCACAAATCCATGGACCCCAATGGGGTGCACCCATGAGTGCTGAGAGAGCTGGTGGATGTTATTGCTAGGCCACTCTATCATCTTTGGAAGGTCATGAAGAACAGAACAGGTGCCTGAGGTATGGAAGAAAGCCAATGTCATGCTGGTCTTCAAAAAAGGCAAGGAGGACCCATGAAACTATAGGACAGTCAGTTTCACCTCCATCCCTGGAAAGGTGATGGAACAGCTCATCCTGGAGGTCACCTCCAAGCACATGGAGGCTAAAAAGGTGATCAGGAGTAGTCAGCGTGCATTCACCAAGCGGAAATCATCCTTAACTAATCTGATAGCCTTCTATGATGGGATGACTGGCTGGGTAGATGAGGGGAGAGTAGTGGATGTTTTCTACCTTGATTTCAGCAAGACTTTCGACACTGTCTCCCATAACATCCTCATAGGCAAGATCAGGAAGTGTGGGATGAAAGAGTGGACAGTAGTGTGGACTGAGAAGTGGCTGGATGGCAGACCTCAGAAGGTTGTGCTCAACAGCACGGTCTAGTTGGAGGTCTGCAGCTAGTGGTGTTCCCCAGGGGTCACTACTTGGTCCAGTCCTGTTCAACTTATTCATCAATGACCTGAATGACGGAATAGAGTGCACACTCAGCAAGTTTGCTGATGACACAAAACTGGAAGGAGTGGCTAATACACCACAGGGCTGTGCTGTTATTCAGAGGGACCTGGACAGGCTGAAAAGTTGGGCAGTGAGGAACCTCACGAAGTTCAACAAAGGCAAGTGTAAGATCCTTCGCCTAGGAAGGAATAACCCCATACACCAGTACAGGTTGGGGGCTAATCAGCTGGAAAGCAGTTCTGCAGAGAAGGACCTGGGAGGCCTGGTGGACAGCAGGCTGACCATGAGTCACCAACATGCCCTTGTGGCCAAGAAGGCCATCAGTATCCTGGGGTGCATTAAGAAGACTGTGCCAGCAGTTCGAGGGAGGTGATCCTCCCCCGCTACTCAGCCCTGGTGAAGCCACACCTGGAACTATTCAGTTCTGGGCTTCACAGTACAAGGGGGACGTGGAACTACTAGAGCGAGTCCAGCAGAGAGCTCAGGGACTGGAGCATCTGTCATATGAGGAGAGGCTGAGAGAGCTGGGCCTGTTTAGCTTGAAGAAAAGAAGGCTGAGGGGATCTTATCAATGTTTATAAATATGTGAGGGGAGGTTGTCAAGAAGATGAGGTCAGACTCTTTTCAGTTGTGACCAGTGACAGGCCGAGAGGCAATGGGCACAAACAGAAGCACAGGAAGTTCCATCTGAATATGAGAGGTCACTTATTTACTGTGACGGTGACAGAGTACTGGAACAGGTTGCCCAGAGAGGCTGTGGAGTCTCCTTCTCTAGAGATATTCAAAACCCACCTGGATATCATCCTGTGCAACGTGCTCTATATGGCCCCGTTTAGCAGTGGGGTTGGGCAAGATGATCTCGAGAGCTCCCTTCCAACCTCAAACATTCTGTGATTCCTTAAGCACCTTCTATATAAAGAAAAGAAACTACTTTGTTGGATACAGAGCAAGGCCCTGAGTTTACATACTTCTTCAAGCAGAGCATTCTCACTCTCTGACTAAAGATGTCTGGAAACTACCTTCTCCAGGGAAGGTCTCCAGAAAACAGCCTCCCTCTTATCCTCCCCCACATCCACCATGTCTTTGTCTAGACAGTCCATTTGAAAAAGTCAAGAGAAGTAAAACAAAACACTTGCTGCTTCTAAAATACAGGCTGAAAAACCTGTCTGATATGAGAGAAACACCAGAAAAGCTAAATTCCACCACACATTTTCATTTCTGTGACATTCTGTTCATCTGGAGTTATAGTTACTTGGCTAACGAGTCCCAGAGGAGCAGGAGGAATCAGGTTTCACCATAGAACATTAAAACTGTGAAATAATCAGCAATCCACCCTTGATTAAGTGCTGTTGCCTTTAAAGGGATATTA
Organism: Cygnus olor; assembly: GCF_009769625.2. Lineage (NCBI taxonomy): Eukaryota > Metazoa > Chordata > Aves > Anseriformes > Anatidae > Cygnus > Cygnus olor. Next base: position 121,311,896 of record NC_049169.1, on the reverse strand, counting down.
TTTGTTTTATTCAGAAAACAATTTGCCCAATAGAAGTTCACTATAGCTTGATTTTTATTAGCAAATTTCCTTCATTTTCCAGTGAGCATAATTACAAGCCTAAACAATTTACTTCAGTTTTGTTGACTGTTGAGGATGGATAACTACAATTAACCTGAATGTTTTGAAAGTGGTTCTTCTCTGTAGGATACAGTGCCAAAAACGCAAATAAATAAATAAATAACATTAAAATGTAAGAATGGTTAAATAAAAATAAAACTCTTCAAAAAGTGATCCACCAGCCAGCTTATATAAACTTTCCAGTTCATATGTGGTTATTCCTTCCCAACTTATGTTCTGTCAAGAAGCAGTTCCCTGCCAAAATTTAGAGTTCCAGTGGAAAGAAGCACTTTTAAGAGGTAAATGAAATTGAGGATGACATAAATACCTAAACAAGCTCCTGTATTGTATGTGTACTGCACACAACTACCAACAAGAAAAAAATCCCACAGTTTATAATATGGTATTATATTATGTACATACAGCCACACAGAGTGCAAAGTGAAAAGATTCATCCAAATATTGCTTCCAAGTTTCAGATGCATGTTTACTTATAAATAGCATACCCCTTCCCATTCCTTAATATTTTGCTTTCTCAAAGCTATGACCAAATAACTCTGACATTATTTGTGCTGATTCTACTCGGCTTTTGCATCAAACTAGTAGCCAAGTAACTTTGAAAGAAGAAAGCTTAAGCGTCTGCTGTGTTGCCAGAGAGTTTGTATTACTATACATAAATTGCTGTTGTGGTTTCTCTTACATTTGAGAGACAAATTCTGAAACATACTTTACCTAATACAGTGCTGAGAAGCAAGATAAGGCTTGAGCCCTAAAAATACAAGAAATCCTTTGCCCTGAACAAATGTATGTAGGATTTTCAGATAATCATAATGTAGGAAAAAAATAAAACTGCAACTTTTAAATCCTATACACTGCCTAACGCTACTGGCTTCCATGACAGCAATAACAAAAAAAAAATCTTCCAAATATTTTAATATTACTTGCTGATGTCCCCCAAGACATTTTGGAAACTGTACTTAAAAAAAAAAAAAAAAAAAAGCCCTCTCTTCCATAACACTGAAGGAGACTCTCAAGGTTGATTTTTTGAATTTTCAGAGATTATACAGCTTTGTTTCCTGAAAAAGAGAGGCTTGTTTTATTTCCTCCCTTCAATCAAAAAGTTTTTATTTAAAGGCTTATTAACAATATTGACACAAAACTAACTTTTTATTAGAATTTCTGAAAACAATACTACTATCTCAATATGCAGCTGTTTAGAAAGTACTTAAAAGATGTACAACAGATAAGAATTGAAGAAGCTATTAGATTGTTGAGATAAACAGAATCTATCGTAAAATATTAGTTTCTACAACGTAAACTCATCGCATAGGGATTTGAGTCTTGCAACGTTTGTATAGAAACTCCCACTGCAGCATCAGCCTCAACTGAAGTATCTAAAATAAGGACAAAATTTAAAAATATATGCCTATTAAACAGGACACTAATGACAGTTAACTAAAAACTAAGAACCAATGAAAAAAACCTTTTGAGTCCCATCTTAATGTGAAAGATGAAGTCACAGATTTGGCTGCACTGGTTCAATTTTATTGGCAAGGCTCTATCATACAGTTCTGTGTATTCCATTCCGCGCTAGTACTAAGAGTGAATTCAAGTCCTCTTCGCAGAGAAGTAATTAACTCATTTAGTCTGCAATCTTACAAAACATTTTGCTGTTGGTGGTGGGTTTTCTGTTTTTTGTTTTTAAAAATAGTAAAACTGAATGGCTCCACTTCTTTCCAGTGATATAGACATGCAAAGTACTATCTGAAACAGGACTAACCAAAAGTCAGATTTTTGAAAGGCTGTTAAGTGTCCTACATGAATAAGCATGCAGATCAAAGTATTGTTTTGCAGAATAAAATTCACAGTTTGCAAAAGGAACTGGTATTAGAAGGCACAAAATGCATATAAAGACTTGAAGTGACAGTGGAAACTTGGAGGACAGACAACCGGTGACCTACTCATTTTGTTCCACCATTCATTTTGTTCTTATTTGTAGATTTGAATATCTATTCACCTAAAACTAGGTTTGAAACTCCCTCAAGAAAAATCCATTAAAATTTCAACAGACTTTTCCTTCAGAAAGTAAACATTTTAAACATTATGACCTACAGAATACCTTCAAAATGCTGACCACAGTCATGTTTTGTAGGCTCTGTTGAACAAGCTCACAACAACAGCATGAAGAAAATCTTTGCAGAAGTTTAGCACATTTGTGTTTACCTTTCACAATTATGAAGATAGCTTAGGATCTGTGGGAATGAAGTGCTGTGGAATTCAAGTATATCTGGTATTAAAAAATTCAGTGGCAGAGAATACTTTAAATTCATCTGAATGTCTGTTCTGATTTGCTGCATAAGTGCAAAGGAATCTCGAACTGATATGCAAGTACTGTCCTGGTTGAGTGAACTTGACAATACCTCTGGTTTTGAAATCTGAAAAATCAGACCTACACCTATGCTGAGCAGTTAAGGTGATCTATATTTTTCTTTAGTTTTGTTACAGTGTTAGACATTTATTCAGTAACACCGTAACTTCTGTACCTTAAACTATATCTAGCGTACGCAGCTTCTTAGCAGTAAAGGATAAAGATAGAAAAAAATAAAGTAAAAATTGCAATGCAACAAAATATTAGTTTGATGAAATAGGGTTACATCTCTTAATATTTTAACATATATGAAGTTTATTAATATTTTTGTTAGTGAGAAAAAATGGTAAGATTTTAATGGCAGCGAGTGTAGCTATAATAATTTTGCTGAGATAACAAGTAAAAGGCAATATTTAATTTTCTTGTAATAAACACTGATGTACATTGCTGAAAGCTGCAGTTCGGTTACTCAAAACCCTCAACTGCAAAGGTGGGGGGGGGGCACAGTTCCAACTATGCCCTACTGAAAAGTCCTGAAAATAAAGATCAAAATAATTATCCCGAATGATAGCTGGAGTCAGGAATAGTGTACAAAAAGGTAAGATTAGCAGGCACCTAAACAGTAATTTTGCTAAGGATATTTGAGAAATCAAAACAAATGGGCTGTTCCAAAATATTGTACATTTGCCATTTTTCTTTTATAAATGCTTAAGCTAGAAAAGTTTTTTACTTAGGCATTGCTTATGTCAATCCCTGCCAAAGGTATATCACTCAGCATTAAAAATAGGACAACAATACTCAAAGACTGAAATGATATTTCTGCTATAGAATTTCATAAAACATTCTGTAGTTATTCTCCAAAAGCTAGACAGTAGCAATTCCATTTGATTCCAGATTATCAATTAATGGAGTATTAGGAACATTTTGCCTAACTGGATTGGCTGTTAACACACATAAAAAGTAAAAATATTACTGTTGTACAACTATTATCTTAAGAAATTTAACTCCAACCACTCCACCTGTTTACATGCTGCAAAATTACATGGAAAATGCAATTGTGCTGATTCTGTGTTTGCAAGATTTGTGACATGCTATGGAAGAACTTGAAGAGCTGCATCAGTAATGTCACTCATTCTTTTCCCCTCTAGATCCTCAAGGACAACTGGTTTTGTATGAAATTTGAGAAAAGCAAACGGGAAAAGAAATAACAAAAAATGCCAAAGATAGACAACTGGATATAATAAAAACAAAGCTGTTCCTATTTTTTTTTAATCGATGTATTTACTTACTTATTTATTTAAGTAGCAGAATGTTTAAAGAGTGTAGCTACATTTTCATGCAGAAAAAAATCCATACTTCAGGTCAAATGTGAAAAACTGCTTAAATCTCTATCCCCTCCCCTCCCCCCAGACTCATCCTCCTTAAAAAAGATTTATATGTATTATGCACCACAGTACAAATGAAATTACCTGTTTTTCATTATTTTAGGCCAGGGTACTGTTTACAAATATAATGCACATTTTTTTTTATATTTAATAGATCTTACTTTCACAAGATATGTACATTTGTTTAATTAAAACCAAAAAAAATCAAATTATCTTTCAGTATCGTTGCAAGACACTAGAGAACATTATTAACTAGTACGTTTTGGTTACATATTGAAAATCTAACAAAATTCCATCAGGAATTAATCCGTAAAAATTGTTTTGATGTCAAGTTTTAAATTTGAAGAGTAGGTTTCTTGCTGATTGTCACTAGATGCGTTACTCCTGCACCTAAATGAAGACTAGTCACTTAGTTAACATTGGCTCTTATATGCATGACTCGCACACTGTATGTATCATAATGACAAATGAGGTCTTTAAAAAGTTAGCTGTAACAGACACAAAAAGTCTAGCTCCTCTTTGTAAGAACATACAATTTGTAAAAATAAATCTTTAAAAAATAGTTGAAACACAAATGATTCACTTTGGTATATAATCATAAATACTTCTACTTCAAAACGTTAAAAAAATAGTAATTTATTGTAAATGAAATAGGAGAAGGATTTCTAACTTTAATGGGATTATAACTCTAAGAATACAGAAAGTATATTAATGTGCTGATTTTTTTTTCCATTAGGTTAATCATGAGGAAAAACAATCTAAAATATGTCATGCTAATAATTTTTAAAAATGAAAGTTTTGATCCAATGTTTATTAACTGTATGCGTTCTGTCCACCAGCAAGTTGTTCAAACAGTTGTTTAGTAATTTGAAAAGAAAAGCCCTAAATGTAATTATCTGAGGGAAAAGAACTGTTCACAACGGACAATCAGAACATCTCAAGCCCATAAATCAATTCTAAGGCATTTAATACTTTTCCAGCTAGAAACATCTGCTCATGTTTTGCATAAAAGTAGGCTTCTACTAGCATTTCTGGCGTGTTGTCATCTATGTAGTATGGAAAAATACATTTTGCAAATGTAAATTCTTTTTTTCTTTTTTGACCACTGGCAGATCTTGAATTAGAGCCATGCTGAGTCTATTAGGCCCCATACTGTGGTGCCATTCTGCTTGGGGCACGGTAAGCTCCAGTCTCTTATCCTCCCTTCACTTCACAGTCAAGCTGTTAAATACATTCAAGAGAGATACAGGTTAATACAACTCCTAGCAACAGCTTATGTGACTGTGACATGGTAATCAGTTTTGAGGTAACAATATGTTTTGAGGTAACCTGTTCTACATTTTATTCTAATCTTTTTCATTGTCCTGTTCTTTTTGTTTGTTTTTTTTTCTTAGTGAAAAGATTCCACTAGTATATTTTTGCTTTTGTGTCCTGTACAATGTTTTCTGTATAGCATTTTACTGTGGTTTCCATCTTAACTGTTAAATAAATAGATTTTTTTTTTTCCCCTCTCAAATCATCTCTAGTAAACCAGTTACCAAACAGAACATCTGTCATCTGGTGGGGAGTAAGGTGAGGGGAAGGTGCAGATAGGAGAAAATAGACATCTAATTGCTTCAACAGAATCTGTAAAGGTTCAGAATACAGAGTCCTCCTTGACTGTATGCCAATGATCCATATGTGAAGTGTCAAGAACATTTCAGGATGCGAATGAATACTGGAGCAACGATATGAATAAAAATGAGAACTTGTTTTGAGAAACCCAAAGTAAATGCAATTCAATATGTTGCTAGCATTGGAGAAGTAGTGAAATAATCAAGAGTAAAGCAAGGTATTTTGAAAGCAATACATACTGGAAAGACTGATAAATCAACGTTTTAGTAGCTCTATTTAAACAGGCAACAGAAGGTGGCTTGCCTATTTTAGTCAATGTAAGCCACAGTCTAACAGAGTAAAAGTAAGCGTACGTGACACTGACAAGTCTGAAGCAGCATCCAAGACCCTAAAGAAAACTGAAAATGCTACAGCTCTGTTAAGCCAATCTGGATTTGAGGATATTATAACTACAATACCTACTTCTGCAAACTGGAATAGGTGTATGCACTGCAACAAGAGTCGACAGATGTGACTGGGATTCCAATTTGTATATTATGCATATGTCAAATAAACATTAAAATATATATAGCAGGTCTCAAATCTACAGTGGGATATATCAAATTTTATATATCACAAGAAAACCATAATTATTAGAACTTCAGATTCTAACTGATTATTAGAGTGTGTTTGGTATTATCTAGCAGCACTGTAATGCTTTGCTGTGTGCCTGAACAGATGCACTCCTACGTAGTATTGCACCAGTTTCTTGATGAAAGAATCCAAGTGTCCCGAGATAACAGGAAAAGCACATCCTGAAGGAAAGACCTGCATGGGGTTACTGAAATCAGTTCGGCAGTACTGGCTCATTTATTAAACCTGTTTCTGTCTTCACTGTTAAGAAGTTTTCTCACATTTTTTCTCAGTTCATATGTATTCATTTTCTCTGTGGTCTTCTCTCCTAGAAGCAAGTCGATAACATGATTCCAGTATTCAGACAGATAATTCCAGCTATGATTTATGACAATAGCTGCATAGAAGCAACTGAGAAAAAGAATTGCAACCTTGTAGTGGATGCCTTTATTAAATAACACTAACTGATTACCTACAGATGTTGAAGAAAGCATGGGAAAGACCATGTGGACAGCCTTGCACTGCTAGCCTTGAGCTGTTTCCATCTCTGAGCTGAAAAGAAACAACTAGAGATGGAAGCTCCCTGAAAGCTCCTCCTTGCTCTTGTTAAAATAAGCATAACAAAACTAAGGTAACCTGTAATAATCACTTCAGCACATAATAGGAGTACACGAATAAATGGGGAAAATGATAGCAATAAATGAACACAGAAGATTGAGTAACAGCACTTTCAAGAGCTACAAAGTACGCAGTACGGAGCCTAGTTTCCCAACTCAACTGTCTACAAACTCTTCTTAATCTTATCTCCAATTGCCTCTCCCTTCCACAATGACTTAATTACACTTAAAAAAAAAAAAAAAAAGCTGTGGCTGTTCATATTACTGAGAAAAAACAGATTTTTCAGAGAGGTGAAAGCATGTATTCTGTGGGATAAGATGGGTACTAAAAATATACTTTAACCCCAATAGTATAGTTAATCTATGTAAATAAAACATATATATATATATATATATAAAATGATAAATAACAGTGAAATCTCCCTTTCATGCTTGCCTCCCCCAAAAGATTATCAAATATTTTTAACACTTTAAATACCTTGTCCTCTAGTCCATGACAATACATTAGGAACTATGTAGGCATTGTAACAGTTCATAAACATAATGGTTGCCCGTATGGCAGACTTAAAGGCAGGTTTTTGCATCTGTTTGGACTCAACAATTGAATTTAGAGACTTTGAGGATCAAAGCTGATAAAACTAGTCAGTAGATATTTTAACTAAGGAAAGGAGAAGAAAAGTTTATTATTTGATTAGACAACAGCTTTAAGTCATGAAGGTGATACAGCCATGGAGGACTGCAAATTTTGATCCAAAAACTTATTATTTCTTTTACCAATATAAATTTTGGGTGACACTGAATAGAACCACCCTTCAAATTATGTGGTAATGCCAGTATAAAACTATGCACAGCTTCTTTAAAGGCCTAAGTGGTGCATGCCCAGTGAGCTAATGCAGACATAGTACACGAGATCAGATGCAGGAAGAACTGACGCATGCTGTGATACTCACAAAATTATGCTGGTCAAACTTTATAGGACAGCTACAACTACAGCAAATGCATATGGTATTCTATGTAACACGATCTCCTGAAAATACCTTATACTTCTCAGTCTCCAAGGAGCCAGAGAGAACACAGCCTTAAAATATGGGACTTATTTTCAAAAATCAATTTCAGAAGACAAACCTGACTCCCCTTCAAGAAACACAATATCGATTTTATTGCACAAGGCAATAAAAGAACAAGGCAATTAATAAGAACTGATCTGGAATTCTATGTCCAGTTTTGATGAGACGTTCAAAAATGATAGTGGAACAAGTAGCGGAAAAGAAAATTTATTATCTTAAGTGGGAGACAATGTAAAGAAGTTTGAAAGCTTAGCCTAACAAAGGCTGAATGCAGATGTGACTGTACTTTATGAATATACCATGGCATAAAAACAATCAGAATAAAAAGCAACATCAAGCTCAGGGATGATGGTGGCACAGGAGTAAATGAGAATAAAATAAAAATTAATAAATATATCGCAGAAGATGCTGAAAAGTTTGCCATATTCAGTGAGATTCTGAGACAGGCAAAAGAACCGGAGCAAAATATGTAACTGACTATGCCAGAAATTGAGGAACTTGAAAACATCATCATTACATGTTTACCTGAAATTTCAGACAACAGGACTCAATGGATCACCAAGTCCCTCTTCTTCTGTTCCTCCTCCCTCCCCCCCCCCCACCTTTTACATTATAAGTGATGTTAATTACTTTACAGCTATACATTTTTAATACAAGTTACTGTAGTTTCACCTTTTTTTTTTCCCCTATAACCTCCACTGTTTTTTCTTTGGTTGGTTGTCTGGTTGTTTGGTTATTTTGTTTCTAATTATTTAATTATGAATAAATATGTGGATGCAATAACCTAGCAAAAATAACAATAACAATGTGTCATGTCTGCCTATTCTTAGAAACTCTAACAAGGCATTACACTAAAGATATCACAGAGCCTTTGCATATATAGCCCATATAAATATATTTACCAGCTAATAATACATCAACACAAAATGGGAAAAAGCTGGAGACAGGTTATTGCAGCAAGTGCAATGTAAACAGGAGTTAGGAATGTGTTTTAAAATATACGTATTACATATTTATCACATATTATGTTAACAAAGAAGATGCAAGCAACTCAAATAATGGGTTTAAACAGGGCTATGAGGAAACAGGACACAGCAAAAAATTATCCGGGAAAAAAGAATGAATTTCTTAAAGAAAATTTCTTAAAGAAAGAATTTAGTGGCTAACCACAAAAAAAAAAAAAAAAGAAAAAAGATGATCACCTAAAAATTATTCAGAGGAAGAGGCCTTGGCAGAGAACTAAGAATGTTCTGAAGACCCAGAATTAAACTTTGAACCAGTGCCCACAACATCTACTAAATAACTAAAGACATGATGAAATACAAGTCCAATTCTACTGGGATATTTTCATTCCTTAAGCAGAGGACAGTCTTTTTAGAGTAAATTACAAACAGACTGTTAAATAAAGGTCACCTGTGTTTTCTCTCACTTATTTGTATTGGGAAAAAAAAACAAATCTACACACACAAAAAAACTACCAACAACCAAAAACACAACTGAGAGACACCTCTGAAACTAGAAGAGTAAGCAAACAGTTCTCCGAACCTCAAACAAGCAAAATGCAATACTTTATTATTTGCAAATAGTTAACATCCCAAAAGATATACAAAATGGTCCCTATCCCACTTGGATAATATCCATTGTGGCTCCTTATTCATCAGTATAACTTCTGAAAAATCTTCAGCTCTGGTTGCCCTACCATCTGGACCCAAGCAGATAGGCAGGCTGGCCCACCACTCTAAGAAGTCATCTCATCGCCACAGAAACATAGTAATTGTGCTAAAAATGATCCTGTTGGATTCAGCTAGGACAAACAGGTATGAAACCAGTCACGGAGAAGCAGCATGTTTTATTAAGCTGCAACATTAATAGTTTAATGATACATATTTTGGGCCCTCAAAAAACATGAGCGTAAGCCATGTTTCACATAACGTGGAATATTATAATGGTGTACAACCTGCAAATTTCACCTAAGTCCAGAACAACTGATTTGTTGGAGACTGAAGAACGCAGTTTGTGTCAAGTACATACAGAATAACAGTGGGGACAAAGTGGCTTTGCCACACTATTCATCCCATCGAGCCCAAGATGACCAGAGAGACCAGCAAAGCAGAAGGCACACAAAAATCTTGTCAATTCTGAGGCAAGTGGATGAGAAGTGAATTATTTTCTAAAAACTTTTGAATAATTACAAAATGAATTTACGATGCCTGACAGGCAAAGCTCTTCAGTAGATGCAGTTATGCCAACAAAAAATGTCTTCTTAAGCAAATGTGAGTCAAGATACACCAATAGAAAAATGAGATAATTGCACCTCCCAAATCTTTCCAGTACGCCTAGACCCTATGATCCAGTATGACTGCTCAGGTAAGTCAAATTACACTTACTTTAAACTATGGAGCCATAGCATAGCGAACAATACACAATGATCAAGTTCTGAGTCTCTAGAACTTAACTGCATTTCTAAAATCCCAGATGACCTGAGGATATAATCCTGTTAATAAAGCATTGAGTCTCATTTTCACTATGATTTTCAATTCAAAAAGATGCAGTTGTATTGCACAGAGGTTCTTACTCTCTAAGCCTTTATGACTTCCAGTGAAAATTCAGTGCTAACAAGGATATTGTTTAAGAAAACAACTTGTAAAAAAAGGTATTAAATATACAGATAACACAGGCATGAAATAACCTATGCCAGGATAACTACAGGAAGATAAAGCAAGCAGAATCAAAGGAAAATACTTTGAAAAGCATTTGTTCTATAGTATCTGTGTGCCCCTGGCAAACAATGAATAGGGAGAATTGATAGTCCATCATCACTGAAGCATGTTCGAAGATCTTACAGGTCAGGCTCCTTTTGTCATGTTTGTGTTCTACCATCAAATCTTAGAAGTCTTTACTCAAATATTACAACTTTCTGAAGGTACTGCTAGAGAAAACATAGCAGAAGTAGATCAGTAGCTCTGGATACTCTTTTAAGACAAATTGCTTTTCTGTTTTTTTATTGACTTTCTTTTAAAAAATGTTAATATGTCATAAACAGCAATATTTTCTCCGAAAAATGTGCCGGCCTTAGCAAGTTACCCAACAGTGAGTTATTGATTTAAGTCAGAGTTTGATTTTCTCAACTATTATTAATTGTTTCTTCTCTTAGTGCCACATTGGGCATTGCACCAGATATTCAGGAGAAAAATCAGCAGCGGAACATTACAAAGAAATTAGTTTAATGAGAATTTTAAATCCATAAAGACTTGGAAATCTCCTGTTTCTCTCCTGTATGTGATCATACTGTCAAATAATAAGGTAGCTGTAGTGGAAACCCTAAACCTTTCAGGAAAAATAAATAAATAAATAAAATCCAACTCAAGGTCACAACTCTAGGTCATTTCTTTGAATAAAATCCAACTAAAGAATGGAAAATCACTTCCATCTGAACTTCTCATAAATGTTTGGTGGCTAATACACAGTTAGTCAACAGTGTCATTTCAGTGACTAGTAGATTTCAGGTTAAAGCCCTTACTGCAAGGTTAGAACCTTGTCAGAGACTCTTCTCTTGGCCCACTTCATCAGACAACCCCGTTCTTTTTCAGCAGTCCTTGGTCCTCAGAGAGGGCCCCATAGTCAAAGAAGCCAAAAACCCTGCACATAAACATCCTGCCTACCACTGGTTGCTGAATTGGGAAGCATCAAGCACCTATTCAACTGCCTGGGAAGGATCTATATAGCTGCTGGGCAAGAGTGTAATAAACAGAGGCAGACGAAAGAGTCATGGCAGTTTCCAGACTTCTTCTGAAGAACTTAATAATGAAAAAATCATTAGAGAGTGGTAAATTCCTTCTTGCATGAATAACCAGACTGCATATTCATGAACACTTACACACTGCCTGAACAGATAATGTGCAACCAAAAGTTTTAGAAGAAATTGATAATGCTCCTTACAAGGATTAAAATTCATTCATAACTCGGACAGCATCTGGTTTATTCCTGGACAGCACTTAAACAAAATGTAGCATTACATAAAATCTTATTACAACGTTACAAGTCTCATTACAACAAATGAACCTTTTTAAAAAATAAAATAAAACAAATATTTATCAACTAGTTTAGCATTCTGAACTGTTTCACCACAGGATAATACAGTAGAACAGTGCTGGAGGAAGGAAAGTGATCGCTACGGATCTGGCTGCCTTAAATGCTATGAAACCTTCCTTACAGTTGTACCATCAGTACCCAGCTTCTGACTGATTAAAACCATGAAATTATACTTGTGATTCCACTTCTGTAATACTGAATTACAAAAAAAAAAATGCAATTATTAGCAACACCTATCTTTAAGTTAGTGATATTCAATAGAAGTTTTCTCAACTACTCTTGTCTTCATACATATTAGAAAGACACTGTGACAGATTGAAGTTACGAGATACAAGCATACACCGATTTCTTAGATATCACAGACTTTACTCCTTTCCTTCAGCTCATCTGATTTTTCACATTTGTGTGCTATTTCTGCTGTAATTCTGTGTGAATTATTGTAAACGTAATTTTTTTTTGCTGTTCTACATTCAACTACTGAAGCACAGTAAAGTGTTAAAATTACTGTAAACACTTGTGGCAGATGTTGATAATTGTAAAATGGCTGCTGGTGGACCTAATTATTCAGAATGAGCAGGAATGTAACAGAACTGTTCTGAAGGGACTTCAACACTGCAATTTTCCCATGCTCCAAGAAAAACAGTTTCATTCAATAAATTACCATAATAATTTCTTGTTTCTTTCACCCCAGCTTGTGATAAGGGTTACACGCACCCTGAGGATTTATGTGTTAAAGCTAATTTGCTGAGTTAAACAGCCATCAAAATCAGGGCTGCTCTGAGCTTAATAACCTGCTACAGACTTCTAAGGCAGTCTGTAAGAATACTATTGACTCTTTAAATAATACTCTTTTAATTTTGCAATAAAGCAAATTAAAATAAGGTATCCGAAAGAGCAATACAAACAGCCTTCTGGAAAAGGACAAAAGTATACTCTTACACTCTGCAGTACATTAACTGCTCTACTGGAGCAAGCAGCTTAATTTTTCTTCATTTCCCTGTAATCAACAAACAGAAGCTCTGGATAGACAAATAAACAAACAAAGTGGTGCTGCAAATGCTTGGCTATCATTCAGGTCCACCACAAAGCACTGGTATTGTGTGCTTTCTTGAGTCCTCGCTCCCTGCTGTGCAGCAGAAACGTGTTCTTCTATCTAGTACTACAATGGCAAGAAAACTGTAGAAAAACTTCCATATTCATTTACTTATAGCAACTAATACCAAACTAAGCTTACAATGAAAAAAAAAAAGTAAGCACAGGACTGTAACATCAAATTAAGAAGGAATTTAGTTTTTATCAATGGCAAAAAGGCTACTCTAATCTTTTTTCATCTATTTCTTGATGCAAAGCAGCAGCCATATCTGTATCTTACCTAAATATATCAGCCTTTGAAAAATACCCTAAAACACATTTAATTTTATTTTGAAACCCAGAAGCTAATATGAACCTTGTGAAAATATGCTAAATGAATGCCAAAAGATTAAAAAAACATAGGTTGTGAGTAATTTACACTGAAATGTCATGCATTGTCCCTCATTCCCTTCTTAAAATGTATGAGATTTTCGCATTGACTTCACTTGGCCAAGACTTGCTTTTCAAAATGTATTTATCAATGCATAACTGTTTTCCTGATCTAAAATTTGCACATCATGTCAAGTTTGAGGGAAAGTATGCTTTACTTGTTTAGAAATGTGTTTTACTTACAGCATATAATTTTATGTAATATTGCCACATAGTATGCGTTGATATACAAAATACATCATATGTATATTCTATTGTACTGTATAGACGTATTGTATGAGGTATGTGTCTATTAAAAGAAGGTGTGATCACTCTCCAAAGAGGGACTCTGTCTGATCATATTGTTCTGACTGATGCTGTCTGTCTGAGGTGGAACACAAAGGAGAGAGAGATGACTGATCCTGCTTTTAAAAGTAACCGAGGATGCAATGAAGTGTTTCTAGAGCGTGTGGTGGGGTCAGGAGAACGTGCTACAAGCTTGCAACACAAATGAAGTGAGAAATTCCAGAAAAGAACATAAACGGGATCCCAGTACAAGCCTCAGAAATGCTGGAAAAAGAAACAGATCTTTCCCAAAGACCAAAGGAGGACAGCAAGGAGTTCACTGTAATCCAGAAAGGCACTAAAAATTGGTGGTTGGAGAGCTTGCATGAGAAAAGAACCTTGACTGAGAAAACAGATTGGGGACCAAACAAACAACAACAAAAAACTGTTCCACTAATCTGCAACTACTTTTAAGACGAAAGAAATTTAATAATCCCCACCCCCCCCAAAAAAAAAGCTTTGTCCTTATGTTATTGTATTCTTTATCTTTTCATTGATTTTTTTATCCTACATAATCCCAAACAAGTTGGCAGCTATTTCAAAGAGATGCTGCATTTTGACATTTTAAAGAATCTTCAGACAAGAAAAACTACTGAATCACATAGCTATCACATCACATAAGGAACAGATTCCATACCCAATACAACCTTTTGTTTGCAAAAACTAAACTCTTGAGCATTTCTGCTGCTGTAGTTCAATAGGTAAAATGCTTATTTCACTAAAATGCTTATATTCAGTAAACTGGAGGCTCTTGGCACAAGAGCCTAGCAGCAATTTTTTCCTTTATTAGGCTGTGCTCAATAAGCCATTATAGAGGTATGTGTTATGGCCCTCTAGGCACAGACTGCTGAATGACCTTAAAGAAATGAATATCTCCTTTAGTGTTATATTCTAATTTTAGTCCAAGGAGCCAAGTCACATATCATGGAGTTAAGACACTAATAAATTTTTCATAATTTAAGCCTTTTGCTTCTATTTCAAATGTAGACTCATTTCAGTTACAATAGCCATCAACAAAAGCACGAATGTAATTGTGAAATGACATGCAATTGCATCCATTACAGCAGCAAAAAACAAGATACAATTTAAGCAAAAAATGAATTGTTTTATTTTAAATAATACTGTTTAGGATGTAAATGCAGATATCTACAATTATGTAAAATCAGGTTTGACAACCATTCTACAAAACCTAAACAATTAATAGCAGAAAACTTACTCTCTTCACCTTCATTATGTCATAACTAATGCTATCATGTTTGCTTTGTTACATTAAAAAGGGCTCAGGAACAGAGGCTATAGAAGAATTCCCCAGAATACAAATAACACAATTAAGAATACGTAATTAACTTGCAAACTATCTGTTTCTCTTCTGTCAATGTGTATGTCTATTGGGGAAGCACTCTGTAAGAAGCTGGTCATGTCTGTTGAATGTGTTATGTACGTAAGGTGTATATTCAATTAATGACTAGCATTTTCCCAACTGTTAATAGACACTGTTACACTAATTACACTTACATGTTTATTAAAACCATATATAAGATTAGGTTAGTTTATTTAGTCCAGGTTGCTTTTTGGTTTGAAAGAAAATAAACTCTAAAGATTTCTTTAGTGTTAGAAAGAAATTGTACAGAATATGATTACTCTTTTTTTTTTTTTCATGAAAAAGCTAATGCAAGGAAAACTCAACAAGAATCATATTTGCAACTACATATTGACTTGGAATTGAAAGATTAAAAACAATTTCCGTGTCAAGTTGTGGGTCAGAATAATATATCAT
The DNA here is from genome assembly GCF_009769625.2 of Cygnus olor. Lineage (NCBI taxonomy): Eukaryota > Metazoa > Chordata > Aves > Anseriformes > Anatidae > Cygnus > Cygnus olor. The sequence continues at coordinate 121,296,420 of NC_049169.1, read as the reverse complement.
ACAGTATTTCAGTCATTGAAGCCAACTATCTATTTGCTTCAGTAGCACAAATAAGAGGATGAATTGTAGCAATTCTCAGCCTATGATAAGTTACTAACAGACTAATTCTTGTCAGTGGAGTGATAACTGATTATACAGTAAAACTGCACTGAAGAAGGGTAATGAATATTCTAGAAAAGAAAGATTTAAAAGCCTCACCAGTCACTACAGTTCACGGCACAATAGTTCTGCAGTTCCTTGTTTCGACTTATCGCAGCAAACTATCCAATACCAATTTTATCCAACATTTCCCAGTAGAATACTTGCAATACAAAAACAGAGCTAAAACAAAAGTATATGAACTTTGATACATCTAGTAGTAAATTAAGTACAGTATGGATGGATGCTTTTCCATTGCACTCTCCCAATCTGTATGTACAGAGATGGGGGCGTTCAGGGAGCAGCCTGTGACAGGATTTTCTACTTATGCCTGACAATTTAAAGCAAGCTAGAGTCTCTTCCAAAAAGGACCACCTTCTTGTAATACTGAACCATCATCAGCTGCCCATTGAGAACACGACAAATTTGATCAAGTGCTTCAGTTTCTTATGCCCCACACTGCAGCAGAAATGAAATACAAGATCTGGCAACACGCTACAAGTGCACTCGTCAGCAGAGGTAAGAGCACCAGCTTCCACCCTGCCTCTCATGCTGAGTACCACCAGGCGCAATACAACTGCATAAACTGACCTGACATCATATGCCAACAGCCGAGCTAAGGCAGCTCTTGTTACACACCACTCCGAGCTAAGGGACTCAAACCAGAGGAATGGATACAAAAAAGGCTTGGTTTTCAGTGATGTTGAGCACCCTCAGATGGTGTGCACAGCTCTAGTTATCAGAGGCCTTACCCCAATCAGTATAGAGCAACTTAATTTAGGCACTACTTCCTAGCAGATGCATTTAACACTGAAAGACAACATACAGTAGATGAAAGGACTAGGTGTCAGAAAGTTTTAAGTAGTTTCTGAACAAGAGGTTCATGAAGAACTACGTGATTGTAGACTATTTGATTTGCACATAGAATCAGAAACAAAGTAAATCAGTCTCCACATTAAAATTTTGTTCTCATTTATGAAACATTTTGAAGATGCTGGTTCAATAGTAACAAAAAAGTGAAAGAATAAAAAGTTTAATCACAGATTAGCTGTCAACTTTAAAATTTAAGAATTACAGCATTCAATGTTAATTTTAAAATTATTTAAACTTATGCAAAGAATCTTAAAAAAAGTGTTTTCATTTTTAAATGCTAAAAGTTAGCAAACCTCTGATAATTAATTGCAAGCAATTTTAAGCTACAATTTTAATTCAAAGGATGACTGACTGGGTCAAACACCGCTCTGCTGTTTTATTAAACCATGTATCAAGGAATTTGATTCAGTACGGTTAAACAACAGCCCTTGTTCAGAAAACTAGCAATTGGATTACAACTAGATCATCCATGACCAAAACTAACTCCTCTGAAGTTTAAAATAAATCATCTTGAATTCAGAGCAGCACATTAAGCAAATTTGAAACAAAGTTGGAGGTATAGAGATATAACTGCCTATTAAAATCCGGAATGTTTTTTTCCACTTCACAGCTATCTCAGTAATGATATATTTTTTGCTGTAAAAACAAATTGACAGAACTGGATGGGCTTCTGGAAACAAAAGTTGTTTTCTCCAGCATTACTAGAGATGTGTTAACTGCCTTTACCATCTGTGAAAGGATGATAATGCTTGCATACAGTCCTCACAGGGATTTTTGTGGGGCTTAATTAATATTTTTTAATGTGCTTTGAAGATTAAACACTCAATAAGAGCAGAGCTCAGTATTCATTTACTTTTCCAAAAGTAGAATTCTTCATAACAAAAGCTGGAAACAATAATTGTAGTATCACCTCATATTAGGAATAGTAAAAAATTAAATACTTCAATTCCATGCAATAGTTAAACTGCAGCTTTTGATTAAAATCCCACTGTTTTCCTTGTTCTCAAGACTTTGGACTGACTTTCCCTACTTTGGATGTTTGAAAGTAGCTTTTCCTAACTTTCCAGATGTACTTCATGATCTGGAACTCAGGCTTACTCAGGGGTATTTCTCAAACCAGTGAATCCTAACTCAACTTTCTTCTCAAGAGAAATCATCCTTCTTGACAGAACATGCTCTTGCGTTCCAAGTACGAACACTCCCACAATGCCATCAGTACATTACCCAGATTCTTACTAGAAGTAGTATTTATTCCCTTCAGTGAGGTTTGTAAAATCTGAGAGCAGAAGAATCAGTGACCAGACTATAAAGGACAACTGCTAAAGAAACATAGGAAGTTAGATGACTACTTCCAGATCATAACTCCTGTCATGCAGACAGCACAACATCCATTTATCATTTGCAAGATTGAGAATCGAGAGAAGAATCCAAAAGCAGATCAGGATTTTAATCGCAAGGGAGCAGGCAGCAAATGAACATCTTAAAAAGCAGAGATGAAGGGAAGGAATGAAGACTCAAGCAAAAGAAATCCAGCACGACTGAAGAGCAGTTATTAGAAGAAGCATCATTCAAAAAGCTGAAATCACATACAAATGGAGGAAATAGAAAGGGGAATAAATTCTAACAAACTCAATGTAAAAAGCCAAAATGAAGACCGGCCAAGAAGGAACAACTAGAAAAACATGAAAACTAGTAATAAAACTTCTATTAATCATATCCCGAGTGGGATTCCCCCTACAGACTTTGTCAAATGGAAGGGTCAGCATAACAGAAGCATGCAAAGACAAGGCAAATGTTGAGAACTTAAATGACATAAACCTGTATTCAGGACAGCTTCCCATCCTGAAACAGTCTGGGAAGGCACAGAGAGTGTCCAGCTAAAGGAACTTTCTCAAACCAGCATATACATAGGAAAAAAAACGTGTAAGAAAATGGAAAAGGAATGATGGCTGGTGAGAAATAAATTTCATTTATCCAAGAATTCTATATCAACTCAAGGGTGAAACTGAGCCACAAGGTGTGACAGGTAACATCTCATCTAAAATCAACTCAGAAGATGAGGCCTGAAAGGTGGAAGATGGGATGACGACTTTTAGAAAGGCTTCTATACTTACTAGTGATAGTATGTGGAATAATGGTAATAAGTAATAGAAGTGGCAGACATAGAAAAACCTGATATACAACAGAACTAGACAGCTTTTGTAAAGAGCAATCTTGTTTGACAAGTGACACAGTCAGAGCAATTTAGCTTGGACGAGACCTTTCTAGACCATCTTGTAACAAACAGACCTAAAGAAGGGCCAATTTCTATTGGGTTGCTCACTGCCGTGTCCCAGTGACTTGTGCATATATCCCAGAAAAGTGATCTCACAGCCTCTCTAGGCACCTGCTCCAGTGTTTGACCATCCTCATGGTAAAAAATATGTTTTTTACATCAAATTTTAATGTCCCTTTTCACTGCCTTGTACAGAGACTGAGAAGACCCTATCCTCCCAGCACCCTCCCACTACCAAACTATGGCCAGCAATGAGACCTCCCCCAGCACCCTGAACATTTTGCAGGTCCTCCTCTGGATTTGTTTCAGTATATCAATGATTTTTTGTTGTACTAGAGAACCTCAAATTGGACACCATACCCTAGAAGCGGTCTCACAAGTGCTGAATCCAACACTGCTGAATTCCCTCAACGTGCTGTCTACATTCTTAGTAATTCAGCCCAGTAAGCAGCTGGGCTCACTGCTGCAAGGGGGACCTGCTGGCTGACTATCAGCCAGCAATTACTTGCAGACTTGCTGAAGCGTATCCTGTCTTATCACCGAGGTCATTACTGAAGACATCAAAAGCAGTGTCAGACCTTCTATCCACCCCTGAGGAGCACTGCATGTAACCAGCCACCTGCAGATTTTGTACCACTGATCACAGCCCCTTGAAACCAGAAGTCTGGTCACTTCTCCATTCACGTCTCTCTGACGTGCCTGTAAGGGATACTATGGAATTCTTGTTAGAATCATGGTAAACAACAGTCATTGATTTCCCCTTATCCACCCCATTAGTCATCTCATCAGAAAAAGCAATCAGGATGGCCAGGCACAATTTGTTCTTTCTAAAACATGCTGACAGTTCCCTTTCAGCTGCTTATCCATCATCTACCTGGACACACACTACAGACAAAATGCAGTGCTAGAGTTGGCAAACGTAAGCTGGGAAAGGCATGGTGAAGTTCTGCTACGCCATCCCAGATATTTTCTATTACGATAACCATTCACTACTGAGTAGAATTCAATACATATTAATATTCTAAAGCTATGCCTTTCTTCCACACACAATTTCTCATTAGGAAAGTCTCTTAAATCCTAGTTTTAGTTTCACAACTGAATCCTTTCCCCTAATAATCATGCACAAAACCCTTGATTAATAGAACATTATCATTAGTGACACTGGGGGAATAAGCGTGCAATTACTGTAGGGTCCACAGAGCAGCAATGCACATGACCTTTAGACAGTCTTTCATCTGTCCTCAAACTACAATTTCCAGAATTCCTCGAGCTTCTCTGATACCTTTCCTTTCTGGAAGTTTGCTCCTGCCAGCAATCACGTTTCACTCTTCACAGGCAGAAATATCTGACTTTAATACATCGATTTACTGATATGAATCTTGAGATTCGTCCTTCTAAAGGACATTTAACCTCCTGGAGGCAACCTACCAGTGGTTCTTCTCTGTGACCACAAACACCAGAATACAGATTTACAGAAGCTCGATCAGAAGAGTAAACAAAAGCTACATGTGCAGCATTATCTCATCACCTCTGGTTTAATTCAATTAAATAGATCTTATGCTATCCTGGCCTTGTAGGTTGTGCATGCATTGACAAAGCAAACTCTAAACAAACACCTTCAGAGCCATACATGGCTGAAGCATAACTGCACTCCTGATCTCCAGTACCAGGGCACCTACGCAGTTTTCATAAAAATACATAATTTCCTATATTCTTCACACTGATCAACTAATTAAAACTATTATAATCAAGCATCTAGGGTAGAGAGCAGAATCCAGACTTCCTCCATTCACAGGTCACTAATAATCTTAAATAACATGACTCTTGCCTCTTTTAGAGGCCAAGAAAACCTCAGACTATTTTCTACACACTGAAAAAGTTCGAAAACAAAGATTTAAAGGTAGAACATTATCTGACATGTTGATCTGCTTATATTTGTGTTTAGTTCTATAGGTATGGGGCTTCCAAGCCCCATGGGGCAGCTCACTTACTCTGGACTTTCCCTCCATGGAACAAGAGAGAAAACAGGAAGAACAAGAGTAACAAAAAAAAAATCATGGGTTGAGATAGAGATGTGGAAATCACTCAGCAGTTACTGCCACAGGCAAAATTGATACAACCTAGGGAATTTAAGTTCACTTATTGCCAATTAACATAACCTAAACATTTAATTATTAAGTCTGGTATTGGGAAATAGGACATTTAAATGCATTTGAATGTGTTTTTCCTCTTCCTCTGCCAGACCCAACTTCACTTCCAGACCCAGTTCACTTCCAACATCTCTCTTCCCCCTTTCCTAGCCTCCACTTCTTTTCTCCTCTCTCTTCTACTGTCACAGTCCTGACAGCGAGGCAAGGAACAGCCCATGAAATCTGGGTTTCTCTCTGCTCCTCATTACCACTCCTCACCCTTTTCTTCCCACCGCTCCTTCCATCTCACCCTTTTACTTATTGCAGCTCGGAAGACAGAGTCATGACTTGTGTGGTTTTAAAGATATCAGGGAGGATGTCACAAGACAACACTATAATAAAGAGGGATTTCAATTCATCTTATTTAAGTTGTATATTATAACTTGTGAATGCTGAAACTTGAAATTTTTAGACAATTAGAATGTGAGTCCAGGAGAAACCATACAACAAGTACTCAAGAAGCGCTTTTTTATGAGGTTCAGAGCAGCATGCAGGCCTGGCAAGAAATGCCAAGCACCCTTCGCATGGCCTTAATATACTGAAATTCAACACGATTTCCAGTTTGCCATTGATACAAGTATTTTTGTTTAAACCTCTGTTATATTTAAGTAACTTCTCTGTAAGAGACACCGGTGATTCCAATGCTGAAGTCTTAATTATGGCAATGTATAATACTAGAAATATTAATTACTTGTAACTTCATAGAAAATTCTTGAAAGCTTCCATTTGATTCAAGGATAATTATGCAGTCATAAAGCACATTTCCAGAATGAAGTCATGTACCATTTTAATGAAGGGGGAAAATGGTCAGGAAACATTTCAAAAAGCAGTTATCCTCGCTTATAATCATGGCACACCAGCTTTATTCCCTTGATACAGGATGACTAAGAAATGGTTTCAGGAGCATCAGTCCTTTTGCTTCAAAGTCAAATTATTTAAAGTATTACAACTCATTCAGATTATTTTGTATGTGCCTATCATTTTATTCTTTCAAAAAGAGGTGTACTTAAAAACAATCAAAAACACAACAAACACAACACCCTTAAGCCTTTTTATTTATTTTCTCTCCCCTTCCCAGTTCCTATTCATAGAATTGCCTTGTTTATTGCTCAAGTAGTTTTTCTTCAGATTAGGTTGATTTTTGATACAGCCACTCTGTTTGGAAGAATAATCCCTAAAGGTCACATCTCAAAAATATTACCCACAGAGAGCTTAATACATACAACAACTTTTCTGGCCATCTCTATATAAAATTCACTATTATTTAGAACAACAGTATAAACAGAGCAATTCAAGGATCATCTCCTCCAAGCTCAGTAGAGATGCATACCAACATAGAGGATGTCGAGTAAAATGACCAGGAGACCTGCATGGCTGAACAAGGAGCTCCTGGCCAAACTCTCACAGAAAAAGGAGGCCTACAGAGAATGGAAGCAAGACAAGCAGCCTGAGAGGAACACAGAGAAATTGTCCAAGCAGTCAGGGATCAGGTTAGGAAAGCTAAAGCCCTATTAGAATTAAATTTGGCCAGGGATGTCAAGGGCAACAAGAAAGGCTTCTACAGGTACCTCAGTGATACAGTGAAGACTAGGGAAATTGTGGGCCCTCCCCCAGAGGAAACGGGAGACCTAGTTACCCAGGATACAGAGAAGGTTGAGGTACTGGATGACTTTCGTGCCTCAGTCTTCTCCAGGCAAGAGCTCTAGCCACACAGTCCAAGTTCCAGGAGGCAAAGGCAGGGACTGGGAGAATGATGAACTGGCCTGGGTAGGAGAAGATCAGGTTCAAGACCATCTAAGGAACCTAAAGCCATACAAGTCCATGGGACCTGATGAGAGGTATCTACAGGTCTTGAGGCAAGAGGTGGATGTAGTTGAAGTTCATGAAGTTCAACAAAGCTGACTACAAGGTCCTGCATCTGGGCCAGGGCAATCCAAAGCACAAATACAGGCTGGGTGGAGAATGGATTGAGAGCAGCCCTGTGGAGAAGGACCTGGGGGTGCTGGTTGATAAGAAGCTCCACATGAGCCAGCAATGAGTGCCTGCAGCCCAGAAAGCCAACTGTATCCTGGGCTGCATCAAAAGAGGCATTGCCAGCAGGTCCAGCTCTGCTCTCCTGAGACCATACCTGGTGTATCGCATTCAGCTCTGTGACCCCCAGCACAATGAGGACATGGACCTGTTGGAACGAGTCCAGAGGAGGGCCACAAAGATGATCAAGGGGCTGGAGCACCTCTCCTATGGAGACAGGCTGAGAGAGCTGGGGTTGTTCAGCCTAAAGAACAGAAGGCTCTTGGGAGACCTTATAGCAGCCATCCAAAGAGGATCTACAGTAAAGCTGGAGAGGAATTCTTTATGTAAGTGTAGTGATAGGACAAGAGGTAACAGTGGTTTTAAACTAAAAGAGGGTAGGCTCAGGTTAGATATAAGGAAGAAAGTCTTTACTCTGGGGGTGGTGAGGCACTGGAACAAACTGCCCAGAGAATCTGTGGATGCCCCATTCCTGGAAGTGCTCAAGGCCAGGCTGGATGGGGTTTTGAGCAATCTCATCTGGTGGGAAGCGTCTATGATTCTATTCTATGAGTCTACAAATCAGAACCATCAGAAGACAATCAATAGCCTGCTTTCTGCAAGGCTCTATACAAAAGAAAAAACTCCTGAAATCACAGCAAGTTATAAAGAAACCAGAAAAATCTCAAGTCCACAAGCCCCTTTTTTTGGAAGTAGTGCAACATCATTCCAACAATGATCTCTCTGCTGTTTGAATTCCAGATGAAAGCTGTGACTGAAATTCTCCTGTACTCATGGTATTCATGAAATTGCTACCTCCAGTATCTACTCATAAGTAAATACATGATTTTTTTTTTCCATCAAAAGAATCATTAATCTGAGGCTATTCTTTTTCACCTAGCTTCCAGAAAGCAACTACTATAAAAAACACTGCTCATTAGGCTGTTAGTTTAAAAATTAATAGATGGAAATGAAGGAAAACTTTAAAGAAAAACTAGTATGATCCTATAAAGCCTTGTTCCTTTAACTTTTGTGTGCGCGTATGTGTGTGTATGTGCAAGTGCCCCATCAGGGACTGCTATTAGCCATTTAAGTGCCTCCAGACTTGCCATAAATCTTTTCTAAATTTTGGTTCTTCTGATTAGGCCATGACTTTTCAAGGTACATTGTTTAAATGAAGCCATCGAAAATTATCTACAGCAAAAGAAAAACTTTCCAGTATTTTTAGAAACAGCTTTTGCCCTATATGCAGAGCAAATAATCGCAAAAATATCAGAAAATGAGTAAATCCACCACCTCTACAATGATTATAACAACACAGCTTCTTCTTCTAACAGGCAATCGCAAAGTTAGAAATATTAGGAAAAATCTTAAGGAAAAACTAAATAAATTTCCCTGTAGTCCTGCCTTCCAAACATATTTATTTTAAGTATCTTAAAAATGCAAGAACTGACTGAAGATGGATGATTTTTTTTTTCCCCTCTTTCTAGATTTAATCATTTCAACCACTATCACGTGTTCTCTTTGGAATCAATAGAAAATTGATTCATTTTGTTTGTATGGAGAAAAGAAAATCCTCTCTCAAGGTATTTTTTATGATCAGTACAGGAAAGTCATTACTGTGCCCAGAAAATCTTGTCCAGAGGCTTAACACAAACACACTGAGTATGTAAGGAAATCACTTGAGATGCACTGTCCTGTTATGGAACAATGTCAACTGCTGATGAAAATCACAATAGAAGGGGTTATAACTCTTACGGTCTTTTTTGACATTTTGATCTCTAGACAGCCACACTTAAAGGCTGGAATACATTTCACAGAGTTACACTTACGCATGTGAACTAGTTTAGAATCCCTCACAGTTAAGGTCAAAACCAGAATGTACTATTTCAAAGGAATTATCCACCTTTAGGATCTGATTCATCTCATTCTAAACTGCCCCCTACCTCTCCCTCCCTTCCTCCCTCTCTCCAAATGGAAACAACCAACACACCATCTTAGATGACTCAAAAATATCAATATTCTCTGAGTACAGAGTCTAGCTAGCTCAGATGTTGAGTTCTGGTCTAGAGATAAAGGTTGTTAACATGAATACTACCCCAAAAATTCATACGAATATCTTCCTTCAATCTCTTATCCAGAGGCTTGAACTTAAATTTGTTTCTTCCACTGCCTGGTGGATGAATGTTCCAGATGGCCTTCTGCTAACAAGTACCAAGATGAAAACATCCAGCATTTCCACTCGGAATACACCAGTTTACTAAGATTCCACAAAACTAACTGCTCTTAGGCACACAAGAATTTTTCTGGCTACATCAACAATCAACATTTTTATAATAATAAACAACAAAGCCAGCTTAACTATAAAGAGAAATTAGTGTATTTCAGCAGGAATTACTATCTCTCTCTTTGACTGCCACTGAAAGAACAGAATCTTACTGCTTTCTACTGGACCCCACATGGTAACAAGTCAGACTATTTGCATGGCTGCACCCACATCTTGCATCCTTCATTGCAAGATGGCTTAGTCAAATGATGATTGTTTTGCTACTGTAAATGAAGGCTGTGCAAACATCATCTCTGCCTGGGAAGTAAATGATAACTTGCAAACTGGAACTGAGTTCTCCTTTTCCTCTGTGCTCAAACAAAACACAAGAACCAGCATTTGTTTTTTAACTGAAGGCTCTATCTTTTTAACTGCAGGGGCTATGGCTTGCACAGTTCATGAACTTATCACGTATCTCCAGATTTCTTTATTTGATGGAGTGGACAGGTTGCTACAGATTGGAGTAACTTCTCCTACAAGATCAGACTTGCTTAAAATCTATAGCTTAATTAAATGATCACTTTCGTCATGCATCCCACACACAAGTTACTTTATTGGCTGACACAAAGTCTCCAAAGTAACTACCCTATTAAAGCCAGAAAAAATTCCACAGGGAATGAGCAACTGAGTTTAATCAGGTCTAGCACATTATCTCAATACTTTGAAGGGAGAATTATTTTATAACTTTTAAAAGAGAAACTTCTGTAAGTGTCCTAACACTAAGTCATGGTTTTGTTATTATTACAACCGTGCATAGTCACACAGTATCTTCCCCAATTCACAGAATTGCTATAATACCCATATACTTGGGAACTTACCTAAAGCTATTGCTTTGAATTTCAAGCCCAGGGGCCACTACACCTTTTATCTGATGTTTAACTCTCAGGAAGTTTTAACAACAAAAGCCACTTTCATTGGGTTATTAGTTGAACTGATAGTCCTTGCAATTGTCACAGTATTCATACACTAAGTAACTTTAATAAATACTCTTCTCAATCCTTTTGAGAATTTTAAATTCAAGACAACCTTTCCTTCTCTTTTGTTCTGAAATTGACAAAATTTGACTGTTTGAAAACACACTTTCTTCAAATAACAAGGTTCTCAGATCTGGCCCACAGCAGGCACAAAGAATAAAGGAAGAAGCATGCAAATGTTCAGGTATTTTTTTTATTATTATATTTTGTTGAACAGAATCTTTCATATTCTGCAGTAAGAGATTTTTGCTAACTTTCCTCTCTCCTTTTGCAGCATGTTGAGACTGTCTGTAACATAGAGAAGAACTGAATTTACACCATATTAAAAGTTTTTCAGCTGAAAGAAACTTTTTAAGAAGTGGAGCACTTCTTTATTACCAGACACTAAAAGCACTTTCAAATAGGCTGAAGTTTGTTTTTGCTATAGATGGTTTTGATTAAAGAAAAACAATTTACAGGTTACTATTTATTCCTTCTGGGTCAAACATTTTACTCCTAAAGTTATTTTAGTGATTATCAGCATTTCTGTTTTTCTCATTCCCTGGTAATTGTGGCACCTTATTTCTCACTAAAATAGTCCACAGTCTATCATTAATCCATTCTTTTCCTCTTACCAATCATTATTTAGCATCAGAAATACCATAAAAAACACTATCAAGAATTCAACAGCTAAAAAATTTCCACATTTTACAATCAGAAGCTAAAGAAGTAGGATTAAAATAATGATTAGTACACCATCTTAATCATGAGTTTTTAAAATTTGTTTTCTATAATACACAAATCTGGAATTTCAGACTCACAGAGCTTGGATTCTCTCTTATGCAGTCTGAGATGTTCTCCACACTCAGGAATTTAACTTTTACACAGTCAAGAAAGAAAGAATCCAAATAAAACACCAGAGAAACATCTGGGATACTGGCACAAATGACAACGATTTTTCCTTACGATTTCAATAGGAACTTCTGAAAAAATGCCTTCCTGTGTACATCTTTGTGCCTGCTTAAGTCTAAAAGAATATAGCAGGATATTTTCAAGAGTTTAAACTACAGAACACAATCCGCTGTATTCAACACCTGAAAAAGTTTTACCCTTGTAAGTTTCTTCAGCTCAAAGGAAATGCACGCTGCCACTGCATTAGAAGGGTGAGGCATAATATAAACATTGTCTTTTATTATTATTATTATTATTATAGTAGCAGCAAAGGTGAAAAACCCTCAGAACTGCCAATCACAATCTGGAAAGAAGTATTTTTACATTAGATTCACCTTTTAAGCAAAGTAGTCTATTTCATACGTACATCAATGCTTTGTTCCTGGTATAAGGCTCTGCACAGGGGCTAACTTGACTCAAAGTTCTGACCTACTACTAGCTTTTACTAAGTGGTTAACATCTTATTTCTATTGCCTTCAGTGGTTGCTCAATTGTGCACAGGGGATTTGTGAGAATAACACGCCTAAAAGGGAGTTTCAGTCCACAGCATCTCTTCCCTCCTAGCCCATTTCAAATCCAGAAATTTTCATCAAACACGTCACCAATTAACATTATTCATTCCTAGCAAGTCAGCATCTTAATTAACCTTCCATTTCTGACCAAATTTAAAAAAAAATCCAAGATGCTTGTATGAGTTTTTATACAAAGTTCAGCGATCTGTTTGGCAGCTTTTCCAGTCCAGATTAACAGCCAGGCAGATAGTGGCCTACCTGCTCCAACTTTGCAGTGGAATATTTATAAAACATCTAAGCAACTTGTGATAAAGCAAATTCTTTCAGTTATCCTCAAAATGAAGAATATGAAGGTACCTAATAGTTTTTTGATCAATTTTAAGGAAAAGCCCTCTGCTATATTCAATTTATAAGGAATAAGAATCTCCAAGTCTCACCTCATACTCTACATTTCCTTAACTAAACCATCTTTTCTGATTTTTTTTTTTCTTAAATCTACATATATCATATTTACACATATCGTAGTGCTAAAGGTACAGATTTTGGAAATACTATAGTAACTGAGATTCTAAGATCTAAGCAGGATGTTTTGATCTAGACCTATTCTTAGCGAGACAAATACATAATGTGGTGTCAACAATTGGCACCAGCTGCATCGGTGTGGCCTAACCTCGAGTACTGTGTGCAGTTTGAGGCACCACAGTAAAGGAAAGAATGAAACTATTAGAGAGTGCCCAAATGAGGACTATAAAGATGGTGAAGGGTCTGGAGGGCAAGACATATGAGGAGCGGCTGAAGTCCCTTGGTTTGTTCAGCCCAGAGCAGAGCAGGCTGAGAGAAGGCCTCATGGTGGCCTGCAGTTCCCTCACCGGGGGAGCGGAGGGGCAGATGCTGAGCCCTGCTCTCTGGGGACAACGACAGGACCTGAGGGAACAGCGTGGAGCTGGGACAGGGGAGGGTCAGGCTAGGTGTTAGGGAAAGGCTCTTCACTGAGAGGGTGGTCGGGCACCGGGACAGGCTCACCAGGGAAGCTGTTACAGCACTGAGCTTGACGGATTTCATTAAGTGTTTGGACAATGCTCTCAGATACATGGACTGATTCTAGGTTGGCCTTTATGGAGCCAGGAGTTGGACTCAATGATCCTTATGGGTCCCTTCCAACTAAGGATATTCTATGATTGCTTGGAAGAACTACTGTTTATTTCCAGTAAGTAGATTAAAACCTGTTCTAATAAATAAATCTCCTTACTCAAGGTGAAATCTATTTAAAATTGAATACAGAGTTTTGGTTGACTTAGCAAATACAGTGCTTTCACTTCATCTTAAATTTTCATGTGAAAAAAATATCCAGTAAAAATGTAGGTACTGTTATGTACCACAAGAAACTTGTCAGATTATGTATTTAGCATTTACCTAAAATTCCCCCTACTTCCTTCGGGATTTAAAGACTAGGATAATACTTATTTCATTTTCTATATTGACACATCCGTCAGTATAATTCTGTTCTAATTGATCTTTCCTCAGTTGTCTTCCATTAGTAATTTTTCTGAGCTACCAAGAACTACATACACAATTTCAATGGGCTTCATTAATTAAATTGCGAGTTAAAAAAGAAAAAAATGCTGTATACAAGCATTATTAATATTAGCTTAAATTGTGGGTTAGGGGCATAGGAAGTCCCAGTGGAAGATGCCATATATAAGCAATTAAAACGCATGAGAAATTTGCGAAGGAAAATAGAACAAGATTCAACCTGGTTGAATATTTTACCACAGTTACATAAATGATTTATTTGGAAAACAACGCTGAAACACAGCATGAGTAACAATGAACAGAAAATTACACAGAATGTGATATAGTGGCAAATAAACCTAAGTGATCATTTGACAGAACAGACTAACGATTACAATTTGACAGACAGTTCTGAGGCACTGTGACTGCTGAATATTAATATAAACCCAAATATTTATAAAGAAGTCAGGAAAATAAAAAGCAAAACAGGGTAGAGATTTGTACAAGTAGGCAAAGGACCACGCACTAGAGAGCATCTACTTCAGCAGGATGAGAAGGTTGCCTTTAGAACTAACAGAAGAAAAAGAGTATTTAGAATACTGCAGGTTTTGATGTGTGCGCACTGAGTGGGTATGAGGGGGTAAGTGTGCTAAATCTGAAAATTAAAAAAAAACAGGCTCTTGGTGTATGAAACACCTGTACATTCACGGGACTACTTGTGACACTGAGTTTCACCATCAAGTTCAAATCTGAAGTTTGATATTGCTTCCCATCTATCCCACTTCTTGCTGCAGCTTAACAGACTGGATTCTCATCAGCATAGAATCACTTTGTCCTCTCTCACTTTGGAAGCTGATCGGCAGAACAGTTAGGTAGGAAATGAGCGAAGTCTTTACAGTACTTCATTTGTGATGCTCTCAGCATTATATGAAGAACAGTAAGGCTGCCTACTGAACCTTATCAATGAATGGCATTGCTACAAGCTATGAAATACACAAATGTATGATCAGATGCCTGAATTATACTATCCATATACTAAAAATCCATGGTGAATATGATCGTGACCAACAAATATGAAGATACCTATTCTGTTTATTGTACTAATATTACCCCTAGTTTTATCTATAAAATGTTTTACTATAAAATATTTTATCTATAAAATGTTTGCTGTTAAGATTCTTCACATATTTTTAGCTCATTTTACATTTCAATGGTTTTATGCATTTGGACTTAGACATCCACAGAAACACATACGCACTTAGAATTTACATTTGTGTTACTGTGATCTTATCAAAGTATTTAGTCAGCTATTAACAGGGCAATAAAACAAGCACATAGTACACAAATTACTGTTTAGCCCTGAACTTTCTTCATTTTTTATCTTTATTATTGCTGTACCGTATATTTAGTAGAAGTATTTATACACATACATCAGATACAAGTGCATATGTGGGCTAAACTTTAGGATATATTCTATAGGAAACTTATGTCCTAGAGAAAAATCTATTTGTTCCAACTATAAAACCTATGTTTATTTTGTCCCTCCCATTCTGATTTTTTTTTTTCCACAAAGCATCTCCATTTTCCTGTCAAACCTGAAAACCCTCTCATATTCACATTTTAAGTACCCTTCCTCCTCACTGATGTTGTTATTTCTCTTCATGCAACCTACATGATCTCCTAAAGTTCATTGTTTCCTTTGAACCTTAGCTCTCCGCAGCTTCTAGTAACTACAGAATCAGTGGTTGCTCCTGTCTTAACTAAGAAGAGAAAATTTAGACCAAAGAATTACTACATTTTAAACATTTTCTTTATTTATAAGCACAGAAACAAGCCTCCCCCTTTGACAGAAGGTCCTATTATCCTATTTGTTTAATGTATGGTAAACCATTTAATAACTACTGTTTTATCCAATCTCCAAGGCTGTAAAAATATCTTTGTAGGAGAGAAAACACTAAAGTTCTGGATAACAAATTTTGTTAATGGTTTTCCTACCACATGCCTCTGTGACAGAAACCCAGCTTTCCTTGCTTTCAGTAGAAAAGCATTACTGTAAGTCCTGAAGATGACACATGAGCTTTTATGTGACATATATGGTGAGGTCATAGATTAAACATTCTTACTCACTGAACACACCTGAAGCAGAACAATAACAGGACATACAGGGTAGGGGAGGAAAACAACAGGGGAAGGTATCCTTGTGGGTCCCTTCTAACTCAGGATATTTTATGATCACTTGACCCATTTCAGCTGAGAAATATACTCAGCTGAGTATATTTTGCAATATCAAGATTACTCAGCAGTGTATTTTCAGCTTCAAGGCATTTTCCATTAGCATGTGCTCTGGGCTTCGTTAAAAATATGGATCTGACATTACCGATGACAAGGCAACAGAGGTTTGTGGCCCTTCAGAGGAAGCACAGATCTTCTCACGTAGTCAAACGTACAAGCGGATGCATGCTCTGTTAAAATCTTCATTCTTATTTGATATATTATTTAACAAATCAAATTATATTTTGTTATTTAATTAGTTAATTAAATGATGATCAAATGTAAATATTTCAGAATATAAGACTTCAGAAATACAGTGATCATTGACTTGACAACTACCTACAAAAACAACAGCAATGCAAAATTATACTAGAGTGCTCTTTATAATTCAAATTCAGCATTTCAAGTGACATTATAATCTCCAAATCCACTGCGACAGAAAAATCTTGTAATTTGTTTTATAATGGATGTATTCCCACCAAATTAAATCCTAGTCATTTTATGTTTTCTCACTTGTAAGAGGAAGCGTCTGCTTTTTCTTTGAATCTCTTAATGAAATAGCCTTCCAATCATTTATTACCATTAAAACCTGTAAAAGTTACTGGTTGTCATTTAGTGTCTGGTTAATTGATTTGCTTACATGTTGATGAGGTAGTAAAAAATCTACTCATAAATATGGAAGAGAAAATGGTTTTAGATGAAGTAACTATTTTTTACTATTTCTATTTGCTTGAGACTGAAGAAAAAGCTAGACTAAACTTAACAGAGAAGAACTGCAGTTTAATTTTGGCGGAATTTATCTCAAAGAGAGTAGTAAAATCTTACAACATTGAAATGGATAAAACTAGCAATCAATTTAAAATCCTAATCTATATTACAAATTCATTCAGATAAAATTCTGCCTGTTTCTCTACTCAGCCAATAATGTATTATTCTTTTTGAAGGTATTTCCATAGTCCCTTCTCCTACTCTTGTTCAGAGCTGTGCTAAGAACCAAAGACAAAGTATATGTTGACATACCCATCTGAAACGATGACATATCCAGCTGAAATTTGTACTGACAAATGGTAAAGCAGTAGTTAAAAGGTTGTGCTTCCACTTGTTGTACTTCAATGTTAATGCAAGTCCACTGTCTACAGTTCCAGTAAAAAGAATGCTTAGAGATCAGAAAAATTTGTATGCCAGAAAACCAATGAGTTGAAAAAATTTAACAATTTTTTCTTGCATTTTTTTTTAAAGGAGAATCTTAAGACAAATAAAAACAGTACGGAGAGAAGACATGATTACTTTTTAATTCTTTTTCAAGGGATTTTTATCCTTTTCTTGTTTTAAAGCTACAAAGGTACATTATCTTTATTTTTGTTAACTACAAAAAGGTAACAATTGCTCACTGACTCATTTGATACAAAATACAGTTTTGGAAGCCAGTGTCTAACCAAAGCGGATGTCAAAAACATCCGCTACTCATACATTACAATGAAACAGTCAAAATGCACAGCTGCAGAATACCTCAGACCAGGTGACAGTACTCACAAAACATGAATTATATACTTAAATGAACTATCAAAGCCATTACATCTATTTACACTGCATTTTGCTACTTTTGAAATAGAAGCAAAAGCTACTCACAAATTAGGTATTCATAACTGATGACATTATTAATGCAAATTTGTCTGACCCCCATTACCTAGCTCTTACAGAGTAGTTCAAATACTGGCAGAATACTGAATATTCAGACAAGCAAACACAAAGAGATTTCTCAAAAACCATCTGCTGTCACTACAGATAAGGATAGAATGCATCAGAAATGTCATCGACCATATTATATTCTATTTTGAATATCTAAAAATAACATAACCATTAGCACTGCAATGTGATAAATCATTAGATTTACAATAGGAGAGAAGACCCCTGCTGATCTACATTTATTTTTCTAAATAACCATGTAACAGGACACCAGACACTAAGAGAGCTCATTAACTGGAAGTTTACTTCTAGTAACAAGCCAGTGGCATTAGTTTAACAGGTAGCTCCTGACCTAAACCACTCCAAATATTTATGGGTAAAGTCCAGTAATAACATCCTGTAACAACTAACTTCTTTATTATTGTGAATCCTATAGACTTTCTTCTTAATTTTTTCCCCTTTTATTTTTAAACATACACTGACAGCATACTAGCAAAAACATTTCTAAAATTTAGGGCATGATAGAAAACAAGTATCTTCTCATATTCCCTTGACACTAGCCATGTCAGCAAGATGAACAAGAAAACACTATTACTGCTGTATACAACTAGTGGGTACAGACAGGGTTAATGACTTGATGAACTACAATGCTGATGGGATTTTTTCTCCTTCCTCTTCTCTGTGCTACAGGTATGGTTGAGATACAGAAATATGCAAAAGCAAGATCAAACAAAAAAGTTATCAAATGGAAAACTGTCTGAGTCTCATTATCACTTAATAATGGTGCCAAAAACTCATGTCATCAGTGCAAATTAAGGGAAAATATGGCAAATGTGACTAAGATAGATTAAATGAGGTTTTTAATCAGGCTACACCATAAAGCATAAGAAACTGGATAATTACTTCACCTAAAAAGAACAGCAGAAATGCCATTATATAACTTCAGAGTCTACTTATTACTGGGCTAGCACAAACAAGTACAAGACCCAGAAAAATGACAGCAGGCACAAGTTCATTAAAGAATCACTTGTTTATTGCTAGAAGGGAGCACACAGACACTTCATCTCCTGTGGCTCTGCCACTGCTACCATACTTCTACTACTCAGCTGTTGTAAGGGGAAAGAGGACACAGCTCCAATGTATTCCCAGATTCAGTGTCAGAGGGAGCATTCCCTATTGTCCCTCAAAGATTACTCTGATGCTAGGTCATGCATGTTTTATCCCAAAGCACACCTTGCTACACAAGGATTAACAAGTTTTGTCACAGAAAATTGCTACCATACAATTAACACAAGGTTCCAGAAAGACTTATTTCTCCAGCACTGCATGTCTAGCAGAGGGTCGAGCAGATGGACATGCTCGAGCGAGTCCAGAGAAGGGCGACCAAGCTGGTGAGGGGTCTGGAGAACAAGTCTTATGAGGAGCGGCTGAGGGAGCTGGGCTTGTTCAGCCTGGAGAAGAGGAGGCTCAGGGGAGACCTTATCGCTCTCTACAGTTACCTTAAAGGAGGCTGTAGTGAGGTGGGGATTGGTCTGTTCTCCCACGTGCCTGGTGACAGGACGAGGGGGAATGGGCGAAAGTTGCGACAGGGGAGTTTTAGGTTGGATGTTAGGAAGTACTTCTTTACCGAAAGGGTTATTAAGCATTGGAACGGGCTGCCCAGGGAGGTGGTGGAGTCACCATCCCTGGAGGTCTTTAAAAGACGTTTAGATGTAGAGCTTAGCGATATGGTTTAGTGGAGTGCTTAGTGTTAGGTCGGAGGTTGGACTCGATGATCTTGAGGTCTCTTCCAACCTAGAAATCTGTGTCTGTGTGTCTGTGTCTGTGTTTGACACTGTAGTATCAAACTTTCATTTTCTCTACAGTATGATACTGTCTGTGCCTCAAAGCCAGGCATCTCTTTGAAGATCACTACACCATTGTTCAAATATTTAACTACCGTGAAAAATGAAGAGAAACTGGAAGATATGATAGCATGCAGTATCAAAAGAACCATTGCAAACATTTCATAGCAAAATTGATGGAATATTAAACTGAATATTTGCCTTAACTTTCCAGGAATTTGCTTGACTATTGAGATTACATGATGTGTTTACTGGTTTTACCCAGCTGGGCAGCTGAGCTCCACTCCCAATCACTCTCTCCCTCTCCCTCCTCAAAGGGAAAGGGGAAGAAAATATGATGGAAAGGGCTCAAAGGTTGAGATAACGACAGGGAGATCGCTCAACAATTATTTCATGGGCAAAATAGACTCAAAATAGAGAGATTAATATAACTTATTGCCTATTACTTACAAGCTAGAGCAGAGAGAAACTCAAAGCAAACTAAAAACACTTCCCCCCTCCAACCTCCTCCCACCGAGCAGAGCAGGGGAACAGGGGAGTGGGGGCTGCGGTCAGTCCCTAACGCTTCATCTCCGCTTCTCCTTCACAGTCACTCTCTGCCCCTGCTCCATGTGGGGTCCCTCCCACGGGATGCCATCCTTCCCAAACTGAGCCTGCTAGGGCTGCCCACAGGCAGCAGCTCTCCAAGAACTGCTCCCACATGGCTCCGTACCACGGGGTCCATCCATCCCCCGGGAGCAAACTGCTCCAGCACGGGTCCCCCACGGGCGGGTGGCAGCTCCCCCCAGCCCCCCTGCTCCTGCGTGGGCTCCTCTCCACGGGCTGCAGCTCCGGCCCGGGGCCTGCTCCTGCGGGGGCTCTCCATGGGCCGCAGCCTCCTCCAGGCCACATCCACCTGCTCCACGTGGGCTCCTCCACGGGGGGGCTGCAGCGTGGAGATCTGCTCCGTGTGGGACCCATGGGCTGCAGGGGGACAGCCTGCTCCACCAGGAGCCTCTCCACAGGCAGCAGGGGAACTGCTGTTGTGTGCCTGGAGCACCTCCTGCCCTCCTGCTGCAGTGACCTGGTCTGCAGAGCTGCTTCTCTCACATGTTCTCACCCCTCTCTCCCAGCTGCTGTTGCACAGTGTTTTTTCCCTTCCTTAATTCTGCACTCCCAGAGGCCCAACCAGTGTCACTCCCTGGCTTGGCTCTGGCCAGCAGTGGGTCCCCTTTGGAGCTGGTTCTGGTCTGTCATGGGGCAGCTGCTGGGCTCTTCTCACAGAGACCACCCCTGCAGCCCCCCGCTACCAAAACCTTGACACATAAACCCAATGTATGTGCCAGAAGGAACAACTATCGAAGTTCACAGGTAAAAAATTCAGTATACAGCCAATAACGTGTAATTACTACATGATGTTGACCATAACACAAATTGTTACTGTTTATTTGTTCTAATTTGTACTTGGGGTATTTAAAAAGATGCTTATGAGAAAGAAGAGCTCCCCTCTGACAGGGCTGACACCAGACCTATTCTCTACTTCATATCTAAAATTTTGGAAAGAGACAAACATATATTAAATTATATGTCAAAGTAGTTGCACTTACCCTTTCTGCTAACACAGGCTTAAAAAAATATTTGACGTGAACAGAAAAAAAATTATATTCAAGTCTTTCCTCATTCCTATGGTATTTGAAAATGCCTTCTGCAAGCCTCTGCAAACTCCAAAACACACAAAAGCACAGAACTTGGAATATTAAGCTTTTTTGTTAACCTCAAAGACTGAAGACTCTATTCTCCTATAGGGAATTCCCCCCCCCCCCCCCCCCGCCAGCACACCCAGATAACGGGTGCACTCCAACATAAGTGTTACTTGATAAGAGGTACACTGGACAGAAAGCCTTTAGTGTATTTTCTGAAGTTTATACGTGAAAAACAGAACCATGTTCCTCGAAAATTGCAATACAGAGAAGACAATCATACAAAACCAGTTAACTGCTGGAAGTTGTAACTCTAGGTACTGGTAGTTAGGCATAAAAAATAGATTAATCTTAACAGCTTGATCAAAGCTGTTGAAAATTCCATGTGTATGAGTTATAATTACTGATGTTATTGTTATTTGGTTCATTCTCCTAAGATATTTCAAGTCTTTTGCTACAATTAGCTAAAGTTGACTCATACCAACAAAGACAGCAATTATCTCCATCACCCGTATTTCCCACATATAACAATAATTCAGAATAATGAGTTGAGAAACAGGGAGCTGAAGATTTTGCTTTTCCGCTTATCTGTAAAACAAAAATTTTCAAAGAAACTTATTATTAATTGTATCTAAAACACTTTAAGGAAGGTCTGAGATTAACAAATCTGTTATTTGCATTGAAAAAGATCAAACAATCTTCTGAAAAGTCAACAACTAACTTACATTCTGAATCTCACAACACTCACCACAAATGTGTGAAAAAAGTCATTTTCCGTAGTTGTATCAAGAGTAATTTTGTTGTTGCTGCTTTAAAATAAAATACATATTACTACCTTATAATTTTTCAGCCTTCCAGCTTTGTCATTCAAACCTGATCAGAAATCACTATTCTAAAATGGCCTGATTTGGGCAATATTTGTTGCATAGTATTTTGAGATGAATAAGATATGACTGAATGCTCACAAACACACACTTTGAGCAACCAAAAGGAAAAACAAACAAACGAACTTTCCTTTGGAGGGGTCACAGAAAGCATTACCAAGATTTTAAACTTCTTAGCTACATAATCATAAATGTCCTTCAACAATAGGTCACTGTGAGTTATGTAGATATCCTTTGCCTAGGAAATTCAATTTGCAAAAACATTACTCCTTTCAAATCATGACCACTAGAATCCAAGCATTTATTAACTCTTTTCTAAACAACACTTTCTACCAACCAGTAGTTTCCCCGCCCCCTTTTTCCCCCCCCCCTTTTTTTTTTGTCTTTCCTCGCTACAGGTAAACACCAGATACACACATAAGCTTGCGTATATTTCATTCACTGAAAAGATTCAGTCAAGAAGAAAGAGTTGACTTCTCCACAGCTTTTTCATGACTGAAGGGGAAGAAAACCTGTCTGCTATGCTTTTCTACATGCCATTTATACATCAGAAAAAAAAAACAACAACCCACCGACACTGACAGTTAAAGTATCTTTAAATTTTTTGCTCTGCAATGGGGCTAGCATTCTCATCAATTCTGTCTGAACAAGAAAGGAAAAAGGCTGGAATAAAGCTCCTAACCACATATCTTATTCTAGCAGATAAATTTGTTTGCCTCTATCCTAAGATAGAGGCATTGACTGGATGTTCCCTTTCCGTTCTTACTTACAACGGTTGAACTTCCTTAAACCACCACCAACATTAAAAAGTTTTTCAGCAGTTGGCTAAACAACTGCACATATCTCCTTAACAAAAACAGAATAAAACGTCTAATCAATAGTGATTTTTGTATCCAGAAAATAAACTATTCATAAAGTTAATAAATATATAAGGAATAAAACAAAGATAAAACTGCTCTGCAGTTTTTATTCAGCTAACAGAGAATAATACAGTGTTGTCACACAATATGCTGTTAAGAGATATTTGAGTATCTAATTAGGAGAGGTGATATATATGCAAAGCAAAGTTGCAGAAACAGTATGCTGGAACCTGCAAACAAGATTCTCCACTTCCTGATACACCACTAATTCAGTCTTTCAGTCTAGAAAGAAATTTGATTTTTAGATAGGCAACCTTAATGTGTTGCTGAATTAAATTGTTACAGTTGCACAAATTCTTAATGTGTCTTCAAATAGGTACAGAATCAACTGTTCTTTTTCAAAAGCTTGCAGGTTGTTCTTTATTATTATTATTAATTTATTTTTATTAGTATTTGGAGAGAACTAAAAACATAGGTGGCAAGCACCACAACTTACAGCACTGAATAGCAAATAATTACAGCAGACATTTGGAAAACCACCAATGTTTAAGAGTTTTTTCAGCTGTTGGCTAAACAACTGCAACTATCTTTGCCAAAAGCAGAATAAAATGTCTAATCAAAAGTGACTTTTGCATCCAGAAAATAACTTATTCATTAAACTATTTTAAGATGAAAGTTCAACCTGTTACTGTGGTTGTATCTGTTCTGTTGTGCAACCATGCTTTCCATTCCAATCTCATCCAGAGCTTACAAGCTGTATCTCATAAGAGGAGCTATTTGGCTGCACACAAGACAGACACTCAGGAGGTGCCCACAAAGTCTTCGCTGATGTGGTGGCAAGTCCTTCTCATTACTGACTTTCAAGCCTTACTAGCTGCTCCAATTGTGAGCGCTACTTCAGATGTTCCTCTGAATTCTACATAGTGCAGAATACCATTGTCTTAAATTAATCCCCTCTAATAAGGTTGTGTTGTTTGTTTTGTTTTCCCTGCATAAGCAGACAGTCTTTTTCCTGTATTTCTCCTACATAAAGTATGCAAGGTTATTAGGTCAATTAGACACAAACTCTATTGTGTTTAAACATCAGAAGACTCAATGCTAGGTTTTAGGCTGATTTTAACATCAGAAACTTCTGTTTCATTCCATCAGAAATTCACTATGAGGTGAGCCACTGATAACTAATGCCACAAACATTAAAAACTGCATTTGCTAGTGGCTTAATAGACAAATTGTGGGAAATTGCATGAAAATGCAGCATATGGATCACAGTGTGGAAAAAGATGGTGTATATATACATATATATAAGAGCATTAAAAAAAAGGAAATACAATGGCTGTTCAACATTGCCTTATATTAAAGAATGTTTTAGAAATGTTCGCTGAGGGTAATTATTTGGTCTCTCAGCAATAAAAAAAGGACAGAATAGATAAAAATAAACAAGATCACGTGAAAAATGAGGCTTCTTTCAAACATGACTGTATAAGGAAGCACAGAAGAAAAAGAGGATTTTCCTAAGTCATTGTTTATTGAGTTAAACAGTCTCATTAGGATCAGTGATGAAAAATACCGCAAATCTAGCATAATGATGATATTCAAGCAAAAAGTTACATCTACAATCAAGTGCTAAAATGAATTAACATAAAATAGCTGTATTTTAAGATACAATTAGCTACAGTTTGAATCTATATTTTGGATACATATATTGAAAGCTGATTTGAAATTATGATTTTTCCAAAAGATATGAGCTGCATGCTCTAATTCTTTAAACAGAAATCAGCTTATTTTCAAGACACCTTGATACCAGTGTGTATACCTTAAAACTCTGGACCCAAACTTCAGCATGAAAAAGATTGCTTTCAAGCATACAGGGAGTGTTTATGCTATTTCAGTAGAGAGCAAAATTAACATCAAAGTATAAACAAAGGATTTGTCTTCAGTTTATGAATTATCTTGCAAAACATTAAACTTTTGTGCAAAGAAGTTCAGCTACAACCAAGTGAATGGAAAAACTGATTTTCAACCTAGAGAAAATAATGTAATTTGTACTAACCTTCAGGATCAAGGAGTTTCTCTATGCCCAGGTGTTGCCTGGCTATGTTAAATGCATGGTCTAATCGTTGCACAGGGGACTGCTGAGAAGCAACAGCATTCCAATCAAACAGGTCAGGTCTAAAGCAAAAACAAGAGGAACAATCAGTTTCTTCTTTTTTGGTGTTAGACTATATAATTCTACTGCTATCCATCAGTGTCAGCTACTACTTTTTTGTTTTCTTAATGAAAGAACTCGTTCAGTCAGTTCTGGAACTAACAAAGCTTGGTTTCTAATGGATTTATAACTTATACCCATCCATATCCATCACCACCACATTAACCACATTTCTTATCCCCAACTAAATCCCACTGGCCTATAACCTAACTCCCCCAAACCAGTTGTTTCCACCCACAGCACTCTGGTCCTGTCACTCCCCTAATACCTGTCACAGGCTTGCTCACTCTCTTTCAGTCCCAAACAGCGCACAGGTGAGAAGAATCATGTGCTGTGGCTGTGCACACTAAAATAAGCTCATGGCAAGCCAAGCAGGATAGGTAATTGCTGTATTTATTTTGCAGCCTTCCTCCCCTCTCCAGCCACCAGTTTTTCACTACAGGTTTAAGAATGTTATTGCTGCTGACATTAACAGGTCTCTACTATATCTGATTGAAATGGGCCAAGAGGTTCAACATCTCATGATGTGGGAACATATGCAGCATAACTGCACAGGACACTTTTCATATCAAAACCTTTAGAAAAACACATACTTTTCAGATGAGTACAAAACTGTACTCCAATTGTGGGTTTCAGCTGATATAAGCAAAAGCGCCACAGCACAAATTAGATGTGCTTACAGGAAAGGACAGAACAAACAAAATTAAATTACAGCTCAGATACATAACCTGATCCCTTGTATTACCAGTTGCACTATTTGCAATATAAATAATGTTAATACACTCTGATCTTTGGCATTTCATCTAAGAGTCATCCATTAGGAGATCAGAATTTTTTATCAGGCATTCGGGAAAAACAAGTTTAATCAGGTGTTCAATAACTGATGTGCATATAATATGAAGAAAAACAACTATACTATTTGTGATTTTGACACTGTTCTAAAACAGAAATCATTTATACATGTAATTTTATCTACAAACATATCAAGTATGATCTAAACAATTTGCAATGCTGCAATTAACTCTGACAGATTTACTTACATTTTTATTAATTTTAAGAGTTCATTTTAAACAGTGTCTCCCATAGTTATAATATATAGCTAAAATGTTCACTACATCATACTGTAATAACTTCAAGAGAGCAAAGGAAAAACGCTATATATGCATTAGTAATTTCCCAGTTACGTACCCTTGCTGTCCAATTTCTTCTGAGAGGAGACTTAAAGAGTAACAACGAAGTTGTTATGAACTATTTTGCTTCCCTATGCAGAAGTTTATAAACATTAATTAAGAATAGAAGTATCGCTATTAATTTATCCTTCCCACATGCAGAAAGACTAAAATATTAAGTTTGTCTGGAGACAGGAGGGTGATGGAAGAGGAATCTTAAGAGGTTGTTACCTAGTCATGGTTGTAGTAAGTCTGTGAGATCAGACTGATTTGTATACTAAAATACAGGCCTTTTCAAAGCACAGCTTATGTCTACACAATTTCTTGCATCCTGTTGGTACTGGATCTGGCTGGGATGGGGTTAACATTCTACACAGCAGCTCATATTATGCTGTGTTTTGGATTTGTGGTTAAAATCATGTCGAGAACACACTCCGTTTTTGGCTATTGCTGAACAGCACTGACACAGTATTAAGGCTTTCTCTTCAATTTCGTCCTCCTCAGCATCTCTCTTTTACGACAAATAGCAAAAATTTGAATTGAGACATAACTATAAGAGTAGCAAAAGCTCTTCAATAAACCATTGGCAGGTGTCTTATGAACTTTCTTAATATAGTAAACATAAAATATAAAGAAGATGGCAAACATTCCACATCAACTCAGACGTATATAACCATCTACAGCAACTCAGATCTCAGAGCATCAACTTAATTAAAAATAATAACAATAACATAAGTGAAAATGCTCTCCCTATTCCAACAGCAATTTAATTCAGCAGATATTCCCTTTGTTAAAAGAATACCTCACTATACACACTTCAGTAGTCCCATCACTAGAACATGAGCACTATAATAGCAGCTTGAAATGTCAGCTTCTCGGTAAAAGGTCTCTAGATGTTTCACTGTGTACACTTACAGGGCAATACTGCCAAATATGACTGCAGGAGATATTACAGCCTAGAAGATTACGAACTGTGGCAAATAGTTCTTAAAAATCCATGAAAAAACATTGAAACTGAATTTCAATAGCTATTAATGGCTTCCAAAAAAGTTTAAATATAGGAGCAAGCAGGTGTGAAAAAGTATTGAAAAGAAATCAAATGGAATACTGATTCTAAGACTTCACTTGTTCTGTCTGTATTGTTCAAGTTGTAGAAAGGGAGAGCAAATCCATTCTTACATCTGCAGCTTGGTTCATGTCTGACAGGGAGTAAGTCAAATCTGACATACCTAGCAAGCATTCACTCCTCTCCCCGAAAACATACAGGCATATGAATGTTTAAAATATAAGTTAGGAAGAACTAGAACATGTTGAACTCCAGCTAGCCACCAGCTGATCAGCTAAAACAGCACCGACCTTGCTTATGACAAGACTATGGACAGGATACATTGAAATGATTTAAAAAGTTACAACAGGAATTATATATGCATATACATGTATTAATCACAGAATGTTTTGGGTTGAAAGGGACCTTAAAGATCATCTCGTTCCAACCTCCCTGCCATGGTGTGGGGGGGGAACGACACTTCCCACTAGATCAGTTTGCCCAAAGCCCCATCCAACCTGGTCTTGAACACCTCCAGGGATGGGGTATCCACAGCTTCTCTGGGTGACCTGTTCCAGTGCCTCACCACTCTCATCATCAAAAATTTCTTCCTTATACCCAATCTAAAACTACTGTTTAGTTTACAAACTGTTGCCCTATCACTACAGACCCTAGTGAAAAGTCCTTCTCCATCTTTCTTGTAAGCCCCTTTTATGTACTGAAAGGTTGCACTAAGCCTTTCTAGAGCCATTCCAACACAGCTCTGTTTGTAGCTGCAGCCCCTAGTAGTAAAACAGAATTTTAAGAAGCATCTTCAAATTTTGCTCTAATTACTCCTCAGAGACTGCTTCCTAAATCTTTGTCAAAAAATAGAAAGCTAAGTTTTCACGAGTACAGATATAGAAATTATGACCAAAAAAAAATATGTATATATACAAGCAGTGAAGAAAAAAATAGCATATTTAGGGGTCAATTTCTTTACTTAGTATAGACATGTTTATTCATTCATTTATTTTTTTTTCCCACATTAACCTGAAGTTAATTCACCTAAGATGCAGATGGCTGTGAATCTTGAAGAGGTGATGAATTTTGCAAAGATGGGGATTCAAGAAATGTAAGAAAAATAACGCAGACTGAAGCTAAACAGATGTATTTCACACACAAAACACTTTAAGTTCTAGTAACAGTACCCACTTAAATTTGTAACACATATTTCTATCTCTAGATAAAGAATAAGGTTTGCTAAATCACAGGCCCCTACAGAAAAACAACAACAACAAAAACAATAAGATTATGGTAGAATTTATAAAATCAGTAGGATTTTTATAAAAGGAAGAATTTCAAAGAAAGGAAGTAAAACATTTTGAAGATACTTTTACATCACAGGCTCGTACAATAACTGTGTTTTCATTTGTTTAGCATTTTTTCAGTATCACAAGTCTTTAAATCAGTAGACTTTCAGTAGACTTTGTAACTTACATAACTTTATCTAAAATATAATTACAAAGAAATGCCATGTATGTTTAATAGGCTATTTCCTTAGGCTGTCTTTACATCTAACAAAGGTTATAATGCTATTACAATTGGCCTACGATAAAGTAATTTAACAAAAAAGCAACTTAGAGATCTAATTCACAAAGAAGTGTATGCAGAAAGGAACTACATTCAGATCATAAAAGCTACTGCCTCCTTTTTAAGAATTGTTTTTTTGTTGTTCTTATTTCATATACACAAGAAAACCTCACAGATATCTCCAGTACTCTCACAGTTATAATAAAACAGGATCCAGTAGCAGGTAACCTAGTGATTTGTTAAAAGTATTTTCATACCTTTTCACACCATTACTTTTACACCCACATTTCCCTCACTTTACTGAAAATAAGCTTTTGCTTCTTCTATCAGTTCTTTTTAATTCCATTTTCCTTCTCTCCTCCTCAATCTGTCATCCTGAAGCAGAAACAGCTGTGGTGAAGCACTGATTTCTAAGGCAGTCACCTGGCCTAAGTTCAAGCATTTTAAAGAAGCAAGGAGGAAGCTAATGAATGTCACTTACTCCTACTTCAAAATCTTGATTAAAGTGCAAGAAAGATGAAAGAGAAAAAAAGTAAAAAAAAAAAAAAAAAAAAAAACTTTAAGCAACTTAGAGGAGAGAGGCAAAGATCTCTGATACCCATCTGGAGGAAAAAAGATTACAAGAAGTAAATGGGTAAAGCTCCTGTGATCTAGAGCCTGAAATAGGGACAGTGTCAACTGTAGTAGGACTGACTTCTTCTCCTTACCAAAACATTTTGTTTTGCTTATATTCCTGGTGCTACTTAGCAGCTGCTGCCTTGTTTAGTCAATAAAGTTCAGAATATTCCACTCATGGAACCATATCCTAAGTTTATATTCTGAAAATTCACACCTTGGATTCAATGATATACCACTGTAGCTTTGTCACGCAATCTGTGCCCCACTGCTTCTCAAACTTGATATTAAAAGCAATTGCTATAAAGTGTAAATGTTCAAAAAGACAAGGTGATTATATAAATGGGAATATTCACTCCAAGTAACCTCTTGAAAAATGACCAGAGAAAGGGCATTAGAAATATCTGATCAGAATAAAATGTCAGCCATAAACAAGAGAAGGGGGGGGGGGGGGATAAAAGACTATGAGAGAGAAAGCTTTCTACTGAGAATATTGCTCTCAGTGTGTTTATATGTACTTAGTTCTTCATGCTCGTCTCTTACTTACTTTTAATCCCTTCAAGAATACACTGAGAATATCCATTCAGATACAAATTCCACTACTCTCTGAAGGTCTTTAAAAAAAAAGACAAAAAAAAAAAAAAGCCAACTACTCCTCACTGAAAACATTAGATAAGAGAAATGAAAATATCACCAAAAATTACTGGGTAGGGATAGGAATTGTTTTATTAAGACATGCAATTATTTTGTTATTATCAATCATCAAAATAAAAGGAAGCATACTAGATTACATCAGTGGTTCATGCAAAACTGGTATCCCCTCCAGATTAGTAGCATTTAATCCTTCCATATCTCAGGATTTTAAGGTATTTCTGAGTTGGAGACTTTGTGCTTGTGCACACTTTGTTATGGGAATTCAACACGGCTGCCTTAAAGTGTTTGTTTTGTTTTGTTTCCTCCATTCTTGAGCTTTTTGCATCTGAATAATGAATAAAGATGACTTAGCACTATCTAGGATGTTTTTGGAGGGCAGATATCTAATATGTAGCAGTGGCAGAAAAAGAAGACATACCAAGGTATAACAACTTTCCAGTGTGACTCTTCCTTGACTCCGACTATGGTGAATATAAAGATGTTTTCCATATTGAAGTGTCTGTTCTCAAATGTTTCACGCAATCACTTACCCTGAACACTTTATGTTGAAACAGATAAATACTATTTAGCATCTCAAGTGAATCTTAGAAAAGCATGCAAACATAATGTAAGAGAGGCTGTGGTAGCTTTTTTTTTTTTTTCTTTTCAAAGACTAGATGGACACAGGAAATATATTGTTAGTAATACCTCCAGAGTGTGTTAATAAGATATGTAAATCTATCTCTGTAAATCTATCTAATAAAGATATGTAAATCTATCTCCCATTTTTATCTACTCAATTGCTTTCCTTCTGATATTCTTCTCCTTTCCCCACACCACTCAGAAGGAGCAGTCCACAGATGAAGATGGTGCAACAAAAATATAGCAGAGGCTGTAAATTGAGGCTGAACATGGAAGCTGTTGAAGGATAAATCAAAGATACAAAAAATACTGTAAACATAATATAGTTTATACAGTTATTTATTTTACAGTTTAAATGTATTTCCTGAAAAATATTTGCAATTATCTGTTGTGAACTGCAAAAAGTTGAGTTTGAAAAACATTTGTTTGTAACTGTCAGTTTAGGAGTAACGCTAGTGTTGGCATAAAATACACACTCCAGACACGTGGTACCAGGTCCACCATGGGATCATTAACATACAAGACTTCCAAATTATGGCTAGCCTTTTTTCTGACTATTTCTACTTCCATTCCTAACAGCATCTAAATGTGATGAAGACTGTGCAGAAAAATTACAGCCAAAGCGTCAACATGGAAGGCTTATGGCTTAGTTCTGGCTAAACAAGAAACACCTAAAGTCAAGGCTAAACCTCAAAGACTTCAGTGTCAAAAGCAAAATCTATTATTTGCAGTAAAGACTTTTTTTTTTTTTTTTTTTCCACAAATGGATTTTATATATGAATTAGATTATGTCCTAAGTAACCATATAGACAACTGACAGTTGGAGTGAACCTTGTTTTTCTTCAAGATGCCATTCCAATACAAAAATTGCCCGGAGAGATAGGTAATGTGAAAAAGTACAATAATGAAGGGGGAAAAAAGGCAACAGGAAAAAGTGAATGAATGAAACACAGAGGAATAAACTTAGAGGAACACAGGGAAAATAAGAAAGCATCTGGGGAAAAAAAAAAGAAGAGAAAGGAGTAAAATGGGAGAACTGCAGAAATAACAAAAACGGAAAATGGAGGAGATTAAATAAAACTGTTTTGTGTTCAGATAGCTTTTCATACTATGTATGTAAAACACAAAATATTAATAAAGCATAGGATGTGTGAGACACTGTGTTTCATGTAGCCTGGTGCTGATCACCTTTTGTTGGGTTTGCATTTAAACTCTCTACTTTAGGCATGAAGCCAAGACACTCTGACACCAAAGTAGGTGCCTACATTTAAGTGACTAAAGTAAGTGGCAGGGTTTCTTATAGAAGGCTTTTTATTCTTATAGGATAGACGTAGGTGCTCCTGAACACTCCAAATGCCTTACTGCACCTATTTTATTGATTGCATCTTGAATCTTGAAGGCCAATTCAGCGCTCCCGCATACTCAGCATGAAGTGCAAAGCCACTGAAAATCAATATAGAGGACGCACTAAGCACAGAGGTTCTTCTGAAAAATGACCGACTCAGGTCTTCAGAGAACATTAGGACTTCCTCTGAGACTTTTGCAGAATAACTTAGTGATTAAAGCCCAGGAGAACACAAGTAGTGCATCCTGGAGTCTTGGAGACTTACCTCAGGAATTTGAATGTACGCTCACTGTTTCCTAGATGATTGCACAAACTACTAGGAAGGGGACAAAACTTTAGTGGGGTAATTCTTCTTCACTTCCATTCAAGACAGGCTTACCATGCAGAATGTTATGAAAGATTTATAACAGCAAACACAAAATGAGTGAAGAAGAACTTAAGCTTTGCAATCTTGTTATAGAAAAACTGAATGAAGAGCATGAATTGTAGTAAGCAGGAAATGAGTGTTCTGTTCACAGCTGGTGAGCTTTGCCCTGAGCAGAAGACAACCTTGGAGAAGGTATGACATACAAACACCGAGAGACTTGTCTAGACAACACCAAGATTGCAGGCATGCAGGCACCTACCTTCCACAACCAGGGACAACTTGTAAATAAGAGATTTTGTTTAGATATCTAGAGCTCTTTTTATAGAGCTGGACAAAATGGAATTTCTGGTTATTGATTTCAGGCACCAGATGATGTTAGGCAGTGTTTTTGAGCATGCAGTCTGGATATCTGACTATCTGACTGGATACCTTGACTAGGAAACAAGAAGACTGATATCATGTCTAGGTGAACAGACATGCTACAACTTTGGCCTTCAGTGGCTACACTGATTTGCCAAAGTAGTTATCAAAGTAGTTAAAATGCCAAAGAGTACCGCTGATTTTAGCCTTTGAATATACAGTACTGATTAGTTATCCAATATAATTTTAGCATATTTTCCCCTTGAGATTTATCTAATTTTCTTTCCCAAAGGTATCCTAATGCAACAGAGGCAGCACTACACCACTAAATTTAGCAGGAATCATTCAGTCCTTTCTGTATCACAGCATTCCTGTGTGGCTTAAGTAACCTGGTATTTCAGTTAAAAATAGCATTTTCCCACGTAATAAGGCTGTGCGCAGACAATCCTTTAAGGAGATGAAGAGGTATTCATGCCCACAGAAATTATCCATAGCTCCCACACTTTGACACAGCTTCTGTGCAAGTAATCATCTACAAGTATGGAGTCAGATCTTTACACTGAAAGGGATTCATTGATTTCTACAGGACAATTGCATTCTTATATTCAGGTCCTTAAGAATGAAACCACCTATGAAATGAGAGACAGAACAAATTAAAAGGAGAAAATGGTCATCAGTGGAAATGACCAAAAAAGTAAGTTTAGAGAGTGCCCAGGGAAAACAAAACCAACCAACCAACCAATCAAAAACATTTGAGCCAATGAGCAATGAAAAAAAGTAGTTATTGAAAGCTAGTGACAGAGTCTGTGTCTACAGTGTGAGATGAAGGCTCCATTTGACAATACCGTTTCCCAAAGCATGCATCCTAAGTGCATCCTGTTATGTCAGAATAAGATATGGATGAATAGCAGCCCCAGTGTGCCTTCTAGTCTTCTGAGGGATACCAGAATAGGGAGACTGGGAGGAAACAACCATGTACTTGGGCAGATCACCACTTAGCTGGAAAGGACCAAGAGATTAGATGGTAAGTGACCTCTCAAAATAGTGTATTCTACGCTTACACTACTAGAAGCTACTTTTTAGTTCCTTTGTGCTCTTAGCAATATCCCGAAGCAAGACATGCCTGCTATCCTCCAAATGATAATTCTTCAAGAACTAGTTAGCTGGACACATAATCAAAATGTGTGAAATTTTCTGGTGCACGTTGTTTTGTTGCCTGAAACAGGCTGATACTGTCCTGTTATTTACAGATGTCTTTGTAGGAACTTCTGTGCTAGATGCCATTTCTTGACTGTTCATTTTGCAGTGGAAGTTACCTACGACATATAAAAGCCTCTCCACTCAAGGGCATTTATTGCTTTAATTTGAAATTATTATTCCACAGTTTTTGTGGTAAAGCAAAAAAAAAAAAAATTTCAGGCCCTTAAACAACAAAAGAAATTCAAACCCTTCCCTCAAATTACATTTAGTACTTGATAGCGTTTAACAAACTTTTATATAGAAAGAAAAATCAAAATGTCATAAAAAATTCTAAAACATCATAGTTTTGCAAACTGTAATATATACATTAAATGAATGACAGTTTGTTATGATCACATTATTAACACATTAAAAGCTCTTTGTAACTGCTACAGAGTAATTTAGAGGAATAGTGATCTGGGAAGAAAACCCAGAGATACACTTATGAGACATACTCTAACCTTGGGCAACCATTCAGTCTTCACTTTCTCAGGGCTCACAGTATAACAAAAACAGCACTCAATTTCCTGGAAGATCCAGGGAAAGATTGTGTTGAACTGCATTAATTACTTCCCCCAAATAATAATAAATTTACATTCTTATTAGCTTTCATCTAACATAAATACTGTAAGATGTATGTATGATCAAAAAGAAAGGATATGCATGCCTGTTCCAAAATTAATTAGCCTTAGAAGGATGTAGCTAGTGATTAACTCTACAAATCAGTTATTAAGAGACAAACCCTAAACCAATATTTTCATATGACAAATGAAGAACATTACCGACCATACAACATCACCATTTTGAGTTCCCAGCTCAGTGGTAACCAAATGTAGTGGTTGTCATGTATTTACTAGAGTAAAGTGAGTATGTCTGAACACATCATCATCTTGTAATTATTATCTGCATGTATCTTATTTGCCTGTTAATGAGCTTTTTCTTATACAGTTAAGTGGTTGATTCTCCTTAGCAAATCATCCCCAACAACGATCGCCATTACAAAAGTAATACAGCTTTGTAGAGGTAGCAAACTCTGAAGAAAAAATATTTACTTCTCAGTTGCTGATGAGTCCAGTTAAAGATGAAGTTCTCCAAGCACATTACTCCAGCATAGACTCAAGACAGTTTAACATTACATCTAACAGGGTAGGACCATGGACTCCACTGGTAAGGGTGCTATCACTCTCTCTCCCTCTCTTCCGTTTTCATTCCCCATGCTTACCAAGGCCTATATATGTCCTTTCACTACTTCTCTAGCACTGGATCATGGGACTGCGTTGTAACAATTAAGCTGATCTAACACAAAGATAGCTCACAAAACCAAACAAAATTCCTAGATAGTAACTTTTCCAGTGGGTCAGCATGCCGAACTAACTGCCCTAATACTTTTGCCACTAGAGGTACATGAGGCAGAAGAACTGCCCTAATACTCCTGTCACAAGAGGTGTTATAACTTCCATACCAGAGAGGCACATGAGAACTACCTCAGAAAGATGCAAACTACCATACCAGAACTGCCCTAAATACCACAAGAGATTGTCTTAGATTGTGCTTTTGTAAGTGTTTTTGTAAGTATTTTTGACAAATTTTATTTTAAGATTTTAGTAACTAATAATAATTAAAAAGAAAGCTTGAAATGTACGAATTTCTTTTAAATTCCATTTATCTATCACTAAATAGAACATGCCCATTTACTCGCTCAAAAACTCAGCTCTCACCGATAATTTGGAGCACTCAGCCAACTTGTAGAACAGTCCTCTTTAAGTGAGAGATATAGAAGTATGAAAAGACAGATCAGGAGGCTTACCACATTAGAAAATAAATGTTGCTTTGCAACAAGTAGTGCCGTAACCGCACCAGGTAGGCCTTTAAGAAAAAATGGCAAAACCTTTTCCTTAATCCAAGTACAAAGAACCACTAGAGGACTTTGAATCTCTGATGATAGAGTTTCATATAGCATAGACCAGAACTAGTCAACTTCTGAGAAAGGGAGAATACTCAAAACAGCTAGGGGAGCAACATAAAGGTTTTGAAAACAAAGGCTAACTTCTCCAGCTGTGTACCTTCAAGGCAAATCCATAGTTTCAGTCTAGCAACTGTCTGACACTTTCAGCAAGCACTACATTGTACCCCTCCAAGTGCCTACAGGAAAATCTGTTCCCTGTAGGACTACTTTTAAAGGCTTAATTTTGGATCTATTGCTTGCTCTTCTGAAAAGTTTCCAAGTCTGCACTTTTCTTTCAGACTCTCTTCTTGCTTATATACTAAAATTCCAGAAAATAATCTGAACTAAGCATCCTCAGTTGTGCTGGGGGAAAACAGATCCTCTTCCCCTGCAAGAGGTTTCAGTCTGACACGAAATACAACCCCCACGTCAAAGCAAACAGGCAGGCATTTAAAAGAATGCTGAAAGCCCCACTCAGTAAATAGCTAAAACCACATAATAGATACACCATCCTCAAGCCCTGTAAAGTCATCTGTTACAAGCCAGCTGAAACAATGAAAAGTTAGTTTTCCTACCTGTGACTGTGAAGGAGTGCATTGAAAGCCAATCCATCAGACCAGCTACTGGTGAAATTGATAACATTGACCTGTGGGTAATTACGAGTCGATTGACGGACCCAGCTCAGCAGAATCTTTTCACTGTTTGTCTGCTGCAGTCCAGCCATGATGTTTTTCATTACATCTTTGACCTACAAAAAGAGCCAGAATTTCATCAATGATTGAACTTATTCAGTAAAAGCGGAATCTTTTATTGACTCACAAAACCTTCAGTTACCCACATTTAAGCATTAAAGAAAAACTTCCCTGGTAACTGCAGAACATACTTGGTGTCAGCATAATGACAGCAGTCAAGTCTGAATGCTTAAAAAAACCTGACACTGACTTGTTGGCCGCCACTGCCAACACATTCGGTACATTCATCACTGTGCCACATGAAGTGTTCCATGAATGAGCAGAGAAGGCACATATGCCTGCACTACTTAAGGGAACAGAGTGCATGTGAAGTAAGTATTTCTCTTTCTGTTTTTTTTTTGTTCTGGAAATGCATCCTTAGTTAACAGGATACATTACAGCAAAAATTGATAAAGTGATGACAAGCATTTTTCTGTCATTGACGGTTGAAATAAGTACAGAGGTGAAAAAAATGTGATCAGTGCACAGCAGATTATTTTTGACTTAAATATGGAAACAATATTTACATACGTGAACTTGGATGAGAAATGAACTTCATTGCATTTGTTACAGGAACATTATATATGTTCCATTTTTTTAATTTTGTTTCGTGAATAGTTAATATTCCTCCATCAGAGAATGATCACCTATCTATGGCTATAACTTTACAGAGAGCACTTAATTCTGAGGGTTTATAAAATATTTCCCTGGAGTTTGACATAGTGTAGTTGCTTATATATTTCTTAGTGACTTCTTTACTAGTGAAAAACTTCCAGTAAGAAGTCCACAATTTATTCTTCTGTAAAGTAATACCTTTGTAAAGTAATTTTGTAAACTTTGTAAACTTTGTAAAGTAATCCCCTGTGCCCTCCATATATCCTATAAAGATTAGCAGCTCTTTTAAAAGATTCTCTAAGATAAGATTTAACTATAAATTTGCTTATCGTTGTTGTTGTTTATTCAGTTATCCAATATTTCTTTATAATTATTCACTTGAATTGCTCAGCAAACAATGTCAGAGAATAACATGTATTGCAAAAGCTACTTTCTGACAAGGATGGACCACTCTGAAATTCTAAAAACTGTAAGATAACATGCAGAAGTGACAATCGTAAAGCATAATCAACAATAAAAAAAAATAATTACTACGATATTGTAGGAATATAGAAGATACCACTTTACTGTCCAGTCTGATAAGTTGCTGGTTAGTTTGACACTAATTACTTCAATCATTTGAATACATTATTGAATTGATAAAAATTACTAAAAGAATGTCTTGTTTTTACACCTCAAATTCATACTATCCAAAGAGCATTAGTGCCTTCAATTTTACTTCTGAGACCTACGCATAAAGTTAACCGTATATGATCTAACTTTCTGAGACAGGAGGAGAAACTGACCCTCTCTGAAATTCTTGGGACATATTCCCAAGACTTTCAAGACTTTGACTAAGACACATTCCTTAGACTTTGATCTAAGATTGTAACTTGCACCAATGAAAATGAATATCAAATACTGTCACATAAGAACAACAGCATTCTATAATTTCCTCCATTTCTATACTAGGAAACAGAAAGTAAAAAGTTTGGTAAATTTATTAAATACAGTATTTAGTTTTGCTTTATATGCCTGTGTGGGTATCCTTCATTTCTGGTTAATATTTTCAGTGTCTTCATTATCAAGACCCAACAAAATATATTTATATAATTCAACTCCTGTATTTCTAAACAAAAAATTTCGCTACTGTGAAAATATAAAACTTTGCTTTTCATGAATCCAGTTGCTAAAAAGAAAAGTTTCCAGAGCAGCATCTACTGTACCAAATTTAACAACATGAAACCCTGGAAAATATTGAAATTAAGGTAATGGAGAAATGTCCATGTCACAGTTTTATTGTTCAATTTGGATTTTTATCATGTCCTCGTGTTTACGAACAGGTTTATCTGCATATTATAAGAAAACTGTAACATTTGAAAAATACAACATACAAAGGGTAGCTGAATGTATGCAGAAACAAGAATTAAAGTTCATAACAAAGAAAAAATCATGTGTCTGCATTGAAATTAATATACCAGAAATTAGCAACAAACTATGAACGCTGTGAAAGAATGAATAGGGCAGAACAATAAAACAATGTCCTGTCAAGAAAGCAATCCTTTGGAATAATACAAGTAAACAGTTTTCCTTTTGATGTAAAGAGAAGCACATGAAAGTTTGGCATTTATTTCTACTTCTTAGTAAACTAACAAGAAATAGCTTCAATCTCTTGTTGAGTTTAATGTTCTCACGATGTATAAAGATTTACTCAAATTTTCCTGCATTTCTCTGCAGACGACCACTAAATTTATTTATTGATTGATTGATTTATTTATTTATTTTTATCTCCTGGGGAATTACAGGCATTCAGAATAACAGAGTAAAGAGGCCTGATCTTCTGCCCCTCCGGCCCCCTCGGCTATCATCCCTCGGGCTGGCAACAGCATGGCGCGCCACTG
This sequence comes from Cygnus olor, assembly GCF_009769625.2. Classification (NCBI taxonomy): domain Eukaryota; kingdom Metazoa; phylum Chordata; class Aves; order Anseriformes; family Anatidae; genus Cygnus; species Cygnus olor. The sequence goes on along the minus strand of NC_049169.1, from coordinate 121,257,093 downwards.
CCCTGAAGCAAGCTCAGTGGCTGATCCCTGGCTGACACTGAGGTTAGAAGGAACCTCTTTACAGGTTTCTCAGTTAAGATGTGCTCTTCAGAAAGAGCTCTTGTCAGCCTGAAGAGCTTTTGGACAGACTCCACCCAGATATAAAATGCCTCAGCATCCAGGCTCAGAAATGACAGCCATTTCAAAGCACCTAGTAGGCTCTGCCTCTTGCTGGTAGTTGACCTCCAATATTCATTCCTCTGTTAACTCTCCTTTCTAATGCTATATATCCTGGCATAAACAAAGCTTTAAGGCACAGGAAGCTCCAGCTTGCAGAGAACAGAAATACTTGCTCTTCCTGGGGGCTGGACCTATGCTATGGCAATAAGAATGGGTTTTGAATAGAAGAGGGAAAAGGGCAGCACAGACACCACCATGGGTAACATCCAACATGTTCAAGTGCCCAAATGAAAGCTATGAACAGGATAGGCATGCTGCTACTCTTGTCATCACACAGACAAAAGCACAATGCCTGGGGCACAGAGGCAGTGCTGGAGCCCAGCACCCAGGGTGGGACCAGCTGCTTATGGCAGGCTGGAACTGGACAGAGCTGGCCCCCGCCATTTTGTCCCCAGAGGGGGGCCTCCTCTAGCCCCTGTCTCCAGCTCTTGGGACCTCACAGCGGAGAAAAGCTGGGGACCAGCTTTTGGGGACGTCTGAAAGTGAAGGAAGGGCATGGGATGATGGACAGAATAGTAGCCAGAGGGAGCCATGATCCAGGGGCCTGTAGTCTGGGGAATATAAAAGTCAAAGACCCCCAAGACACTAACAGCTAAAAACCCCTTTAACTTTAGGTGGCAAGGAGGGAATCTGGCACCGGTGGGAAATGGAGGCTGAAACCAGAACATCTGTGCCTGGCCTACTTCCCCAGGGGACTTCTGATCTGCCCTCTCCTCTGCTGGAAAGCCCTTGAGTCTGTGTGTGCGTAAAAGGCAACTCTCAATGCAGCACCATCTCTGGCTTGCACTGTATCACTTTCACCTGCAAAATAAATACTCAGATGCGTGACATTTTGTAAGAATGGCACTTGGATTCAGGATGCCAGCCCCTACAGGACAGGGAGGGAAGCAGGAGAAAATCTGAGAAAGTTACTCATGAAATGAAGACTTTTTTTGTATTTCTCAATCGAATAGGGGCCTGGCATCTCCCTGGCAGACTGACTTAGTATTTTTTACCTGCTATATTTCAGGTATTCTGACTGAATGGATTACTTTTTTATAGCCAGAATCCCCTCAACTCCTTCAAAGCGCATCTTCAAGAACTCTTTAAAGAACATTTTCATAGATGTTCAAGGCACCCATCAAAGTAAGGGATGTTCTTTGCTCATTGGTTCAAGGTAGTGTGACAGGACTGCTCAGTTTTAATAAGGGACTGTTGGAATGCATTTCCCTGGAGTATGTGCCTCATGCATATGCTTTTTTTTCAGGATTTTGGTTGTGAATTTCACAAAAGATATTTGTCAGGTTTGTGGTTTTTTTCATCCTATTCATGAAAATAGGTTTGCTCTTAAAAAATGTTGACGCTGCAATATAGAATCTTTTTTCTACTCTTAAGAGAGAGATTCTTTGTCAAGCATAGCAATTGAGAAATTAATAGTTTTGTTTTGTTTTTGTTTAAATGTTAGTTGAGCAGTGAAGTTGGGATCACAGAACTGTGAGAAAGAGGGCAGCAGCTTCAAAGAAATAGAAACCATCATGAAACATGATTCAGTACCACAAAGAGCTTAGGCAGCAGGTGCTCAACTCAGAACTATGGTTAAATTTGAGAGAAACTTTTAATAATAATCTGAAAAACAGGCTAGATAAGAAAGGACGTAATCACCACAGGGGATAAAGAAAGCCACAAGATCTCTACTGAACAGAAATGAGAATGGTGAGAATGAGACAAATCTTTTCTGCTGCAGTGCCTCCACAACTGCCTCATGTCAATGGGATTGCTGACAACCAATCTGACTAGCACTGCCGCATTGTTCCTTTCATGCACGTTTCTTCCACCACCTCTCGCTCCCAATCTCTCTCTCTCTTTTACATTCTACACAATGGGACTGACATTTTTGTAAGAGGCGGTCTTGTTGTCACATATAATTGCAGTTCTATCCTAATGTAGTCCTGGCTGCAGTCTGTGAAACTGGAAAAAGCTTTTTGCCTGTTCATCTGCAGAATGATTCTTTAAATGTCCACACAACTTGTATCAGTTTTTTGCATGCAGGCAGATATACTTCATCTGTGTGACCCTTCTCAGGTTCTTGGAATCAGAAAGTGAATGGATTTGCAAAAGCAGCATTGCACCGTCAAGCTTAAACTACACCAATAGCATACATAAAATCAACCAGCCCGTGAATTTTTTTTGGCCTTCAGAGAGTACAAGTACATAAGGCAGACTTGATATCAAATTATAGGGAACAAGATGTTTTACTCAACTGTAAATAACTGGCAGAAAACTTTGGTGGCCCTGAGTCTGTAATTTAATCTTTAACAACAGCTTGTCATATTTGTAGCTGCTTAGTGCCATGAACAATCTGTGACAGGGAAAATGGTGCCAAGAAGAAGAAGCAACCCTTTCTTAAGTAACTTATAGCCTTGTTTCTCCAGAAGCAATGTGAAGGTATAATGTAGTGCCAATCTATAAACAGGGCAGAACAATCATGAACATATTCTAGATCATGCAAATCACTTCAAAACTTGAAAGAAATACTGGAAAAGAACAAAGATTTTCTTCACAGTGCTGAAAATAAGCAGATTCACTTTGAACTGTTCCAGTCTTTTAAGGAAAAAAGGCAGCAAACCAACATCTCCTGAGTTTTGTTTAAAAAGAGAAAAACCTATGTACAAATCTGGTTTTATATGATTTTTAGTTAATCATTATTCAACAGCAACAGGATTATTATATAATAATGTCTTCTTGCAAAACATGGCTTTAGCTACTCTTTAGAATAGAAACTGAAATTGAATTCTGTCCAAATTAGAAATCTATTTATAAAAAAAAAAAAAAAAAAAACCTCCAGAACATGCAGGTCTCTTCCCTTCAGTAATCCATAAATAGATCAACATGAAACACTTAAAGTATAAAATGAACATGGTCTGAATCGGTACAAATTTGCAAGGAAGTGTCACATTATTAATCTCTGCCTTGTTAATATGGTCCCTTGACTTCTTATACACGGGTTGTTCAGCTGATGTCATGGGTACCATCATAGCTGCCATCGCAGTTATCACTAGGCTCATGATCAAGCTTGAAGTGAAATAGCTATGTACTGCAAGCAAGTGCATGTATCCTAAGTGTATATGCCTGTCATGAAAAACCTCACCAGACCATCCCAGAGAACACGTCTTTTGTGTATGTGGCAAGTATGCCTTAGGGAATGCTAGGAAAAGGCAAAAAAAAAAAAAAAAAGGAAGTACACAGCTAATACTAAAGCATATCTTTAACACTTTGCTTCAGGAAAAAAAATATGAATAAATCTGTCCTGGTTTTGGCTGGGATAGAGTTAATTTTCTTTGTAGAGGCTTATATGATGCTATATTTTGGATTTTTGCTGAAATGGTGATAGCTTACAGAAGTTTTCAGTTGTTGCAGAGCAACACTTACACAGAGCCAAGGATTTTTCTGCTTCTTGTGCTGCCCTGCCAGCGAGGAGGCTGGGGGTACACAAGGAGCTGGGAGGGGACACTGCCAGGACAGCTGACCCAGACTGACCACAAAGGCGTAGTCCATACCATGTGGCATTATGCTCAGCAATAAAAGCTGGGGGAAAGATGGAGGAAGATGGGGATGTTCAGAGTGATGGCATTTCTCTTCACAAGGAACTGTCACGCATGATGAGCCCTGCTTTCCTGGACGTGGCTGAACACCTACCTGCTGATGGGAAGTAGCGAATGAATTCCTTGCACTGCTTTGCTTGCATGCATGGCTTTTGCTTTACCTATTAAACTGTCTATCTCAACCCATGAGTTCTTGCACTTTTCCCTTTCTGATTCTCTCTCCCATCCCACCTGGGGACAGTGAGCGAGCGGCTGTGTGGCACTTAGCTGCCTGCTAGGGTTAAAACACAACAAAATCATAATATGAATTTGAACATGACTACTCATTTCCGTCCATAATTCATATAAATTAAAGCACAGTGATTCAAGGATAATTGGTAGAAGTTGCACAGCTAGGTTTCATATTCCATCTGCTCTTAGTAAGTAATTTAGAACAGTGTTATGCAATTAAACTAAGAATATTGGGATGTGAGACAGAGATGGAAGTGATTTAACAATTTGCAGCTTTTCTCCGTTGCTTTCACTAAAACATATCGTGTAAAATTAGAAATGAATTGTTCTCTACTTCAGTGAATTATGCACATGTGATTTTTGATATGAGTGTTTAGTTTTCAAAATAAAGTCCTTTAGGTTCTGTTTCCCACCATCTTTTCTTGGAATGCTAAGAAAAACTTTTAGATCATTGCTTGGGGAACTGAACCAGCTTGAGCAGACAGACTGTTAGTTCAGACTCATACAAACACACAGACTCAAAGCATCTAGATGCTAATTTTTTTGAATTTTTATTTTACTACTTAGAATTTATTTGCTTAAGTGTCCATACCTAGCATGTTGGTTTTTACAAGATATATATGATAATCCCTCCTTTCTCTCTAAAGAGAAAAGAAGCTAAATGAGCCATAGCTGCTTCAATTAATTGTTAGAATAGCAGCTTTTTAGTGTTTTAAATATAATTCTTGGAATATGATTATTTAATTAAAACATAAGTCACATTCCAAGTTTCTGAAAGGAAAAGTGACTATGAAAGCTATATATCCACATCAGGTTTGTCTGTTCATTTCTCTTACAATAACTATTATACATTCTCTTGCAATGTCTGGCTGTGAAATTACAGTCTAAACAGCTGCTGCTAATGTTCTAAAACCTACTTTATCTTCTTAAGATTCTTAATATCCTAGATAATATGTAAACAGACTGTCATAAAACTTTCTGATTTAGGACCTTATATTGCTTACAATGTCAGCATTTACTTTGTAGGTTGTGGCTGGGTAATGGAAAAAAGGTGAGCGGAATAAAGCAATTTCATGGAGAGCATGCAGCGGTGCCACTCACCTGCCAGTGGAGAATTATATTCCAGATCAAACCAAGGGTCAGCTTATGATTTCCATCCACAATGTCTGAGCTCCCAATATTTACAAGATCAACCTATTAAAGAAATAAAATTATTTGAATTAGATTAATAGCAAGCATAAGAGGTTGGTGTCATTTTAATACATTTGGTATTTAACTTTTTTGGGGGGGTGAGGGAGAGGTATGGCCAGGCTAGGATAAAAATCTCATTTTTCTTCTGTTTCGTAAACATCTAGCTCATGTTTTATGAGTGGCACAGTTAATGTGTGGGCAAAAAGCAAGCAATGATGTGGAGTTCCAGATATAACATGATGTGAAAACATACAATTAAAATAAATAGTTAATAATCATTTTATAACCATTATATTAAGGTTCTACAAATGCAAATCACAAAACTAAAGGATGACATAGAAAAGCTCCTGCATTATGCTCCACACTACCTTACATTACATACTTTGCTGAAAGCAACACACATATCTAGACTTTGTAAGAACCTACACAACCAAGGTACTATTCTACATATTTAGATTAAAATAGAACTTATTTTTCCTTTTTAAAATTCTACAATGCAGAAAGCAAGGCAGGATGTATTTTGGAGTATAGAGAAACCCATGACTGTGATCTAAACAAGTCTTCTTCCGTATTAGTTTAGCAATGTTTTTTTCCATAATTATAATATGCATTTGTAAATGGATAATGCACCAGCATTTGTCACCCTGGAATATTCTTTCCTCCATGTGTGAAATGATCCTTCACCCTCCCCCACGTTTTATGCTATCTAAGAATGCCAAATTCAGAGCTGTGAGTGCAAGACAATACAAGACCCACACTTCTGCATGGAAACTACGATTCTGAAATTTGTATCCTCACTGTTTTTCATAGTCAGAACTAATATTTGTATGGCACAGTACCACATTCCTTTACAAACCATAGTCTGCATAGCTCTATTGCACATCTGAAGCTATTTGAAGTTACATCTGTATGATGAATGAAGGTTTTGCATACCCAAAACGAGCCTTTTCTGTTTTAAAATTTAGGTACATTCATGGATAGGTCATTTTTACCAACCACATATGAAGCAGGTATTTTGTCAAAAACTCTAAAACTTTTCTTTAAAACTTTATCTTTTTTTTTTTTTTTTTTTTGGAGGGGGTGTGGGTGGTGGTTTTGTTTGTTTGTTTTTGATTGTTTTTACTAAAAGAATACATGATTTGCTATTCATTCTAGTCAACAGTGTTTTGGAACACTTCCCAAGTGGAACTTGGACTTCATATCCTACATAACCAACCACAGTCTATATAGCAAGTGATCCTTCATGTTCTACAGGCCAAATACTCTGTCTGTTTCTGGAAATGGAAGCCTGGGTAAAAAGAGACTACATCCATTTTACTGAAACAGAGGAACATTTCTCAGTCTGCTTCAGCTTTGTCTGAGTTCATATGAGAGCAATCCCCTGCCCGAACACTACCACCTTTCCACAGGAGAAGAAAAAAAAAAAAGGAAAAAAAAAAGGAAAAAAATCTGTAAAATGGATCCAGATGACTGCACAACCTCAGAGCAAGGATGGCAAACACCACCATTAGTCACAGGCTTTAAATAGCCTTAGAAACATTGATTTTTGCATTCCTGAAGTCCCTCAGAAAACACTCTTGAGATGATTTCGAAGCTTGAGGAAACTATTTCAGAAGCAGATCTTTTAGCTTTATACTGAGCTGATCAACAATATTGTGCACAGCTTACAATATCTTCAATATACGAATACAATGGCCACTGAACGGCCTGTATTTAAAATAATGTTTTTTCTTCTATATTATTCAATCAGAATGTGCTCTGTTTTCATTTGAAAGGGATTGTTCTGGAAACTGAATGAAAAGCACATTAATGGATTTAGCTAATATTTAGTGAGTAAATACTTTTCAAAGCATTTACTATGAAATTTTGTAACCATACAGAACATATTCAATAAAACCCTTTTTGCATTCTGAGAAATAATGTATCACCGATTTTTTCAACAATGTCAAATATTGCACATTGTGAAGAATTAGAAGCTTTGCCTTCTATTTATTTACATAAAATTCTCTTTAAAAAATCAAGCTAGAGGTCTTTGTGCCAGCCTTAAAAGGTCACTTTCATTTATGCACAAATCTTTAGATGGATAAGCATTACCTTAGATTTATAAAATCGATGACTTTGTTCAGCAGCTGAACTCAAGCATGTTTAGTGACCTACTGCAGCTATCAAGAAATCCAATATCATATGCAGCACAGAATACATTGTCACTGTTCCATCAAATCTTACTGTTAAGTTTAAGCGGATGTTACAGTTTATTTGAATTTATTCTTGAGGAGGAGATATAGTATAATTAGCTGGCCACTGTAAATGCATGCAGAAGTTATGGGTCCATTAGAATGCTAGCATAAGGAAGATATTTACTTTAAAATGATACACAAGATTCTGGCCTGAAAAGTCAATCTTGACAAAGTAGAATGTAAAGTGGTTTTGATGTGAGTCATTTCCTTAATGTTATGAATCCTACAGAACAGACATCAATGAAAATTTAGCAAAAATATTTCTTGTAGAAAAAAAAAAAAATGTACTTCATAATTGTCAGAGCTTTGTGAGTTGATTTTTTTTATTTTTTTTTTTTGGTAGCACCTCCTAACCAGCTATGGATGACTTCTTGTAATTAACCTTTTAAAATGTATATTAAACACCATGCATTACCATAAAATTGTGCATCTTGATCAGTCTTCAAATAGAATTCATTATCGCTATATTATTCAAACACTTGCTGGTAGCAGATTGTACTTTTTGAAATACATTCCGTCCTGGTGCTGAACCTCTAAGTATCCAAGTCACATTAACAAAACTGCCTTGACTCGAGCAATTGGATACTATAGTTGAGAGTTTGACCCTGCACTTAGAAAGCATCAAGCATGCTGCTCTGACCCTGACCAACTGATTACTTACGTTATTTCTCCGCAAAACCTGCAGCGCTTTGTTGACATTGTTCAGAGCATGAACTCTTGTGGAGCCCTTTTCTTTTGCCTGCAAATAAAGTAAATTGACTGCTCAGAATCAGAAATTAAATACACTATATATAATCCGAATTTTATATTACACTCCTAGTTTCACATTTCATAAGTTTATGACAATGTCAGTGAGGGTATTATAATACACTGCGTATATGCACCTTCCTGATATGAAGTAAAGGCAGCTATAAAACAAACTGGATCCACAGCTGGAAGCTAGTTTCGTATCTTGACATTTTTCAGTGAATGAGTCATTGAAATATATATAAAATCAGATTGTTTAGGTTATGATTGGTCTTCTGCTCCATAGCACAATTCAGGAATGTTACTATGACAACCTAACAGATAAGTATCAGATTGTTTAATATTTATTTACAAGTATAGCCTCTCTGGACTTTGATTCTCAAACTCTCAGCCTGTTTCATTACTCTTTTATGAGAAAGTTTCAAAGAAAGATCCCAAGCTTACAAAGCCCAAGCAGGAACACAAGAGAGGATATTCAGAACTATGTCACTGTGTCTGGTGTGTTTAGAATTTCCAGGTTTATAAGAGCAAGCTGTTCTGTCTTTTTAGAAGTGTGTAACTCCAACATATATAGACAATGAGTATGAAGTTTAGCAAAATATTCTAATTCTACACATTACATTTTGTTCTATTTGATACAAATGTCTACTGATACATAATTTCTGAATTACAGCTAAAGCCCCAAATATCTAAATGAACCATGTCTCAGCCTTTTTTCACTTTACCATGCTTATAAATATGCACACAACAAAGTCAAGCATTTTCATTTTACATACAACCCCAGCAAAGGATTCCTGTCTAATATAGGGTACAGCTGTAGTGTTTCCTCAGTTTCAAATGAAAATCGAAGATGTTCAGACTCCTAAATAACACTGTTTCCATAGGCCTTTATTAATGGGGGATATTAATTGATAACATGCAACTGTTACTACATTGTGTCTTCAATATACAGTAATAATGTTAATGTATACATACAAGTTTCTGTCCTGTAAGACATTCCAGGAGCTCCAGAAGTCTTCGTCCATCTCGAAAATCGTTAAAAAGATCTTCAATGTGACGTCTTCCAAACTGAAATCAAACAATGACTTCATTTAGTTCAAAGCAAAAACAAGGAAGAATCATCATAGCTAAAATATGGAATTCTAACCAGAAAGCTATAAAAGCCACTGACATGCAAACTGGTTTATTCTGTTTGTGTAAAAACAGTGTGCAAATCCAATTAAATAATAAAGATAAGAAGTATGGCACAAAGTAAAGGAAGAACATATCTTACAACTAAATTCATAGGATTCTTTCACATACATCCATTTTTAATAGAGTTCTTTTGAGTAAGACAGATTGGTGTCTCTTAGGTACTTTCCTTAAAGTAAGGAATGTATCCTTCATTCCCTCTTAAAATTAAACTGTTGATATCATAGGCTGTATATGAGCCAGCAGTGTGCCCTGGCAGCCAAGAGGCAAATCACATTTTGCAGTGGATTAAGCACAGCATAGCCTGCTGGCCAAAAGGTGTGATTCTCCCACTGCATTTAGCATTGGTGCGGCTTCACCTGGCATACCGTGTGCAGTTGTGGACTCCACAATATAAAAAGAACATTAAGGTACTTGAAAGTGTCCAGAGGAGGGCAACAAAGCTGGTAACAGGATTGGAAGGCACATCCTGAGGGAGGAGGCTGAGGACACTTGTGTTGTCTAGTCTGAGGAAGAGGAGGCCAAGAGGTGACCCCATTGCTTTCCACAACTTCCTGAGGAGGGGAAGCAGAGAGGGAGGCACCATCCTCTGTTCCCCAGAAGCTGAAGACAGGATGTGTGAGAATGACACAAAGCTGTACCAGGGGAGGTTAAGGCTGAACATCTGGAAAAATTTCTTTACCATCAGGGTGGTGAAGCACTGGAACAGGCTGCCTAGAGAGGTGGTTCATGCCCCGTGCCTGTCAGTGATCAAGAGGTATTTGGATAATGCCCTCAATAATGTGTTTTAACTTCAGGTAAGCCCTGAAGCAGTCAGGCAGTTGGGCTTGATGGTCTTTGAAGATCCCTTTCAGCTCAACTATTCTGTTCTGTTCCAGTCTATTTGTGAAAAAGTGTTGCAGATCCAGTAACTTGCATACACCATTATTCAAACAATTAAGTCAGAACTAAATATTAATGAAGCTTGAACACAAACTGGTCTTGTCAATTAAGGGGCACTTCAGGAAAAAAATATGAAAAATAATATGCTAAAACCCTGAAAGATGTACCAAGTTGATGTGCCTAATTGTCTCTGTTTCACATGGCAGAAACAAACTTGGAATTGCACAAGAAAAGATAAGTCATAGGCTTATTCTACTGAGGATCTAACAAATATATCTATGTTGATAGGACATACTTGCAATTGTACTGAACCAGGGCTTTATTACTGGCTAAAACACATTTCAAATTTTCTACATAGCATCAGCTAAAGAAGAGAGGAGATACATGAGATTTTCCTCCATGTGATGATGGTAAAAGATTATTCACTCCCTTTGTCATTAAGCCAAGCTTGTGAGCTGGTATTTTGGCTAATACATTAAATTGTAAGAATATAGAAGCATAATTTTGTATAGTTCAGTCACTGTGTAACTTTATGTGCACTATAAATTTTCACATATTTTTGTATGCATGACAGCTATGGAGAACCACAATAAAAAATATTGATTATTTTGTAGAGTGTCAAGTAGATTTACATGGCCACGTTATTTTTAATTTGTGAAGTTTCACGGATGCTTTGACTGATTTGAAAGGAAGCTTCCCTATTTTAATTTGTTAGAATTGACACCATGCTGAACTACATTGCATATCTTCCACTGTTACCACAAAGCAATGTACAATTGGCAATCCATATTACACGGAAAACATTGCCTTTCCTGTTAGCAGAGTTGTTCTGGTACTCACTGTAACACTCATTAGCGCTAGCTGGTATTTTTGTAAGAAACGTATTATTTTGTCAGAAAATATCAATTCCTTCAGAAAGTTTCTTAAACAGAGGATAGAATTAAGGACACTTTCCAATACCAGATTCATTTTTTTTTCCTTGGTCGATATTTATACATACAGCACAAACCATTGGCTACGCTGGCATAACTCTTTCCCTTTTTCTCTCACTGTTACTGCTGTTCTGAGGTAGCAGCTCCTTTCAGTCCTTTCATTTTTTGGTAACATCTCGTTTCTGCTTCATGGAACAAACAAATCCAAAATATCAAATATTTTCTACAGCAGTGGGGATCCTGGTTTTCTAGCACAGCTTTCACACCCTGCTCTACTCATTCTAAGAGCTAATTTCTGCTCAATACATGTGCTGCCATTTGACTACCTAAAATATTTGAAATCTAGTACTGCATAAATTCACATATGCTTTACTAGCCTTGCTTGACCTTTTGAATTCTATCTGTTTAACTAATAAGATTCAGCATTTGCTATGATAAATAGCTTTTGTAAAATGTTTTCAATTATATGCCAATATACAAGTCAAGTCAGGCACAGTATTCCTGAAGTTATATAGTGCTTTCTCTATAGAACACAAATTTTAAATGGCTGACATTTGACTAAATTGGAGAGACTTTACTTTGTGTCCTAGTCTTGCAGAATAGAAGTTGTTTTCGCAGAGGGGAAACACAAGATGTATGCACTTCTAAGGGAACATTTTAACATTTTTTAGAAAGTTTGAGTGATCAATAGACCCTTCTGTAACACTCTGGAAGAGTCATGCCCATAATGTTACTGAATCATTCTGGGAATATGAGCACAATGACATTTTGGTAACAGAATATAATTATATTGCTTTGTATCATAAGGGAAAAATAGAACTAGCCTTCGTAACTGCTGTGTGTCTGTCTGTCTTCCATTTTGTAGCATTTATGCTATCCATAAAGTTTAGGTTGAAATCCATCTAGGGCAGCTGAAAATTCTACTTTACAAAATAATGTTTTGTTTGGTTGTATTTTTTGTTTGTTTGTTTTGTTTTTGTTTGGTTTGGTTTGTTTTTTGTAAAGCTTTCAAAAAGGAAATAAAGACATAGCATAGTAGCAGCTACAGCAGGACATTTTCATTACAAATGTATTACAAGTAAACCTTAAAACAAAAGTTACCATTGATTTTTGAGGGTCTTGGAAGTACACCTTCTATTAATCAGCAACTAAAAATACCTTAAGATGCCCTATGCAGCTGCCACACATCTTACCCTTACCCTAAAGAAGGCTCCTATTTTTCTGGCAATACGGTAATTAAGTCTGCTTTCTCAATAGATTGAATGTCTTCAATGGATCGACATTGCAGTAAGTCTTCAGAAACAAAGGGCTCAAAGGTGCATCAAATAAATCCATTGTGTTTTCAAGGTCATTGAAAAGTGTGTTTTAAGTTGTATGTAACTTCACAAACAAACATAGCTAGCCACAGGTCTTTATATATGCCATGGCTTGTCAAAACAAGTGCCTAGTCTTGCATTATAAATTCCTGAAAATAGCCTTGTTTAAAGCTTTTTTTTTTTTTTTAAGGTTGTGACTTACAGCTACCTCCCTTTACCTACAGAGAAATGAAAATGTTCAGAAAATCTCCTGTGCTGTGTTCATGCATGTTGATTTGTAACTCTTCCTGTATTAGAAACATATCTAAAAACCTTTATTTTTCTTTTTCCTTTTTTTTTTTCTTTTTTTTTTCTTAATGAACAAAACTGTTGTATGGTGGAATGCTGGATCATACTTAGTTCCCCCCCCTAGACACATCAATGATAGAAGAGATGGGGGAAAGGAGAGAGAGTACAGGACAGAGGAAGATCTGTAGCTACCGCTCGTAGGGTTCAAGGAGACATTTTTCAGTGTGGTACTCATTTTCCCAAAGCTTGACTGGCAGGAATTTGAAACTAGAGATGATTGCATGGTTTAAATCAATATATAAACAGTCTATAATATTAGTTGTGTAGATCAGTAAATTACTTATCATCTCTCTCTTCTGTACTTGCATATTTCAGGGAGACCAACAATTAATGGAGGGACTTGGGGGTTTGGAGGTAGGAATGAAAAGAACAATGAGAAACAGGAAACAGAATAAAGAAAAAGAGGGAATAACTGTAAAACTGTTTTAAAACGGTTTGTTTGTTTGTTTGTTTAAGTGGAAAAAATAGTAAAGTCTTTCCAGAAGTAAGACTAACAAACAAACAAAAAAATCTAAGAGGAGTTTATTAAACTCTTTATGACTAGAAAGACTCTAGGGTTTTAAATACACAGCCGTGTTTTACGTATTATTTAACCTACTGCCTTTGTGTTAAATAAAGGTCAAAACAGATGATTCTCTTGGTTTAGCCAATATGGCTGTTGGCAGCAATTGCTGATCTTTACATAACATAAGGCGACCTGAATGAAATCCAAGGGATTTATTTTAAAAGAAAATCACAAAAAAATGAGTTACAGAAGGGAAGATAAGATTCCTGTTTTATTATGGATGAAATTAAAGTTCCAACTTCAATAAAGACAAGGGAGAGTTCTGATTAGAATTCTCAATATACAGTCGTTGCATCTCATGAAGCAAAAAACTCTGTTAACGTGGCAAACTAAACAAGCCTTAACCATAGAACTACAGGGTAAGGTACAATTAAAGTCTCAGGAAAACATGGCCACCTGCAGCAGTGTCTTCCCCCAGATGTCATAAGGGAATGAAGTGTACTTGGAGTACTCCATGCAGTAACTCAACACATGCACATAGTCTAGAATGCTCTCAGCTCTCAGCATTAATTAGACTCAAATAATACAGAAAATGTACTAGTTATTTTCCAAACTCAGACAAGAACTGAACCAATCCAAAGAATATTATTGAAAAAGACGAAAGCAGAAGGAAAAGAGAGAAACAAGCAAATCAGGAAACAGACTGCAAGCGTCAATACATAAATATAGCTGAAAATTTTTGGTTGTGAATATATTTAGAAATCTTAAAACATCAAGTTCCATCCTATTCATCTCACTGCTATCTAATTTCATTGTCACATTCTTGTGGCAATGTATTCTTGTGTTCTTCTTTCCAAAGACGCAACACTATCGGGTCTCATTCTCCCCATGTAAATTTAACAAATAAATATAATAAAAATGATTTAATCAGCTCATTCATCACATGCATTATGGAAGAAGCTAATATTACAGGAATTATTACATGAGAATATGGTATTCCATGAAAAGCTCTCTGTTCAGAGCTACATGCAAGCTAGTAATTGTGAAAAGAATACCAAATAATTGAAAAATATCCTGCCCAGAGAGGGTACAAAGACATCTGTTCATGAACATTGTCTCTCTTATTACTCAGTGCTCAAAAATTACAAGTTGAAGCTCCAAAAATTCTGAGATTTGTTTAAACTATTAGCAGACATTATTTTTAGACAAAATTAGCACAGACAAATTCTATACCAAAGGAAAATAGAGGAAAAGGGAGAGGAATAGGAGAGGAGAAAGGATAGGATGGGAGGGGGAAGGAAGGAAAGGGGAAGGAAGAGATGGGAAGGAGACTAAGAACAAGTCATAACTTTAATTTTCTCTCACAAGCTGTAAGGGTAGAAATGTATTTTTACTTCCTGAGAGTCTCAAACAGTCAGATTTTAAACCAATGAGTACATAATAACAACTCCAGCAACATACATGGTAACAGAAGATTGTAATACTGCTAATATTTAAGGTTCTTTCACATGCTTTTTTTTTTCCTGTTTTATCAGAATAACATATCATGTATACTTATTTTTTTCAGAAAAAACTACAGAGGTTTAAAACTTGGCTGAGGAAGAGATCTTAGACTTTCCATTTTCCTCTTCAGACAAGTATGCATTTAGATTACACATTTTGTATGAGGACAGACTAGACTGTAAGGGTATTCTTACATAATACAAGTTGGAAGCTATTGCTTGTGCATTTGACAGTATTACTGGCTTATTATTATTGTTTCATCTGGGAAATTTAGCAACAGAAAGTATCAACAAATAAGAGGTCGAGGGTGAATAACTTAAAGCAGAAAATGACACAGTAAAGACATAGAATTCAAAGTTAGGCATGACAATAGAAGATGTAAGGTTATATTAGGCTTTAGCAGGAAAAATAGGGTTACAATAAAAATAGCAAATGCAGAAGTCCTTCAGACTCCTGGGACAGTTAAATAACTGAGACCTTAGCTTGGGACATTATCTGTGCCTCTGGGAGGGGCAAGAAAACCAGGCAGCAGTGGTTGGAAGGTGCTGCAGCACACTCCAGCGGTGCCGCTAGCATGCTGGGCTGCAGAAGAAAAGAGCCAGAGGTGCCCTGCAGTTTGGCTGTGACCTCAGGGTGCTGATTACTACAAAAATGAGAAGATGCGATGCTAGCCAGAAAGGCAGAAGGACATAGGCCACAAAGCTTCAAATAACTTTTTCAAGTGCTTCTCCCAAGTTTAGTTTGTAAACCTGTAAATTTTGCTGAACGGATGTCAGAAGGAAAGAAAGAAAATCTTGACTGGCTTACAGATGCTACCCTTTGTAAGACTTTCAAGAATCAGCCTTTTCTTGAAGTCAAAATATTTGATGCCTCACTCTGTGAAACAATAAAGAAAAGCTATTGAGCTAATCTCAACAGATCTTTCAAGTCAGTTTTAATAAAAGAAGGATTATTAATACTTGCTCTTGCTCAGCTAAATATATTAAAGATTGAATTTCTTTCCCAGACACATTCGTTTATGGTTTGTTCAGTTCTGTTGGGAAGTTCCAGGAAACCGACTGACATTTCCTTTCATTGATGCTGGATTACTATTACAGCATCAGAAGATATTGTCCCTGTCAGGAGGGAAGGACGATGCACTGGGCACAGTTTAATTAGGCCACGGTTTTACAGACTCATGGGAAGCGGAGAGCAATAACTTGAACAGCTCAAGCTGTCATTTCTCCCTTCATCATCCTTCTCTCCTGCTGGAAAATGGAGGCCTTTGTTCTTCCACAGCTGAAACTCAGCACCAGCCAGTTTTAAGTCAAACATTGCAAAAGAAGTTTGTTCCTGTATGGTCACAGCTCCAAGCTTTTGTTGAAGATGCCTTTTTTTACAGTCTAACTTCAGCTTTCAAGAAACTGCACAGAGGATTAACTGACAAACCTGGTTTTATAAAGTTCCATACTGCTGACCGGCTGAGAGGAAGGTGGAAAGCCCTTCTCTCAAGATGTCACTCTTCTCAAAGGTGATGAACCTAGAATTACTATCCCTTTCAAAAAGGTAACTAGCACAATGCCTGCAGCAAGCCAAGAAAACCCAACTCTCCCCTTAAACAGGGATGTAGAGGCAGGTGTTACTAATCCTGTGAAGAACATTTGTGGTTGTGGGACAGGGTACGTGCTCCTGGCGTAGAAGCTGGTTTCATACCCAGACCATGATGTTCAGGTGATGCCACCAGACCCATCTGTCACTTCAGCTCTTGTAAAAGAGTATTTTCCCCTCAACACAAGGAGTCACTGTACTTTTGTAGTGTCCTTTCAGAGAAGGACACTCACGCACCCTTAAATTTCTGAAGAATTTTCTGTTATTTTCATTTTGAGATACATCAGAAAATCTGATTGCAGGGACCACGCATATCCAGAATAGAGAAATACGGACATAAAGACAGACATAATTATGTTAGTATAGCTAATCACTCATTTTCATAGCACTCAGGAACTTGTTTGTCTCTACATTAACTGCAAACTAAAGAAAAAGCAAATAAATTTATCATTTATCCATTTATCAAGTAAATCACACCTCATCTGTTTTTTCAGACAGATGGCAACCACTTTGGAGTTCTGCACAATCCAAAGGCATAGAGCTTACCAAAGGAGGATAGAGAGGCGTGGAAAAGGTTGATGTCAATAAAGTAGAAGGGTTCATTGACAGATGGAGAGCAGCCTCACCAGTGCCTCCAGTTATTGCATAGGCTCTACAGATAATCTATATTATCTCCTCAGTACAGTTTATCATACACTTCTGAAGCCAGAACATAAGACCTGCAGAGACCCAACATTCTAAAATATTTTCTTTGCAAAAAATCTTCTAATTTACCTTTCTTTTGATGAATTCTGCTGTAAGATTAATTATGTGATAATTAAAATACTGGAAGATTCACCATGTGTAACAGAACTTCCTAAAGTTACGTTTCAATGTTCCCTATCCCCAGGAACACTGAAATTCACGAAACTGAATTATTTTCTCTGCTCTAAAAGCAAAGGGAATCCTTATTTATTAATTAAACATGTGGCATTTTAAAAATCAAAGCCAAAATTGTTCTCTCTCTTATTTTCATACAAAATTTCTTTATGAGGTTTATTCAGTACAAATTCAATTCACTTTAATTAGATATTCTATCTTATCTATTAATGCCATTTCAAAATGAGATTTTGAAATGAACCACATCACTAACCAGATTATTTTTTCCTGATTCAGTATATTGTATTTTTCATAAGAATGAAATTAGATTAAAAACAGATATTAATTGTGATGGCATGATATTATGAAAAAAACTGAAGTTCCGTTTCAAACAACATAATAAAATCTACTTATACAGTTTGTAATTACAGCAGGAAAAATATCCTATAATGACATAAACAGTAGCTTTTAATAGGGCTACAATATATAATCTTTCAAAAAGTTATTCATCATGTTAATCACTAAAATCAAAAGAAATAATTTCAGTGATTTTTAATATCATTTTTCAAAAGGTTAACTATTCCCATAGAAGAAAATGTTTTATAAAATATGTTGTCATTGCTCACTATGTGCAGACCACAAACATGCAAATTAAAGCACGAACAATTTTTTTTAGGCAACGTTTGATGGGCCACTTCTAAGCTGACAGAGATGGCATTATTAGCGCTGGATACCTGAACCTGAATGCGGCAGGTTTTCAATTTTTCAGATAACTGTTAACACAGAAATAAACAAAAGCTCATTATTAGATATATGATGTATGTATGTCCCTTTAAAATCTGAAACAAGTAAGATTATTGCCTCTGTGGCAGGATCAATGGAAAAGTATTTGCTTCATGAAAGGCTGCTGTCACAATTCCAGTGTAGCTTTGTCTAAGATACAAATCAGGTGAAAAAATTACAAAAGCAGTTCACAGATGATATATAAGGAAGAAATTCTTCACAGTGTGGGTGGTAAGGCACTGGAACAGGTTGCCCAGAGAAGCTGTGCATGCCCCATCCCTGGAAGTGCTCAAGGCCAGGCTGGATGGGGCTTTGGGCAACTTGCTCTGGTGAGAGGTGTCCCTGCCCATGGCAGTGGGGTTGGAACTGGATGGTCTTTAAGGTCCCTTCCAACCCAAACTGTTCTATGATTCTGTGAATCTATTATTATTTTGGATTTCAAAGTGTTTTGTGATAGCTTTTCAGCTCTGCTACTAACCAGAACAGAAATCAGACATATTAACATAAGCATTAAAAAAAAAAAAGAATTGTATTTCAAATTTCCCATCAGCTGGGGGAAAAAAAATGGTGAGAGAATTGCCAAAGCTTAAATGAATGGAACAAAGACTAACCAGTTTCAAAAAATATTAACCTGATGCTCACTACATACAATACCATCTATGCTAATTCACCCTGTAATTATTACACTTAGTTTCTGTTTGGTAAGCTTTGAGTGTGCAATACTGACTTACTTACACTGCTTTTCTTCTAAACAACACAAAGCTTACAGGGATATACAAAACAAATCTGGCAGCTATATTTTTTCATCAGTTTAATTTAGCCAGCTAACATCACTGAAGCATTTATTATTTTCTAGTGTATTGCTGTTCAAGGTCATTGAGGCCTGGATGACTAGCAATGGGATGAAAAGAAATCTTCTGGAAGCAGGTACGAACATACACTCAGCAAGTTCCTACATGGTTTGAAGAATGAGTAATAAATTCAGAGTCAAGGATAGGGGCTCTTCTTTTGAAAGTGCAGCTAGCTTCATGGAATCGAGTAATTTGACAGCAATGAGCTTCCTTTTGCAAGTATGCATGCAATTATGTTCCCACCTCTGCAAAGTGACATACAAGTGACAACAAAATAAGTAATGAAATGATGTATCCAGTCTTTACCAGTGAAAAGTCATCCTCAAGAGCAAACATATTTTGGTTGCCAAATCCAAAATGTAAAATCTTAGTGCATCTGAGGTAGCACTGCTTTTAACCAGACTTATTTTTTAAGACTCAACAGAAGCTTTAGCAATGATACACAAGTGGATGACTCATCCTCCTTTCTAAAGTGTCACAAACCTTAACTGAACTCATTGCATTTTCTGGCAAACACACATAGTCACCATCATCACGCTACACTGAATGGTTAAATCAAATATTTATTTTCTTTCATTATTGCCATTTAAAGCTGTAGCACTGGTAAAATCCATGCAACCACATTTGAGCTGATTAGTGATCATTTTCACCTAGTGAAAAAGGGAATCTGATATTTATCTTGTGCAGAATGGAGTTACTCCGTTAAGCGCCAAAGGGACTATGCTTGTACTTGGTGTCCTGTGTTGAAGCCCAGCAGAGCTGGAGGGCATACTGCACATTTATTACAACCAAGAACTGTTCAGGGAATTCTCCTACATCCACCGTACTTTTTCTCAACAAGCTTGTTTGCAGTAATAGGGACATTTAATTTAAATTGCATGCTTAAAAAAAGCAAGTATTCCGTCTCTGCTTGAGCTCAAGTAGGAGTCTAAAATGAGTTCTTCCACTTTTTTCTCATCTGGAGAAGTAAAGCATAGTTCTACAATCTTCCCACAGAAACTACACAGTTAACTAAGAAGGTAAAACTTTATACTATATTTCATAGTTTGCCTTAAAAATTCTATACAAGTGTTGTGGTTTAGCCCGGCTGGCAGCCAAACACCACACAGCCATTCGCTCACCCTCCCCACTCCCTCTCCGGGATGGGGGAGAGAAACGGGAAAGTGAAGTCTGTGAGTTGAGATAAAGACAGTTTATTAAGACAGGGAAAAGAATAACAATAATAATAATAATAATAATAATAATAATAATAATAATAATAATAATAATATTAATAGTAATAATGTGTACGAAATAAGTGATGCACAATGCAATTGCTCACCACCCATTGACCGATGTCCAGCCTATCCCCGAGCAGCCGGCCCCCCCCTCCACCCCGGCTAGCCACCCCTATATTTTGTTCAGCATGACGTCAGATGGTATGGAATACCCCTTTGGCCAGTTTGGGTCAGCAGCAAGAAAACAGCATTTAAAAGGGAGATGGCAGAACACTTAAGACACAATGAAACAGCTAGAAATCAGGATATTCAAAGACAACTTCTATTTATTTTGACAAATTCAGATGTAGGTGTATGGCAGTCTGCTAGTCCATCAACAACAGTCTCCACGGGATGAGCTGTGAGTGTGGCATTACCTTTAGAGGCTACAATACACCTGCTCTCAGTGACATGCAGTTCCCTCATTTCACAACCATTCTACTTTTTACTGTACCTCAGCGATGAGGTCAAATTTCAGATTTTATAAATTGCTGCAAACCTATTATACCTGGAATTCACATTACCCAGTGACCTGTGGCCAAGACTCTAGCACTCTTTAAAACTTACATTTTTATTCTCCCACACTGCTACCGGTACTGTGATTAGATATGCCCAAGAAGTGGGGAAGAAAATAAAGGTTTATTTGTATCTTTTGTTTATAGGTTTGTTTGTTTGTCTTCTGTTGGAGTGTTCCTAGTGTAAATGGTGTAATTTATGCAGTTAACCTATGTAATATGTAGCTTTCTTACATTGAAAATTATACAAATTTTCCATTTTCCATTTTCATTCATTACATGTAATCAAATCATATGCAATTCTTCACATAAATTAAATTATAAATACTCACAATATCAAAAGGCATTTTGACTAGATACTGAATTGGCATTTTTATCAATATTACAGCTCTGAACATAATTGTTGGCAATAATGTTTAATACTTTTTTTACATTCAACATAGGTATAACTAGTTGCAATGGCTTGGCTACTGGCAGGTAGCATGCATATGTACTTCAAATAACCACAGATAATGATGGGAAACTCAGTGAAATTGATTGGCATATGCTGCTTTTGTAATGTCTGCCAACAAATCAGCCAGATTCCCAAGGAATTTAGGTACCTATTTGCATTTGTGAATCTGGATCCTGTTTACAGTTCATTAAAGTAACACTATGAGCTGAATCTCTCCTTAAAACCAGTCATTAAAAATTGACTGAAGTACAGTGAAAAATAAAAAAATAATGAGACATTGGTTTGCATTTTAGTTGCATTTTTTGTGTTTAATAATAGCTCATGATAAAATTATTTTTTGCTTCAGAAATTTGTGCATCTTTTTACTGGATTATACTACCTATTGTGCCTATCGTTTAGCTACTTTGAAAATATATTTAGTACTGATAACATAAGGTTTAATTCTAATCCAAATCGTAATAACTGTTTTCTTGGCACTCATAAAAATAGTACAGCTAAGATAGCAGCACCTGGCCTGCAGCTATGCACAGATGACAGAGATGACTGGCAACTGGTCTACAAACACACAACACCAGCCTGAAGATAACAGAATAAACCACCATTCAAGAGGTACCACCCAACTGAACGAGGGAGAACAGATTATTTCTGACATATCCTTTGGAAATAATCCTTTGGACCTGACAGGTTTTGACCCATGAAAAAACATACACAAACACCAGAGATACACAACGCAGCTTGGAGAAGACAGTTTTGGCCTCCTGTCGCGAAATGCTGTCACGTACAGTTCGGTCTCTGAGACTGACCTCCATGAAGTGTGCAGCCATCAGGGCTAACAATGCATCATGAATATCATTGTATCATATACCTAAGGCTTGAGTAAGAGCAGATCAGTGCTCGGCTCTTGGTTATTGACATATTGATTGCTTAGTAGCTGAAAATAAATGAATGCAGCCTTAAATTTTGAAATTTGCCTGGTGTTTTAGTCTCCCAGAATACCCCTCTTTCAAGGGGCCCACAAATCCAATAACTACCACAAGACATTAGAGTCATGGGTTTTGGCAGTGAAGAGGAATAACCTGCAACAGCTGATTGAAAGTCCAAAGGCAAAAGAAAAAGACAGTTTTTTAGACATACACATATGCACTGCAAGTCTTAACATCTTTGAAAACTAGCACCAATTTCTGAAACTGGGAAAAAAAGAATTACCAAATGTGTTCTTGAATAGATCGGTCAAGGGATTGTAAGAGGAAAGACAAAGGACAATTCCATGTTTCCTTTTAAGAGTCAAGTCCAACAATTTACTGAAAGAAATGGAGTCTGTGCTTTGACATGAATGCGTCTTAGAAAACAAAACAAAACAACACAACACAACACAACAGAAGTTGCATTTTTATTTAGAATTCTGGGCAACGTGACCTACCGTAGATGGCACTACATTTCCACTGTAATCTGACTATGCAACCAGTACTACTGGTGTTGTGAAAACTCTGCTTTGAGTCACAGAAGTCCCTAGACCTTAACTGCTCCAGGTACATGACGAGGTCCCTCTGTTGCACAGGCACCCTGTTTGGCTTGCCTGCATGAGGTTTCCAATGACTGGACCTGAGAAGCTTGCTGGGCCACACAGCATTTCTGCTAGCTTTAATGAAGAAGTAAACATTATGTCTGACTTGGCATGTTCTTTGCAGAATTATGGGGCCTTTGGGAGGTAGCCATGCAAATGTCAGCACAATACATGGACTGTGTCTGGACACAATTATGGAATATTGAGAGAAAGCAGGTTACACAATGTATGGCTTTATGCAGTTCATGATGTTTAACCTCAACTACTGCTATGCATGTTAATCAGATATTCAGTCTCCAGTCCACATCAGTGCTAATTAGAACGTATTATTTACTGTAGAGTGTAGGCTTGCACAGGCAACTGCCTGACATTAATTATTCTTTGAATGCTGGATTTTAAACCAAAAATGGTAAAAAATGTATGAATAATGTAGGTTTTGTTCAGTGTCACACAGTGTTAAATCAATGAGGACTATAATAAGCCTTTATTCAGAGATACTTACAAAATAAAGAACTCTTTTGCTGGAGTTTTTTATTGCTTCCCAATTTTGCTGTTGCCCTGAAAGCTAGGAAACTTTTTAAACAAGATATAGGAAATGTAGCTATTTTGCTCCTACTAAATGACATAAGCCCCAAAGAATGATAGAGGTTGTAGATGATATCTTCAGATTTTCACTTCTCCTAGAACAGAATCTAATTTGGGGCAGATTCTGAAGTATTTACAGCAGTTCTTGTTTATTTATTTATTTTGAGAGAGATAGTTCTGGCACTTCCACTTTAAAACTCTTCCACAGCACTGGAACAGCCTGAGTGGAAGTCTGATGCTAGAGGGAGTTCTGCTATGGAACCCAGGGAGCCCACAATTAAATTTTCAACAGACTACACACTCTGATAATAGTTTGAAATCCCACAAATATGCTTTTGTTGTCCTATCAAATTGACAAGTGGGAGAAACGGGGACAAAGCTTGCTGAATCTCAAACATCCTCACTTCACTGAACTTTTGGATGCTGTAGTTCTAAACAAATCCTGTGAAAACCTGAATGGAAACATTTAAACTCAATACTCAATATTTTTCTGTTCTAATAAAAACAATACGAATTTGTGTAATGACAAATCAGAATTAATTTCTGGAATGCATAAAAATAATTTTAAATGCAATAATTAAAAGAGAAAAATGAGATGATTAAGAATGTTTTAGCATAAATATGATTGTTTCCTGTTTTAAAATCCTGACATTTAATTGCTTTTAATTAGCTCAAATGAATGTACAATAAATTGAAAAGACATCATTAATCATGTGCATTTCAAAACTTAAGAGATGTTTTGACTAATAACTTGCTATTCAGTTACTCTGAGCCCTATGCTTGTTGGTTCACTGACAATTCAGAACAACTAGCTGTCTAGAGAGCCCCACGAAAAAGTAACTGACTGCCTTTGAGTTGACTGCAAATCATTTAAAACTCATACATTTAAATGCATGGGAACCAAACCTTTTGCAATAATCTACTTTACGGTATTTAAGTCCTCCTTAAAGGGACTATAACATTTATGACTAAAGCTCACAATTTTCAAGAGGGAATGCCCCATATGTGCTGCCTTGGCTAAAAAAATAATGGTGGATATATTTCTACCTGGCTAACTATAAGAGCATATAGTGCTCCAAACTCTTAGAGTATCTTTCTCTACACAGCTAAGTATAATCTCAAGACCTCTTTAATGTCCATGTGGTTTTATATCCACACAGAAAGCATGCTAAGGCTCACTTCACTGAAAGTGTAAAGTGGACATCTTAGCAATACAAAAGAATAGAATTACTGTTCTGTAACACAGCATGTAAATCTCATGCCATAGGTTAATAGAGTAACAGTGCTTCAACCAGGGTCTTGGGGAGTAAGGAACGTGTCAGAAATGTGAAGGTCAATTGCAACTCCTGCAGAGGTGACCTTAAGTTCCTGAGAGAATTGAACAAGACAAATAGCATCACGAGACAAGTAATAGCATTACTACATTAGTCTTGAGGAATGCAGATTTCACCTTGTTCAGGGATTCTTGGAGATATTCAAGACTTGACTGGACAAAGAAATAAGCAACCTGATCGAAGCTGACCCTGTTCTGAGCTCCAGAGGTCCCTTCTAACCACAACACGGTTCTATGATCTTAGTCCTTTTTTGACAGAATTATTTTAAGTGCTGCATGCTGCCTATAAAATAAATCAGGTTCCTAACCTCTATGTAATGGGAACATGTTTCTTGGTGCAAGACTGTGAATGCATTATACAGTAAAGACTTTTTTTTTTTTTTTTAATAAAAATTCTATTAAAGTTTCAGTTTCACTTGAATAATTGTTACAAGCCCTGATCTTGGGGCTGGAATATTTCAGATTGATGATCATAGAAGTAAGCCAAAGGTCTTTCTACATGTAGAAAATATCAGTCTTCAATTATCCTTAATATTTTTACATGGATAAATAATTGATATGGCTATACACAAGTAAGTTATCAGGAGAAAACGTTTTAGCATTGTTCTCAAATAAATAGAAAATTAATAAAGTGGAATGAAGAAGGGGGAATATACAGGCCTGAGAACTCTTAAGGCAATTCTAAATGTAAAGAGAAGTATGAGACCATCTGGTTTCACTTTTTACAAAAGAACTATTCTAACAACCTCAAAATATAAGTCCTTTTTAGTACCAGAACTAGTTCTAAAACATTTTAGTATTATTTCTCCTATGTGTGAAGCATTAGTTTGCCTCCAAGCTACAAACAAGTGAATTAAATTCATGAATAATTAAAACAGGCTTCTATTTTGTCATAAGTCAAATCCTACTTTTGTTGGTAGACCGTGCTTTGCACCAAATTACCTCTAAGGAAAGCAGAAACTCACAAAGAAATGCAGCTCACAGGGCCAGATGCACACATTGCTCTGCCAGGTTGCGTACTCCAAAGTAAGACAGAAAGGCCCAAACCAGTGGAACTGGGTTGTGTTTACAACTGGAGCTGTTTAGCCACCCTTCTGCAAGTGAAAAGGTAAGTTGCTGAGGGCTGGAGTATTCTTTAAAAGATCTGTGGAGTCCTAAGTGATGTGAAGAGTGAACAGTGGTTACCTGCCACAGCTCCAGTTACTAACAGAAGGTGGGGAGTCATGGGGAGTCAAGAGGCTAGCAGGTGGCAGAAGGAAGTGTTTCATCAGCCAGTATTCAGCAAAGCTGCAAAAACCCTTGCCAGCAAAAGGTTGCAGATGCTGACGTTGACATGAAATTGTAAGGAGTTGCTAAGCAAGTTCACCAAAGAGCAGTTATTCCTCCATTAATGCTAAAGGTTATTAAGCCCCAAACCCCTTGGGATCAGAACGTCTGTGAGTTGCAATTGTTGGAGACTGCAAGGTTGCTGAAAGAAACAAATCATGATATATTTGCTCTACTGATATATTTGTCTTTAATCTTCTGCTTTTGGACACTGCCAGAGACAGGATATGACCTCTGTCACTCAGTGACCTTTGTTTTTACCCTAGGGCTTTTCTATATTTGTAAAGGATTTTTCTATGTTTGTAATGAAACCAGCAGCTGTCCGTACTTTTTAGCTACGGGACCTGACCTGTTTTTGGCAAGGTTACTTCCATGTACTTAACATTACTGTCTACGGCCTTACATTTAGGTACTATATGTACCTTTTCAGTATGCAAATTCCAGGGCCCCAACAAAATCCATCGTGAAAACTGTATTCAGTTTGACAAACATCTGTCCTGCCAGAACTTCAAACATTACCAAATTCCTTCTAATTTATGAACAGCTTTTCCAAACAAGAAGTTGTAAAAAATTATCTTATTTGGAGTTTTTGTGAACATCGGTGGTTTTCAAACAGGCAAACAATTGTAAATAACTGCTAAATCTCTAATAACATACCGTACTACCTCATGTTAACATTCTACAGTTATTTTGCTTTGTGGAGCCAAGATTTCTAAATGTATGTGATTTAAGAACATAGTCCTTAAAACAAAACAAAACAAACAACAAACAATCAAACGTAATCTTAGCTTACTAAATATGAAACTGTGTAAAAGGAAAATGATATCTTGGAATCTGGGTATTCACAAATATTTAATGCCAAAACTCTCAGAAATGATAAATATGAACATTTGCATATTCATTTGAAAATATATTACTGTCCACTAAAGTACTATGCCACCCTCTTTCTTGACAGTGGGATCTTAAAACTTTCACAGAATCACAGAATTGAAGGGGTTGGAAGGGACCTCGAAAGATCATCAGGTCCAACCCCCCTGCCAAAGCAGGTTCCTTAGAGCAGGCTGCCCACGTAGGCGTCCAGATGGGCCTTGAATATCTGCAGAGAAGGAGACTCCACAACCTCCCTGGGCAGCCTGTTCCAGTGTGAAAAAACTTTAAGTATTAAGTAGTATTAAGTATTAAAAACTTTAAGTATTAAGTAGTTGAAAATTATAAACAGAGGAAGTACTAAGTTGTCTGTGCAACCTCTCTTACCCTGAAATTGTCTCAGATATGGTATCTGAAATATCTGCTCTATTCAGTAATCATTCAGAGACAAAGAGGCTAGGAGGAGGTTTGTTTCATTCACCGTATGAGTTCTCACAAATTAGTATTACCCATTATGAGGCTTTGAAGGATATAATTATAAATTCCAACTGTTTGTGCCAAGGCCTCTTGAAGATAAACTTCCTCACAGCTACTAATTGGCAATATCAAAGTGCTTCTGAAGAAAGCAATCTAACTACTTTTACACAAAAACTTCCTCATCCTCAAGAACCCACCTACATATAACAGTGCTTACAAAACAATAGCAAAGGAATATATAGCCTGCTATTATTTTATTTTATTTTATTTTGTTTTGTTTTGTTTTGTTTTATTTTATTGTAAGAAAGAGCCCACCAACAAGCTATACAGCCAAACAAATGTGGCAGAGACAAAGGAATGAAAGCCAGTCTGAATTGTTTGGAAAACAAGATCTCCTGGGGACAGTATGATACCTTTCTGACTGATCAATCAACTAGGACTGGAAGAGGAGTTTACAGGTAAGGGTAGCTCCGGCTTTTATTAGTATTGGCAGTTGCTAGTATTCCTTTGGAATAGTGAAATACAGGACTTGAGTCAAAAAATACAACCCTATTTTACTATGCTCAGAACAAGGACCCAAGAACAAGTGGTGATGGTCTTGAAAAGCCCACAATCCAATTTAAAATAACGTGAGTTTCTCACTGACTTGCTTAGTCTGATGAAAATATAGGTTCCTGAAAGCCAAGCTTTGGCATTATTTTCCTCTTGGCACTGAGAACTCTACAATTAAGAGGTACACTGTGATGGTGATGATGGCTGCAAGTCAGATGCATCAAGGATCCTATCTCAATAACCTTAGG
This sequence comes from Cygnus olor, assembly GCF_009769625.2. NCBI lineage: Eukaryota > Metazoa > Chordata > Aves > Anseriformes > Anatidae > Cygnus > Cygnus olor. The sequence continues at coordinate 121,228,954 of NC_049169.1, read as the reverse complement.
AAATCAGGGTATTTTCTCTTGGACAGGAACTCACTGCAGTTTCAAGTCACAAGTTTGTAGAAAATACCTGTAGAAGAATAGTTTTTTTTTTTTTTTTTTTAATGCACTTGCAGTATTTCAGTCAGATCTGAAGACAGCAATACTGTCTCACAGATTTCCTCTCATATTTTGTACGGAAACTCACAGACCACATAACATTTCAGCTCTGCAAAGCACAATACACTTGTTTAACCACACAATTTCCCATAGAGGAAAAGCTGCACATGCCTTTACAATGAGACATTCTAACAAATGTTATTTTTCTGCTTGATAGGCTAAATAATGTCAAGTTTTTATACTAGTTTCAGTAGTAAGGGCATATCATAAGCTTCCTTTCTGTCTTTACATTGATTCTGTCTTAAGTCCTCTCTGATGTAGTCTGCAACCCACAGCTACTTCATCATGCCCTAACAACACAACAGAAATTGAGTTCAGTGCACAGACATATTAGATGTTGTTCACTTCTCTCCTTTTTTGTTTCAGTATTTTATTTTATGAGTCTTTTTTTTTTTTTGACTGAAGAGTGTGCTCATACTATTTTTATGGGATAGAAAAGATTAATACAGATACAAACTACAGCCTGAAATGCCATTTCTGGTCTGTATTCTGGTTTGTAACAAGCTATTTTTCCAAATGCTTGTTAACTTCTTAGTAATGTTCGTAAGAGAGGAGAGTATTTTCCCATTCATCAGTTTACTGAGGGTAGATTCAGAGCAATGATGGATTAAATAAAAAATCAAACTACCCAAGAATTCCACTAATATTTCTTTACCTGAAATTCCCATTTTCATGGTTAGACATTGAAATGCAGATAATACCTACTTATATCTTAAATACAGCTTTAAGACCCATCAGGGTCTATTCTAGCAGAACATAGGTGTACACCTCAGATGCACTAAAAGCCTTCTTGGGACATCAACATCTGTAGTGTGCATTAAAGGACCACTAAAACACATCCCAGACAGTCCTAATAGCATTATAATATATCTGCTTACAGGCAAAGTAGGTTAAACACACACAAAACTACACTTCTTAACTGGAGTCAATTCTTTTATAACTTAAAAATAACATATTATCTATTCAGGTCAAGTTTCAGTTTTTAAGTGGAAAGCGAAATCTCCCCTTCTTCCTACATATTGCTCTTTTGAAGATAACACCTGACCCAATCTCACATTCTTTACTTCAAGATCATGATGGCCTTAATCTGTAAAGCACATAACAAACTCTGTATATGTCTGGGCACCATAGTATCATTTCTGTGTCCCTAGCAGAATTAAAGGTCTAAAAGCAGCCGTATATGTGGTTCTCAGGCAGAGGATTATATGTGTAAACTGGAGATGCAGCTGAGCTTTGGAGTCCCATCCTGCTACAGCTGGGGATGCAAATAATTCAAAAGCCCCACACTAATGTCCTCTTCCACCACACTTGCCATAGCCTGGTCCCTGGAGCCAGGATTGAGCTGCCCAAGCACTTTGGCAGCTCAAAATCAATCTGACAGCCTGATTGTAGACAGTAGAAATATGAAATGAAGAAATAAAAAATAACAGCAGATCTGCAGATAGAAGAAAAACATTTGGGGCTACCATGAAAAGTGGGAGGGGAAAGAGATGTGTGTACAAAACCAAAATGATTGCATGCTGTAGAATTTTACAGTCTTTGAAATCTGAGTATTTCCAGGGTTTTTAAAATGAGAAGAGTGTTTCTGGATCTTTTTTTTTTTTTTTTTCTTTCAATATCTGCTGAAATTCTTACAAAATGATGCACTTTTTAAACCTCCGAATAGTTTTTCTTCCTCTGTTCTCATTTGTGACAGCAGTTTATGAAGCAAACATCCATTATATGATTGTTCAGCTTTCCAGTAATTCAAAATGCTTTAAAATTACTTCTGTGCAAAACTGGGTGGTGATTAGACTTTTAAGTTTAGGCCTTAAAATACTCAGCAAATGGAAACATTGAATATTTTGGACTAGGTGATAGAAAGGCATATTCTCTATTGTCTAGATAAATCAAATACCAATCACAAACGTGAAAACTTTCCTAGAAAAAAAAATCTGTCAACCTGCTTCTATCTCACTGTTATGCATCTACTTCACTGCAGTATTTTTAATGAAATATTGAAGGGCTTTAACTAAAAAAGTCAAACACTGTTTCCTGATGTCTTCACAACACTCTTGGGTTTGTTCACCAGGTCATAATGTGCTGAGTAACCAGCCAGAACTGCTTTTCTTGCCATTCTAAAAATGTTTTGTTGTTACTTGGTCTTTTCTAGTGGTGGGGGCAGGAGATGGGGCAAGTAAAGAAGACAACTACAGGGAATTGAGGTAGCAAAAGTGATTAAGCTTAAGTCCTTTTTAGTCCATTTCTTGTACAATGTATGCTTAAAAAGATCCTTTGGACCTACACACTGTACTTCTTGCAGACTCTGTACTACTTAACAACAAAACCCTGTACTTACAAAGCACAGGCCACTGTGTTCTGTATCATTTCTTGAACAATGAACTTTTATCATTTTCTCTTTTAAAATAACTTTTTCAAGTCTTTCAATTTCTAGGTTTAAATCTGGCATTCGATGTTGGATTTCTTCTTATAGGGTAGCAGGAAAAGATGTTGGAAGGGTTTCAGCTTAGTCTTAATACAAATTCATGTTCTTCTGAGGTATTTAGATTGAACCCTGTCAGTGCTTAATATTGTAAAGGTCCTTAATGAAGCAATGCAGTGACTCTGGAAACTGCTTTTGCACAACTATGTAGCCTGGATACAAGGACTTAGCTTCATTAATTCAAATATTAAGCGTTCTTTCATATTTTAATGGAAACATATCCAAAAGAATGGAATCAATAGGATTTATTTTAGTAAGTTGCGTCATTGGCATTGGTAGAGCTCATAGGCAATCAGTGAGCAAACACACCACTGACACTATTTTCAAAGATTGCAGTAATGGTATAACTCAAAAATCTGTGTTGGAAACACAGCTGAGTCTCAGGCACAATCTTTGCTGAAAGCCCTGTGATACTGATACTGCACATGGGTTCAGAAGAAAAAAGGAAAAGAAGAAAAGAAAAAAAAAAAGAAAAAAAGATTTCTGAGAGTTCCAGGGACAGACCGTACACTGCTTCATGACACAGCTATGAAGGCCCTTCCCATAAAGATCCCAAATGATTCATTAGACCATGTTAGAAAATTGCGTGAAAAGAAAATGGAAACATTTCAGCCAAGAATCTGTTTTAAAGTCCAGAAAGGGTTATGAAAATAGAAATGAGACTAGAACCAATGTTATCTTTCTTTATAACTGGAACATAGGCACAGGAGTCACAGTATCCAGCTAGCATCTTGAAGCTGCAGCAGATGCTCCAGATTGCTCAGAGTAAGGATGATTTAAGTTAATTTGCAATACTTGCCAAGAGGCATTTTCTTTCTTTTCATTTTGGTACATGAATCATCTTGAGCACATACTCAAATACTGTTCATTATGTAGGTTGAATAAAACTAAGCCATCCACCAAGCAATTAGTAAAGTTTAGATTTATTTTTTTTCCAATTATTTTCTCTTATACCACAGAAAGGCTATATTCAGCTTAATGTTGCCAATATAATATCCAGTTCCATATCCTTACATATTGTAGTGGGTTTACATGGCAAGGTTTTGGTAGCAGGGGGCCATAGGGGTGGCTTCTGTGAGAAGAATCTAGAAGTTGCCCCATGTTTGGTAAGGGCCCCACTGCTGACCAGAGCTGAGCCAGTAACTGATGTTGTTTTGCGCCTCTGTGAGAACATATTTAAGACAGGGAAAAAAACACTGCGCCACACAGCAGCTGGGAGAGTGAGAGGAGTGAGGAACAGCCTTGCAGGTGCCAAGGTCAGTGAAGAAGGAGGGGGAGAGGTGCTCCAGGCGCCGGAGCAGAAGTTCCCTGCGGCCTGTGGCGAGGACCATGGTGAAGCAGGCTGTCCCCCTGCAGCCCATGGAGTACCACGGTGGAGCAGGTGGACCTGCACCGATGGAGACTGCGGCCTGTGGAAGGCCCCTGCTGGAGCAGATTCCGGGCCAGACCTGTAGCCCATGGAGAGGAGACCATACAGGAGCAGGTGACCTGGCAGGAGCTGCTGCCCATGGGGGATCCAGGTTGGAGCAGTTCGCTCCTGAGGGATGGACCCCGTGGTACGGACCCATATCTGGAGCAGTTCTTGAAGAGCTGCTGCCTGTGGGCAGCCCACGCTGGATCAGTTCAGCAAGGACTGCATCCCGTGGGAGGGACCCACAGCACAGGGGACGAGAGTGACCGAGAAGGAGCAGCGGCGAAGAAGCGCTATAGACTGACCAAAACCCCCATTCCCCCGTTCCCCTGCACTGCTCAGGGGGAGGAGGTGGAAGAGGGTGGATGGGGGGGGAAGGTGCTTTTGGTTTCTTTCGTTTGTTTCTCACTTCTCTAGCTTGTTAGTAATAGGTAATAAACCTTACTATCTCCCTACGCTGAGTCTGTTTTGCCCGTCACGATAATTACTGTGCGATCTCCTCGTCCTTATCTCAACCCTTGAGCCCTTTTCATCGTATTTTCTCCCCGTTCCTCTTCGAGGAGGGGGAGTGAGAGCGCGGTTGTGGTGGAGCTCGGCTGCCCACCTGAGTAAAACCACCACACATATGCATTTCAGTTACCATCTGAACAAGCTATTTGGTTGTATGAAATTATATCTTATATTCTAAGATGACAAATTCTCCATCCATCCATCTTCCTGTACAATAGATGGTTTACCAAAGATTTTTTCAGCAGAGCATTGAACCCTCAGACAATGAGACAAAAAATGGGTATTTTGGTAACAATCTTTCTTAGCTCACAGCAGTGAAATCCTCAGGTTGTAAGAATTACAAATTTAGTCTTTTCTTAAGTGACTGTTTTGTCAACACATGGACACAAATATTTGTATTATCATTTCTGAAGGCTTATAGAAAAGTCAGTTTTTAATGGGTACACTTACTCCATACAGAATCAATAATCTCCTCTTGCTGACTACTTTGCACCAGTTTCAGTCATCCAGTTGATATGCTATGTACTCCCTCTTAATTTTAAAGTCTTTAATAACATGGTATTAAAATATCTCACATTAAGTTGATGTTTCTACAATTTAACAAATGCATCTAAACCAATATTTTCAAAAATTGGAAGAGTGAATTGGTCCTGCACTAATATTTCACCTGCCAAGTTTCCACACACATCAATTTAAATGTCTGGATTATAATCAGAGCTCTCTGGAAAAAATAATGACAGAATACCATTTAGTAGAAAAACTGTCATTATGCCAGTTTTCTCAAATATTAAGCTACCAAGAGCACCTTAGGGATGACTCCTGCCTTAGCAATAAGAAAAAAAGAGACAACTGTGTGTCTATACATAATATCTATATAATATATATTTATAATTTATTTAGGTTTATATTATTACATTGTACTTATGTATATTTATTATGTATGATAACCTCTATTTACTTTTATTATTATATCTATAATCTAACTTTTACTGTATGCACCCAAACAGTTGATGATGCTCTTCACAGAGAAAATTCTGCTGATCACATACTCATCACTGAGAAACTAGTAAAGAATCCCCAGTTCAGAGTATACTTACAACATAAATGTTTTTCTGATGTAAGAACAAATTATTCTATGCTGCAGAAATTGCTAGCACAAACCATGGATACAAAAAGCATAAGCCTCAGGGCTGATTTCATCCATATGCCTAGAGAAGCCCTGAGAACAGAAGCAGTTGTTTCAGCAAAACTATAGTTTTTACAAATATTGTTAGAATCACTCAGGAAGAACAGTCTTCTATACTAACACAAACCAGACCTTTGCCAGAGATGTAGAAGACTATTAAAACCCTAGATATGACCTCAGTAATTTCTTTGTCCTTTATACAAAATTAGAAACAATGAGCCTTTGAATGTAGTACCATTAAGCTTAGTGTAAACATCCAACCATGCTGATGGAATGGATCTGAGTATGCGAGTTGTGTTTCAAGGTTAAATAAAAAGAACATATTTTGATTTTATATAACATTTAGCTCATTTATCTTTTTTTTTCCTTATTCTTTGATATCTAAGACAGACATTACATCTCAAAGTTCAGTGAAGGTGAAAGAGGTCTGACTTGCGAGGAGCTAATTATTTCAGGCTCACAGCTACTGTTCCTCTTTTTTTTTTCCTTGAATGCAGTACTACAGACCTGAACATGTTCAGGAGCAGGCACAAAGACAGTTAATTCAGCCTGAGTGTGACAAGCAGTAATGTATGCACGATTATACGCTTACCTAATATTCTTCGTTTAAAATGCACAACACTGGAAGGAAAACACAAAACACTTTGAAAGACAATCAAAGCTATTCATATTTAATACTTCAAACAAGAGGTCTGAAGTGCTGCAGAGGTGACAACATATTACAGAAAATGCCAGTATTTAGGCTTGTCAAATTAAAAAATAATAAGCTCCTAGTTTAGATTTTCTGAAAAGGCAATTAATTGTGAAACTATTTTATAGATGAACTTCGTGCCTCTGTCAGAGCTTAATGAACAAAATTAAGATACGATACATTATTTGTGTGTATTCCAATAAGTAACTGCTGAACCATAAACTGAAGAGCTTTCTGTGATGACTTTTCAGTATAACAAATACTGTAAGTTAGCTCAGATGCTTTATCCATGATCCATTAAGAAGTACAGTGAAAATACCATCATCACTGATCTCCTTATATGCATCATCAGCATGGCCTGTAGGTTTGACTCTCAGTTCTTCAGTGAGAAACCTTCCTTTATTTTGTATAGGGGTAAAAAATAAATAAGTTAAAAAAAAATGTAGTGTCAAACAACGCTCATACAAAAAGATATTTTTGTGTAGTTGTGCATTAAAACAAGTGTTTATGAAGTCTCTAAATACTAATTACATTAACCTTAATAATAGTTTTCATGGCCCAATTTCACTGTAAGAGGCTTTTTCTTGGAAACCAAAGAGACAATAACCTCTTATCAATTGCTACACGAATGAAAAGACTTACAAAATATTTGTAATTCTGTATATAGCTGCTGCATCCCTATATTACTCACAAGCAAGACAGTAAAAGGTTTCTTAGCGCACCAAATTTCACAACAGTAGCAAAAGAATACAGCTATTTCTACTCAACATGCTAGTTCTGCAAATAAAATGCAGGCAAAATAGACATCTCTTAAATATTTTGCCATGAATTTTCTTATAGTAAATTCTGAATGGAAGGAAAAGAAGACTACTTGATTGTACCATGCCTGCAAAGAGTCTTTGTAGAGTTATTTATTGTTCAGCATATGAACTGTTTCTGCCTTTGAAAATATGAAATCACTGTAGATGAAATACACCCACAATCAAATCATTTATATAGTGAAAAACAGTAATAAACTATTTCAAATCTATTCAATCAAACACAAAATAAAATTAAAATAATCTATTAAATTTTTGTCCAAATTTTAGCCTCCACATTGGGAGAATTTCCAATCTAGTTTGTTGGTTTCATGACAAACATTCATTTGACAAACATGTTTTTATATAGCAAGGTTATACTTCCTATACCTAGGAAATATAAACAAATTTATTGTATTTACAAAATGGGAGACAGAAATCAGAAATATGGGAACATTAAAAAAGTACTTATGATTTGCAGTGAAGAAGATCACAGTGCATATGCGGTTCCAACATGGTGCTACATTTAAGAGAGAGTACGATACCTAACTTTATATACAGGACAATATTGAGGAATAATAAAAACTGAATTATGTCTACATTCATTATTATTAACATTATTAGAGGACCACAAAAGACAGATTTATCAGAAGTATAAGGGAACTATTGTCTTCTCTCCTTCATTTGAGCTATGCTCTCCTGGACATTTATAGCAGAAGAGAGACTTTTTAAACCCCACATCTAGACTGCAGCTGCATCCATCTTTAAGCCTCCAAATTCAGTATCCTTTTGGAAAAAAATTACATTGTCACATTGGAAAAGTTTCAGGGAAGTCCTATGACAGCAATACACCTGGAAAACAACATCTGATAATAGCAGATGGAGACAGAAGATATATTTAGTTTATTCAATACAACTCAATATTTCTTGATTCTACTATCTGAATTATTTTCTATATTTAAAGCCTGCAATATCAAACATTGACAGAATACTGTTCTCAAGTGTATAAAGCACTATATATATATATATATATATATATATATAAACTTTCTGAGGGAGGATAAACATGTTCAGCTGTACTTGCACAGCTGTATTTCCCTCAACATATGAAGTATCTCCACTATTCTGAAAGTGAATATTTATGGTAAATATTCTTTAATTTTCTTTTGCTTGTAGTCAGAAATGTATTTCAAGGGCAAAATATTTCTATGCTGGGTTACAGAAAGCATGTGATTTAGTAATTTAGTGATTTTAGTAAGATTTACTACAATTGATGATGTTGCTGCTCTACCATCCTGAACATTTTTGTTTCCAGGTTCTTACTCCATTCAGTGCCATATTTGATACTGTGATTAGAAGAATTTTAAAATCCTTACTCTTAGTTTATTTCTTTCACACTCTCTTATAAGTTTTCTTTACCCACCAGACACATTGCATCTGCAGCGTTCTTGGAATTAGAATGTAGGTATGCATTCATACCTCCATTTTTCATCTCAGTTTGGAAATGTATCAGAGAGACAAAAAAAAATGACATTTCATGTGTCACCATCTTTCATAGTTTGGAACTTTTAAAAGCACTGCTACTTCAGTGAGCCTTGTTGCACATGGAAAGAAGAAACATCAAGAAGATGAGAGATGAGTAAAGAAAGCACTAGACTTTCTGCCTCTGAAGGTATCTGTTGAAAAGAAGCCATCTTATTCATTAGATTATGCAATGCATTAATTTTGGGGCTGTCATATTACATTTCCTACAGATTATTCCTGTGAGGGAGAAAAGGGGTCAGAAAGTAGATTAGTTATTAGAAACTCAGCTAGGGAGAACCTGTTAGTGTCAATCTCTTATGTCAATCAGTGTTTTTTGTTTGTTTGTTTGTTTTTCCATTAAAAAGGGCAAAAATAATAGCCAAGAAAATGGACTAAATGCCACAGAAGGATCAAGAACCACGCATTCTCCAGTAGAGGACAAGGGGATTCAGTAACAAATACGGATTTCTGTCAAATTTTCTTCTTTCTGCAAAAAGAAAATCTGCAGATTTCTAGCATAAAAACAATAAATATTTCAGGCATGCAAAACTGAAAATAAAAACAAAACCCATGAAACTGAGGGTAAGGCAGCCCTTGGTATTTTTTCTTCTTTAATGTTTTAGTATCCTCACAGTATGATAATTTGCAACAAACATTTTTTTCCTTCATGAGAATGTAGGTCTTGGCAGCCAATATTCAGGACTGATATAGGATTACTTCATTGAGATAGCTTTTATTGACCACAAACCTTGCAGTCAGTCAACAAAATTATAATTACAAACTAATAAATGACTTATGGACCAAGTCTAAACATACTTTGATATCAAAACAACTAAAAGCTAATGCCCCCCTATTGAACAGGCCCACCAGCAAGTTTCAAAACTCTCTGTGAGACCTAACACTGTTTTGGGGGTCTCCTCACCATCTGGGGTGCAAGTGTCTTGGTACCTGAACTGGAGCTTCTTGTATGCTCCAAATGAAATCTATTTCAGACCTCCCCAAACCACTCTCTGAGCTGAACCAAGATGCAGTAAATGGGCACCAAGAAATTCCTTAAAACAGTACTGCTACTCCAAGGCAAAATGCTAATGAAGATGTAAACCCAACTGGTGGAATCCTGCTATCCAAATGCTCAATGACTCCCTCAAAGAATTTGAACAGAGTAATGAGGCATGGTTTCCTTCTGCTTAAACTGTATTGCCTTTTCTATAATCATATTTTTCCATTAATTTACCAACTCAAGTTTTTATTATAGTTTCTCTTGGTTTTCTAGAAGTCAAAAAGTGTTATATGACTTTCTGATTCACACCTGAAGCCATTAAAAAATCCACAACTTAGCATCTCATTTACCATCCCATGGTCAATTTAAATTGCACATTACACAGTACACCTAGCAGTCAGTAATTTTACATTTGAATTCCTTTAGAATTCAGGGTGAATACCAATGATTTGGACTGGAAAGACTTGATGTACCATTGCTGATTTATTACTATTAATTTTATCAACTCTGTTATAAAATTTCTTGGTACCTTCTTATTAGAGAAGTCCCCGGATTTGTACCCTGTAGAGAAAGCCCCCTCCAAGCTTTTCGCAGAGAATTCAGAATGGTTCATTAAACATAATCAATTTTCATGACTCAAATGCAATGGACACAATCACTTTCTCAGCTCAGCACTGTATGCTTAGCTTCTCCACTCAGGCTTTACTCCACTGCTTTCTAAAACATTACTGAAGTTCATGAATACCAGATTTTCCTTGGGCTAACTTATAGATAGCACAAAGACAAGCATAGAGATTCTACTGATGTCATCAGAGAGAGGCAGATATCTAGTCCAAATACTGCCATTATACAAAACCATGTTGCTTTTATTACATAGTGGTTTAGCAACACATGAAGTCTTAATTTCTCATCATATTAAAGATCATATATTGTTATTTACAAGTGGATTATATCTGCACAGAAAAATTTAGGGTAATTAAAAAATCTGCTTAGAAATTAAAGGCACAAAATAAAGAATCAACTTTTTTTTTTTTTTTTTTTGTTCAGTAGTATCATAACTAGCAACATCAGCCAAGGAAAAAACAGAAAATTGTAGTTGCTGTTGACAAAACATCAGTTCATATTAATTCACAAGGGGTCAGAAGTGAGCCAGCCAACTTCAGTTAGTGCCAACATGGATGAGTGTTGATGAGTCTGAGTTTGATCTGAAGACAAAGGCATGAAAAAGGTAGCAACTGATTAATAAGAATACTGATACCCTTGTCTATGCAAACAGATTTACGTAAGAGTCATGGCTTTTTGGTGGTGATGTTGGTATCAGTCACATGATGGAAAGGGTTCACAGCACCAGGCTCAGAAGGGTGTACCCTCTCTCAGGTTTGTTTATACTCCCTCCCAAGGAGATATATCCTGTTGAAGCTCAACACTCAAATCATTCTTCCACGCTGGGACTTCATGCAAGGCAGGCTCAGGAACAGACACTCTGTGGTGCCCCTTGCTGAGGCACAGAGGCTCCCGTGCACAGGAGGTGGCAGTGGTGGCCAAATGAGCACGTTCAACACACAGTGCAGGAGACATGGGAATTCTGCCTTTCTAATCTCAAAGCTGGCTGTTTATCTTGGTCTGATCCAAAGAACTGTAATCTCATGTGAGTTACGGAAACTGGCTAAGTATGCTACAACAAAATTTGTGTTTCTAAAATTCACCTGGATATAAATATTTCTGCACTGTAAATCATTGGTAATTTTACTGCAAGTCAGTTACATTAATAAACAATCTATGCTACCAATTTCAGCATTACAAGAAATTTCTGTTAACTCTTTCACACAAAAACTGTCTCTACTTGATCCTTCTCTAAATTTTTTCCCTGTCTTTTCATTCTTACTGCTTTAATCCATGTCAGTTCTCCACTATATGACTGCTTGCTGATAGTTGCCCACCTCCTTCCCACTCCTCCTCAGTCCTTTTTAGACAGTTAATCTATAATGATATTCTAAGTCCCCAGTCAGGATTAAAATTCTCTCACTTCAATAAACACGTAATGAAAAGCATGTAGCAAAAGAAAAAAAAGAAAAAAAAAAGGTGAGGAAAAGTAGAGCGTAGTAACAGTGAAAGAGGTTATATACAAACAGAGCTTCGTTACGAGTGAATCATGGAGTTTTATAAATAGCTCAAGCACATGCAGGAAATAAAACCTTTTTAAATTAGCCCTCTGCCTGTTGATATACTTCAGAATAATGTTGGCCTCAAAATCCCTTAATGCTTTCTAATAATGCACATAAAATTGCATCAAAAATACTAGAAGTTTGTTTAAATAAATCTTAAAAGATTTCAATTTGTACACGCTAGTGGAGTAAATCATGGCTAATGTTAAAGATCTGGGTTGTGTTATTTCTAAAATTATGCAATTAGCCTCCCAGGTCAAACTCAATATCATATAATAACTATTTTTAGCTAGAAAATATCACTTTACATCTACAGTTAATTGGAGTTAATTGGGCCTTCAACATGTGCTAGTATGAAAGGAACAATGTTTTTAATAACAAGGACAGTAAGAAATAGATAAACTGCTAAGAGCAATAAAATGAAACATCCATGTAGCCTGTGAGTGTCCATCCTCATTTCTTTAAACTTTTCATCAAATTACATAGCAGAGAGATGTTTCAGACTGATGTATGAAGTAAAGGTAAAGACTCAGAAAGGATACTTTCAAGCTCTTTAACCTTTCATCATTACTCTTTACTTATTGCAATCAGTGAAATACATGTCAAGTGCTCTAAAGCAGTAAAATCTCATTTGGTAATCAGTGAGGTCAACCAGTCAGTCATCATTCTCCACAAGTACACCCGCAAAGTAACCGTATTGTATGTATAGCAAGTAGCTGGACAAGATGACCGCCAGGAGTCCCTTCCAACCTTAACTGTTCTGGGATATCCAGTCTGAATCATGCTTTCACCTTTTGTAAAGTTCACTTGTCTTCTTGCTCCAGTCCCAAGAAAACAGGACTGTATTTTTAAGAACTAAACAAATTCCTTAAGGAGGAGGAATAAAATATACTCTTTCTAAAGAAAGAGAGAATGGCTAAGTTTCTTCAGCTCTACTTACTGTAATTTATGCAAATTATTTCTTAAGCTAAATATTTAAAAAAGCCTTTAAACAGCTCACTGGAAGAGGCTATGTAATCACCATCACTCAAAGTCTTAAAAATGATATTGACTGTTCAAAAAAATCCCAGAGACTTTAAACAAACTTTTGGGACAAATGCCAAACTAAAGTATGGCAAGACACAAATTAGATGTTTGTCCTTTTATCCTTGCATTTTAAGTCATCCTTTTTTAAAATTCTCTTCAAAAGCTATGGAAGGTAGGATTGCCACTTCTGTCCTCAACAGGGGCATGCAGTTCTACACGCAGCCACATTCAGATTGCCTGTCATTGGGCTTCAGAAGCTGTCCGAACACAGCATGACTTTTATACTATTCCCTTCCACTCCTACCTCCCCACCATACACACACTGCCTTTAAGTATTCTGGATTTGGCAAGTAGAAGGGGCTGGCTTTCATTTTATTATATCATTTTCTCCCTTTGACTACCTTCCAGGTACTGGAGGTTAACCTTAGCTAGGGCAGTACACTGGATGGTGGGGGTGAGTTGGATCTCATCATTGCCCCCAGCTGTTCTCCACATTAACTGGGATGCAAAAATGGTGCAAACTGGACAGAATGTTCAGTGCAAGGAGGTATGTGTATGCATAAGCAAAATCTGTAAACAGCAACACCAATCATGAATTTGAAATGTGTCTGCACAATGGAAGATCAGGAGTGCCAAAACCAATACAGTACAATGGTAAGTAAGTGCAAGCAGAAGAACACTGGAAGAGTACCTAATAAGTTATTGATAACAATAACAATACTGGACTGAATAATTATGCTTTGGTTTTATGTGTTTTATATGAGCAGTCTGTGATGGCTATATACTGAAAAGTAACCCAAGGTAAAAGAAAGGGTAAGCAGAATTCCTGGGTTAGCTAGGGCTTCAGCAGGGGAGAATGATATTGACGTTTCTGCAGATTCATAACATTTTCACTGTTTTTTTTTTTTTTAAATAAAATCACAAAAAAAAAAGAAAAAAAAAAAGTTTTCCAAACTTTCTCTAGCGGCATTACATGCACTAGAAATACAATATGATTTGCCTTCAACAGCGTAAAAATACAAAACCCAAAGGAAAAAAAATAATAATAATAAAAGATTTATGTATAATGATATGTTGCTAAAACCCGTCTCCATGCAAAACACTGACCCTTGCCTATTTTTAAGTTAAAATGCAAAAATGTATATTAGGATGACCAGTCATGTCAATGGAATGTTGTACAGCACCTTGAATGAAAGATATTCTTATCCTGACAGAAAAAAATAATTACCTCCTCCACTGAACCAATTTCGTGTAAACTTTGCCACCAGCTTCCAGTTACATGTTCTACTACCAGCATTTTTTTTCCAGTACAGAGAAGAATACTTTCAGTTAATATCTTTGATAAGTATAGAAACATATATTCCTACAAAGATAAGTTCATCACAAAATACTTTTTGACAGTGATGACACCTACTGTGACACCCTAGAAGTCAGTAATTGAGTTCTAGAATTCCCTGACAAATGAAAGAAAATGTAACCAATATTAAGGTAATTTTACTGGCAAGTGGTTTTCATTGTAAGACTAAGGCCTAAAAGCAGAAAAATTTAGCCGTCAGTTGCCAGAGGCTTAAAAATGTGCACCTTACAGGGTGGTTTTTTGTGGGGGAGGAGGTAGGGGGTTGTTTTTTGAGGTTGTGTTTTTTGTTTGTTTGTAGAGTTGGGTTTGTTTGTTTGTTTGTTTGCCTTTTTTCAGTATTCACTAGTCAGAGGCACACAAGAATGCTTTATGCTTCTCACTACAGCACATTCTGGTCTGATATTATCATTAGTACAGAAAACTTGCTACATAAGATATTCGAGCTCACTTTTAAATTCCTCCAGGCTGGGCTGGGTTTATTATGCACAGTATGTAAAGGTGTTCTTAAACCAACAGCTAAACACTTGGTATGTCAGGATGATTCATGTAGGTGATCAGTTTGTAGCTTCGAAGAAAATTAGTATCATGTAACTACACTTTCTTTTTTCTTCCCTTATATTTTCTGCGTTGTTATATTTTCAGTAACAACTGTGATATGTGTTAAATGAATCTCACGAAAGGAGGAGGTAATTACTGGTTGTTTCTTCAGAGTTGCTATAGTTGAGAACCTCTACTCAACAGCAGTTCTGTTCTGTAGGGATTAGCTATTATACTTAGAAATAATAATAATATTAATAAATAAAAGCTTCAGTGCTGAATTCTTTTCATTATTATTTTGTCAACCATATATTTTACTGAAATTGAATAGTTATTTATAATTACTATTGTAGATTAAGCCGGTTAATATCCTGTCAGTACTTTGATTTCACATTTGTTTTCAGGAATATAGATGTGCATTATTTTTAAGAAGGTTAGAAGAGATGGACAAGTATTTAAATATAAATATTTACATTTATGCTGGCTGTCTTCTTGTCAATTATTTGAAGCTTACCTTTGAAAGCCAGATTTGGCCTCCATGGCCTCTTCACCAAATACTACAGCTTTCTACACAAAATATCATTAAGAGCTGCATTGTAACAGATTGAATAATAAATTACCATATTTTAAGTAAAATCTACTCCTAAACTAAAATATAAAGGTGATTATTTTTCATTTGAAGAATATAAATCCAGATTTGAAGGGCCCGAGTCCTGTGCACAAGGATATTTTTTTTTTTCCTAAAAAATATGCTAATTGTGTTTCATGGTCAAAAGTCAATTAAACTAAAACATCTGATTATTATAGTTCTCCAACTCTTATTCTGGCATTATCATAGAGTTTAAGAAATAGTGAAAACAAGTAATTGCTATTGAAAGAATGAGTAAGTGGGTAGACAGAAAATACTGACCAACTAATTAGATGGTTTTAGAAAGCATTTTGATTATCTTTTGTTCATTAAGTTTGTCAAAATTTCAGTTCTTACTAACGTATACTCCTCATCTGTCTTGTATTTCTAGAAAATCATTGGAGCATAGTTTACTTTTCTGATTTATTTATTATTTTTTTTTAAGAATAGCAGGTCATTAAATGAGGACTATTTATTTATATTTTTTTTACTGTAATTTAAGCAGTAAACACTGTTCGCTGCCAAGAGATTGTGCCACAGCAACTACAAAGACATTTTGGGTTTGTGTAATGGGCTCCAAGTCGGACACACATTTCCATTAAGAAGCAATCCATTAGAAGAGAAGCGTACACAGAGAAAAACAAAACAAAACAAAACAAAAAAACAACTCCTTCATCTCACCTGCATCATAAACACAATCCAAAGCCACTTTTCCCTGACATTGTAAGAAGGCAATCTACAGAAAGATTCAATATTGTCAGAGGTAGCCCAGTCCTGGGGAGCAGTGGTGTTCTGTCCCTAGTTCTAGCAAGTAGTGACAGAGTATGCATTTCTACTAGGCACAGACACTATGACTTTAAAGAGAGAGAGCAGACCCTTTTACAGCACACACACACAACCATCACTTGAGTAAACATGAAAGCAGAGACAGCACAATCCTGTTCTTCCTGTCTCATCAAGACCGAAGGCTGCTAGTCAAATCAATATAAACACACACAATACAGGCCTTTCTGATAGCTGATCTTGGACCAATTTATTCAGTAACTTGCCCTTAGACCCTAGGGGCTGAGGTTTGTGGTCACTGTGACCTACTAGCAGGTAGTCAGCCTTAAATTTCACTACTGTTCACATGTGCACACTCAGAATATAGAGCGCACCTACACAAAAAGATAGAAATCAGATTTCATAAGACTAGGGCAGACAGCTGTGCGGTCTGAGCACAGAGATGAGTGCAGGACTCAGTCAAGTGTACTGACTGGCAAGTTGTTTACACACAGTCAGCCTCTTCCCTTTTTCCTCCAGTGCTACTACCCTGATCCATCTGGATCCTTCCCTTTACCTCCCTTTGGTCCTCTCTCAGAACATCCCATAATAATTTTCAAATATTCCCACAATCCCCTTAAAACATCCCACACAATCCCCAAATTCTTTTCTCTTCTACCTGCATCCCAGTGCCCTATACTATACCCCTTTATGCAGTGAAACCCCTTCATGAGTATGTTTTCCAGATTCCAAGAGTACAGTCTTGTTTGACAGTAAGTGGAGACAATTCATGCTTAAAGGGCAAAGTAATAACTGTTCTCCTTGTGCCAGAAAAGAGGAACTTGAGAACTCTGGGGTGATGACAAAGTGAATTGCACAAATAAAATCCAACATAAAATGGAAAGCGGATTGTGTGAACTCTGGAAGAGAAAGCACGAGGAAAGAGGCGTCTCTGTTGACAAGGAAAGATATTAATTTTCTTGTCAGCTATGCTGTTATTGCAACACAGGGAACAACTGGGGAAGAATGAGTAGATGAAGTATCTAATTCTATTTTGAGTGACTCTGCAAGTAATCATAAGCTGCACTGAGAAACAGTCAATCAAAATCATTGCCTGGAGATTGTTCACCCAAAATATAATATTAGTGAATCTGTAACAGGTCAGTCTGCACATGGCTGACAATAGTAACAATCTTATGGCTCAAGTTTGGAACTTTAAGAGAGAGACAGTAAACATATAACTCCCTAAAATACATTCACACAAATAAAATACCTTAAGGCATTTTTAAACATTTCATACAAATCAAATGTGTGGATTTTTCCTGGTGGCCAAACAAAAAAAAAAACACCACAAAGCAAGACTTACTTTAGTCTCACTAAAGAGGTCAGGACAGTGGAGGTCCAGCTTAGTTATAGTGAAAAATTGTAACAGATGTCAGTGAAAGTTAGCCTGTAAAGAGAGAGCTCTGTGTAAAAGATAAACACAAGCCTGTTATAATTCTGAGAGGCTTAGAACAAATGTAACTCATCAACTTCTTCCATCTAGAAGTATAAATAGAAATTTGTTATAAGCTGTTTACTTTAGTACCAGTACTACAAATCAAATGCTGCAAATACTCTAGCAATAACTAAGGCTGTAGCCTAGCAACTTGTAAGTGAGAAGCTTTCTGCTCATGGATCGAACCTCACTGATGTAATGACCTCAGTGCAAATGGAAACATTTCCAAGATTAAGGCGAGATGAATGTATCAATAAAATAAGTCACAATTTACAACTGCAACTCAGGAATCACATGTAAAATATTATATTTTACTCTATCGCTGCAACAAGCTAAATAGACTTTCAAAACATGGGCCTGTGTATACCTGTGGATTTTCTGCTCCAGCCTTTTTTCCACATGAGATGCTGATGAATACCACAGCACTAAGAGTAAATCTGGGTACTAAAAGAATAAGGTGAGGGCACCTCCAACGTCAATGCCTCTGCTTACTGCTCCAAGCTTAACCAGTGGTTGAAAGGTCAAGGCTGATTATGCACACACTAGGCATAAAAATAACAAAACAAAACAAAAATTGCTATAAATATATGAATAATTGCTATAAATATATGAATATATAAGCATGCATGCATTGATATGATGCTGTAATGAGCGAAATTCTGAGGAGGAAGCAGATGATTCCACTCCAAGGGTACTCATCCCTGGCATTCAGCAGTCTGCATTTTGCTCAAAAAGATTCTAGCAACTACTTCTGGACAGCACAGAGAAAGAATTTTTCATCCTACAACTAGAAAAGTAAGATGAAATGCAAGGTTAGGGATTGAGCTGTCCCTGGTTTACACCAATAGCCACAAACAGCTCACATCCTGACGCTGAAAACTGTGCCATTCCACATGGTCTTAACCAGAGTTTCAATTCACTGTGCAGAGGCACAGAAACATTGGTTTGATAACTAAATTACAAAAATCATATGAACTTCCTACAAGTAATTTCCATTCAAGTAGTAATATGAATTGTCAAAATCATCCAACTTACTTTGACATAAATCGCAGTGAAAGTAAAGAGAGTTCTTTTATCATCCTTACTCATGAATCATTATCTCACAGCAGCTTTAGAAAAATTGAACTTCTTTGGACTGAAATACACTTCCCCTGCCACGTACAAAACCAAAGCATATGGAAGCTTGCCAATTAATTGCATGTAACATATACTACAAAGGGTGACGCAGAATGATGTTGGATAAGAAAGTCTTGCTTATTGTGACTGTGGGCAAATTAATTGCCTTTGACCTACTTATTACTAAGCATTTCAGACATCCCTGTTGAAAAATACCCTTTAACAGTCCCCAAAAGTAACTGTGGATGTTAAAAAAGCTACCTGAGACCAAACTGACTGAAACATACATCCCCACAGATCCCAAACATCAAGCTCCAGATTCAGTGCCATAATCAAGTTAATTTTAATTTGTGTCATTTCCTTTATTGCTGACTGGGGAACAGTAAATTTCAAATTGCTCTACTTTGCTTGTATCTCATTTTAATTTGCAAACAAAATCAGAGGAGAAAGGCCGAGTCTGCCTGCTCAGTGAAAAGCCTTAAGACAGACAGCACATTTTTCATGAAAATATTTATGAGGTACCATTACACACATACCTGACAATGAGTTTTAGAGGAATGCAACAGAAATTATTTCACCCTAGAGATAAACAATAGATCAAAGTTAAGATGCGCATACAGCTGTTCCTAAGTTGGTATTTGCTAAAAGTGAGTTCATTTATTTTGGAGACTTACATTTTCTGATGCCCTGGACGCTGTGTACACCCTGGTAATCATGCCCTCCCCACCCCATCCTAAATTATTTTCCATAAAATCCAAACTTTCATTTTTTTTTTTTCTTAAAAAAGAACATAAAGGTCAATGTGACCTACCTGTTTATTATACGCTTTGATGTATCAGCATTCAGCACAATAAAATCTGTTCTTTTGACTACACTTCAAGGCATTGCTTATTACTAGCATAATTGCAAATGCATTCCTTTTAATTCACTAATTGGATGTTACTTCTGACCAGAATTCTAACAAGAAAATTATCAAATAACCTTTTGAATTCATATTTGCTTTTATGTATACATACTTTTGTTGTTTGAAATGTTTATACCTCCACGTGTTGCTCAATTTCTTATGCTTTATTCTCAATGCTTGGATCAAAAGCAGACATCTCTTTTCCCAACTGCATTACATTTTTTAGCACCTCTCTGGGATTCCCACTAAATTATTCTTAAATTTAAAAATGATTTACTGAAAAACTCTAAATTATTTCTTCCGACATTATTAATATATACTACTGTATTCCTATATTTGATGTTCTTCTTCAGCTGGAACTACAGGTGTCTGAACTTTGACTAACGTCTCCTGAATTTCACCTGAAAGAATTAAACTACGGGAAATACTTTGTAGTGCACACAGAAAACAGGGATACGAAATTCACATGATAAAAATAAGATATATGCTTTGTGTGAACATTTCCTTTTAGTTAAGCAGGAAAAGCTTCACACATGCACACAAAAACCACCTGTTCCTTACCAAATTTCAAAGAATAAAAGCACATACCATGAGGAATGTAACAAAATCATCATTACAACAGTTACATTTGTTATGAAATGCCTGATAGTGTATAAAGATCCCACTCAAAATAATACTCAGATTTTTCACATGAAAACTGTTTAAGAACATGGTAAGGCTCCATTGAAAATTGAATATTTTGTCCTTGATGGGGAAATAGATACCACTCAAAAGTTCATCTCAGATACTTAATGACTTAAATTTTTGCAGAGTACCAGAAATCACAGGATCATAGAATCATTAGGGTTGGAAAAGACCTCCAAGATCATCTGGTCCAACCATCACCCTACCACCAATATCACCCACTAAACCATGTCCCTAAGCACCAGGTCCAACCTTTCCTTGAACGCCCCCAGGGACAGTGACGCTACCACCTCCCTGGGCAACCTGTTCCAATGCCTGACTACTCTTTCTGAGAAGAAATGTCTCCTGATTTGAGACCTAAACCTCCCCTGGTGCAACTAGAGGTCATTCCCTCTAGTCCTATCACTAGTTACCTGTGAGAAGAGGCTGACCCCCAGCTCCCCACACCTTCCTTTCAGGTAGCTCTGGAGAGCAATGTCTCCCCTGAGCGTCCTCTTCTCAAGACTAAACGACCCCAGTTTTTCCTCATCTGCTCCTCATAAGACTTCTGTTCCAGGCCCTTCACCAGCTTTGTAGCCCTTCTCTGGACATGTTCCAGGGCCTCGATGTCCTTCTTGTAGTGAGATGCCCAAAGCTGAACACAGTACTCGAGGTGCGGCCTCACCAGAGCAGAATACAGGGGAACGATCACCTCTCTGGTCCTGCTGGCTACACTATTCCTGATACAAGCCAGGATGCCATTGGCCTTTTTGGCCACCTGGGCACACTGCCAGCTCATGTTCAGGTGAGCATCAATGAGCACCCCCAGATCCTTTTCCTTTGCACAGCTTTCGAGCCATTCTGCCACAAGCTTGTAGCTCTGCATGGGGTTGTTGTGACCAATGTGCATGACCCAGCACTTAGCCAGATTTGGCTTATATTTATTGCTACTACCAGCCTTTCAAACATCTCTTTAGAAAATTGTGTATGACTAATCAAAGAAAAAAGAGCTGGGGGAAAAAAAAAAAAAAAAAAGTAATTCCCTGGGATTTTCAAATATCTAGGTGTTACGTTTGACAAGAAAATTTGCAAACATGACTCTACAGTTTTGTTTTTGTTCTACATTTGTTTGTAGAAAACAAATGAGGAGTTTTTCATCAATAACCATCAGGATTTTTCAAGCTATTGTTACACAGAAACTTCTCAGTTATTGAGGAGAACTGATAGAAGTAACTATGAAAACATCACTTCACTAGGAACTACAGCACTAAAAAGATACTTGGCATCATCAGAGCTACTGGATGATCCCATACATATTTGCTAAGAAAATTTCTAAAGATTTTTTTTGTTTGTTTGTTTTTTGTGGGTGGTGGTGGTGAGGGATCAAACTCAAATTGGCATAGCTGAAACTGAGGTTTTGTCTGAAAGCCTGAATTTGTGTGAAAGCGCACCAGTTAGATGAAATGTGCTGTAACTGCTGCACATGCATACTTCTGTAAACAGTATTCTAGATTTGAAGGAGGTGCAGTATAGAGAAAAAATTATACCAAAATATTAATTTTTTCAGAAAGTATTTTAATATAAAAACCTGACAATTTTACACATCAGTCTGTCTTTAGAAGAAAAACTTAAAAAATGTCTTTAGGTTTCAAGGCTTAAAATTTATTTTCTCACTTTATATTTCACAAATTGATGTAGGCTAAATTGATGAAGAACAGAATCTTTAAAGCAAGCATAGATATACATATTATCATTCTTTTTCTTACTAGAAAATAATGAAAGTTGAGTTTAGACTCACCAAGGCATATGTGGAGGTGTTTTTTTTTTTTTTTTTTTTTTTTTTTTTTTTTTTTTTTTTTTTTTTTTTTTTTCCCCAGAATATATTAGCTTAAGGAAACTTTCAATACTAGCTAGGACTTACAAGCTCATAATTTCCTCCCAGCCACCCAGGAAGGATGCATTACAATAAAATGACAAACAAAAATCAGCCTTGGAAAGTAAAGAAGAAACTTGTGTTAAAAATCCTTTGTATATTCAAAAGTTGTCTGGATATGACCCTGAGCAGCATGATCTAACTTTGAACTTACATCCAACTTCGACGTTGGCCCTACTGCGAGCAGGAGTTTGGACCAGATGACCTCCTGAGAGACCTTACATCCTGAATTATTCTGATTCTAGACATAGGAAATAGTATATAGGGAAAAAGAATTTCAGAGCAAAATTAGGGGAGAAAATCATATCCTTATTAAGCTTTCAAACAGAATCTAACATGGATTTGTAGCAATTTCCAGAAAGAGAAGATTATATACTGTGTGATTAAAGATAGTGATAATAGAAATGAATTTTCGATAGTATTTTTGATACAATATGGATTTATTAGCATTAAGTATATCATTTCCTATTATTGGGCTGTTTTCAGCAATGTATGACTTCTACAAAAAATCAGTTGGCCAAGCTAAATAAATGACCTTCGGGTCATGTGTCCTTGCCTTGGGTGCATTTTTATTTTTACTCATGGCTAGAACACTTCTGTCAAAATGGTTGATTTAAAACTTTCACACATGGAGAGAGGAAGTAAAGGCCTGTGAAATGGAAATCACTTTGACATCACAAAAACAGAGAAAACTTCCACAAGCTCAAACATCCAGCAATTGCTACTTTAAATTGGTTTACTGGATGTACTGTAGATAGAATAAAAATACAAAAAAAAATCCATGCAAACTTGGAACATAGATTAAAAAAAAATCATTTAAAAGTATACATCTCAAAACAAATTTATGTAAAAATTTACTTTCAAGCCTGCAATAATATCTATTATATTGGCTAAGCTATTAATATTAAATTGGAAAAAGTTCTATCATTAAGAAACTAGATTTTGGAATGCAGCTGCATTAGTCAATATGAGAAAGGTCTGTACTAATTAAAATCAAAGGAATGTTATTTTAACTGTAGAGAAAATTAGCCACGTTGTCACAATGCAAAGAATGGATGCTCATGATCCTCTTCTGTGTTTCAGAAGCAGACATAATATTGATCCATTTCATTTTTATTCTCTTCAGGTATGGTTTGCAGAAAGCCTGCCAACATGCCACCAGCTTGACTTGCAAAAATTCATTCCAAAATGAAATACTGAAGGTAAGTCAGTTTTGTCGGAGCCTTTCCATAAAGAATGCTGTTCTTACTCTGCAGCATGTTTGGCATGCTGAAGTTTATTTGGCTCTAGAGTTATATAACTTACTCTTTCCAAATTTTACCAGACTAACAGCAAAACCTCATAATCTGTGGGTTTAACAGTACTTTGCTTATCACCCTCCAATTATTTATTGAAGGATGTTATCTGGGTGAAAAGCCATGAAGCTTATTGTGTTTCATAAAAGTTCAAATGAACAGTATCCATGAATTAATCCACTTTGAACTAGGAATCCTGTCTCACTTAAATACATTCAATTCAGGGCAACTCAGAAGTCTTACAGTAATTATTTCAAACTATTAACAAATCATTCCTTTAATAATGTACATGAAAGGAACAAGTACACTGGTCACTCTCCTCTGCTGCTGCTGTCAGAGGACTTTTCAATGGCACCATTTCTCAGATACATGCCCTGCATGTAGGAGAAGAGCAGGAAATAGATGTTACAGCTATGACACTTACTTATGAAATATTGTTTATTGGTCTCTCATGCTTTTAGTAATAGTGAATATTGTTTTGATGCATAGATAAATAATTTCTGCTTTCTTTCTTTGAGGTGGTTATGTTTCGGTGGTTAAAAGTAAAACATCCATCTACTCCATCTTGAGTAGATGAGACTTAGGAAAAACACTATAAAAATAGTAATAAATCTGTCACATTTATTGTTATTACTATTTTCTGGGACATGTGTTAAGTCAGGTTTTTAAATGGTGTTGTCACAGTCTCAGGACTCTTTCTAGGTCAAAGAAGCAACATGTGCAAACTCACAGCCCCCCTGAATACATCCTCGTGTTGTGTATTGCTATTTTATCTCTTTCTGAAGGTACTGCTGGTGCTGTCTGGAGTATTTCCAGACAGCATACAGTACTCTACCAGAAGTGTTTTGGGGAGAGCATCATTTCCAAACATGTATCAACTATGCTGTTCTTGAGAACAATATCAAGAATAGCTCAGTATTAAAGATTTTTCACATGTGATGCTGGGGGTGGGGGTATTCAGATATCAGCTATCACATCTGGAGACACATCACTTTAATGTTATTGGTGTTAACTTTCCTAGCTCTTTGATCAGCACATCAAAATACTTGCATGGCCAAGAGATATTATATGTACTTCTTACTACGGAAATGAACAAGAGAACTTTAACAAGAGTTCACTTTCAGAATTTGGCAGGCATTTTTCAGGCACCCAATGACTGTGTTAATCCAGGTATGATCTCATCTGGGTTTTCAGCCGGGTACCAGGTCATGCAGTGACATCAGTCACTCGGGACACAGCTCTGGCAGAATAAACAAATTTAACATCTCCAGCTACACAAGCTGACCATCCCTTGTTTATTGGAACTTCACCTAAGCTTTCAATTTGCAGATGGCTTATTTCATATATGTAATTTATGAACTCTTATTACCATTAAACTACATTATTTTTGTAACTATTTCATAATTTTGGATACAAAATATTTTTAAATGCATGATTTTAAATGTCTAAAATTAAGCTATAACAGAAATTTATACAAAAATTTAGTCTTTCAGCAACATCAGTCTAAATCTTTTACTCTAGCATTAGTATTTAATTTCCACACACAAAATACCTGTGTGCGTCTGAAAGGTTCATTACACTGTTAAATATTGTAACCTCCAGAAAAGCTAAATTTACAAATCCCACACTTTAAAAAGAGTCTAATATAGATTAGAAAAGAAGCTTATTGCTAAAAGATGGAAAAAGGAAAACAACCTTGATTATTTGTTTGATTTTTTAAGAGGAAAACTAACATCATAAATCAATAAGATAACACGCAAGCTTAAGGATGTATAATGATCCCTCCAAACAGCTTAAATGAATGGGTTGCATTCCGAAAATTTCTGTTATTTGTCAAGACTGTAGAGTGTTTTTGCACAAGAAAGCAACTCTGCAATCTCAGGATTACAGCACACTCTAAAATCTATTATAGCCTTAGATCCCCTGCTACTTTTATGAGTTCTCACAGTTCAGAATTACTGTGAGCATTGGCAATGATTATGCTCTTTGTAGAATCCTAATTGCTGGAATGATGTAATATCTGTGGCAGACAGCTCTGTTTATTGATGCCAGTTTGCGTTGCGAAAATATGAGAAGTAAAAACTAACAAAATAACATTAGGCACAGGCATATTAATGAAATATCACTATTTTCAAGCACATCTTGCCACAAGCCTACCATGCAAAAAGACAATATGAGACTTCCAGAGAATAAAATGCTATGATTGGCAGGAAATTACTTTGTTTTTGTGAAAACTTCCACAATTCTACTTTCTCACTGTTGTATCTGTTCAAACCATGTTACAAAATGTCTAATATTTCTATAAAGTTTTAAGAAGTGTGGCAACTGACCAGAGCAGAGCATAATATACTGAATATATAATTAATTAATTAGTCATCATGTTGGAAAGCATACATTTCACCTGATGTCCAGTCAGTTTTTCATTAAGTAAATTTTAAAAAGTAAAATGAAAAATATGTTTAAACTGCAGTACACCAAACCATTGTGGTGCTGTGAATGAAACTTAGCTTTTAATTACAATTGAATAACTGAATTTTTAACATAGTACTCCACAACATTTTGGTTTAGATATAAACAATGACTTCATTCAAGTGTTCAAGTCATGAAAAGTTTTAAGTTTTTAAAATTCTGTTCTATATTAATTTTCACATTTCAATGGAGTAGTTTTTTGTTTGTTTGTTTGTTTGTTTGTTTTTTTCCATTTGAATATAATGGGTATCTACCTGGAATTCCCACAGTAAGAAGTTTAAAATGAAGTAGCTCTAGTTTAGGTACCTCAAGGGATGATGATACTACCTTGCAGCTTAGAGGGAAATGGACATCACCATGTCTGGTGAACATATGGGGGGGGGGAGGAGAAAGAGCTCTCTCAGAAGATAATACAGTTTCAAAGTGCCTGTAGAGAAATGCATGCAGGCTGGGAACCAGGAAGAGCTATAGAGCTTCACCCATGGATGCAGAGTTGCAGCACCACTGGCATAACTAACATGAAGGATCAGCTCACAGGACTGCAATGCTAGAGCAGGTACAGGCTCTACAGGAAAAATGGGCAGAGAAGGGAGGTGGATTACCTTTTACCTGAAGGAGTTGCTCAAAAGTACAGAGACCTTCTATGGCAATGTGTCTGAGAACTCACAGTTGGAGTTTGTTATGGTTCACCTGGAGAGCGAGAAGTGGATGTAACCTCATTTAAGAAATTTGAGAACATCTCCAGGTGACAAACTTTACTTCTTATGAGGGACTTGACACGATCTAATATCTGCTGGAAGGACAACATGGAGGGATGGAAGCAATCCAGTAGGCTTCTGGAATATGTCAAGGACAACTCGTTAACACAGATGTTTGGTAGGATAACCATGCTTTCTTGGATATACTAACAAATAAGGAAGAAATGGTTGCAGGTGTAATCATCAGTGGTAGCCTTGGCTGTAATGACTATAAAGGTAGTGGAATTCAAGATCTTAACAGGAGTGAGGAAGGCAAGCAGCAGAATGCGGACTTCGAACTTAAGGAATGCAGGTTTCAGTTAGTTCAGATATTCTGTAAGGAGACAGCTCTGAAGGGCAAAATAAGGCAAGAAAGTTGACAGGTCTTTAAGGACAGTTTCCTCCATTCTCAAGCACAATCAAAACCAGTGCTCTGGTAAGTGAGTAGATGGCTCAGGTGCCTGGCTTGGCTGAGCAGGGAACTCAGGAATTCCAACTGAACTAAAGAAGAAAGAAACCTCCCTAAGAGGACAATTAAACACTGGACCAACAGGATCAACTCAGTCATGCTGCCCAGAGAAGCTGCAGAATCTCTGCTCTTTAGGAATTCTTAAGACTCAAATGGGCAAAGCCCTGAGTAAGCTAGTGTGAGCTCTTTGTTGACCCTTCTTCAAGCAGAAAGCTGGACTACAGAGACTCCCAAAGTCCCTGTAGTCTGAATGTATCTATGAAACTGCATCTCGAAATCATTTTTATCATGAACTATTTTCATAGTGCCTTCACTATTTTCAATGCCTCAAAACCATTGTACACAACCCTTATTGCCTCAGCTGATATTAGGTGAGCTTATACAGAAAGGCTAAATAGGCAAAAATTCTTCTACTTCCTATGACTTTTCTTTCAATAGTCTAAGCCTACTTTTGAAACAATTTTAATTGCATTTGATTTCAACATTGCAACACTTATGTGTCCCGGTTTGGGCTAGGTTGGGGTAATTTTCTTCACAGAGCTTCGTTTGGTGCAATGCTTTGGATTTGTGGTGAAAATAATCTTGCTAACACACCAATATGGCCAAACAGTGCTTGCACAGAGATGAGGGTTTTTCCATTTCTCAGACTGCCCTGCCAGCGAGGAGGCTGTGGGTACACACAGACTGGGGTGACACAGCCAGGACAGCTGACCCTGAATACCTGCCTGCTGATGGGAAGTAGTGAGTGAATTCTTTGCTTTGCCTGTGCATGCAGCTTTTGCTTTCCCTATTAAACTGCCTTCATCTCAACCCATGAGTTCTCCCACTTTTACCTTTCTGATTCTCTCCTCCATCCCAGTGGAGGGAGTGAGCGAGCATCTGTGTGTGCCTGCTGGGGTTAAAGCACAAGAATATGAAAGTTGTATAGCATAATAACAAGAGTAGTGTAAGGGAGAGCAATTCTAAGACTCTTGTGATAATGTAATAGAACTGAGTTTGATTATACTTTTATGACTTTATATCTGCCACCCATGAATTCCAACAGAATTCCTGAATGTTTTTCTAAGCTATAGGAATACTGACATCCCCTTACACAAAATCTTTATCTTAACCTCTTTTCCATTGAACTCCCTGTAAGGCCAATATTCTCTGTTCATTTTTAATGCTAATCTTTTAGTCTTTAATACTTTTCCATGGCATAGTCCTGTTGAATCAGGGATGTCAAAATGCTTTTAAAGCATAAGTAAAATAATGTACCAAGAGGAAACATTACAGCCTACATAAACCAAATAGCAATTTTTGATGTAGATACAGAAAACCAACACTCAAGGGATAGGGAAGTTATCTTGGAAACAATACACACTCCAATTGATGCTAGAATGGGCTTTGAATCAGGGAAGTGACAACAGAACAGAATCCTCGAAAGTGGACTTCAATATTGGAGGAGAGACACAGGCAGGAAAGGAGGTTCTCCTAGGAGAAGGCATTAGAGCGAAGGATCTGAATTTCAGTACTGAAAATGGACCATGGAACAAACCTCCAGAGTTTTCTCTAGATCTCAGTTGACTAGTGCATACCATTTCTCCATCTGCATTCAGTCTCTCATTGTGAAATCCAGTTTTCAGAGACTCCTTATCAGACCTGAGTAGGTGCCATCCTGGGCTCTACAAGACTGGATTACAGTGTTCATTTGCTCCCTGTGTATCAATTTCTCATGTAACACATCTTCTCTCAACTCCTTTTCCCTAGCCACTTTCCCAAATTCCTTATTAAGCTAATAAAAGCCTTCTTCATCTTCTTTGTGCCTAATCTTCTAAACAACAACAACAAAAAGATATTGAAAAGGTCTCAGCTTCTGGAAAAAAAATGCACATGGAGTTTTTGCAAAGCTGTTCTCTATTACTTCAGGTGTTAAAGCAGTAACAGTACTAATCTAAAATATCTAGAAGAATATCCAGCTCTTGGATTTGCATGATCATCAATGTCATCAAAATAAGTGGTGAGCTTTTTCTGGGTATGGAGCTCTTCTGACCAGATTCGTAACACTGCACTACAGAAATGCAACTATCCTGCTTTATTTTTGCCAGTTTTCCATTGGTCTCATCATTTTCTGCCCTCATAAACAAACTGGTAGCTAGTTAAATGAGACAAACCACCTGGATG
This sequence comes from Cygnus olor, assembly GCF_009769625.2. NCBI lineage: Eukaryota > Metazoa > Chordata > Aves > Anseriformes > Anatidae > Cygnus > Cygnus olor. The sequence goes on along the minus strand of NC_049169.1, from coordinate 121,199,475 downwards.
ACTGTACATGCTAGGATTGTGATGATGGTTAGAGGTAGTAAGCAGTGCCAGGTTGCCACCTTCTCAGCTGAGCTCATTACTACACTCATTTTGCTCCCCATTCCCAGCTTTCAAATCTCACCTGCCCAAGACCTCATACTGCCTTTCCTTCTCTTATGCCAATAACACAGAGCTGTATACATTCTAGTTTTCAGTTGGTAATCCGCTCATTTTTCATCCAATCCTTAACACAACTCGCACTTCAACAGGGAACAGCAAAAGCTCTGTAAATTGTTGCATCCCATTTAAAGTTCAGAGCTCACATATGACAAAACATGCCATGCAAAGGATATGAAGAGATCATCTGGTCATCAGAAACAGACGGAAGGTAGAAAGACAAGCTATTTAAAAGGAATAATTGGACAGAATATGAGAACTTAGTTTATTGCACATTGTATAGTGAATGTTTGGACAAATTTATGCCTAACTTCAGGTGTGTTTACTTCAGTGAATTTTAGTTCCTCAGATTTCAGTAAAGCACTGTGATGTTCACTGGAACACAAAAGGCCAGGGAATTTGGCAGCAGCTACACCACGCAATAAAGACAGAGGCAGTGATCTAAAACTCTGTCAAAGCAGCTACTGCAGGAAGCTTGCCAATGAATTATATGGCAAAAAAGGAAAACTGTTTTTCACAGATCATTAGTTAGATTGTGTTTTGGCCAGCTGCAAGACAGAACCTGGCTGTTATGGGTGTCTTAACTGTTTTCACCGCCTTTTTTTTTTTTTCCCCATTTTCTCCTGCTTTTAACTAGGATACTACAACTTTTACAGAAAAACTTTCAATAATTGGGGCCCGGATCTGTGGAGTGAGGATTCAAATGAGTCTCAGGGCTGCATTTCAGAGTTGAGCTAGCTCAGATGAAGTTCAGATTTCTCAATGTGAACATTTCACAAAACTGAAACCCACAGACAGAAGCATCATGCAAAGTCAGCTGATCTCTTATGGTTTCTGCTGTAAGGTTCTACCTTTTCTAATGCCAAGGTAGTTGACACATATAAATGGCATCAATTCAAAGCTAAAATGGGATTTTGCAGAACCCATGGTAAATCTAAACCTAAATGTGTTTCAGCTGATGTAAAATACATCTTCTAAATTCTAAAGAATTTCAAAACATATTTAAATCTATCTTTAAAATTTAAGACGTTTATCAGGTAGAGAAGAAAAACAACCTGCATTAATTTTTAAGCTTAAGCAAAACCAGAACTAAAGAAAAAAAAGGTGGCCCTGATTTTTCATTCTACTATACTAGCTGTGTATCACCTTAACTCTCTTGAAAGGACTGTAATGTATATTGGAAGGAAGAAGCATCCCCAAACCATATTGTACATTTTTGTTTGGAATGCTCTACAAGAGAAAACAACAACAACAAAACCATTTGCATTGTACTACATTCAATAAAACAATCTAACAATATTGATAAAGCATTTAGAAATAAAAGAATGATAAACTTTCTGTTTGCACTCCTCACATTTGGAATGTAAAGACATGTTTTCCTTGCTTTCTTTCTTCAGCCTGTGCCAACTCCAAGCGCCATCATATGGTACATCTATTTGAAGAATGCAATGTATGTAGAAAATAACAACACTATCAAGCTGCACACAGACATTACTGCACTGGAAAACGCTATATTTTTTCAGGGGGGAAAGTAAGTTCTTGATAAGTAAGTACAAGTAGAAGTTTCATTTAAAAAAAATGTGTAGTGGGAAATCCCATAGACTTACGTCAGGAACCCATGTGTTATTATTCCACTTATAGTTAACACAATCTCAGACAAAAAAAAAAATCAATACTACTACCACAATATTGACAGGAGTGGTTATGCTTAAGATTATGTGATACTTCATGTTTCATTAACTAGTTTTTAACTGCTTAAACTGCAACTAATAATCTTTTTTTTTTTCCTCTGACTTTGACATTGGTGGGGGTTGTGTGTTTTTCATTGTTTTGTTTATTTGTTAGCTTTAGAGCAAAGGAAGTGTGAAAAAGGCAGAAACAAAATGGGAATTATTCTGCCTAACAACTTTGCTGGTCTTGAGAAATATCTGGCATATGTTAAAAATGGCTGGTGAGCAGCTCTGCTATTTCACTGATCTGGAGCAGGGAGATTAGGCAGGACTGAGTTACAGACTTCTGTAGAGTAAATGGGGACTTTCAGAGACCCATGAAAATCTGTCCCAATTTGCCAAACAGAAGTTCAAAATTATCATTTTTTAAGGGGTATCAGTGTATTAAAACACACTATCAAGACAAACAGCTACACTTCTCAAAAACTTGTTAAAATTCCAGCTACCAGTGACACAAAGAAACTAAATGCTTACTGGCCCAAGGCTCCAGGAGCTTAGAAATGCTTTTTCTCACATTTCTGAATCCCTCCCTGCACCTCTGAGCCAGACAAGAACCAGGCAGAAAAGTCAGAACAGAAAGCCTGCCTCCCATTCTATTCAAACACCATGCAGAACTGAGAAGAAAGCTGCCCCTTTCAACTGGCTGAGTAGAACAAGAATGAAAGTAAAGTGGTCAAAGAATATGGTGAGATAGGAAATTTGGAAAGAGAGGAAAGAACTGTCTGGTGTTTGAGGAAAAAAAAAAAAAAAGAAAAAAAAACAACAACAAAAAACCAGAGGAGTCAGTAGACCATGGTTATCCATGGGAAGTCTGGAAAGTGGGACTGAATTGCCAAATGGGTGCAGATACACAGAGCCTACCCCAACGCCTGCACCATCTCACCTAATTGTCTTTTGCTCAACTACTGCAAGTCTGCCATCCCTTATATACAGCCCCATGTTCTCTCCTCCTTTCATGTATTGAGACTCTAGTAAGACTTGTCCTTGTTTCTTTTTTTTTTTTTTTCCTTTTTTGTCTGATTTTTCCCCTTTGAATTCAAAGCAGAATGTTTACTATTGCACACTGCCAGGGCAGTGATGCAACATACAACCCTAAACTGAATTTATTTTTTACCTCACACCATTTCCCTAATCAGTGAACAGAATGGATCTATTATTGGCATCCATTTGGACTCAAAACATGTTATATATTAAACATGTTTCCCATAGTGCCCTTGTCTGAACTGTTGTTCAGGATGGAAATCCTGTGGCAAATGTGAAATGAAACAATATTCCTACAGTGCTGCCCCAAAGGATTGGCTTCCATCCCTTCTTTTCCTGCACATTATATCATTTAAACCAGCCTCCTAAGGGTGACTATTATATGTTCTTGGTCTTTTGGGTACTGAGTTTGAAGAAATACTGAAACTCACAATCAAAGAGGACCTCTGCCTTGAACAGATTAAGTGCTATGTAATAAAGAAAACCTGTGAACTACCAGGCACTGCTCATCGAGCCTTAGCATCCAAAATCAGCAGAAACTTTTTACGTTTGCATTTCAGTTCTTCAACTGATCACCTGAAATATGGTCTCTATGCTGAAAACTGAGTACTGCAAGGAAAAAAAAACTAATAACGCTTGTGAATACTAAGAGCCTAAAGTGATAAGAACCACAGAAAAGACCAAGTAGAAATGATAAACTTTGTCATTAGAGCATGTTTTGAATAGAGTGTAGTAAATAAAGCCTATGGCCACACACAGAACAGAGAGTAAAAACCATGCAGGCAGCCAGTCATTAAGTGAACATTATCCCTCCTGTGCACTGAATGAAGTGTAACTCCTAGGAGGAGGGAAAACACAGTACATGACTCTGTAATTAAAGGCTGTCTCATTGTGCATAAGCATAGGGAGGCCAAAATTAAGAATATACAAGCAGCTCTAAGTCTCAAATTTCACTTATTATTTTTTTTCTTCACTTCTCTACCTTAACGGAACTCTTTTAATAAAGCTTTTCACATGGAACTTAGAAATACACATGGTAACAGTCCCAAGACTAAAGCAGACAAAAATAAAAGGCAAAAATGTAAAACACTTCAGAATCCTACGATACTGCTTGTGCAAATATTCAGTCTAGACAACAAATTTCTCAGTTTTTATTGTGAACCAACAAAAGTGATATCACTGCACTGAAATGTAGGAGATGCAGAAAGATACCTTTTTTTTTTTCTTTTTTTCTTTTTTTTTCTTTTTTGGTGTTTTGCCTATTTAAGCTTCCTAAGTAAAGAGAAGGAACAGGGATTTGCAGTATCACAGCTGCTGGTACTCTCTGTGGTGAATTACAATTTGAAAGAAAAAAAATGCAGAGGAGCAAGAATATTAAATTATAAGAATATCTGTCCTATTTCTCTATTAAAATTGTCTGTTTAAAATCATTAAGTGTAAGTAATTTAAGAGAAGATTAAGAGTCTGCAGAGTAAAGATTTTTGTCCATCTCAAGATTTTCCAAATTAAGGTATGTATAGACACAGAAATTATTTCCATGTTAATGGGTTAAACATAGACCTTGTATATTAAATGGTTATTTTTGTCACAAAGGTAGTTTATATAAATCTGGAGGTACTGTAAATTGCTGGGGAGTTTTTTAGCCCTTATGGCACAAGCCTAATTAATTTTACCTTTTATAATTATTTTTATATAGCATCTTACGCTATTACAGAAGCATACTAACTTTTCATGTAGAATAAATGAAATATGGTGTTATCTGAAGTTACAGATTAAACATAGACACACTTCTGTGATCTACATATTAATTCACTTCCAGGTTGAACAGATTTTTATCCATAGAAAATGTCATATTTGCAGAGCCATTTGCACTCTGTTCACCGCAGCTTGTTTACAAAAGGTTCATTAAATTATTTAAGAAGTTATTCTATAGCTTATTCTGTAGAGTTTATGGGCTTTGTACCAGATGGTCTTCATTTGTATAACACCAGTGGTTTTATTTATGAAAAATGTGTGCTATATATAATATTAAATTGCCTATAGTCATTATGGTCAGCTCCTGAAACTGATTTTTTACTGCATTATGACTGCTCTCTTGAGATCTTTTCCAGCAGTACCTGCAATTAAAACATCTGTATTTGAGTACATTCTAATTCAAAGCTAAATGCTATTTAGCTATAGCTAAATGCTATAATGTTAACCAAAGAAAAGAGCACTTAAGAATAACATGTCAGGATTTTCCTTCCAAATTGCATGTTTTGTTCCACTTATTAGATCCAGCCTAACTTTTCTCAATTTAATCTTAAGAGCATTTATTTGTGGGTGCAGAAATGGAGTGGTGGACAAAACATAAAAACAGTACCATGATAAAACACTGTTTGTTGTCTTGTTTCCCATCATAGAGACTGTACATATCTTCAGCTGTTGCCACAATCCATCCCTCTAGTCTTTTTACAGCTGAGAGTCTGTATAGGGACTTGCACTCAGGTCAGTTCCTCATAAAGTATTGTATAAAACACCCAGAGATAACAAACACAGTACCATGATAACAGGGAATACTCCATATGTTTGCCTCAGTGTAAGAGCTTACTGGATCAAGACTGAAAACTCTCCTTAAAAGTAGTCTCAGCATCCTGTTAGTGCTTTGCATTAAAGGTATCTTGCTGGCCGGGCTGACAGAACCTTCTTTCAAGTATTGTGAGAATCACAAGAGTCAGCCTTTAAGAAGTGAAACAGGTATCAAGTGTTCTCATCTCCGTAATTACACGGCAATTATCTATTACCTTTCTCAGAAAAAGACTCTAACATTAATATTAACTGATTTCAATGCTTGGTCTTTGCCAAATATTAGAAGATGTTCAGAGTTGCAAAATTTCACTTTACAATCTTGTACAATCTTTAATACAAGTTTATTAAATCACCAAGTTCTTCTTTAAATCATTTTATAAGTATTCTGTACTACATTAACAGACTACTAACAGTTTTTCCACAAATCAATTGTCCTCTAAAACAGCTTTTCTACATTTGTTATCAGCAAAGACATGATGAGACAAGAAAGAAAACTGTGTACACATAATAGCTATGTCAGTCTCATCCATTTGCTTAGTGCTCAACGCTTATGACATTACCAGATTTCTTTGCTATTGAAATGGAACAGCCTAAATGGTAGGCTGTGGCATGACAGAAGCAGCTCATCAGGAAACAACAGTGTTGTAGAAGAAAGCTATTTATAGATAGATTTATCAGAAGCAATGTGTTAAACAAACAAAGAACTCTGCCCTTCAAAGATATCACACAATTGCAAATACCATCCCAAGTAATTTTAAAAAGACTTTTCATACAGTTTTAGAATCCATCAGATTAAGACAAAAATTCATAGAAATTGCTAAAGCGTATGGTTGATTCTTAATGTTCAAGCTGGCCAACATTTGCACAATATACCCTCCATTCAACTCCATGGCAGTATATTTGTGTGGGACCACTGAGCTACGCGAACTTTCAAAGAGTCTGCCCTCAAGCTGTTAATGACATTTGTGGATCTCTGTGAATGGGTCCCCATGCAACTACTTGGAAAAAAACAAACAAACAACCTGACTCTGAAATCTTGTTTCTTACATTATATGAAAATTCAAAGCAAACATTTAACTATAAAAGACATGTTTTAATTACAACAAACATTCATGACCTGAATATACTAATCTTGCCTTTTAAACTGAGCATATTATAGTCCAGTGTGAGATCTTAAAAGTATTAGCAATCTAATTATTTTTAATATCTATGATACTATTAATACTCCAAACAACTGCAATGTTAGTGGATTTAATTAACAGTTAAAAATAGGAACAATTGGGAGAAAGACAACATGCTGTTTTTAAAGATGTGCAAACTGAAAGTATTCTCTCCTTGTACCTAGAATATTGATGACCCCAATTTGTGCTAGCTCACGGCACAGAAGATAGGCATGAGCCTACTTTATGTTATTAAAAGGGTATGAAGGAATTTTCAGAGCTTTATTTTGCCTTTCAAACCAATTCAGGATGCAGGCACTGGTATCTGTTCTTACCCTATTGAGCCTGCTTGAGCCCAGGTGACGGCTTGCCCTTTCTGAAGTTTCATGAGGTGACAGAATAGCTAGATCAAGCCTGGGGAAACAAACTGTGCCACAAGCCCACTCAAAGGAAACCAACATGACTTATACTTCAGTAAAAATCTGAAATTTAGGGCTTTTCTCCACTAACATGACCAAGTGTTTACAAAGTTTTCCACTGTAAGATTCTGTGGTTACCAAACTTATATTTCATGATCAATAAATGTGCCAACACAGATAATTTTTGGGGTTGCTACTACCCCATGTCCTGACAATTTTGATTAAAAGCACATGTGTTACAGGATAAAATAAATAAATTAAAAAATATCTGTAGTGTGTTTAGCTGCTGTTCTCCCTGGACATATTTATGTTTTCCAAGTTGAATCTACCCTAGGGGTGTTTCAAAAATTAACCCATCCCCTTTGACACTTCATCTCAGCATTTATTTGTTTGTTTGTTTGTTTATTTATTTATTTATTTTCTCAGCCCATAAGCTTTAAAAAGAACCATCTTAGCCATTTTATTTTCTGGAAACTGAGATCAAAAGAAACAGATCCTTCTTTACGTGGAAAAACAAAAAAAAGATCTGACATTTGCCATCTGTACAACATTGCTAAAACTTTCTCTACCCCATCTTTAAGAACCTGTAGAAAACTTGAAACAAAATAGCTTCTGCTGAAGGGCTCAGTGTCTCTAGTAGGCAATCAGCAAGCACCATATTTGCCTCTGGTTGTGCCTTAGCAAATCCTAAGCCTGTCTGCCAAGCTTCAGGGTTTAAAGTGGAGAACATTTTTCATGTGGTACAGAATGCGCAGTCACACAGAGAAGTCATTATTACTTATTGCTTTCATGTGTCCCAGTCTTGCAGAAATGACAGCCAGTTTGGACAGTTGGCTCTGCCTTCCTTGTGTGTGATGATACTGATAACAGATGAGTGGGAGGCACACCAAGCTTTTCAAGCTGCCTATCAACATGAGTAAAGACTGTGAGGCCTGCTGATTATTTAGTACGGACGGTCTTTGAAGAGAAATATGCTCTAGGCAAATAAGGCAAAAAGTATTTTTTTTAGAGTATTTCCCAGATCACTTTTGAATGAAATGGGGCTTACTAACAAGACTACTTTCCATAATCAAAACCCATTTTAAGCAGTTTAGATAATATTTAATGCAGTACAGACCTCTTGGCTATTCAAATTTTAAGTATCCTAATGTGAAAAATCAGAGTCAGAACCACACATTTTAAAATGCAAGGTTGGCAATGTATTGAAAGAAAAAGAAGTTTCACAGTCTTGACTTTTATTTTACTGGAGCCCTTGACTTGGTAAATCACCAATTAATATTAACTTTGTTAGCTTGAAACTGAATTAGATTTGACTGCAGTACATTGCTTCTTTGGCTTCTTCTGTGGTCAATGCAAGTAGTTACTTCTAATGGTGTTAAAGCTCAGATGAAAATGTTAAATATAGGAGTCAATTGCAAGGTCATTACTTTTTTTTTTTTTTTCCCCAAAGTAATGAAAACATAGTACTTCGCGCAATGTACAATTACAGGTTAATGATACAGTCCTACAGAGTGGCTCTAAGCCTTGTTCAATTTTAAATACTGATTTAAACAATTTTAAAGTATCATTTAAAGGATTAAATGTTAACAAGAAGTGTTAGTCACAGTTTAAATGTTACAGCAAAACTACCTGTGATTAAAGAAAAAAATGAAAGGGAAACATTTTTAATGCAAATACTGCAATGAGAAAGTGATCTAAGCAAGTATGAAAACAATACTTGCTAAAACTATTACAAAGGCAGAACGAGAATAAATCTAGTAAAATGCATTTGCCTACTAATTCATCTTGGAATTTCTGCAATAAGAAAGATCATTACCATAAAACAAAAAGAACAACTGGGCAAGTTTACTGGTACCTTCTTTGCAACTATATGTTGCAATGCTATATAAAATTAACCTCAACAATATTGTTTTTAGCAACATTTTTTCCCCACTTTCTGACTCTTATTTCCATCATAAAGACCCATACTAGTCCCTTTTTTCAGCATCTTCTACAAGCACAGAGAAGACAGTAGGATCAGAGAAGGTCAGAGTGATTTTTGACTCCCATGGAATTAAAAACAAAATTTCTTCCACCCCACTATACCAGTATTTCCCAAACAGAAAAATACACAAAACAGTAACTAAAAGGAAAGTATCTGAGTCTCAATTTTCTGAATAACAGAAAATTATAGATAATAAAAAGACAGAGTTGATAAACTGAGAACTTTACACAAAGACATAAACTTTGCTGTAATTCACATCCTTCAACCTCTGGCTAGAATTTTGAGTCAAAATAGCACAAGAAGAAGCAAAAGAATGGGATTCAGGGTCTCTACAAAATGAGTTCTGAGGTGTCAATAAACATTCTTTCACCAAGATCAGGAACAAACTCTGACCTGAGTATTTTATGCAGCATATGTAGAAGATTCTTTCATTGGCATAAACAAGGGAAAAGATCGTTTACCTATACACTCTGTACTTCAAATCCTCATTAGGATTGAGAAACCTACAGATAGGAATGGGAGACAGAGTACTTCTGGTCAGGAATAGCATTGCAGATCTTATGCTTTATTATCAACTTCCAGTGATGTCTGTGGACTTACCTAAATATGCGTGTTTCAAAAGGACCCTGTCATGTCTAACAAGATACCAAGCATTCTGGAAACCACTCAAAAGCAAACTGAAGGGCAGCAATGAACTTGTCTTTTATACAGCCCCTCTTGGTGTAGCCTCTGCCATAAGCCTTTCCCCAGCCTTACAAAGGATTTAGGCACCAGGGCACCAACACCCCACAGGTAAGCCCCAGTGTGGCACAGCTATATCACACAGATTCAGACCACTGAGGAAAAGCAAAGAGCATGTCCACAGGAAGATAATAAAGGTAGAAAATCACAGACAGAGTTAGGACCATTCAGATGGGATTTAGTAACACAAAGTGTCAAAAGGGAAAACAATCTGCACAGAAAAATACAGAATCCTACTGGAGGAAGCACATTGGATGCTGGCTGGTGCTGGTCAGGGTTAGTCTGGATAGATTGGGTCCAGCTGTCAATGCCACCCACGCCAAGGGGGCCAAGAGCAGAGAGCAATGAAGCCACAGAGGAGCCACTTCGGGACCCATGGGGGCTGACTCTTCCCCTCTGTCAGGCCAAGAAATGCTGGGACCCCATTATCAGCACTTCTGCTTGGCCTAATAAATCTTGTGTATTAGACAATAAACAATTGCTTTGTGTTTTAAAACTGTGCATATTCTACATGTACAGTCTCTCTGCATCTGGCAAAAGATGCCTTGAAGGAACCAAAAAGTGTGGCCCCAGCTCACTTTTCTACATAGAAATACCTTATCTAAAACAGAAACCTTCCATGAAGATCTTCCCCCACACCCCCACCCCCTCAAAGTACATACCATGCTACAGCATGGTAGTAAAACTGAATTTATGCAAGGCCCTGTGCTAAAAAAAAAAACAACCAAACAACCAACCAAACAAACAAAAAAAAACCTGCAAAACTGCCAAGAAACAGGTAAGAAATCTCAGCAAAATGCTGGTCACCACCAATCTGGACAACCTGTCCAACTTGCCCATCTCCAAGGACCTAGACAGGAGGAAGATAAGCCTGTCTGAACTTTCATAAAAGCTCCGTTGGATGATGCAATATTAGTTTTATCCCCAGGGAAAAAACAATGGCTGTTTGCCACCACCTGGATTATTGGATGACACACATGCCATGGGGATAGACTTTTACAACTCTGAGAGATTAGAGTGTCAGACAGATGGCTGAGCTAAAGTCAAAATAGTTGTACTTGTCATTGTAAACCAACACTGCAAAATAGTTGTAAAATCTTATAGTACTAAGGCTTCTATCCACACATTTTATCCATTCACAAGGAAACATATAATCAGATTTATGAATAAAGCAACAAATGGTTTTTAATCCAAACTATAACTTACATAAGCCATTACATCTAAGAAGAATCTGATTTTTGCTGCAAGTAATCCTGTAACTTCTATAGTTTCTTTGTGGCCTCCTTTCCTCCTCTTTGGATTATTTTAGAAACCAATATTTACATCTCCAACCAGGCCACACTTCTGACATGTGTAGATGACTGAAAGTAGAGCTGGAAGCACATTATGATGCAAAGCCCATGCCATCCCTCTAGACTCTCACCATTTTATTTTATTTTTCTTCTTTTGTACCATAAACATTAGGAAGATGCAGTTCAGAAACAGAAGGAAAATGAACACTAATCCTTCTGATGTCTCAATAAATAGTTTCAGAGAACCTGAAAGTTAGAAAAACATAAATTTACTCCTTAATAAACTGAAATTCTGTCTCAAATACTGGAAGCCCAGAGACAGCCCATACCTTTCACCACTGACAAGAAAAATACCTGGTCTAGAAGACAATCAGAAATTTGAACAGTTACTGATACCTATTTTTCACTGTTCCTTGTCAGAATTTTTGACTAGTAAATACAAGTTCAGTTTCTCCAGTAGAAGAATGAAACCAGGCTCTGCTGCAAACCACAGTAGACAATTTTCAAAAAGAACTTTTAAAAAATTCAGGTGTTCCTCTCTTAATGGAGTACTTCTATAGACAGTTCAAACAGACGGATGCAATATGCTTACTTTGTCCTTCGATGCAAAAGCTGCTAAGTTTTTGCTTGAGAAATTTTTTTATTTTTACAGTTTTCAATGCTACTGTTCTATATATATCAGCCCTTTTCCCTTTTAAATAGCTAAAACAAAACAGCTGGTTTAAAAAATGCTTAATTAACATGCAGTTTCCTCATTTGGGTCAAAATTTCCCGTGCTTTTTTTTTTTTTTTTTTTTTTTTTTTAAACAGCCTTCAACACCCACTTTATTTCTAACAAACACCAGAGGAATCTCCAGGAAAAGCCACCGGGAAATCTCCAGCTAATCGTGCATGAACCGACATGTGCTGAAACCATTTTTGGGTGGTTCTGTGCAGAGCCAGGAGATGGACTCAATGACCCTTGTGTGTCCCTTCCAACTCGGGATATTCTATGATTCTATAAACCCAATGTGTTGCAGCTGACCCAACACCTGTGCTGAAGGGGACAGGCGCTCAGGACCACAGCAGCTCCCCTGGTGGCCACCTCAGACTCAGCCCTACAGCTTCTGTTGAACACACCGCGCTCGGCCATCCTGCCCTGCTGCCACAGAACGTGCCCACACCAACTGCTCCAGCGCAGGTGTACCAGCCAAGGGCTTTACCTATGACAAAGACTGCTTTAACCACGCTGCAACCACAACTAGCTATCCAGCCAGAATAATAAACATATTTACACCTCACAAGAAATATAGCTCATGTATGTTTTATCTGAAACCATAGAATCATAGACAACCTTAAAGATCATCTAACTCCAACCCCTCTGCCATAGACAGGGATGTCACCCACTAGATCAAGTTGACCAAGGCCCCATCCAGCCTGGCCTTGAACACCTCCAGGGATGGGGCATCCACAACTTCTCTTGGCAACCTGTTCCAGTGCCTCACTACCCCTACAGTGAAGAATTTCCTTCTAACGTCTAGTCTAAATCTATCCTCTTTTAGTTTAAGACCATTCCCCCATGTCCTATCATTATCTACCCGAGTAAATGCAGCATCTCATGTCATTCCCAGGAGAGGCCACTGTAAAAAGTGTGACTTCCACGCTATGTCCTCGCCCATGTCCCAGGAGAGTTTGGCTAACTCTTTCTGGGTCTTTGCTCGTCTACTTTACTTTTTGATCATCTACTACATAATTCAGTATGTACATAAAACACATTGGAACAGAAGCAACACATGGCTTTACAAGCTACTTTTCATGTGATCTTCAAGGCTGGAATGACATTGCAAGGAGGAACTGATCGCCACAGATTAAAAATAGGAGAGAAGTGCCAGGCCACGTATTTGTAGTCTGCTGTTTTTATTTACAGTGACTGAACCATGTCTATAAATAGACCGTGTCTGTTAAGGATTAATACTGATATCATCTATAATGTCAGAAAACACGTCTCCTTGTCGTCAGGGCTGTCACACCCCATCAGCAAGCCCCCCTCGCTGTGCCACCAGGTGGAACACCCCTCATGTCGGCAACGCGACAACCTCTTCCACATGCTTCATGATCCTCCCCAGCCCTTCGCACAGGGCAGGCCACGAGCCCTAGCAACAGTGACAGTCTATCAGGAAGCACAACTTCGATCACAGAACCCAGTGATGGATGAGTATTTTTTGCCCTTCCTAAAATGGTGGGATGGCTGGTGGTGCCGGCAGCAGGCCTGAAGCTGTGCACAAGGCCGGGTGACTGCTCCGCACCCCTGCCCACCCTCCCGCTGAAAGGGGCTGTTGTGGATTGCTCTTTACTGTAGGAAGCCATCAGAAGCTGTCATGGAAGTGCATGGGCATCCAAAACCACACATGTGCCCCCTGAAAGCTGCTGCTTTTCCAGCTACAACAGACAGTCCTTTCCCAATATCAAGCTTGCTCCGCCATTCTGCCGCCATCTTCAAGCCAGCATTTCTCAGGCCACAGCCCCATCTCGCACTAGTCACATCTTACCAATCTCTGGTTGTTCACACTCTTCTCCTGCAGAAACTCATCTTTCTTAAAGCACAGCAAAACAGCTGAAGTCATAACAGTATTGAGCAGAGCAAGCAAATCCCTTCAGAAGTTTTACAGCTAATAGAGAGCGTATCTTCAGTAAATGTGTATGCATATTTTTAGAGAGAACTCTCAAGACATAGTTAGTGACAGCCTTACTGGTATATACATGGTGATGTTGACTCACCCTCCCTTTGTTATACAAGTTGCACACCAAATTGCAAGTCATTCCACACCCTATGTTTGCATAGGTGCTTGTTCCTAGTTAAAGGTGGTATTTCACATTCACTTCTATTAATTTTATTTATTTATGATTACTGCTTCAACTGCTTCAACACAGGTTTCCAAATCTTACTCTACTTTCCAAATTCCTAGTTGCCATGCTCTCCATATATTCAGTGGCTTTTAATATTGGTATTCTGTATTCCCCTGTTTGAAACACTGATAAAAATGGAGAAAGCACGCCAGCCTCATTCAATATACTTTTTCTAGTCCATCTGTGCAACACAACTGCGCTAGAAAATAAGTTTTGCAAACATAGCTTGGTTTCACCTAGCCCATGTTTTCCCAGCTTGCTGTGAAGAATATTATCTGAGACAAAGTCAAACAAGGCACCAAGGTCAATATTTATAACTTCAACTGCAAGTCATATAACAGCACTCATACCCAATTTAAAATTATAATTGGCATTACCATAGTACTTAAGAATCAATCTTGGACCAGTACCCCCCTGGGCTAAGCAGCATACAAACAGAGAGAGGAAAAAAAATACCAGACAAGTTGTTGACCTACGGATCACACTGCCTGAGTACTAAATAAAGACATAATGGTATACAAAGATGCATCAGAGCAAAAGGGAAATACAAGACAAGCAGCAACATACCCAATTACTATCACATGAATACCTGAAAAAAATATGTTAAAAGAAAAACAAAAAAAAAACTCAAATGCATGAACACTTAAAGATGTTCTTAAGAAATTATTTAAGAAATAATAATCAAGTAGACTTGTAGAAATACATGTGGAGCTTTTCTGAGGAAAAAAAAGAAGGGAAAAAAAACGACACACACACACACACACACCACCAACAACAACAAAACCCAACAGAACAGAAAGAGACCAGAAAATTAACAAGTGGGTAGTAAAATCTGATAGGCAGGAGTTCACTGCTGTTATTTAGAGGTCAGGTAAGGCAAAGTGGAGCTATAAAGAGCTTTGGGAGCAAAGACCTGCAGTTTATAGTTGATGCAGTCAGAAAGGGGATCCACTAAAAAAATACATAGAGGCTTCAAGAAAAAACATAATTTTGCACAAGAGTGTAATTTTTTCAACTTCGTGGTTTTACTGACGTTACTGATATCACCTCTCACTGCTTTCATTCTTTTATTCTGATCCTGTGTTATGTTTTGTTCTAATTACTGTGCTGTCAGGACAGGAATATTGACTGTTTCTATAACTGGCAGAAACAGATATCTGACTTCCTTGTCTTCCTCTGAACATAAAATAACTCATTTCATCTACCAAGCCTCTGTTCCATCTCGAAGAAAGCCAAACCAAAACACATCTCCTGCTTGGGTTCTCTAGGATTCTTAGACCTCTCTGATGTCCTGTCATTGCGGAGGCTTGGGGCATTAGTGGTGCCTCACTCACCTCCATTTTCTGTGTGTGTTTTACAGAAACACTGGATGCTGAAACAGCACTGTTTTATTAACAGTACTTAGCTTCATAAAGATGAAGTTTAAATATGAACAAGGAACAAAATGTGTAGCATTGTCTTCAGGTTTGAGGTTCAAGTAGGCAGAAGAATGTACAGCAGTAAGCACAATGGCACCCCGCTTTTTGTTGCCAACATGAAGATGATGATAATCTTTTTTTGGGGGGAAAGAACAAAAAAAAAAAAAAAAAAAAGCTTGCAAAGCTGAAATTAAATACAATCAGTGACATTCTTTCCTGTATCAAAATGTCGTAACACCAATCTGCAGTTGTAACTGCAAATCTGAGCTAGAGATGCTGGACCGTATTTGGGGAAAATACTTCCTTAGCACAGCATTATTTTTCTTCCTTCCAGCTTTAGGCACTCACAAGAAAGAGCTGAAGGTACAGTTCAAATGCCTAAAGACATTTCCATCTGTATAACTTTTCCTTTGTTTTAATGGAGAACATTGCTTAGATGTACCAATAATACGTGATTACTGTACATTAAGTCAGAAGAGGTTAGAAAAATCAGAAACACTGACCACCTTAATATCTTAATATTGTTAGTGAAAGCTGACCTTTTCCAGTATGAATTCAGTCTATGATTTGGTTTCTTATTGTCAATACCCATCCAAATTCCTTGATAATCATTAACTGTTACTCATATCATCAGCTACAAAAGTGAAACGATGTTATGTGGATCCCAAATACTTATAGTTTAACTTAAATGAAATTCATTTATTAAACACTTTGACTCATGTATCAGATCAATTTGAGACTCATGATTTGACAGTCAATTTCTTTATATGCTGAATTTTATAGCTTGGTATTTATTTATTTACTTATTATTTTATTTATTTTTTTAGGAGTCAATCTCTTTACATGCAGATAGTTTTATTGTCCATTGTTTAGTAATTTGGGTGAGGCAATTTTCCTCATCACTTTGGTGATAACCGCTTTAAAAAAAAAAAAAGATAATTCGAAGACCAAAATGTTTTTCACAAGAACTCCTATCAGTTGATGTTGTTTTAGTGCATCCATACTTTGTACAGTCATATACATCTAGAATAATATTAGTATTACCATTGCTAGGATTACCAAGTTTTGTGACTCAGGTGACAACCATCTGAACACCTCTAGTCTATTTATGACTGAAGGCAGAGCAGCATGAACGTTCACATAGCTTTTATGGATGTGATGCATGTCTTTACTAATGATACTGTGTGAACATATTGTCCGTTTTCTAAAAACAAGTTTGGAGTTAGCTAGAGTGTCTTTTAGGCTCTCATAGCATAACAACAAGGGATATATTATATACATTATATACTCAAGTAATAGTTTCTGTGTATATACACATATGTACATAGAACTGACTATCTCAGTTCTGTCAGTTCTAGATATCAAGAAAAAAAAATACAACTGGCATTTAATTTCAGGTAATAGAATTTCAGGAACGACAAGCAACATCTCTAACTTAACTAAAACTAGATATCCCAAGCTGCATTTTTTCCCGTATTACAGCTTGCCTTGATAGAATTAGGCACCCCTTGATGATGGGGCAGAGATATTGTGATGGTGACTGCAGTATCCTCTCACCTTTATACATGGCGGGGAATATATAGTCCTCAACCAGGCACCCAGAGCTTGAAGAAAAATAACATCAATGTCCCCAAACATATCTCAAATAACCAATTTCTTAAGAATTCCTTGCCATACCAATTTATTTTGATTTGCCACTCTTGTGGAAAAAACTATCCTGCTTTTCAGATTCCCTGTACTCAGATTCATTTTAAAGTCCAGGCCAATTTAAAAACAAATGCAAGATTTGTCCTAGAAAAGCAAAGATCATTTGAGATCTATTATAAAATGGAAACAGACCTAAAAAGTCACACAAAAGAGTAAAGCATTAGGTTATGCTTAATGCCAAGGCTTCTTCTCAACTTCTCCAGTTTTTCAACTATGGTTTTATCATAGGCAAAATCAGTATCAAAATAACAAACGTTGCACATGTGAGAAAGAACAAAATTTGAGAGATCTGACTAAAAGGAACTCAAGTGAAAAATCCATGTTAAATAGTTTAATGCACTTTTAAATCCTCATCCAACAAATAAACACATATTCTGACTTCCACTACATGACAAGAACTCGTACAAAGCAAGTATGATTGCAGGACTGAAAATATGTGGTATAATCAAGTTATACTCAGTTATAGTCTCATTTGGTTTTCCCCTTCTTCATGGAAACTTTTTCTTTCCTCCTTTTAGGTAAAATAAATTAATTTTGGAACTTTCTTGAAAATTCAAATATGGATGATAGGAAGGCATTTAATATATGACTGTTTCATTAAAAAAAAAAAAAAAAAAAGGTAGGCAAAATCTACCTCTTTTTCTACCCTGTAATTGCATTTCATTTATAAAGAAAACTTTACTTTTCATCAGGTAACTATGATGCAAGATCATGATATGTTTTGGTACTTTGAAGTATGTCAAACATCTTGAGATTATTTGACACAGACTAGTCTGCCTAAAAGCAAACCATAACATTATGAAATGTTAAGCCATGCCTCTTTTCCTTTTTAAAATGAAAACTTTCCATGTTGTGCTACGACCATTTGGATTCATTGACTCTACAGAGAGAAAAAGAAAACATATTTAACTGCATTATGGGAGAAGCTAATAATTACATGGACTATTTTCCACAGTTGAATTTGAGAGCTTCATATGCAGTTCATATATTCTACCCAATGCATCAGTTGCGGAGCAGACCACATATGCAATACCTTCATTCTTTTCTGATATTTTCACAGTATAATTTAATATTAGGTTATAAGCTTTTAAAATAGCATAAAATTTTATATGCGGACATTATTAAATTGTGATTACTTTCCCCAAAAGGCCCGCCATCATTTAGTTGATAAGATACGTAGCAATGAATGACAATTTTCAGTTTAGATGAAGCATGTGATACTATATTGAATTAAAATACTAATATTTAGTGAAACATTTGTATAAAACAAATATGATTTTATACTACTTATGTGTTCCTTTCATTTACAATTAAACACAAATTCATGAATGCACAAGATCATAATCTGCTACCAGTATATTCATTAGTAATACAAGCAATAAGATAATTACAAAATAACACGTTCTTCACTAAGAGTTAGCAACAGAAGATTCTTATTTTTGTTTCCTTGCATTGCCACAGTTATTATAAGCATTCAGATGAACCAATTCTACACCACCCTCCAGAGTAATACATTAATCTCTCTCATCTGTTTGTATACAGGAATTTTAGGAAGACAAGCTTGCTAATTTCTGCAATACTTTGCCAAAGTTCCACATCCAGTGCTGGGTGGCGTGAATATCACCATGTTTGTGTTACAGCCATACCTAATAAGCCTAATCAAAGTTAGGTGCCTGTTGTGTTTGTCGCTGCATACACAACTACAAGATGTATTACAAGCAGTCACTGCAGTGCCCTGTTGCAGGAGAATGTGGGCATAGTTGCGTGGTGCCATACAGAGCCTCAGAACTGGTTTGACTGCACATGAATCAGTTATGCAGCCTCAGTGGTCATACCTATGGTATGACCGACTCCTGCTCAGAATTCTCCCTGCTGTGCCCCACTGATCAGTTCCTCAGAGTTCATACTTGCCTTTTCATCTAGGGAAGCAAGTAGACGTACTCCTATAAAGGAAAGTACATGCACACAGATTCATCACAATTTGTCTAATTCTCTACACCGAAGGAGACCTGCACTGGATACCAAGACAGACCCACTCTTCCCAGTCAGATGTTGTCCTCTAATTTTCTCCTCCCAGAAAAAAAAAATAAAAAGGGAAATAGAAAATCATGACAGGAAGTTTAATTGCAAAAAGGCCAATTCGCCAGAAGTAGAAGACAACCAATAAGCTAAAAATATCTAACTGGTATGTAGGCCTAAGTGACCTAGATAAATTGAGGAGAATATTGCAGCTAAATGAAAGGGGGTAGCAAGCTATTAAATATGTTTCTCTTCTTTAGAGATAAAGGAAAAACATAAAGAGGGTACATTTTTCTATTAAGGCTCATGGTTTCTATTATTTGCTCATAGTCTTACAGAACTGGGAAACGTAAGATTTAAAAGACACTTGTGACCTGTTTGACCTTCTCCATATACTTTTCCTGTCAGCCCACCAGCTGAATACATCTTCAATCAACCAGAAAAACACAAGGGAAAAAACAAAGCTTGTTTAATACTTGTCTTCTCCCTTTAGCTAATGGGCAAATCTAACCGAATAGTTTAGCACGGCGTAGAAGGTCACTGAATATCACTTAGCGTTCTGAAATGTTGAGGTTTTCAAGTGTATTTTCATTATTTCCTGGCAAGTTAAGAAAAAACATCTGCTGTAGTAACAAAGAGAACATAGTAGCCACAGTGTCCAATATTCAAGCAATTTTTAAAAATCACATTGAATAGGATTTTTAAATCAAAAGACAAAATTTATTTCCAAGTGATCACCTCACCATCCTAGATTCTCAGGGAAGACAACCTTTGGTGCATTTTTTTGTAAGGAAGATACTTTCTGCTTTGAGGGTTCACTTTTTTTTTTTTTTTCTTCCTCCAAGTTTAAGTAAGCATTTAATAGTTGGGGATATTTAATCAAAGATTACACAATAGAGCTCCAAACCGTGTAATAAGCACTCTGGTACTGACTTTTGAATGGGAATATTAAGTGCATTTTGAGTATGCTCTGGTATGCAAGTAGGGACCATTTTGGATTCCACGCTTAACTCTACAGTATTTAGAGAAGGAAAAATAAAAAAGAAAATTGTTTTGAATTGGTTGCTTAATGCAAGCTCAAGGACACCTCAGAGTTGTATTTTTTTGCTTTCTCTATCCTGAATCTCAGCAACCTCATTTTCTGGATTTCCATCATTATAATATTTGTTTATCATTCTTACGTGATCAGAACAGGGGAATGACTTGTTTAAATTTCTGAGTTGTATTTGCCAGATTTTTAGTACTGTATCAGCTCTACCATTTCTTGAAAATAATGCACCCTATCCATGACTTCAGATTTTTGCTAGATACAGCTAGGCTTTCCAGTCTAAACCTAAATTTGAGGAGTCTGCTTCATCTGGCACAATCAGCTCAAGCTTCATCTCCTGTCCTGTGGCCCTTCTCAGTTTGAGCCTGAATCAAAGCAGAGACTTCCATTGTAGAATCTCTCCTTAAATTTCTGCCAAAGGATGTGATGGGGTGAATATGTTTGGTGTGGATAGAAGAGTGGGGAGACTACAGAATGGAAGATATGATCCAGGCCTTCTTGTGGGCTGCACTTGGAGCTGGGCCAAGTGAAGGGGATAAATCACCACACACCACTTCCTGAGCCAGGCTCTTTGTAGCTGGACTTTATGTAACGATAAAAGCATCTGGCCGTTGTGTGCCTACTCCAGGCCCTGCATTCATTCCTGCCTCCCAGCACGCTGAATTTCCTCACCCACCCAGAAGTGAGTTGGGGCGTGTACATTGCTCTGTCACAGCTGGAGTCTCAGCCTAGCCTCCAGCTTTTGGATTAGTATTTCCATGCCTAGGAGGGCCATTTTGATGTTATGCTAAATATAGTGTCATTAATATCTCACTGTGGAAAGAGATCCTCATTTACTGGGGAAAAAAAATCTTGAATATTCTAATACATAATTAGCATAAAATTATTGTAAGTGGGTAAAAT
Source organism: Cygnus olor (assembly GCF_009769625.2). Taxonomy (NCBI): domain Eukaryota; kingdom Metazoa; phylum Chordata; class Aves; order Anseriformes; family Anatidae; genus Cygnus; species Cygnus olor. The sequence goes on along the minus strand of NC_049169.1, from coordinate 121,178,463 downwards.
AAGAACTGCTATTTTGGGCAAACCAAGGGCTCTTCTAAGTTCATCCATCCCTGCTGGTGGCCAGCACAGAACCCTTAAGAAAAAAAAAATATATGAACGAATAGGACAAGCAGTACATCATATATTGTTTCAGAATAATGCCCTAATTTGTGTGAAATTATGGTTAGGAATTTCCTAAACTCCATAATGTTCAGCATATTCAAGATGGAGTTACATTTCATGGTGACATCATTTGAAAGATCAAAAACTAAGTGAACGAGGTTTTTTTGAGCTTCATTGGGAAAGATATGTGACTAATTGTAGACTGCTCTGGGTGGTAACACATCATTTAGGATATATAGTATGCAGAAAGGTAAAAACAACATAAGCGTTATCTGTTTTTGTGTGTTTTTTTGTTTGTTTGTTTGTTTTGTTTTGTTTTCTTCTTTTAAACAGGTACTGATTGTCATTTGCCATTTAATCACCTAGCCACTCAATATCATGTAAACAACCAAAAGCTTGCAGAAGGCCTGCTATCTGACCTGAATGATTCTGAATCATCAGTAGTTCTGCCATATCACTTTACCAGATAATTGTCATCCCATCCCAACACAGATTTGCATGCAACTCCACTGCTAATCTTTCTCCATTGTGTGAGCTGACTTCATTTTTATCCTTTGTTTTCTGTCTTACAGCAAAGAGCTTTTTGAAACACAAGGTCTTTTTCATTTCATCTTTTCAAGAGGAAAATATCAAAATATTTACAGATACTCACTTTTTTTCTGTATCACTTGCATGTATGTATTAGTACTGACTCTTCTGAAGAATTAATGCAATTGTGAAATGTGTCTAAATTTGCACCATTACTGCCACATATAGAAACAGTTCTTTATAGCTCCCCAAGTGCATGAGCATCATTAACACCCTCCATTTTTTGGTTACAAGGTTTAAATAAGCCACAGATTGCAAACAAAGTTAATGGCTTACAGCTTTATATATGTTTCCTTTGATCCACTCTTTGCTGCAATTTTGTACTTCTATTCCTTTTAGAAGTGACTTCTAATGCCATTGAACTTAAGACAGATCCTCAGAACCATGCTGTGCAAAGAAATGTACTAATGAAGGAAGCTTCCGTGTCTCCTCTAGAGTAAGCAAATGTAGAAAAAGTTCAGCTACTAACCTGTGGCCTTCCCTTACCACCTCAATTTTTCCCCATACATTCATGCAAACCATAGCTTTAATGTGAGTGGTCCACCACTACCAACAAAAAGCAACTGTTAGCCTTTAAGGTGATTTAACACATCACCTGGTGGAAAACAATGACAATGGATAAAATCATGGCAAGATGAATGAGGAAATATCCAACTGGGGGACCTATGTGACGCCACGTGAGACCAGAGATCACCAAAGTAAGGACTAACCATAGCAGATCACATTCAGAGACCCTGGAGGAGATCATGGGTAGAGCCAGCCACCAGTGTGAGAAGCTGTGTGTGTGGAGCCAGGTCCAACTTGGTAAGAGCGCACCTTGGGATCACCTGCACTCACCCACCACCGCCAGCAGCGTGGGCACCATCACTCCGTCACCTCCTGGGCCACATGGGAGACCATGATTGCCAGCTGCCACTGATGGCTGAAAAGGTGCTGGGTTGTGCGGTCAGTACACAGATGAGTCAGTGTGATTCATGTGTGCATGACTGAAAAAGGCTGATCATCTAGTAGCCTGCTATGGACTCCCTGGCATGTTTCCTGCAAGTGAGGTATTAGAAAATGTTGGTTTTATTAATTTTTAAGCTCTTAGCATAAAAGTTTTCCCCAAAAAATAATAATAAAGCATTAAAAAAATCTTATTTTAAACTCTTGTATTAACTGCAACTTTCCAGAGACAGTCTTTTTCTGTTTTACTGATCTAGATATAATTTTCACTTTATGAGGAATGTCTTTTTTATTTTTAACTGCCTCAAGGAGATGCAACATTTACTCCTAACTCTTACCAGGCGTAAGTATAGCTTTTAATATAGTATATAAAAGTAATATTTAGCATTTATATGGCAAAGATACAGTCAGGTAAGAATACAAATGCTCATTTAGTCTATATCAATAATTACGACAGACAGCACTGGTCAACTTGCTTCTAAGCTGAAGCTTAAAGATCACAACATATCAAAAAAGGGATGTACTGGTCTTTCCCTTATGCAAAAATACTAGAAGAAATTTCTTGAAAGCTGTTTCAGTATCCCAAAGCATATGAGATGGTAAAAAGCCACATCTGATAACCTTATATAAAGGTATTTTTTATTTTTTAAGATGATTTGAGAAAAATGTCTTCTCTAAACACTTAATTTCAATAGAACCAATGCTAAGTACTTGAGAACACTAAAAGTATCCTACTTTTAACTCAGCTGTGTGTGCTTGCCACTAGTATTACCAGGAAGTAAATGTGATGGGTTTAAACTGGCAAATCAATCAAACACACTATGAAAAGAGAATAGAAAAGAAAAATGGCTATTCTGTGTAATAACACCTGTCATGTAGATCTTTGAAAAAATTGAAAGTATTAGCAAAGTCAGTGATGTGAATATCAATATTTAATTGGACTGGGATACTGAAACAAGAAAAAAAGATTTACAAATCAGGTAACCTTTCCAGAGCTGAAAAAAAAAAAAAAGGATTTTTTTTTTTTAAATGCCTAATTCTCTAAGCAAAGACTTAATAGGGTGCCTGCATCAATTTTACCACTGCTACTGAGAAATAACTGCAGATATCATGTGCAAGGTCACAGTCTTTCCCTTTCAAAAGAGCCCATACATATGATCAGAGAAAGAACAGAGTAAAGCAGCTGTAACAGTTACACATAGTCTTGAGGTGTTGGGCCGGAAACACCAAGATCTGACTGAGCACCTTGAGATGTAAAAATAAATATACAAGGTCTTGAGCAGATAAAATTATTTGCAACCACGTACAAATAACATTATTATTTCTAATAATGTCCTTCTACCAGAGGAACATCTTTTATAGTATCATCTTTTATGTTTTCATGCCACAGTAGGACCTAAAATACAGGCATGCGGTTTAAAGAAATTAACCTCAGTAAAAGTTGAGTTTGATGCAGGTATAAAATCATGTCCATCAGTAAGTATATCCTTTGAAGGCATAAAAATTCTTTGTGCGCAACACAGGTATTAAAAGCATAATAAAGAAAGCAGTACATAAAAACGTAAGTACTTACAGAACTGAGAACCATCTAATCATCACCAGCATTGAAACATCAAAATCCAAAAATGCACTCTATAACATGAATGCAGTCTGTCTAAAACTGAGTCTTTTGGAGTTTGGGGAGTTTTGTTTTTAAGACGTTCTTGTTGAAAAATATTTCATGCATTCATACACATAGGAGGAGCGGCCAAACTTCCTGATTTCAAAGGCAGCTCCTTGAAAGAAGTGACACTGGCTGAGAGGCACAGGATATACTTAGGACCTCAGGCAGAAGTTTTAACAATGATACACAGCAGCAGGGAGGGCAGTGGCTCACCAGAGGTCCCACCTGTGGGCTACAGCATGCAGCTAGGCTGGTAGCTGACAAGCTACCCCCTGACTTTCAGCCTCACTGACTAGCGTGCCGTGACACTGAGACAAGGATGTATGCTGGATAGGTGCCCCACTCCTAAGTGTACGTGCTTGTACCTTCTCTTTTCCCCTCTCCATTGAATGTGATGCATGTTTTGCAGATAGGAGGAATGGTTTGTATGATTTGCTTGGGCTTCAGTGTATTTACATAATATAAAGTAAGTGGGTTCAAACAAAATGCTGTTTTCTCATGTTTTTATTTTTGAACTTTCAGCATGAGTATAAATTCACTAAAGTTTTATTTGCCTGTATGAAGAGTTTTGCTTTGGAGGTTTTGAAGATGATTAGATGTAATGGTAATGAATTCTGAGCATGGAAATGATGATGTCTACTGCCAGCAACAATCATGCAAATTTGTAAATGTTTACAAATTTGCAAGCAAGACATATGTACCACTGAGACCAATATTGTAGTGCTATATTTAGCTTGCTCCTTCAACCCCGAGATACTTACACAAAAATAATTTCAAGAGAATAGCTTTCTATTTAGTTTTATTTAGATTAATACTTTTGACTTACAGTGCAGTAAAAATATATGAGTATTTGAATAACAGACTATGTGGTGCAAGTCCAAATCTGAGCAGGAAAACAGTGGATTTAGCTTGAGTATTTTCTTCTCCAGTAAGATATATTAGAAATGAAAGTCCAGTGCCCTCTATTGCTAACAGTAGTGATTGTTTTGCTTGCTTTGGCATGTTTAATGCATCTGAGGGAACCTTTGATATTCTGCAAGAATGGCTACAAAAACAAGAATGCAAAGACAAAAGATTTTAACATAATAAAAGTGTATATATTTTAGTCAAGCTTCCTACTTCCACTAATCTCCTCTGAAATTTCAAATTAAAGGTCTGGCATACTACATTATTTTAGAAATGTTTAATATGTATTCTGTATTCACTCAGACGTTTCTAACGGTGAAAATGTGTGGTCAGGCAAATGCTTATTGTTTAAGATAATTTGCTTTCACGTGTTTTGGAAGGGAAGTCACCTACAGTGGAAAACATTTTAAGCCTTAAAATTTGATTCCAAAAAGAAACACAACCTTTATATGTGCAAAGAAAAGATACCAAGAGTATTACATCATCTTCAGTGGCTAGGCTGCAGCAGCGACAGCTGTAATGCTTTCTAACTGCTGGAGGTTTCCCCACTGAGGGCAGTTGTGGAGAAACACAAGGTGGCCTTGGTGCCCTGCCAGGAGCTTGCATGGCCACCACCAGGGTCAGGCTCTGAGGTGGACATAAAGCTCTGGTGGAGACAGACCCCCACACTCCACAAGGAAGAGCTGCTCCTGAACTGTAGCTAGTTTTGAATTTAAGCACGTGAAGGGAAAGCACAGAAAACATGTCCCTGCTTGTGCAGTCAAGGGAGCAGAGCTGCTCCGAGCTTGCAAGCAAAGGGTCTGCTGAGAGACACGGCGAGTAACTACGCTCCCTGAGCCTGCCGAAAGACCCGCAGATAATAGAGTGGAAGGAGAAGTTTCACTTTTCATCAAAGTGAAAAGAATCTGCTCTCCAAGAGCTGTCTTGTTTAATTGCAGTCATTTAGACGTTTGGGGGAAAAAAAAAAGCAGGCAAAGGTGTAAAGTCTCCTGGCAAAGGGAGAATGTTACGGAAGAAAAGCGTTTGAGAACCCCGTCCCTTCCCACATATGTAGCAACACCTCTGCTGTTTGAACACCAGCTTTTTAAAAATAAGAAAACACATCCACAAACAATACAGAGAGTCCCATTAGTATTTTGTTTACTTCATATATCTGTTGTTGAGCCTTTGAAGCATAACCAAATACATTTTTGTACCTTCTGGGTTTTCAGTGCAAGGGACTGGTACTGACAGTTTTAAAGGCATCTCCAGCTGAGTGACTGCCGCAGTGGGTCATGCAGCTTGCACTTCTGATGTTGAAATAGAGAAGACCTCCCTCTTAAATAGTGCTTTGTTTTTGTCATGCTGCATTGAGACACCAAGCGACTTCTGGCGTTCCTTGTTTTCAGAGTAAATGCAAAGGGATTCATCCTGTATTTTATTCCCTGACAGCATCCAAGCCTATGTAGATTGGGCAGACTTAAATATTGATAAATATTAAATTGATAAAGGAGACGTGCCCTTAGTATTTTTCCAACGAGATAAAAATGATATCGGAAACAGAATGTAAGAAGTCATCAACATTACAAATTTGAAAGCTTGTACACAGAGGTGACGTTACGTGCAGAAGATGCTTGTGCCTCTAAAGTGTCCTTAACTTCCATTCATGCTAAATTCATACAAAAATCTATTAAAGTATATTCATACATAGTAGAGTTCTAGAATAAAATTCTGAGTAAAATAAATGGACATATTGCCATTTATATTACCTTAAAAAGCATTTCATAATTAATTAAAAGTTATTTTTCATTCCAAAGAAAACTGACTTGAAACATAGTAAATATTCACACAGCATGCATACCATCTTGTTGCAACATTAGGAAAAAAAAAAAAAAAAAGATGCAAAATATGGACACCTAACAGGAAGTTTACTATAAAAAATAGCAAATAATTCTGAGCCTGTGCTTTTCCTGACACTTGCTTGTGTATTCTGGAGACATCCAAAAAAGGAAAATAATTTAACACTTCACAATGCAAATGTGCTTTCTATACTGGGTTTAAACAACATTTAGCTTCAAACAAAGATGAAAAGCTGTTGCTTTAATAACACAGAATAGACATGATAGACCTTTGGTGTGCTCTTGCAAGACGTATTATAAAAAGATTATTGGCATAAGGAAGTCTGGTATTTTAAAACACTATGTATCCCAAGGGTAGCGTTGATCACACAGAGCTGAAAAGCAAAGTTAAGCACTATTAATCTTCAATGAGAGTTCTGGTTATTTGCCACAATGTAGAAGAGGAAAGTCATTTGGCTCCCACCTTACTAAACTACTCTTGCTCATCACCTTCACTGTGAGAAGCATCTTAAAAGGCTGTCAACAGAGAACAAAACTGAACAGACTAATTAGGTATTCAGGATAGATGAATATCAATCTTGCTGTCTTACCAATAACAAATAATATGAATTGTAAGTTTTTTGGATTTACTACAAACATGATGCAATTTTAAATCTGTACGATTTTCTGACAGTTTTCTGCAGGTATTACCAATGCTTAGTTTATGGTTCAGCCAACACCTACTGTATCCACTTTTAGTATGCTGCCATTAAAGATTTGATCAGGGTTTCACCACAGATGCAATGTCAGGGTTTTACTAACAGTCTATCTTTCTTTGTCCCGGAATTCTTGATTAATAAGAGGTGAATATATAAAATGATGCCTGAATTTATCTTACATGGGATATCCAATGTTCCTTGACATTTATCCCCAAATCTGTGCTCCTTTGTTGAATAGAGCACAACTTTGTTTTTTTGGTGAAATTCAGCATAACGCCACTGACCCAAATCAGGAAATGGATATAAGCACAAACCCAGAAGCTTTTAAAGCAATCCATATTATGAATATGCAGTAAAATTACAATACATTCTACTTCATGACTTGAGAAATGCAACATTTCTCCATAAGACTTTTACCTCAACTTAAAAGAGCAAGCCTTTTTTTTTTTTTTAATTCTGTAATTGAGAATGAATGCAATTGAGACTAGTTTGCATTTGTTAAAATATGTAAATAAGTAAACACAAAGTGTTCAGATACCTCCTGACTCTTAATTCCACTTGAACAGAGTATCAGGCAATGTAGGAAGAGCTCACTCTGGTTTCTGTGGTTTAGCTGAGAAACTGTCAAAAGGCTGGATGAATTAGGCAGATTGAGGGGACATCTACACTGCAGTGTCAGGTACTGGTTCAACACACTGTATAAATAATTAGCTAGATGCAAATGTTTTTGGCTGGGAATGACTGCAGGCTAATATGTGGCGATGTGGAGCTAGGAAAGTTTTATTCACTCTGTTTCTTTGATAGGCTTTTGTGAGAGCAATAAATGCTTGTAAATTGCTAGATCATCACAGCTCTCTGAATTAACTTTTCTGAAATTCTCTACAATGATATTGAAGGTCGTCCTGCAAAGGCAATGGTGATGCACTAGTTAGAAATCAATTCTAAAAACTGAAATCCAACACCATCTGCATACCCTACTGATTATTCTTATATGTGAAAATTATGGATCTTCTTTGCCAGTCCCCTCTTAGAAGTGCATATGTGACTACTGTTCTGCTTCTACAAAACACAACATGCCAACAGATATCAATGAAGCTTGAGCACACTGATATGGACCCCTAAATACAATATTTAATTTTAATTTTCCCACTGCTCACTAACCCATCTAAGCAACTGTCTTCATTTGACCTACAGGTTAATCGTCAAGATAGTAGTTTGCACAGGATAAATAGTGAACCTTCTAAACCTCTTTGTTTGTTTGTTTGTTTTTGTTGTTGTTTGTTTGTGATTCATTGCCAGCCCCCTTCCAGCTCCTTTTCATGATTATTAATTGTAGTCCAAAAATGTAGCTTAAGTGATGAATTTAAACTGGTGAAGTTTGGAGTAGATTAGCCATAGTGGCTAACATATTTTCACATAAATTACAGATTAAACTATTCTCTTCCCCACCAGACTACTCTGTTCTCTTCAACAGACTGCTTCCAACCCTGCGTCTCTTCGAGTTCACTTTGTCACAAGTGTCTTTTTTTATTTGTTTTAATTTGATGTCATTTTTAATGATAACACAGAAAACTGGGCAGGTGTGTAAGCAAAAGCAGCAGTGCAAATTTCTCTATCAGATATCAGACTAAGGGAAGTTCAGTCTCTCTGTACCTTAAATATTTGACATACTTCCTCAAAAAGTCAGTAAACATTTCATTTGTGCCAATCGTTTTCATTGTGTGATTTGTAGAAGGCATTTAAGCTACAATCTCAAGAAACCACTCAAGTGAACAGGAGTCTTGAATAACTTCAGGTTGTCCATGAACTCAAGAGCAGAGGAAGAACTGCAACCGACCCTCACCTCATATCATATAATCCACATATGAACACAGGGTAATTAGGAGAGTATTTAGACTGCTATGTGGTTTGACTAACATTGAGAGTATTGTACCCTTCTCAGTTTGTGCTATCCCTGCATAAACCATCTAGCTAATATTCAAACAACTTAATGAGCAAAAAACGTATTTTGTTTTACTGAGTGTTACTCTACTAGCCCCCTGTATCATAAATTAGGCTGTCAACCTGGCTATCTTTGACACAGGCTATGTCTTTATTATGTTTCTTCACACAATTACTACAATAATAGGAATCTAATTTCATAGTCACCACACAAACCACGCCTTTTTTTTCCTAGTATTTCCATCTGCTTATAAAAAGATGCCATTTTTCATAGTTTCAGTTTTCCACTACAATGATTACTTACTGAAGAGTCTTGGTTTTCCTTGAAGCTCAGTAATGAAATACTGGGTATCTTTAAATTTATTTTCATATTCTACCTTGTTCAGTAACAACAGTGGAAAACCAAAACATGAGGTACAGAAACTATCAAAAATTACCTCATTTTTTCTCCCTAAAAATCTATCATTCTCTGATTTTTGACTCTACCTCATTGAAGATTAATTATTCCAGTGTTTGCATGAAAAAATGCAGTCATATATAACATCTTCCTTATGTAGTGGAATTTTCTACCATTTTCTAGCAGAAATGTGGACAACATGGTTAAACTTCTGAATTTACAAGTGATTTTATGAACATCTGTTTTTTGATACTGCAGCTTAAAATGTTGAAAATTCATTCACAAACTACCATCCTTTTATGAAACCCACTTACAGGGTAAGCTGTTGAAAATAAGTTCAGAAAACTCAAGTTATCCATAAGGGTATAACATAAATTGAAGCTACCAAAATTGACCTTGTTTAGCTGATTGTCTTGTCTGTACTGAGAACAGATCCTTTTATTGCTGTTATTAAAATTGTCAGTACTTTGAAACACCTTTTCCATAGTGAGGGAACAAAATAAATTACCAGTATTTATTTATATATTTATATTATATATTTATATATTTCCTTTTCTGTGTCTTTTTGTTTGTTTGGTTTTGTTTTTGGTCCTGGAATTTTGTTATTTATAGACTCTTTCCTACATGAAAATAAAGAACATTTCTACCTTCAGGAATGCTTCGTATTTTGAAGCCTATTATGCAATGAACAACTAAAAATGTTTAACCAGCAAGGCCACACAAGCTTATTTAAAATATGGTAGAGGCATTGTTACAGTAACAGTTGTGCATGTTTCAGAGTTCCATCAGACAGTTGCTACATTTGAAGGCTCCTGACATTTTAGCATTCTCCCCAAAAACATAGTTAAGATTCTGTGATTCACTTTCATTATTTCAAATTTTAAAAGTTTGGAATCTGAGCAAAAGCTATATTATCCAGGACGTGAAATATATTTTATGAAAGTTCTAATTATAGTTCTATTATTAAAAACTAGGTTATAATATGTTCCTGTGCTACTCTTATGTAAACCCTGCAGAACCTCATTACTTTATAAATAAAATTCTTTTGAGGACAAAGAGAATCTCTTTGTGAATAAAATATTAAAGTAATACGCTCCACGTGTTTAAAGTTGCTTTGAGTTTCAAGCTACTGAATGCCATTTAGATTGTAAATCAAGAAGGTATCACTAAAGAAAATCATGCAAGTGTCTATGGTTAGAACAGGGAAAATACAAAGGTCTCTTGGATTACATTCTTCAATTTCTCCTATAGTTTTGAATTACTAAGTGTTTTGTCTCACGAACATTAAAAGCCAACTTTTGGCCTGTCTTATTGAAATACTGATGAGTTGCTTATTTAGATGAGTCACATACTGCAATCTTTAATGCACAGATTTTCTGTATAATCCAATTTCTGGCTAGTAAAAGGAGTAGGCATTAGAGAGTAACTTACTCTTTTGCAAAGCTGTTAAAGAGAGACCTGTAATTGCATTCTTCCCAGTTTTTCATTTTAGAGCACCCCATTCAACAAGCAAACAGAAGTATGAGAAGAGACATGGCTTCATCCACAGCAATTGTAATCTTGCTGACAGTTCTGCTACCTTTTCCTAGGTACCCTTTCATGGACTTTTTGGACTCTAGAGGTTTTTGGGGTCTGCACATCATGGATGTGCAAAGATGTACAAAGATGTGGTTGAGAGATTTTACAGATCTCATTTTACAAACTAGATTCCTTACCTACAAGTTCATTGCTGAACTGAGAGCTTCTGAGTCTGAAGTAGATACACATGTTCCAACTACAGAGTCACTGCATGCATGGCCAGAAAAAGAACTACTACTTTCCTCCAGGCCTATGATTTGAACAAGTGTGGTGTTTTGTTTTTTTGTTTGTTTGTTTTTCCCCCATGTAAATATACATGGGTTCTTAGGTTATGCTAATGACATATACTGGAAAATTATTTTTCAACAATTTACTATTCCTCATATTAGAAACATCATTTTCATTTACATTAGCATTTACATTAGTGAAAACGGCTTGCAAACATGAGCATTTTCAAAGCTTAGTGAAAGAATAAGCATACAGAGGCACTAGCAGTCTATAGACTACTAGTCTATAGACTGAATTTCCAAGAAAGGAATACAATCTTTGGGGTAGTGCAGTGCAGACCCAACACAAATTAAGATCTAGAGCATTCACAACTATGTTTTTACTTTGACTCCATAAGTAGTTTTTTGTTTGCTTGTTTTAAAAAACAGTAGGCTGGGGGAAATTAAAAACAATTTCATTCAACCCTAAATATCTTACAGTTGATTAGTGACCTGGATTACACTATTCAAAGATAAGTGAGTGACATGATATATTCTTCTGTCTTAATTCAGACCCCTTATGTCAATTTTCTTAAGAGAGCACCTCTACAACCACATGGAAGTGAATGTAAACCAATTCTACAATTAATTGTACTTTTACAAAGCTAACAATGATGAGAAGTTGTTAACCAGGAGTAGCCCATTAACTGAAATCAATTCCACAACTAGAAACAGGGATGGATTTGAATCACCAAAAATAGGTCAGGAGAAGAAGGGGGTATAAGCTGTAGATTTCACAAGAAGTGAAATTTCACGTTGATGTCCTGAAAACCACCTATCCCAAGACATCTTGGTCTTTAGAAGAGGGAGAAACACAGTCCCAAGATACTGCACAGCTATTGACTATATTACAGCAGAATACAGGCAGGGCCTCCTGTATTTCTCTCCTGAAAATCCGAGACAGAAACAGAACTTGCATGGTCTATGACTGTACTGAGGAGCAAACCATGCTTTCTGCATGTATACCACACAGGCAGCTAACAGGTATTACCAAGCTTACCAGACACACGCAATTTCCCTTTTCAGACTGACTATTCTGAAACTATTTTGGTGTTATGCATAATGATTTTGTAGGATGAGATCAATTTGTCCAAGATTTAAAGATCTTTTTGTTTGTTTGTTTGTTTTGTTTTCCTCCATAGATTGTTGAAGTAGAAAGACCCTGTCCAAAACACAGGTGACACGTGAGGCAGAGTAAAATTTGAACCATACTGCTTAGGAGACCTTCCTCACGGTCCCAATAAAGTAGAGGGAGATTAGCACTTCTCTTGGATGTTTTTGAACTCAAGTTCAGATATACCTATAAATACTATTTATAGAATTGAACTGAAAGGTAGCTGAAATATGCTCCACTTAACTAGAATTGGAGGAAATACATCTAGATCATTCAGATGACTGGGTCAAGTCTTAACACTGACAACATCTGCTCATAGGTCATAGAATTAAAAACCTTCATAATTCTCGTTCCTCTTCTGCAGACTTGCACTAGATTTCCTCAGTAATTACAAGCTTTGCTGTTCTGTAAAACAGCCATTTCTAAGCAAGTAACATTCTAAAGAACATCACATTTTCTTCAGATGTAGAAGCAACGGTTACTTTTAGTTTCCTGTGACAACTTCTGTGACCATAACAAAGCTTAACTGGCAATCCATTTCAAATTAGCTTAGATCAGATGACTGCTGCTGGGGCTATTTCTTTGTATGTAGAAGACCGAGATAGTACATTATTCAAGCTAAAGCCTCACTCTTGCCAAGTAAAATAAAATAATTACAACTCTCACCCTCTCACTCTCTGTCAAGCACTTCCATTATCACAGCCATAATAAATTTGCTTTTTTTTTTTCCCCTCCTTTTTGCAATAGTACCATGTTGGTGACTCATTTTGTTCGTGATTCACTGCACTTCCCAGAGCTTTTCTCTGCTTTATTATTGCCTGCACAGTTATTCCCCTTTCTATATGCATACATTTTACTTCTGTCCTACATATAATACTTCACACTTGTCTCATAATTCATCAATCGATTGAGACCATTTCTTCAGGACTGTATTTCATCCTAATCCTTTCCTCCAAACTGCTAGATATCTCTGCTGTAAAGATGCTGAACACAAATGTATGCTGTCTAAACCACTTGAGTCACTATTAGGAAATGCTCCAGACCATGGAAAAGTCATATGGGACTCTTTGTTTGACTGCACCACTGCTGAGCATGTTTTTCAGCATTATGGTGGCTATCTTACTACTCTTTTTTAATGAGAAGAATCAGATGGGACATAATCAAAAGCCAGACTAAACGCAAAATATACCACAGCTACTATTTCATTATTCTCTATCGCCAATTATTCCCTAGCAGATAAAATTACAGATTATAGGGTTGATTTATTTTATTACTGGCAAATACAGTTTGGTAATTATCTGCCATGAACTTCAAAAATCTTTAATCAAATTAATAGCTTGAGCTCATTTTTTACCTGTTATTAAAGATAGAATTATTATATACTACTGAGTGGGAGGGAACTCTTAATTAAGTAGTTATTTGTTCTTTTTTTTTTTTTCCAGATCTTTACCATTCTGTAAGAGTTCACAAAAGGCAACTATTTCAAAACATATTATAATCAACTTCCATCATTTGCTGACTTAATCACACCTCTTATCTTTGACCTTGCTCCTTCCCAACTCATATGGTTTTGTTAAATTTGTGATTGCAACTAGAAACAAGAAAAGACAGGCCCAACAGAAGAAACTCCTTGGTATATTAAGAATACAACAAAGGAGTCCAAGAAACAGTAAGGTATCTGTGTAACTAGTTTGAGAAAGGCAAAGTAAATCTGGGCAGACAGCTGTTTGAGTAGATGATGGCTTCTTACATTTCACTTCCTACTGAAATCAAGGTAATAAAACTTGAACATTGTTTCTAATAAATCAGTCAGCTGAGCTCAGTAATACCTGCAATTTATCATTGTTATATTGAAAAATAAGCCTCCGTGGAAGAATATATTTTTTTCTTTTTCTTTTTCTTCCTCTTTTTTTTTTTGAAAAATACACAAAATATATTTTGATTTCTAAATAATAATAAGAAATTAATTACCTTAGCAAACTGTGCATTTATCCATTTTGTGAATGTTTTCTTTTGAACATCTTCCCGTTCATCTGCCAGAGAAAAGTAAAGCACTTATTAGAATTATTCAACAAAATATTACACTATTATAGATTAAAGTTTCATTCTTGGTTTGTAGTAATGTTACTAATAACAATTCAGACAAATTCAGGGCACCTGTTTGGATGTATTCTTCCTTTACATTTGCATCAATATATTTTTAAAAGCCTACAGGTCCCTTATAGTCATGGTTTGGTTCTGAGATGTATATCCCTGTCTCCTCTCACCCATTCTGTGGTATCTTTTCTGCTGGAAGGTAACATGTTGCAGTAGGACCTGACATATCCTTTCCAAATTGTAATAAAACACGTTACCCAGTGGCTGTGGCACCAGAAAATTATTCTACTGCACTTAAATAGCAAGTACTTAAAATAGCAAGTTTATATGCTTAGTTCATATTTCCTGGTGAAGTGCAGTCTTCTGGACCACAATGACAGCCCCGTCATCCCTTAACTTTTCTGCCTTCAGTTATTTACTTGTTATGCTTTATTAAATATTTCCCCTCCGCTGGAAGAAGAAAAAACAACCAAACACTCATTTATTCAACTATACATGAAGTTCACTCTCAATTCTTTAATTAAAATATACATATATATATTGTAGAGGGAGATGATGAACTCAGACCTTGACTATATTGATATCTAAACCATGAGTACAGTTGTGATACAGAATGGAACTCGACACACAGAGGTAGAATTCTGATGTATTTTATGTAGAAAAAGAAAGATGCCTTCATCTTAGAACCTAATAAGCATTTGCTCAAAAAGATCTATAAGACATCATCTCTGAAATAAAACAAAAAAGCAGACCTCTTTTTATGGCAATGTCAAACCAAATTAGAAGTAAAGGGCATATGTAGAAAAGGCTGCAGAATGCTTATAGTAAAACAAAGCTCACCATCTTTTGGTTTGCAGTAAAATTCTCTACACTTCTTAAATAAAAAGGGATATTAAACTCCCATCTGAAATGTTCAGCAACTAATAATGTTAATGTATTCAACTGAATTTGAAAGACAGGTATGGATGAGCTATACGAGATATGCACAGCATTAATAATGCACTTAGCTTTCTCTTCCCCCCACCCTCCAAGGAGACAATTCAAGGCAAATCTTTATGATACAAATATATCTTTTGTTCTTAAAACCTCACTTCAGACTTTAAAGGTGCCTTTCAACAAGGATGTTTTCCTTTCTCAGCTGTACAACATACTCATGAGAAAAATAATACTAAGACTGCTATTGCATTATGAAAAAACTTCTGCATGCAGGATGGAGCAGATTCTAATTGCTATTAGAGGATCATGAGTGAAAAGATTTATGATGTATTACTGAAAACATTTCATAAAAGTTGGCTATTATATATATACATTGGCATTATATACATACACTGCTTGCTTTGTAAGAAAGAAACAAGATGTGTAAGAGATCCATGCTTTTGGTAATTAATGATGCTAAAGCTGCTTAAGTTTTACTTTTCCCCACAAGCATCACTTCCATCTTTGTAAGTAAACTGTTTACTGTAGAAATTTTGACTTCTTCCAGCCATGTGACATAGGCAGAAGATGGGAGACGGAAGATGTATTTTGTTGGTGAAAGATACATATTCAACTTGATATTGTATTACAGCCTTCTTCAGCAACTTCATATAAAATATTACATATAGATAGCTATTTCTATTTAATCATATCTAATAAAAAACACCAGATGCAACCTTAAAATATGGTAGAAGAAGAACATGTGGTATTTAACAGGGAAAAGGAGAGTCAAAAATACCTACCTGACATCTTGTATCCAACCTTTTTCATTTCCACCCCAGGATACTATACTGTATACAGTAACAGCGTGAGTTTGTTTTGTTCTTCATTTTTCTACAAAGATCTATGCCAGAGACTGAACTGCTAACCACCAACTAATTCATGTCTATTGAGCTACTACTACTAATAATAAAAGGGTCTCGTGAGGAAAAAGAGAACTAAACCCCAAATTTGAACGTTTGAAACTTTTTCAAAGTTCAGGCAAGCTTTGCTACCTTCACAAACACAAATCTCTTCCATTGCTGTTATTTTTATATAGAGATAATTTCAAGCACTTTTATCTCTAGATGCTTGCTCTGACAAGTTTACAGCACAGCAATTTGTTAGTGGCAGCCTCCTAACCTAAAAAAAGAGCCAATCTTTTGTTAGTGCCCTGCACGATTTCCCCACAACAAGCAAGATTTTTTTTTTTTTTCCAAAAAAAGATGTTCTCCTAACCCAGATTTATGGATTGAATACTGAATGGGGAAGCTAAATGACATTTGTCTGCATGCTGTAGAGATGTGCCAAGAATACTCAGCTGCTACTTTCATGCTGCTGTGCCTTATAACAGATCCTTTAGCAACCACCAGATGAATGTCCTTGCAGGTGTTTTTACTGTGAGGCAATAAGAATAATCAAGGGGCCAGGCAGGTAATTCCTTCAGCTGCTCCAGGGTGATATACTATGTTTACTTCTTTTCTTTCAAGCTGGAAGAATTACGGAATAGCAGGTAAATCTTCAGGTAAGTCTAAATACAAAACACTGCATAGATCCTGAATACCGTTATTGCAGTAATACTGCTGTTGCTTCCCAGAGCAAAAATATAGTTTTCTCAAAATTCTGGGTGTTGACTGGAAGGGAATAGGCTTAACCTCCTTTCTGAAGGTTACGAACTCAGATAACAAACCCGCTGAGGTCTATAGAAAGCCTTCTGTAATGTCAGGAAAAATAAAGGTACTGACCTCTGAGATTTATCTGATTTTCATGCACTATTATCTATTACTACTTGACCTTGTTTTAACTAGAACTCATCCACAAATGGATATTATGGTTCTGATGTATTTCTGGTAGGATAAGCATCCAGCTTTGCAACTGCAAACACAAACCTCTTGAATTTGTTAACTGTGCATTTGACTTTAAAAGTATTATTCCAGGCTAGAGTTCACAGAAAATTATGGCTAGGAAAGAAAGTGCAGTATTAATGGAGCTAATCATCTCACAAAGGCCATTTTAAAGGTCTAATCAGGTGACAAGGCTAATAGATACAAGTGGTACACTGAAGAATGCTTAAGAACATGCAATCAGGATTCAGCAGAATAAAAGTGCTATTATTAATGGACAGTGGATACCAGAAAACATTCCTAGATGCTTACTGAAGTATTTCATGTTTGCAACTCATTACGCAAATGAAATTTTCTTTTATTTTCCACCAAAAGTATGTTTGTCATCCCTTAGTAAAGCTACATTTACTTTTCCCAAAACAAACCTCATCCCAAATACCACCTAACATATTAAATAAAAAATAACAGGAATAAAAAACAAAACAAAAAACTAGTATATTATAAAGACTATTCTGAAAGCAAACAGCAGTGTTAATACATAAGCAATAGATTTTAATAATGCGGGCTGACAAATACCAAGAGGATTTCATATGAACTAAGTTTCCAACACTTACAGTATATATGTAACTATATGATTCCATTTTTACAATGTAAGCCATTCTCCACAGAAAACCTGGAGAAGGGGGAAAGAAACTTCCACTGTTAGGCACAGAGAAAGAAGGAGGATTTTTCCCATATAAGGACTGGAAACTTTGAAACAAGGGTGTTAAGGCAAGTGTCAATTTTTTCATTCATGGCAACTGCCAGTTCATCTGAACACTACACTTTAGAGAATAAAACCATCAAAATTACTATTTGATTTTCTAGCAGCCAAACAATGCAGATTTAGAAAAGGCCAGGATTTTCTTCAGTGAGTGGGGGTGGGTACCAGCAATGGTGGGAGCAAAAAGGTGGGAACAAAAGAACAAATGGTGGGAACAAAAGAGGCCACAAACAGTCACATCATTGATACTCTGGCTCCATCGACTCACTATTCTTAGAGATTTCCAACACATTATTACAATGCTCTGCCAGTAACTACAACTGCTGAGAAATGTTCCTTTCCCTTTCTTGCTTATCTGAGGGGGAAAGAAGAAATCAATGCAATACAATGACTGAATGCTATTTGAGTGGCCTAGCTTTGATTTTTAGTCATTGAGGTCATCCAAGACATTCACAAGCTGACAGGAAATACAGTAGACTGCTTTGACAGACAGCCAGTGATTTTGTCTATTGCTTATGTAAGGCAATATATAACATGCAATTCATTGTCCATCTGTCATAAATATACTGATGAGAAGTGTGTTAACTTTATCTGAGTACTGTTAAGGCTGTCTGTTCCCTATGCTACCCTGGAGATTTTACTGTGGAACCCTGGAGAAATCACCATAATCAGACCATTTCAGGCTTCTCAAAACACTGATGAACCTATTCAAAAGCTCAGCACAAATGGCAGACTTCAGCATTCAGAAAGCCCTCATTAATATATACAAAAAAAAAAAAAAGTACAACTCAATCTTTCCAGAAATAGTATAGCAACATTTTATGCGGACATTTGGTAAAGATTCAAGGCAAATTCAGGAAAGGAGCAGGAGTATTACTATACTGAAAATATTTAATCTCAATTCTGCTTCCCCTTCCCCTCCTCAGATACAGGAGTTCAGGGATGGAGTTCATTTGCTGCTTAGGGGAGAGAAGGGAGAACAGCTGTAAGACCGAACCTACTGGATTTCTACTGGTACTACAGGCCTAGATTGAACCCCAGCCTGAGAGAGATGTATTTTTCTCATTTCATTGTTAGCTGGAGCTGTTCTGTCATTATAAATGCTAAGGGAAAAGTGATTGACTTTTCTCATTTTTTAATTCTTTAAGGCATTACAACCATTGCTAGAAGGTTCTCATTCCTCTGACCTAACTTTGTCCAACTAGTTATTGAGGGAAAAATTGCAGAGTGCTTTTGAAGACTGGTACAGAAGTTATGGGGTAGAAAAAGAGCAAGAACAAGAAAGGAGAGAGAACATACTGGAGTTCCATTGTGGTAGGCAAGGACAGAAAACACCAAAAGGGGGAAGGAGCGGGGTGCGGTGGATGACAAAGGGAGAGAAAGAGACACTGGTAGACACCTTCTCTCTGGTTTGGGGGAAGAAAGAAAAAACAAAGTATGGGGAAGAAGCATGTGTAAACACAAGCTTTGCTTGTTCTGTTTGTTGGCTTCCTTTTAGTCTTTTCTAACCAGCAATGATTTTGGATCCAGGAAGTTTTCCCCAAAGGGACATCACTGCTAAGATGCAACTTAAGTTCCCAAAATTAAAGAACAAATCTATCCCTCTCTGTCTGAGAAGCTGGTGCTAAACAGTGGTGTGGTTCAGTTTATGACTTAAATTATATTTATGCGGAAATATGTAATTATTCATTTGAATATTCATCTTTGTATGAGCAGTATCCCCTTTGTTTTCTCTTCTTCAGTGTCACATACATATATTGACAAATGAAAACTAGGCCTAATGCTATTTTATAGCCACATAAAATAGCCACATGCTATTTTAGCATCACACCATCATTATGATAAAACACTGTAGATGATACCTCATACCTTTAAAATGAGGTCACATACTTTTGCTCAGATCCCACAATGGTTAGAAGTGCTAGTACCAAATGAAACCACTGTAGTTTGCTGGAACTTTCAGAATAGCATCTGATTTAATCATATTACCAACTTCTTGCTAGTCAGACAACAATGAAGTCACATTGCCAGTACATCTGAATACCTTGAAAAAAATCCAATAAAGATGATCTAAAAGCATTTTTTTGTTGTTGTTCAAAGCAACAAAAGGCGCTTGCAGGATAAGTCCATTTACTGCTATAAACTATACAAAAATCATTAAAAAATCACTTTAGAAAATCTGGGGAAAGTTACCCATGTTACCAAAAGTGAAAGAAAAGTGAAAGTGAAGGCACTTGATAGATACTAACTTCATCTTGCCAAATGAATATATCTGGGGTAATACCTTGTTATTTCTATTTTGATGGATTATCGTGGATAGAAAGCTTAATTTCTATTTGTCCGTACAGATTAGGGAAGCACAAATCCTGACAAATCATGTGATGTTAGCTAGTATAAAATCAACAGGTATGCAGTTTGCTGTGTCGTATTACTGTTATTATACCTAAAACCCATTTATGAGGCCACAGCTCAAATTTTCAAGCACAGGCCCTCATCTCCCAGAGGCAGCTGAGGACTCGCTCGTGAGTCAGTTGGCAGCTCACAGGAAGGAAGCAAACATTGATGTTCAGCCAAACTGTGGCCAATGGGTCCCCCTTGGACAAAAGGGTAGAACCTAACAGATGTTTAAGAACAACCGGTTTAACATCCTTGAAGGAATAACTAGACATGACAAACAGATTAAATAAGGCTTGGATGCATTAGCTCTGGTTTCAGCTGTTCTTATTTTTAACCCATTTTTGTCCTTTCCCAGAGAAAACTGAAATTGTTAGCAAAAGAAAGAAGGAAGGGATCCATATCAGATACATATTTTTCCACCTCAGAGCACATACCCATTTTCACAGGTTGCTCCTCTGAAGGAAAGACTGCCCAGCTAGGATGGTTTGATCAGCCCAGTCAGGTCGCATGGCAATAGCAACTGCTATGAGGGCCCTCACATGCAGCCAGCACCATGAAATCCTCATCAGGTAATGCCAAATAAAATTGCTTTGTGTATACTGCAAATCTAGTGACAACATATAATAAATGTTATTAATCCTCTGTATCAATCATGTCAGAATTACTGAAACTAATTCAGAATAAAAGCAACCTCCCTCAACATGGCTAATGTCACCAGGCCTGCTCTAAGCTAACCCCAAAACTATAAATGTATGTCAGATACGTATGAGAAGTTATGTACGAGAAAACAGCAGCGTTGGCAGTTCATGTATTTCAGCAATGTCACAAAACTACCACAAACTAAGAAACATGTTTTTGACAAACTTTAAATGGCTCTAGCCCTTACGCTTTTTAGCCAGGAAAATTGTTAGAGAAAATGTGAGGCTGAAACTGCCATAATGGAGCTGGGGCAAGCAGTGAGTGTTGCTTGCTAGAACATGGGGGCTGTAGGGTTTTTTTGTTTGTTGGTTTTTGTTGGGTTGGTTTTTTTTGTTTGTTTATTCCTGTTTTTTTGTTTGTTTGTTTTTGTTGGGTTGGGTTTTTTTGTTTGTTTATTCCTGTTTTTTTGTTTGTTTGTTTTTTGGGGAGGTAGTTTTATTTGCGTTTTTTAAACTTGAGAGGGCAGATATCACCATTTAGTTGATCAGCAGGCAACCCCACACTGAGCTGTGACAGAGGCACTGCGTGGGAGTATTATTGTAACAGAAGAGAAGAATTAAAAAAAATTCAAGATTATATAACTAGCTAAAATTATGCACAGCTTTCGTATTCACAATGTTCATTTAATAAAATACATTTTTGTTGTTGTTGTTCAGAAAACAGTAGATAATTGAGTAATCTTAGACTGATGTCATTCCTTATCTGGAAATGTTTATATTCAAGGTTTCTATTTTTGTTCAAATGCAAACAGTAAAGGACACAAGACCAAGGGTAGCTAGATTTATTCATGAGCAGCATACATCAAAATGAGAAAATAAGGGCCCACCAACTTTCTGAATGATAGACTGTGTCAGCTCACAACAAATGAAGCTGAATGAAGCATCGGGATTTATAAGAGGTCATCAGAATCTAAAATATGACGGTAGGACCTAGTGATTTCACACAAACTGTATTCTATGTAAAAATAAAACTACTATACCGTTTTCAGCAAATGCCACCTAGTGATACATAGTTGCAAAGCTCAGAAGCATTTGGATTTTTATGTATTTTCTCACAGATTTTCTGATTTGCTCCTAAAAACAATAAATCAGACATGCTTTACATAGTCACAGGCTGTCAAAATTCATGTCACATACATGCGGAACAGAGAGATGGGAAAAGGGGTTAATAACACATGCAGGACCAACATTTGTTTCAGTTAGTATTAAAATATTCTTTACAAAAAACCACATTAAATACACAGTGGTGGCTAACGTTAGTCTGCAATATTTCAAGTTCCTTTTTTGTTCCTCTGTCAAAAGCAATTAGAGAACAGTCTGTTCTACTCTGCTTGAGTGACTGCTGTCTACTTTCTTTCATCTGACCCAATTAGTGTCTGAGTCAATTAGTATAGGCTGCCACTGAAACATGTATCAGAAGTTTGTTATTAATGAGACCAAGGTGTTAATATGCAATTGTTTACAATACACACACCTTATTCTTACAGTGAAGCAAAGCTGATAACATTTACTGTCCTCATTTAGGCTTCACCTTATTGTATACCATTTGCAAAGCTCTGAAAGAAAAGAAACCATGCTTCTTAGGACAGCTGTATAAATTAAATGTAAGTGATAAGTGTTTTCCACTTTTATTTCAACATTATTTGAAGTAGCCAAAGTAATGATGAATGTCTAAATCAAAGTTATGCTATTATAGATCTTGTTGTTAGGTCTCTTAGATTGTTCTCACCGTCCCCAAACATCCCCCTCTCAAAGGAGAAAATAAAAGACATTCAAAGAGTAAGATAAAGCATTTTGTAAACCCTTACTGATTTTGATCAATTGGAGAAACACTCAAACAAACAAAAAAAACTCCACAACCCAATAGAACAGAATTTAATTCCTCTAAAACTCTTCCAATTTCACAGATACTTTATACCATTGGTAATGTCGGTTGTATAAGTTTCTGTGAAAAAGCTTAAATTTTCGAAAGTACACGATAGGGTAAATTGGTATACTAAATATGCTTGTCTTGCATTGCCCCACATTTAGGAAAACTGCTACTATTTCACTGAAGTGAAGGATAGTACAAATTAGATAAAAGTCTTAAATTAGATAAAAGTCTAAATATCAGCACTTGATAGAAATCTCAGATTACAAAGCACGTTAAATGTGCCTCCCAAACAACCCCTACAATATCAAGCGTCCTTGAAAGTCATTGAATTTCTAGACAGCTAACACTTTGCAAACAGCCAGAATATTGACTACAGACGGTAAGTAGTTCTTCCTCCTGTCTCTTTTTGAAGCTTCTCATTTTTCATTTAATAGCTTTAGTTAGGAATTGGCTACTCAGCCCCTAAGACAAAGAAAAAAAAAAAAAAAGAACTGTGTGTTGTTTGGTTTTTGTTTGTTTGTTACCAATATAATCATAGAATCATAGAATATCCCGAGTTGGAAGGGACCCATAAGGATCATCAAGTCCTACTCCTGGCACCGCACAGGTCTGCCCAAAAGTTTAGACCATGTGACTAAGTGCACAGTCCAATCGCTTCTTAAATTCAGACAGGCTTGGTGCAGTGACTACTTCACTGGGGAGCCTGTTCCAGTGTGCGACCACCCTCTCGGTGAAGAACCTCTTCCTGATGTCCAGCCTAAACTTCCCCTGCCTCAGCTTCACACCGTTCCCAGGGGTCCTGTCACTGGTGATTACGGAGAATAGGTCCCCTGCCTCTCCACTCCCCCTCGCAAGGAAGTTGTAGACTGCGATGAGGTCTCCCCTCAGCCTCCTCTTCTCCAGGCTGAACAGGCCCAGTGACCTCAGACGCTCCTAATATGTCTTCCCCTCTAGGCCCTTCACCATCTTCGTCACCCTCCTCTGGACACTCTCCAACAGTTTAATGTCCTTTTTGTACCGTGGTGCCCAGAACTGCACACAGTACTCGAGGTGAGGCCGCACCAGCGCAGAGTAGAGTGGGACAATCACTTCCCTCAACTGACTAGCAATGCCATGCTTGATGCATCTCAGGATACGGTTGGCCCTCCTGGCTGCCAGGGCACACTGCTGGCTCATATTCAACTTGCTGTCAACCACAACCCCCAGATCCCTCTCTGCAGGGCTGCTCTCCAGCGTCTTATCAGCCAGTCTGTACATACAGCCAGGGTTGTCCCGTCCCAGGTGCGGGACCTGGCACTTGCTTTTGTTAAACTTCATGTGGTTGGTGATCGCCCAGCTCTCCAATCTGTCCAGATCTCTCTGCAAGGCCTTTCCACTTTCATCTGAGTCCACAACTCCTCCAGGTTTGGTGTTGTCGGCAAATTTGCTGAAAACACCTTCTAGTCCTACATCCAAATCATTTATAAAAACATTGAAGAGGACTGGCCCTAAAATGGAGCCTTGAGGGACCCCACTAGTGACCATCCGCCAGCCAGATGTGGCCCCATTTACCACAATCCTTTGAGCCCTGCCCGTCAGCCAGTTGCTCACCCATCGCATGATGTTTTTGTTTAGCTGTATGCTGGACATTTTGTCCAGTAGGATCCTATGGGAAACCGTGTCAAAAGCTTTGCTGAAGTCCAAAAAGATCACATCAGCTGGTTTCCCTTCATCAACTAGGTGGGTGATCTTATCATAAAAGGAAATCAATATTGAAAAATGAGAATACAATATAGAAATCAGTTTTACTCTTCATCAGGAACATGGTGACCACCATCATAAAGAAAATGTACTTTACATTATTTTTAAGACTAAATGTATTTAAGCTGGAATTCAGCAACGTGTCCAGAGCCACCAGTAATTCCAACCCTTTTTTTCCCCAGAATCCAGTGAGGAAAAAAAAATATCGTTATATGTAACAGGCATCATAAGCTGTAGAAATTATGTCACTGTAGACAAGAGAAGCTCTTTAGGTGACACACCACCCTTTTTGATCAAAGGTATACAGTGCATGGCATTGGTTTCCAGTCCAATATCTGTGTGTCAAGTACTGCTGTCAGAAGTAGGCAGCCTACAATGTACGCATTTCTGTTTAGGCAGTCAGCCATACGTCCCACTTATGAACATTTTAACTACTACAGTAACACTGGAACAACATACTTTGCTAAGTATTATTAAACATCTTAGAATTCTGCAATACAGGAACTAACTGAAACTACTAAGGAATCCTCTCCTAAACCCATCTACCTGGTGTTAGTGCATCAGGCATCTGTTGAACCTCAATTCTGGTGTAATGCACTGAGTTCATCCACACACAGGGATAAAGAGCAACATCCTAATGTTGTATTTGGATTGTTGAGTAGAAAGAATGGACAAAAATAAAAGGAACAAAGATAGAAATAGAAAGGAAGAAAGATGTATAATTCACTATATTGAGCCCTTTTCCCATGCTGGTGTAGGAGGGGGAAAGGTAGCTGGGAGCTACCCAGGTAAAATAAAGGTAAAATATTTTTTCTACTGAGAAATGTAGTACAACAAAATCATAAAACGTTGTCCGAATCATCTTGTATTCCTCAAACTATCTCCTCATAATAGTTAGGACAAAACCCAGAAATGTGAATTGCATTGACAAGGAAAATTGCTTTATAACACCGACCTAGGAATACATCAGTTAGGGTTTATTTTTATTTTTACTTTTTAAATAACCATGTGATCCAAGTAGTAGTATATGAAGGAATATTAAAAGCAAAAGACAAAAGACAAAATGGCCTAAGTGTCTGTCTTTGAAAAGTCATAGCATTGCTTTAACTTTGGCCTGTCAAAGACAATCAGTGGAATTAGGAAAATATCTGGTCCATATTGAACTTCATAGTATTATCTGAATTTTTTAACTGAAGTTCGTTGTTGATCAGGATGTGAGACTGATGAGATCAGCTAATATATGAGGTATGATAATTTAAAAATGTTGATTGATTTTGTAACATTGAGAAATTATTAACCCACTTGAGGATATTTGAAGCACTAGTGAAATAGTGGTTAAAGTCTGGTTTAAGATGAGAACTGTTCATCTTTTTAAGTGGTCATTCTGAGAGAAAGTCACGTATTTGCAATATCCATATATTTTTTTAATTCATGCAGATCTCCTCCCTTCCGAACGGAAACTATGATTTTCTGACCGTATCAGACATGAACATTTTAGATATATCTACAGCATTTGCCACCTGTATGTGTTCTGTGCATTGATCAGGGACTTTTTATTTCATCTATCATTCAGAACTGCCTGCAGTGAATGATTTAATATCTGTAACATTAAGTGAAGATTAAGAAGTATAGTATTGATGCTATGACAGTTACCTATTATAAATATTGATTTTTATTTCAATTTAATGTTGTCTCAAGCTCTACAGAGAGGAGTTGCATCTCCTTAATATAGATTCGGTATAGAAGAAGAAAAACATCTATTTGTCATTATTTTTAGTTGTTCTTTTCCAGTCCAGGCAACTCAAAGCAAGCATGACACTTCACAACATCATAAACTACATTCAAGTAGCATATTGTTATTCTATTCCAATGTTTTAGCAACAGTAAAGAACAGTTATTTTCTTTGTTGTCTAATACCTTCTAGAGGCACCTCAATTGCAGAATCACACAGAATCACAGAATCGTCTAGGTTGGAAGAGACCTCCAAGATCATCTAGTCCAACTTCTGACCTAACACTAACAAATCCTCCACTAAACCATATCACTAAGCTCTACATCTAAATGTCTCTAAAAGATCTCCAGGGGTGGTGACTCAACCACTTCCCTGGGCAGCCCATTCCAATGCCTAACAACCCTTTCAGTAAAGAAGTTCCTCCTAATATCCAACCTTAACCTGCCCTGGCACAACTTTAGCCCATTCCCCCTTGTCCTGTCACCAGGCACGTGGGAGAATAGACCAACCCCTACCTCGCTACAGCCTCCTTTAAGGTACCTGTAGAGAGCGATAAGGTTGCCCCTGAGCCTCCTCTTCTCCAGGCTGAACAATCCCAGCTCCCTCAGTCGCTCCTCGTAAGACTTGTTCTCCAGACCCCACACCAGCCTCATTGCCCTTCTCTGGACTCTCTCGAGCACCTCGACGTCCTTCTTGTAGCAAGGGGCCCAAAACTGAACACAGTACTCGAGGTGCGGCCTCACCAGAGCCGAGTACAGGGGGACAATCACTTCCCTAGACCTGCTGGCCACGCTGCTTCTTATACAAGCCAGGATGCTGTTGGCCTTCTTGGCCACCTGAGCACACTGCTGGCTCATGTTCAGCCGACCGTCAACCAGTACTCCCAGGTCCTTCTCTGCCAGGCAGCTTTCCAACCACTCATCTCCCAGCCTGTAGCGCTGCCTGGGGATGTTGCGCCCCAGGTGCAGGACACGGCACTTGGCATTGTTGAACTTCATACAGTTGACCTCAGCCCATCAGTCCAGCCTATCCAGATCCTCCTGCAGAGCCTTCCTACCCTCGAGCAGATTGACACATGCACCTAACTTGGTGCCGTCTGCAAACTTACTGAGGGTGCACTTGATCCCCTCATCCAGATCATCGATAAAGATATTGAAGAGGACTGGCCCCAGTACTGAGCCCTGGGGGACTCCACTAGTGACCGGCCTCCAACTGGATTTGACTCCATTCACCACGACTCTTTGGGCCCAGCCATCCAGCCAGTTTTTAACCCAACGAAGCGTACTCCAGTCCAAGCCACGAGCAGCCAGTTTTTTGAGGAGAATGTTGTAGGAAATGGTGTCAAAAGCCTTACTGAAGTCAAGGTAGACCACATCCACAGCCTTTCCCTCATCCACTAAGCGTGTCACTTTGTTATAGAAGGAGATCAGGTTCGTCAAACAGGACCTGCCCTTCATAAACCCATGCTGACTGGGCCTGATCGCCTGCTTACCCTCTAAGTGCCCCGTGATGACCCTCAAGATAATCTTCTCCATGAGCTTCCCTGGCACTGAGGTCAAACTAACAGGCCTATAGTTCGCCGGGTCTACCCTCCGGCCCTTCTTGTAGATGGGCATCACATTTGCTAGCCGCCAGTCAACTGGAACCTCCCCTGATAGCCCGGACTGCTGATAAATGATGGAAAGCGGCTTGGCCAGCTCCTCCACCAGTTCTCTCAGTACCCTCGGGTGGATCCCATCCGGCCCCATCGACTTGCGTACATCCAATCAAACCACATAGATATTGTGATCACATCAACCCCAACAGAGAAACAGAAGTGAATAGCTATTGGAACTTCAGTTTTGCCTCCTATCGCAGAAAACTCTAAAAAAGACCAACTGAAAACATTCAGAGCTGTACACAGTAGAAAACAAAATTCTGCAGAGGGTGGGAAGGAAGGAAAAACACATGCCAAAGGTAGGCAGCCTCCTCTGTTCCCCCCGCCCCAAAAAACCCAACCCAGTCCCAACTTTTTGAACTTAAACTTGGAAATAGATTAGGATTTAATGAGCAAACTTACTAAAATCTAAGTTTCCTTCTAGTGTGGATGCTTTCCAAGTTAACCTGGACATTTTTACAATTTCTAACATGAATAAGAAGATATAATTAAGAAAAAAAGTAGTGAGAAAAAGTATATTTATTTTGTTATGGAGTTTTCATATCTCTGGTAAGTTTCAAATAAACGTTTCAACAAAAAAAAAAGTAAATGTACATAGTAAATAACTCAATTTTCTATAAAGTATTTGTTTGACAAGGTTTGACAAGGGTTTTGTTTTGCAGCAACCAGAATTATATACACAAGTAGGGGACCTAATGCTTTCTAAACTGCATTTATATTCCATTCAGTAACTTCTTCCAGCGATCAGTCTAATGCAGCAGCTTCTCAGTAGGAACGTGCCAAAAGTCATATTTTAAATAGAAATCCAAATATGTTAGACAAATGTGAAAATACATGGATAGCTTAATGGGAGAGGAAAGGGAGAGGAAATGAGCATTCATCTCCAAAAACTATTGATTACATCTCACCCAGGAGGCTGAGATCATTACATACTAGCTACTAGACTATCTTAAGTACGACACTGACAAAACAAACTTCAGAATAGTTAAAAAGTAAACAGTACAGAAAGTAAATTCTGTACGTGTTTTGTACTTCACGGTTATAACTTTATTATTTTCCAATTCTCTATAGCTTCAATTCCGTAATTTCAAACAGCTGTATCAAGCTGCATAAAGCTACCCTATGTATTAACATTGAGTATGCGTCTGAATAACCACACAATCACAGAAAGCAAGGAAACAAAATTAGTCCACCTACAACATCAGTTGACAAGCATGTGCAATATTAACAAAGGAGCAAGTTCAGACAGCACTAAACACTATTCCCCAAAACAGTTCACCATGTCTATCATACATATTTTCCCTCTCTCTGCCCAAATTGAATCTTTTTTTTTTTTTTTCAAAACTCCTCTGAAATTTGTTAGTAATATACCTTCCTTGCATACCCCTTATCTTCTTTTGGGTTTTCACACACCAACATTTGAATCTGGTTGTAATTTCTCTGCATGGTTCACCCTTGCACTGAAGAACTCTTGAACATACAAAATCCTCAGGCCAAAAGTGTATAAGTATTAAAGAGGATTTATAAAAATTAATGGCAAAAATGTGTTCAAATGGATCTGAATACAATTGTCCTGAGGCAGTCCTTAGCTTCAGAACCAACTAACTACTGATATTGAGAAGCTGAGAAGTATTATCAATCGTGAAAATGATTCTTGTTTGACATTATTGTTAGATGGACCTTTAGGCCAATTCAGTGCAGACGAGGATTTGACTTCTATATTTTACTCCTCTTTGAATACTAAGATCCTTTTACTTAACTCACAAAAGGAGTTCTCTTTGACCAACACAAGAACCAGAAAAAGTAGTATATATTTGAGAATTTTGAAAAGTGAGGAATGAACTGGCTATTCCACTAATAACTGCAATGCCTAACCACTAATTTAGCAATCACACAAATAATATCTATGTTATTTTGGTATTTCTACATCACTGATTGGCAGGCATTCTTCATCAGGATCATCAGCTTGATGACAATGACACAGGGAGGTTAAATATCTAATTAGCCATCAAAAACAATGCTTCTATGACATTCAGGCTCCATTTACATCACAGCAGAATTCAGGGAGTTTATAACCAAATACTAGTTTTCAAAATTAAAAATACTGCCATTCATATGAAGTAGAAAATCAGGCAGCAGGCAGCTGAAGCAATAAAATAACATGATGAGGATTTCTAAAAAACAAACAAACAACAACAAAAAAAACTACAAAGGCCAAATTGACATGACTGTCACATTTCAATCAATGCAAACAGCATTCAAAATTTTCTTCATTTTTGTTTTAATTTGCAAGTAAAAAAGGAACTAGAGTGTACTCCAGTCTTGAACATTTTTCTCCATTCATAGTTTAGACTAGAATGGAGAAAAAAAACTTTAATATGGAAAACTGTATATTCACAAACTAATTAATGTAATATCTGAAGAGTCCACTGTGTGGAAAAACTCCTCCTCTTTCATTTTTTTTTCTGTTCAAACAAAACATAAACAGAACACTTAAAGATATGAAAAAAAGCACAGATAACTTCTAAGTTGTTTGTTCTCATAACTGGGCATGCAAATATTCTGTAATAGAATAAAATGTACGTATTTGCCACTAATTAGGTCTTACAGATAAGAAACTACCCAGAAAAGCAGACTGAACATCTGGACTGAACAAAGTGAGCCTGTCTAGTAGCTTATTCCATAGAAAGAATTTAATTATCATCTCCCACTTCCCCATAAAGATAGGTGTGGTCATGAGAAAATAATTTACAGTGCTAACAGCAAATATATCGAAAGAACAACTCATTGGGGCAGGGAAAGGAGCAGGACACAGAAGCAATATAAACACAAAATTTAAGAAATATGATGTGGCTTACAGTATCATCCAGAAAAAAATTAGGGAATTATGCTCTTAGTAAAAACTGTTATTACACAACATGGAACTATGACTTAGTGTTTCCTTATTGTCTCTATATACGTGCATTAACGCTGTGAGATAAAACCGTAAGGTATGAAACATTTGTTTTCATTCACAAAGCTTTTAAATCTTTCCAGACAATTAGATGGATAGTTGAGATTTTCTGATTCACTATGAATAGTGAATAATCATCCAAAGAAAAACACATTAGCTATGCTTATTTTTATTAGTTTAACGTTCTTTGCTATACTCTTTGAAACATTTTTTCAGTCATTTGGTTTTTACCACATGAAACTCATGCAAAATATGAGTACGACTTAAGTGACGCTTATAAAATATTATATTATTTAAATATAATCAACACATAGGACAGCTTATCATCAGAACTTAAGTATTTTAGAAATTGAAAATGTTTATAGTCTAGAAAACAGAAACAGTTAACTTACTTTTTCCTTCTTTTAGGTGTTGATTTATTTAAATGCCCCTGATTTAAGGAGAACAGTAAGTTCTATTATTTCAAAGTAGAAAAAATGTACATCTACTTTTCTATATACTACAACATTGAGACCTTCCCCACAGCACTCTCATGGAATTTTAGGGCTTAGCTAAAACATGCTCTATATTTTGGGTTAAAAAGATACGGTATTTTCTGTAAAGGTCGAAAAATTACTTTTCCTGTTTCACAGATATTTGGCAAATAAGTCACTCTCCTAGTTAGAAAGAGTGAAAAAGCAGTTCCATAGCTTGAAACAATGCACGTTGCTGGATTACTAAATGTCATTAGTGAGGATTAAAGTCTTGGTAGACTGCAGCAAGTATAATACTAATGCTAAGACAAAAAAAAAGGGGGTGGGGGCAATTATAGCACAGTATCAATATGTAAAGCTTAATAGCTTTCTCGAATATTTTTCATAGACCTTTATATCTTTTAAAATGTTTCTATACTCAGCAATTTTCTAAGTAACATGCAGTTAGTAGGACTGAAGTGAGAGTAGAAGAGAAAAATACACAAAAGTTGGCTTGATTTACTGCTAACTTTGTAAGAAATGTAAGTAGTTTACAAGTTTTAAGAGTTTAGAATAGATGTTGCTTTACAGAATAAATTATTACTGCCAAAAGCATTCCAGGTATTAACATTTTTGTGCAGTGGCTTACACTGCACAGTGAATACAGAGATGAAAAACTGAAGGTGAATTAATTTTAATTCTACAAAATTGAAATTCAGCTAGACAAACAGTGTTAATTAACAAAGCCTTTCTATGCACATTCAAAAGACTATAAAAACAAAGACAACAACAAAATGATTCAGAAGCAAATTACAAACAATAAAAAAAATCATCATGAGGTAATTTTCAAATGCATCCATATTCAAATTTTGCAGTATTTGTATCAAGTGAAATGTATCTTAAGTAGGTACCCAAGGAACCATTTCAAATACACATACATGCGCATATATTTTAAACTAATAAAGTTTTTGCTGCATATTCTGACCTTCAGAGTGCTCTATGGCTGATCAGATATGATGGCAGTAAAATGACCACACTTATGCTCTCCATTTGTGCAAATGTTCAAGTAACTACAACTCTCTATTACTGATACACTAATGTAGCTTTCCATATACATCTGAAAGATGGCACATACATCCAGTGATGTTTGCTGACTTCTACTTAGCTCTTCAGGCAAGAAGTATTTTTCCTCACTTCTCTAAGTATTTATGAAGATAGTTTTCAATTCTAATGATACTAAAGCAAATATTAAATGTGATTCATGTTCCTTAATCCATGATTTAATCTAGGAACATAAACTTTAACCTCTATGTGTAAGCACCACACCTGTTTTTAATTTTTATACTGCATATTTGATTGCAGCTGTCTTTTTTAATGTTATTACTAGCTGTCATCTTCACATTACAAACTGCAATTAGGCTTGACGTTTAAAATGCATGAACCACATTTCTGAGAGCTGTTATATGAAGCATAGGTCACAGATTATGCCTCCCTTTTGTATACCTTTCCCATTGCTGACTACTTTTTGGCAAGCAACTATCCTCAATCATTGAGATTAATTACTGAATCTACATTTTTCTGCAAGATGTATACACAAGGTATAGGAGAGCTGTGATGAATTAGCCAACTATCAACAAATATTTCAAGTAGTGAAATCTGCCAATCAGGACTTTTGGGTTACTTTGAAATGCAATCCCAACAGAAATTCTTTGAATATATCTGACTATTCATATTTTAACTTGCAACAATTCATGAAGATTTTATGCATACATTTTATTAATATTTTTTATGTATTAATCCTCCACCACCTTTAGTACTTCAAAACAGTTTTAACACATTTCCTTGTATTTTGCACCTTTCTGAAAAGCTGCTGTTTCTCTAAGTGAGAGGCAGTGTAAACGTTGCTGGCTCTGCCAGTTTGGGATTGGCAAATCTAAACCACCATGGACAGGGTTACAAAAAGTCTCAACACCAAAAGGTGTTTAAGATGCACACTGAACCACAGCTGAATTACAAACACTCACCCACTTTCACTATCTACAAGGTGTGCTGGCACACTGATATCCCTGCTGCCCTTCTCCCAGAATCTACAGTTATCATAGAATCATAGAATAATTAAGGTTGGAAAAGACCTCCAAGATCATCTGGTCCAACCATCCCACTACCACCAATGTCACCCACTAAACTATGTCCCTAAGCACCACATCCAGCCTTTCCTTAAACACACCCAAGGACGGTGACTCCACCACCGCCCCGGGCAACCCGTTCCAATGCCTGACTACTCTTTCTGAGAAGAAATGTCTCCTAATTTCCAACCTGAACCTCCCCAGGAGCAACTTGAGGCCATTCCCTCTTGTCCTATCACTAGTTATCTGTGAGAAGAGGCTGACAAAAGAGGCCAACAGAATCCATAGTGCTCCAAAACTGCACCAGGAAAGGCTGTTCGCCTTTACAGGAATGCCATTAAACGGAGAGAATGTGAACAGGAACATGCCAAACCAAGAGAATAAGCCCCAAAGAAGCACCCACAAGAAACGTGGTTCCTTACTTTTTTATTATTATTATTATTACTACTTTTTTTTTGGGGGGGTGGGGGGGAGGGGTAGGCAAAATTGAAAGCTATTTAACTATTGAAAAAAAATAAAATTAAAACAAACAGTCGTGTCTTCCCCCCCAGTCTTCCTTTCAATGACTTGATCAAAATGACACGGTGCATAACAGTGTGGACTTCTATCTTTATCCTTCTCTTGCTTTTTCTGTCTTCTTTCTGGTGTAGTGGAACACTCTTCACAATCCATTTACATTCAAGGTGGGCTATCTATCCTGAAACCTCTGACGAAGACCTAGACCCTAGATTGAGTATGCTGGTTCTATTCCCACCTTTGGCAGCTCTCTTTGTATTGCTGCTGTTGAACCACCTGCTGAAGCAGCTAACAGCAGGGCTGTTGGTCCCAGAGCTCCCTGCTGCACCCATCATAACCACTTATTCACATCTGAAGAAGTTAAAAATAATAAAAAAAAAAAATTCTTCTGCAGCAATGGGAGAGATGCATAGAAATGATGTTGGCTTTTGTATTTTTTTAGCTTAGAAGTTAAACAAGGACATTTCTTTCTTTCTCAATGTCCATTAACAGTTATTAACATAGCTTAAAAAAGACAGTGTAAGATTATGCAAGTTCATTAAGTAAACGCATGGGAACACCCCTAGTGAAAAGGTGAGTCCATCTAGAGAATTGGCATTAAGGAGAGGACTTGCTGAAAATACATGTTTTTCTTTTATGGCAATTAAATAAATAAATAAATCTATTGATTTAAATGTTACCTCACATTTGAATAAAGAGTACCACTGTTACTTTCAATTAAGACAATGAAACTGCCTAGTCTATTCTATTAGATGCTTATTAAGTTAGAGTGAAGTGTTAAAAAAAAAAATAAAAAAAAAAATCACAGAATCAGCTAGGTTGGAAGAGACCTCCAAGATCACCCAGTCCAACCTCTGACCTAACACTAACAAGACCTCCACTAAACCATATCACTAAGCTCTACGTCTAAACATCTTTCAAAGACCTCCAAGGATGGTGACTCAACCACCTCCCTGGGCAGCCCATTCCAATGCCTAACAACCCTTTCAGTAAAGAAGTTCTTCCTAATATCCAACCTAAACCTCCCCTAAAATAATCTAAGCTCCTTACAAAACTTCAGAAGAAAATGAAAAAATCATGACATTTCTTGACATAAGGTATTTTTTGCATTTATTTTACATATCCTTGACAACAATGCTCCACTTTTTAACAGAGAACAAACATATTCATTTCAATATACTTTAATACTACCAATTACCAAAAACAAGCTTAAAACAAGCTTACAAGATGCAAGAATCACTGTATAGCACAATGAAAACATAACTCCTATATGTTAAGGATATGTGCACATATGCACACATATTGCATATTTCTAAATATAATATAGGCCTGTTCCTGAAATGCCATGTTACTAAGTGGTACCAAAAACCTACTTGAAATGTGCTGGTTTACTTACTGACAAGTGATATGTGCAAGCAAGCAAGCAATTTATTCATATTCATATATATACACACACACACACATATATATACACACCGGAACCTTCTCTAAGGTGTGCGTACTAGGTTTCAATTAAGGCTAAACTAACTGAGCTTACTACAGTATGCACTAAGAGCGCTAGCGAGACACCACACTGCTCACAGTAGGATTATCCTACAGCTCAGCCAAGCAGAAAGCACACGAGCGGGGAGGTGAGAGAAGCCACTCTGCTGTTGCTTTGCTCTTGCAGGCTTTTCCTTGAGGCAACCAGATGGGAAGACACAGTTCCCTAACCAGTAACTTCGTCTTTCATTCAAAGCAGTTTGTTTCACCTGCATTTCTAGTGACAAATAAAAGCCTGAGGCTTCATGCAACTGGGTCTTAATCAATCAACAGCTAGAAAATTGCCTGAGATTTGCAAGAAGTTTAGTATTACTCCAAGTTTCATCCAGACAGCATGTCAATAAAGAGATGAATGCTACTTGCTAAGACATCATACTGAACCAAGTACTGTAAATATTCATTCCGATTCAAAATTTCAATTTCATGAAACATTTGCACTATCAGTATTCAGACACTCGAGCTTTACCATTACAAATGTTCCTGATGGAGTAAGAAAAAAAAATAGTAAAAAACCAAACCTCACAGATTTTTTTTTTTTTGTATTTTTTAGCAAAAACTCCAGCATAAACTCTTTTCAGCATAAAACTCCAGCTGAATTCTACAGCTTAGAACATAACTCTGAAAATATAATTGGAAATACATATTACACTGGCTAATTGAAAATTGATTTGGAGATGAGGAATTAGTACTGGTGATTTCAAAATATGAATTGAAAAGTACAAATATTTACAAATCCTCAATGTGTTAATAATTATTCACTGAAATTTGAGTAATTGTGGATGATGAATGTGTTGAAGAAATGTGTAGTCTGTTCATAAACAAAGACCTCCAGAAATGAAGTACAGCATTTTAAGCAGATGTATACAATTTATCAGTGCCAAAAATAGTAACCTTTTAACTAATCACTTACTAAATAGCTATTTTTCCTAAACATAAGGCATTCCCATTAATTCAGCCTTTATAAACTGCATTTTTGAAGTGGATACAAAATTTATTGTGGCCTTATTTTGTCTAGCTTTGTCTGCAACACACATAAAACCATCTTAGTGAAACTAAATGAATAACTACAGTTCATGCCCATGACATGGGCAACAGAATTTGGCTCTCTATGTTAGAACCTGTCATACTATACCTTCAAAAATTAAAAACTATTATGGGAATTAATTTGCTGCACTGATTTACAACAACAAATATGTAGATATGATACACTAGTACCATTTAGGTACTGTATCATCAATAAACATGACATCTTCATTAAAAATGATTGAGAATTATGAAGCTATTCAACCATCTGTGCTGTTAGGACTTCAAGCTTTCAGCATTATTTAAGACAGACTAGCTAATACACATCCCCGATATAAAATAAAAACTTTTTTATTTATTTATTTTTGCTAGAGGATGCTATTTCATTTAAGAAGATTTTACATGGGTAGCAATCGTAGATGCTCTAACAAATTACATATCCAAAAAGAAACCAGACATTTTTCAGAAATTTATCTATAAGACAAACCTTTAAAAGAAAATGCTTGGAATAAAATCTAGGTCTTGGCATCCTTCCTTTTGGAAGCTCCTTCTTTATTAAGGAGACTTACCGTCTCCATCAGCATCTATTACATCTCTCAGAGTGATTTCTTCCAGCTTCAAGGGATTCAAGCTAGTTAAATTTCTGTGATTACTCAGTCTCTTGTCCATACTGAGATATTTATTATTAGCATAACAGAGTTAAGCAGTCTGCACATAATAAGTGCAACAGATGCTTATAGACTGCTTTATTTAATAGAATTCAGAGGTTTAGATAAATTTTCAAATAAAATTTCGTAATTATATTTGATTGAATCCTTTAAAAGATAAATTTGTGTATGTGCAATAGTATTTCTCCAATCACAGACATACCTTTGAAAACCATAGTCTTCTTGGATTCACAAGATTTAAACGCCTAAAAGTTTCTTCCAACTTGACTATAGTTCAGACAAATCTATAGGTATTCACATGAGAAAGCATATAGAAATATGTAAGTATCTACAAGACTAGCATATGAAGTTTCTTAGCAGTCTTTAAAATTACAAAAGAAAATGTTTATTTTTATTTATTTATTTAATTTATTTATTTAGCGTGTGGTCTTTAGGGGCTTTTTAACATCTTTCTGATCACACAGCTCAGAGAGCTTGTGCCTGGTCTTGAGCTCTGGGTCCCAGAACAGGAACCCAGACAGAAAGAAATGCCAAAAAGGGCCCAGATTTATTGCAACCTCATGTTTATGTTACCTCTTTTATACAAATAAACATAGATCTAATGATCATTACAAAAGCCTGAGTTACACTTTTCTATTTACTTCAAATCAACAGCATTCCTACACAAGAAGAAAGTTGAGGAAGTCAAAAAGAAAGTTGGAGCTTACCTAGGACCAAAATAGCTATATACCTACTTATCTGAACAAACTACACACTTGTCTCACTTCAAGCCCAGAAGCAGACACCCTGAATCCATTGCCCAGTGTAAAGCTGCATTTTTTAAGGAACTCCTCCCTATTAAGAAGTTTTTGTCTGGGGGCAAACAAAAAGGCCATGTTTCTGCAAGAATATTCCACTACGTTCTCATCAGTTTTTTCTTAAAGTCCTTTCCAGTGAGGAGATGTGATCTTTCAAAACTCTCAGGTTACATATGGGAATAATCAAGATTATGGGGAACTGGACTTCCACATATCAGCATTTTATGAATCTGTAATTTGTAGTCCCACAGGCTATCCTTGCACATCTCATGCTATACTCAAATAAGAGTACGCTGAGCCTCCAAAAATAAAGAGCAACCAAGCAGGTAGATTTCACAGATGCCTGGTGCTGCTCATTACACTAGAGCTAGGATTGCTCATATCTCACATGTGAATTAATCTAAAACATTAAAAAGAAGTGGAAGAAAAAGACACTGAAGACCAGATTGCCTTCACTGTCTGTAACCTTTTGCTTCCAGCAATTCATGACCATACTTGCTAAAATTATGCGTGTTTAGCATGTACATTACCATAGCAGCATCTCTCTGCTACTTAGCTTCTTTTTGCTGGGCTGTGTCAGAGTACACTACATAATTATGATTTCTTTTTACTCCATTCCCAAAGTGCTTCCTTTTCCAAGCCTAATTAAAGCTGATATTCAATGTAATTAGTAGAATTTAGAATTTTTCTGTGAAAAAGGCTCATCTGCAGCTTCTCATTGGCTTATATCATGGAAAAAAGATATTTGAGATAGTTAAATATCAGCAATATATTTGCAGCTTTTCCAACAACACAACATTTCTGCACAACAAAAATAAAATATAATGAAACAATCAGCTAGAATAAAATTCTAGCTGCTTTACCTCTACTGGAAACGGCAGGAAACCCCAACAAAGATAGCTAAGGTAAAGACCCATACATTGACCTCAACATTGCAGAGAAAATTAGTAAAAACGTCAGATATGAGATTATAATAGGAGAATTAATTTATATAAAACCACTTTCTCCAAATTCCTAAAATATTATTAATGAAAAATGCTGCATATGTCACCCTTTAAGGATAAAAACACTTCTTTAAAAAAAAAAAAAAAAGTTTGACACATCACATTCCATCAAAGGGTTTTTCTACAAATACAACTGGAGTGAAACTCCTCATGGGTTCATCTTCTTTTGAAATAACAGTTATTTTTGTAAAGTGTCAGACATATTAATAACATTTTGTAAACTTTCTGTTGCTGTTTTTTGTTTTGTTTTGGAGTGGCATAAAAAGCAACACATGAAAGAAAAAAAAAAAACTCTTGGCCTTTTCTTAATGGTTACATTCTATAATAAAAAATAATTTCCTGGAACCTCAAGGCATATACATTCATGTCCTATTAACCACGTACAACCAAATTTGTAGTGGAAACAGGCTCCAATTAAAGTTTTGCATCAACAATATCAGAAATATCACCAAATGACACCTTCATCATATACAAAAAAAATAATGAGCTTATTTGATTTCTTTAAAAACATGCTAATGTTCATGATGGTATTTCTTTTTTTTTTTTTTTTTGGATTCAGTTTATTTTGTTTCATCTAGATTTTATTTTCATACACAACTTTCTATTTTTCCTCCTCTTTTTCTACCCACAGTTTTCACAAGTTATCTCAATATATCTCTCAATATATTTTTGCCTTTCAGGAGAAGGAGTATTTGAACTGAAATTGTAGAAAGTCTTATAAAAATATTATTTGTATTGGGAAGTAAAGTAAGGTCCATTAATTTTCTTCTAGCCATGGCCTGACTGACTAAAACCTATCTAAATATACAGGTGCATGAAGGCACAAAGCACTGAGTGTCATAGATGCATACCAAATTTGGAAACTTTAAAATATATTAATGAGACTAGTAATTTTTGCTTCATCTACTGAATACATTTAATTAGCTATGCATAATCTCCAAGCAGATGAGTGCTAGTACAATACCATAGCAGGATGTATGATAGTAGTTTTATTTACTGAATTATCTCTGTGACAAATGTCATCTGAGGATTATTGGAGCACTGAAGCTATTTTTCAGAATGTCTTAGTTGAAAATAAATAAATAAATAAATATTTATTTAGTTTAATATTTCTGCAGCCTCATTTTCTAAGGGTTTATTCTACATTATTTACATTATTCTCATACTGAAGAAACCTAGATGAATAGTAACCACATTTTGCTATACTTTGCCATACAACAGGATTGAAGCCAAAGCACATCTCAGTGACTGGAAAACCCCTAGACTTTTCCCCCATAAGGAAGATAGCTAATTACTGTATTTTCATTTTATGTTGAAGACGCAACATCCATCGGCTTCTGTCACTTGGTGCTGTTTACGAACCCTAAGTCCTACACCTCTCTGTCATGCCAATGCAGGACTTAATGTCTCTCTGGATTAAGCCAGGGTAGTGGTTCCCACAAGTAAAAACAAGACCCTGACTGAGCCATCTACATGCTCAGCCAGGACCACTAGTACAGGCTGCCATCGGGGCCCATTTCTACCTGCTTCTCATGCAAACTTGTAGCAACAATGCAATCAAACCCACAATTTTTAAAAGCAAACCATCTATCTATCTATATATATATTTTTTTTTTTTGCAAAGCTACTAGCTATAAATCCTTACATGTCTTTAACTGCAAAAATGAATGTAATGCACAGAGACACAAGTCAAAAATCCATCATGATGAAGGGAAATACAGTTTTAAGGCAAATCATTACTATACCATTGTGCTGAATTTTACAAACAAAGACATCACTATTTATAGTTTGGTATCCCTATGTAACTTTCGGAAAGCAGCTTGTTCAGTATTTTCATTCCATTGATTTATTATACTTTCCTTATACCTGAGGCTACAGGAATCATGTCAGAAGTGGTATTTGGAAATTAATAAAGAACTAGAATTGTAGAGTCACCCGTTACATTATATGTAGCTCAAAACTGCACTTTAAGACTGAATTGTTCGTAATGGACAATCAAAGTTCAAACTTTTCTTTTTCCCCGTTACAAAGACATGAAATAAAGATCCCAAGTTATATTTTAGGGCAAAATTAACTTATTTATATGTTAATCAACTTTCCCAATACCTTTATCCAACTGGGTATTTTACACTGAAACACAAGCTCTGAAGTCAAGGAAGTTAATTGGTTTCACCCAGTAAAAAGAAAAAATAAAAAAAATAAAAAAATAAAAAAAAGCCACTACCTCTGTGACCACCCTGACCTGGTTTGGAGTTCTCCCTTACTTGTAATAAAAGCAAACTTGTACTAATAGAAATAGCTTTATTATCCTCTCAGAGTCTCCAAGCAAAACATGGCTTTGTAATGGCCAATTATAGCTCAACACCTGCTGTTGGGAGGAGAACCTCGTTACAAACTAATTTGAAGAACAGCTGCTTTAATGTTTTCTGAAAAATAAGTAATAGCTGAGCAGCCACTTCACCAACCCTACTAACCCACAGAAAGCCTACTCCAAGACTGTCCACAGAAGTCAAGCAAATATAAATGATTGCTTTGCCATCTGCAGAAAGGGATCTGAAATCCCAATTTGTGCAGTGTTTATGAGAAAACAGAAGTAGTAGTACCAGAAAGTCTTCCCACTAGTTATCTAGAATACATCCATCCTAAAGACACTGTCTCAAAATTGTCATTGACTGCGTGCTAATAAACACATTCAGAAAAAATGAAGACAAAACCAACCTAAATATATATATATATGTATTTTTTTTCCAGGTTGTTGATTTAATGAACTTATTTCCAATTCCAGTTAGATTTTTCCAATAAGAATTTCAAATAAGATTCTCTTACTATTAAAAAAATAAAACTAACTACATTAAAAAATACTAACTGAATGAAGTTGTTTTGTTTAAAACACAAACAAGAGGAAGATGAAGAAGATGTAGAAGAAATACACAGCATATCACAAAATTCTGGAAAATCTACAACATCACCATCCTGCTAACAAACATGATTCATTACAAACATTATCAAGTTTTTTTGTAAATATTTAACTGTAAATATATGAAGTTAGGTCCTCACATCTGAACCACATAAAAATATTTCAGTCAAATTGTGCATGAAGTACAAGGTTGATTGAAATCGCTTCCAACGTTTCTCAGGCAACAGCTGTTGACAACTAATGTTTTGACAATGCCTATGAAAAAGATTAACTATAAAAGATACTACCACATATTAGCTACCTGTCCCACTGCATGAGATAAGAAAGTCTTCCCCAGTCCCAATTTCTCTTTTGCACCCACCCTCTTTGAGATGCTGTATGAAAGCGCACTCTCTATGCTTGAAACTATCATAGAGGTGATAAAGATTCATGTGTGTAAAAGACCAAAAGTATTGGTTAAATAATAATTTGATTCCAGAAGGAGCATACAGAATGGCTTATAAAAATTTACCTTTCAGTTGGTGTGAAACGATGACTAATTAGAATGGAATGACTTTATTATACAAGAAGCTATTTTTTTAAGTTAAAAAAAAATCATAATTTCTGAATTCTGTTCTGCCACAATAGAGTACAAATTAAGCTGTTTAAATTATGTTTTAGCTTCTGTGTCCAACTCAAAGACAATGTCGTTGGTCTTGATTTATTAGTATTTCTGAAGGACATTAAGATTCTCCTTTGTAAACCCATACATGCCATGAAAATATGACTAAAATGAATGGGGTTGATTGTATAACACCTATTTAGAAATCATTAACACTGTGATGAGGTTTCCATTCTACCTTTTTATCAGACACAGCCTATTCAGGTTGAAATTTCTATACTTGTGGTTTTACTTCCTTTCTATAATATTGTAATTTAGCCATTTTGGGGAGTCAGATTACAGAAAACATTTTCTCCTTCAGTGATTTTCTCAAGATCCATCAATGTGTCCTTGGACTGACAGGAAAATTTCATGTGCCTGTTTGGGACATATCCTTTCCAGTCCTTGTAAGAGGACAGAGAGGGAGGAAATATCTAGACTTGGAGAAGTTGCAGTCATTAAAAGAACCTAGAAACTAAATTTCCACACTAGGCATGTGGCAACCCACCATGGAGGGGACAAAACATGATTTTTTGCTTTCTTATAACATTTACTGGCTCCTACGACAATAAAGACAAGAGTGAAACCCCTGTCCTTCTGGTATTTCTCTCTTCCAGCTCTTTCTTCAAATACACAATAGTGTGGAATGAAAGCGGGTAATGGTTCTGGAAAGTGTGCTAAAAATAAAGGAGATACTCTGAGACCCAGTGAGGAACTGAGGAATGAATAGCTTGCCACATATGCTGGGCCAACCCCCTTTTCCCCTGTCCTTTCCCTCCTGCCCGTCCCCCCCCCACCCTCCTCCTCCTCAAAAAAAAAAAAAAAAAAAATATATATATATATATTTTTTTTTTTTTCTAGTAGAAACTAGATATGCTAGAGCAAGAACCTGAAGAGCAAACCACAGACTAGGGAGCCCACAGACATGGAAAGTAGACCAGCAAAATCAGAGAAGCAGAGTCAGGCCCAGATCCCAGAGCTCCAATGCCCCAAACTCCTGTGTTCCCATAGTGTCAAATGTCTGGGAAAAATCACTCTTCAGGATTTTTTCTGGCCCACTCCAGTGGCATCAAGCGTGTGCCAAATTCCTATAAATTTAACCCCAGTGGCAGAGATTGCAAGCCCAGCTGGTAACAACACACAAACAAAAAACCACTTACCCATACCACAACTACCACAAATTATGCACTACAAAAATTCAAAGCCACAGCACTAATTAGTCTGAAAAAACGCTTACAGCTGCCTCTAGGATGGATCCCAAATTTACCATACGCTTCAAACTTTGACAGCCCTGCACAGTGCCTTCTCATTTGCAAAACAAGGATATTAATGCCACATCACCTTGTAGGCAGAATGAAAAAAACAATATTTGTGAAATGTTGAGATAAGATTGGAATGAGCACCACTGCATCACTGTGCACTTAAGAGCTATATCAAAACACAGGGCAGCAATGGGAAAAATGAACAGTTGCACAAGGATTGATAAATGTATCGTTTCCTAGTTGTTGGCTTCACAAGTTCAAGAACACTTTTTGTTCATTTCTATAAGAAATGCCAGATGCCTCACAATACATTAGATTTCACATCTATGTTATCTTCCTAATTTAACCTCATCTATTTAATTATAGACTTCTTTTAATTTTCACATTAAAAAGATGTTACAGAACAAAAAGTTACCATAGAGACATGTACACTCTTTTCCAATAATTTCAAATATAGTTAGACTCAATTAATTATTCAGTTCATCACAGAACCATTTATACTTTTATATGAAATATTCCAGGCTGACAGATTTTTTTATTTTTTTTTTCAGGTATGAAAAAAAGAACTTCAAATGGCAGTTAATGAATTTAGGAAAAAAAAAGGTTAAAATTGTGAACAGAAATATTTTGTTCACAAATCAGAAAAAATATCCACCAGCTAGACCTATAATCTAGGGTCATTCTAGATTCCTTTATATCTCTTATATATGAGGATGGTTTGGGGAAAAAAGGGTTGTTTTGCATTTATTTTAAAAGCCTACAATAATAAGAGCTTTGATGCTTCATATGCATGCTTACTGACAAGTTATATATGAATCCTGTCTTTAAAGAGATAATATAACATTAAAGACTAAAATTGTCACCATTTTTAATGGGAGTGAAAGCAACCCGATACTGATGGAGAGAATCTGGAGCTGTCATTCAGAATACAATCTTTTTGATTGGCAGCCATGATTTGGTAATACTGAGACCTTGTGCTACTTGATTAAAACAACATCAAGATGGAAAGATCTCTTCAGATTAGAGGTCAGGAACATCAGTTTCTGATTTTTCTGCAGTTGTCACAAGTGATATGGGGTAATTAACTAAGTCTGGAATAATGTCAGACAGGTGGTACTTTTCTTTTGAAGCAATTCATTAGGGAAGACTTGTCACTTGTGACATTCCC
Organism: Cygnus olor; assembly: GCF_009769625.2. Classification (NCBI taxonomy): domain Eukaryota; kingdom Metazoa; phylum Chordata; class Aves; order Anseriformes; family Anatidae; genus Cygnus; species Cygnus olor. Next base: position 121,133,604 of record NC_049169.1, on the reverse strand, counting down.
ACATAAATCCTGGTGCTTGGCATCTTCTTCAAATCAATTTAACTTGCTCCCTTGAATATGACAATATTTTAAAGGACAATACAGAGTCATCTAATACAACAGCTTAGAATTTCATTTGGCAAATCTTTTTTGTTTTTTTTTAAAAAAAAAAAAGGCAAAGTTCCCAAATCTTGCATATAATCAACAAGAATTTTCAAACTGAGAAGACCCACAGAAAATAGAAAAGCTGCTGTCAGCAAGGAAACGAGAATAAGCACTGCCAGGTTGAATGTGAGGTCTTGGTCAGTGCACAACAGCCATTCTGTATCCCCTTCTCATCATTTTATCAACACTACTTAGCTTGTCTGTTCTTACAATGGTTATAATCACACCTCAAAGTTCGACAGGGAGTAGAAATATGATACTCTCCATAATATTGTGGCATATAATGCCAATTTTGCTACTCTACCAGTGACTTCAAATAAGTCTTTTAAAAAACTTGAAGATGAACTACCAAACAAACTATATTGTTTATGTAAGCATCATTGACTGGAATACTTAAATGTGAAAAGCCACCAGCAGACTGGAAAGAGAAAGCACAAGGTTGCAAAGTAACTTGTTCGCACTTTTAGCTGATTGTCTTCAAAGAAAAATAGATTTTAATTTTCAAAATTGTTTTTATGTTGTGGTTTTGACTGACTTAAGGGAAAGCAAGAATACTAAATAACGAAGCCCAAACACGAAGAAAATACATTCATGAAAATATGTTTAAAAGAGGTTGCAAAGACCTCACTCATAATGAATAGTTTTTTAAGACTACAGGAGTCCAGCTATGGAAACTCATTAACAGCATAAGCAGTACTAAATTGTCCTAAATAAGTGATTGCTCTAGTACCAGTACTGTACTGTTTTGCAATTAGGCATAGTGAAAATCTCAATAGGATTCTGGATTTAACTGAAATAGCTAAATTTTAAAAGATTTTACATCATGAATAAGTACTATTAAACACTCGGTCTTATTTCACAGTATCTGGTATGGATCAAGACAGCCTCTTAGCCTTTCTAGCAGTATGCTTACTCAAAAATTTACTCATGCTGCTGTAAATATATGTGAGAAATACAAGCACAACATCAATTCCATATTGGGTTTTCAACAATATCCATTAAAGCTTGGAAATCTGATTTCCTTCAATTTTGAAAAGTCCCTTTCCAGACAGAAAGTCTTTGGTTTGTAAACAGAAGTCTTGGTGCCTTCCTGAAGGTACGTCAATTGTTTACTGTTAATTTATTCAGGGATTTTCAAGGAGCAATGATGTCAAAGGTTAAGAAGCCCTTAATTTAATAGATAAGTTCTGGTTTTATTTATTCACAAAAATTCACTGCTCATGATTTTGTACACGTTAACTCTACTAATAAATATGCTTGACAGTAAATTACTGTCATGCTAGTCAGGAAGTCAAAGCTCTTAATCGCTATATGTAAATGGATTTTTGCTAAGAGAAGTCACTTCTACTGTGTAGTAGCTTTCTCTTCTTGAACTGACATTTACATCAGCCATCATTCTCTGTAGAAGAAACATATATGCATGCAGCAAAAACAGCTTTTGGATTCTAAAAGGCCCTTAAACATTTACCTTGAAGAATGCCAATCATATTCCAGTGACAGTATTTTTTTTTCAAGTCAAACTAGCACTGTCAGCTGCAAAGATACTGACAAGAAGCACTGAAGAAAAACTGCTTAATTCATTTTGATATGAAAAAAATCATTGATCAAGATTTACACAGCTATTGTCATCTTGGCTTTCATTGCAAAAGAAACTGGAAATCACGACAGCTTCTGGGGACAGTTTTGCCTTGGTTCCTATGATTACTTCAAATTCCATACATTAAATATTAATATAAACGGTGAGTAAAAACAGCTTTTCCGTCAACTTCTCAGCAATGAAAATGTTGACTTTCAACAAATCATCAATCTGCACGTGAAAAGACAGATCGAAAGGTACGCTCGGTTTTACCATGGGACTAGAACACATTGTATATGCCATTCTAACAGCTATGTAACAAAGTTATTCTTTGGAAAAATCACATTTTTTAAACAGTATGCAGATAGAAGGTAAACATATATGAAATTAGTTATTCCACATTATTCTAACTGTTAATTTCCATGACCAATGAAAGGTCAGGAGCAAAGGTATCACATTTGCTTAGTTTTTAAGCTACTATGGTAGGATGCCTGCTGAGGGAATTCCATTAAAGCTAGCCATACAAAGTCAAGCCTATTTTCAAGAGTAAGTAGCACTGTCTGAACTCTTGCTTTTTTCTTCCTTTGGAGTTAGACTTTGAATTTAGCTATCATTTTGGAGAGTACAAATTATACCCGCTGACAAGACAAATATTTTCAAAAGAAGAGGTCATTGTAGATGTTGGGAAGTTGCCATTGCTTTCAGTGGATTCAAAAGATTGGGATTTTTTACCGTTCCATGTTTGCATGTTTATATTTTTTCAGTTTTAATCTACTTTACAACTCCGCTCCACTGCCCCACCCCCTGTGAACTTCACTGACGTCTTACCCAGAAAGCTTCTGAGAGTAACCGATGGAAATATTTTAAAGATCTCCACTCCAACTTGTCTGTTTACTGCCAGTAATTAAAAGGTTGGTTAAAATAGTAGGCCAGGGCACCAAGCCAATGCATGGTCATTTGCCTTATTTCTAAGTATAATATCCTTGGTCTTACAAGAATTTCCACCAAAAACAAGAAGAAAGAAGGAGGACAAAGAGAGATGAGTCAAGTGAAATAACCCCAAATTATTTCGAGTTCGACAACCCTACAATGTTTTAAATCCAACTCAGATGATGAAGACTGCCAAACACGTATATCAACGTGGTGGTGAATGATCGCTCTCATAGATCTTGCACAGCAAAATACATCATGGGCAGCTGCGCACACAGCAATTTCATCAGAGGCAGCGACAGCTTGTCCCGAGACAGATTATTCTTATGACATCTTGATTTCCTCACTACACCGTCTGCCTGTCAGGCTACTTTCCCAGTAGAATTGGTGCAGGTGTCAGGACTCTTTAGCAGTGCAGGGCAGATATCTGCCCCCTACCCCAGCCGGCTGCTGGTTGCCCCCACAGACCTTCCAGGGCCCTTGCAAGAAGCCCCGACATCCTTCAGCTGTGCTACAGGCTGGCATCGCCTTGAGAGTAAGAACTATTCACCAAATCAACAGATGTGCTGTGGCCTTCTAGGCAACCTCCCAGGGACGTATGGGAGGATGAAGTCTGTCACTGGCACAGAAAAAAGAATCCTACATAAGTTGTGTGATGAAAATAAGACCCACTGCAGAAGCTATCACTTTAAGTTAGGTAAACATCCATTTCAAAATTTGGGCAATACAGGAGTCTGCTCTGACAGAACACTTGACAGAGGAGTTTAACTGTTTTTTAAACATACTTGTATTCCCCCGATTAATTTCTTGAAGGTATCCTATACTCAATCTTTTCAGACAACCGAAGCAACTTTTAGCAGCTTCATCTTGATTTTAGCACATTTTGATTTCTAAATCCTTCTTCAGATACAGCACAATTCCCTTTTCTACATGTCTGTAATATATGAAACCACATACATTCTGAATCTGAAATACTGTTTCAGCAGTTCCCACACTGTACTTTTTATTGTAACATCTTGTAATCTGACAGATATTCTACTTTTACTACATTTTTTTTTTTTTACTATGCACAACTCATCTTCAAAAATATTGAAGAACTTCAATAATAAAAGTGAAAGCTAACTTTTTCACATTGTTCTCAGAATGTCAGCTAAGCACGACTAGCTCATTCTTTTCAGGGAGCTTCTACTGCTTGTGGCTAGTGGAATACATTGCTAAATCTTGATGTTTTAATAGTGTTTTAATAGAAGTGTAATATTGACCACATTTGTAATGCATCACCCAACTCCTAACTCTAGAACTGATGTGCTTTGTATTACAGTGCATCAAAATGATCAACTATGGTTCACACCTTGGTAGGTACATATGTACACACAAAGTTAGGCACTGTTTGTTTATACCGTGTACATTGAGAGTGAATTTCTGTAGTTTCAGCAGAAATGAGAAACAAAAAAAGATCATAGACATATGCTTGGTTAGAAGAACTGAGTCATAGAAATGTTAAATGTTTCATCCAAATTCAGATATCTTGTAAAAGACATCAAATCAATGTTTTCATTTTGAGTCTCAGTCCTAATCACAAATCTGGATTTCTCCAAGTACTACAGGCGCACTGCATGAGATGCTAGCAGAACTCAGGTTTAACAATTTGCAATAGAAACCTACAGTGATGCTCTTTAACGTGTTTGGAGCCATTGCTGGAAAGAGCAATCAAATAACCCAAACAAAAATAGAAACAGAGCTGTTAGACATGCATCATTTTGCCCATTCACATCCATTCTATTAATGATATCCATCACAGATAAGGAGAATTATAACATTTCAAAATCTCATAATGAACAGCTTGCCAGATACATACGAAATGGACCTACTTTTTCTTCTCTGAACTCACCCCCCAAAAAAAAATCTATTCAAGTTTAAAGACAGTTTAGCTTCCCTGTCTACCCCCACACAAGCCTCTAGCGAGCTAACAATTACTGGCTGCAAACAAAATGAAGTATGATTAAACAACTTGGTATTTTTCTTTAAAGATTACTGAGGAAGCTCACAGTACACAGCTGTCATTCACAACAGGCTGCTAAAAATAAAAACAAAGATACCCAATTTAAATGGATAATGGAATTTAAAGGAAAAAATGAAGAGCAGGTTCAGTTTATGGTTAAAATTGCTCCCCCGCCCTGAAAATGCACTGTAATGCAATCAGTGAGGTTTTGGCATGCACTAAATAACTTTCTGGATAATATAAGTGAAATACACCACAGTAAGAGCAGATGAATAAGTACCATTCTGCACGGTTGGCACAGAAGTAGTTGCTGCATTTAGGGGCAGGGCTGAGAAGCCTTCGCACCAACAGCAGCCCACAAAGCCTCTTTTGGAGCTGCTGTGGGGCTCTGTCAGTTCTTCCCCTGCATCCCTGTCAGCTTGCAATCTCCAGTACAAAGGACTGAAGTTTTCTTATGCAATTGTTATGCACATTTTTAAGCATAGGTAAAATAAAGCTACCCTTAATATTGTTCTATGAAAATTATCTGGTGGACCTCTATCTATAGTATTGCATACAACAACCTCTACCATGCTCGTCGTTGATCTACAGTAGAAAATGCAGGGATATGGTTTTGCCAGTTCCTTATAAATCCTTCATTTATTTCCTCTATCACAACAACAAATTGCTGCCCAGAGCTAACGCAATCCAAAGTAAGCACGTGTTCATATTTGCTTTAAAATATTCATGTATCAAATTAAATTTTGAATTTCACATGGCTTTGCATCACTCCCATCAGCTCTAATTACTGATTTATTTTTGGTACTAACAGTTTAAATTTATACAGCACTCTCAATGAAAAATTCTTCAAAGCAATCTGACAGAGATGTCTCCTGCCCAGCACTACAATGCAGACCCCATTGGATCTGAACTTCATTCTGGGCCAATAATATTGTAATTTTACAGAGAAATGAGGAACTTGGATAAAATCTTATGGGCACCGTTTAAATACACAGGATAGTTATCACAGCAGGATTTTTGCCAGGCGATTGAGGTTAACACCCCTAACTCCTGCCAAAAAGCCATAGAATATTTAATGGCAGGAAGTCATCCCAGTTATATCCTAGCAATTTCATACTATAAATGATGTAATAAAATTTAACATAGGATATTCAGCAGAGGATATATAACATTTAAAAGTATGAACTGCTGACTTTATACAGTATTAATATTTGCATGTACACGCACGTTCACTGACTTTACATCTGCCTCCATTTTAAAAATAAACCCATAAAGCCCATTTAATCTGTTCAGAGTTATCAAGGATAAAAGAGCACAGATAATTTCAGTACTATAAATGCTAGAATTTGGTTGTAGCATTTCATGTAAATGCCTCAACAGCCATTAAAGCAATCTCTTTTTTTCCCCACCTACAGCTTTATCAGACATACAGAGTGATAAAGCTGAGGAACTTGGAAGATGGATTATATTTACAGCCAAATCATTAACCTACATCTGATTCATAGGAAGTAAAGGTAGAACGTATGGAGGAAAGTAGTGTCACACCATTTTCCCCTTACAATTTAGGATAGCAGATCAGGATGGAAAGGGGAAGAGACTGCTGAAATCTTACGCACAGACTTATGCTTTTTAGAAGCTGGTGGCAACACAGTTAAATCCACCTATTTTACAATATAATACCTATATTATTACTTTCTCCTTTCTCTTTTTCACCCTCAGTCTCATAAATCACATAAAAAGGCCTAGGAATCATGAACAATCCTCTTACTTTTATGGAAAAAAGGTGAAGGGACCAGAAACTGCATCAGTCTGTATACATGTAATTGGCAGCACCCTCATAGGTTTGTTCAAATAAAAAGCACACCATCAAACAAACAAACAAAAAACAAACAAACAAACAAAAAAACACTGGTTTAAATTTGGCAAAGCTGACACATCCACACGATATACTTGATTATAAATGGCACAGATATGCCATTGCTCATGCTGTTACAGAAGCCATACGAACGTATAAACACAATATATAAACTTTATTAAAAAACCATGAAAACTACCCAAAAAAAAATATAAAGATGCTCCCTCACACTGCCTTTCTAGTTGGATTGAGGAAGGCCAGAGGGGAAGAAAAAAAAATAAAAAAATCACTGGCCCAAGTGAGGTGGAACACCAAGAGGTGTCTTTGTCTTGCTCTTTTGTGGTGTCTGACAGCATCTGGGGGACACATATGTGGTGGCTGGTGTTTTTTCCAAGAGGTCACACCACATTTTGCAGGCACACCTGCACTTTTGACCACATTCTAGCCAAACTAGGCCTGCACTTGTTGCTACCTCCCTCCCTGCTGGGCCACCAATAACAGTTTTAGTCCAGACAAAGTTCTACCACCAATTCCGTTCAACAGCCCTAAAACAGAATACAAAAACTAGAAAACCTCATACAGCAATGCAACACACACCACAGACACACACCTGCCATTGCACCACCGCATTTATATATTTCAGGATGTATCCTTTCACTGATTGCAATATTTTTTAGAGCAAAGAACTAGGAACCATTATGGCTTCAGTTTGTTTCAGTATTCAGGTTTAACCTTCAGGATGTATCTTCCATACTGCAAAACTTAGTGTTTGTATTCACGTAGAAACTTGGAGACATCTGCTCCTTTCTCAAATCAGTGAAAAACTTATTTTTTCCCAAGATTAATCTTACTGCAGGTTACTTCTACACCACAACACATATACCCTATAAATCTATGTAAACTTATAACCCATTCAAGTTCACAAAAACACGTCTCACACAGCCTGAAAACCCCTCTATTTGTATATAACAGATCACAAGAAACAAAACACCTCTTCAGGTGTAGACTTGGGTTTCTCCATTTCAGCCCTCATCCTTTCCTCACCTGAAAGGTCTTTGCAAGAGACTGACGAGAAACCCAGTGACCTAAACTTCCTGAAGTCAAAGTAAATATGTAAATATTTATTCATAAGTAACTCATTTTTTTAAGTCCAGTTTACCAAAGTAATGTCATCATTTCTTCTAAAAGAGCCAATAAACACAGCTAATAGATTTTTTTTTGTTTAATTTAAAATCTATTTTCTGTTGTGAAAATGGTTTTCCCAACATAAGGAGTAATATACAGCCTAAGGCTAACTAAGGCTGTAATATACAGCCAGACTTTGTAAAAAGCTCACTCCTCTTACTAGCTATTGGCTTTCCCGATAAAGAAACGAGTAATAAGACAATATGAAAACTCACTCAAGCCTCCTCCACTTCTTCCTATATGAAGACTTCTCTTACGTCGCACATTATTTGCTCCTCCTTTTCCCTTTCCTCCTCATTACCTAAAGAGCAGAGCTAGTGACCAGCTTCTCATTTCAGTGAATTGGCAGGCCCAGCTTCTCCTCCCCACCAGCACTCCTAGCTTCTGCCACCACCAACAGAGTATGCTGAACTTATGTTAGATACCAACAGTTACCTGCTTGAGGCATACCTGACAGTAACTTAGTGCAAAACAGTCATTTTCTGGTTTGTTATTTTAATACAGTAGTTCACTTCTGTTAATTCAGATTAAACCCATCGATGGATATTATTTGTAAAGATTACGTTAAAGGAGGATTTAGTATTAACACATTAAAAACTCAAGAAGCATCAAAATTGGACCACACAATTCACATCTGTGTTTTCTCTTTAGCATCCTGTGTTACTGGAAAGAAAGGGCTGTGTTTTGGGAGATGAACATCTCCTGATCTACTATCTCTTTCCCACTTGACACCTCCTCCCATCTCATGCCTGACGAGTCTCTTTTTCACCTGATCAGCTGAAGAAGAAGTCTTCTGATGACTGCCAAGAAGAAACTCTGCTTGCATTTCCTCTCTCTGCCAGGCCCCTGTGGTATCTCACCTTGCAGAAAAGTGACAAGGAAAGCACAGTTGGATCCCTGTTGTTGGGAAGACTGCAGTGCTTTATTTTGGTTAGTGGGAGGCAACAAGGGTAGGGGGAAAATAAATACATCTTTCTTCATTATCTCATTCTGAGAAATGGTTCAGAAACTGTAGATGAGATTTCAAAATAGTCAAGTAAAAGTAATCAGCCTGAACTAGCCGAACAGTCTAGAAAATGTTAGCTCATTTGGCACTGTTTTGTAAACACCATCTTAAAAATAGGAATTATCATGAAACCTAGCAAAAATATAATCATACTTTTGCCATAAGAGAAGGACTTTGAAGGTAGCAATGATCTCATTCTCCAACCAACAGCACATGGAGCTGTGTTAAGGGTAATACTGGCAATTGCCATCAACTCGAAGAAGGGTGAAACTGGGATGAGAAGGTAGGTTTTTTCCCCCTTTCAGAAACTTTAATAGCTCTTTTGAAGAGAACCAACATTCAACTTGATAAAAGTCTGTGGATATTAATTAATTCACTCATTAAATAGATTTAGAGCTTAAAGCCAGATGGGACCATTTGATCATTTAATTCAACCTGCGCACAGACCATTAAGTTTCACCTACTTATACTTATAGTGAGCCAAATAATTCATGTTTGGCTAGCAGATACTGTTCAGAAAGGTATTGTTATTGATTGGAAAACATTTAAAAGTGAAAAATTTATAACATCTCCTTGTCATTAGTTTCAGTGGTTAATTATCTTTGTTGATTTAAAAATACATAAATAAAAATGAACACCTTATTTACAGTTCCATTTTTTAAAATTCATTTTCATCCTTCCTTTTATGCTTATCTTTTCTAAGGGGAAAACCCAATTATCAGCTAGAACTTTTCACTCAATACCGTCATATGAACTATTCAGGCCTCCTTCTGCGTTGAAATAAAAGTAACCAGGGGCCTCATCTGAAGCCTTTTCTTCCATTCACGTTTTTGTCACTCGCCTGCTCTAACATCCCTTGGCAACCTGACAGGCAGTGTGTGCTCCATGCCAGTCTCACCAGTGACCTGGATGAGATGTACTGGCAGGCCAGCTGATGGGTGATTTCCCTTATCCTTGTTACTCCCAACAGCAGGCATCTCCCAGCCTCTTCTGACAATTTCCCTATCTGTACACTCAGGGATTACACTCTTAACCAACAGGATTGCACTGACAGCTTGTGTTTAATTGCTGATTCACGGTGATCCCCATCTAGAGCCAATTAAAAAATTATGTCCAAATTTTTGATGTTTGCATATCAAATCATGACGATTTATTCACTCACAGAAATTCTCTGGGGCTAGCTGGTTTTGACAGCATTTCCATTCAGAGAAGATAATTCTGTGCTGGAGAATAGGACCTTCAAGACCGTACTTCAAGTGCCTCTGAGCAGGCACCTGAACCTCAGCCATCTCCATCCCTCGGGAAATCCTTAAGCTTTGGGCAACAGAAGCCGTCTGTCTCTCACTCTGGCCAAGTAAATATTTATTTTTTCCTAAGAAATAATGAGATGGATTGGCTAGGCAGGGCTATGGCCCAAGACTGTGTTTCAGATGAAGCAAAGCGGAGAAGTAAAACTGAGTGAGCTACCCGAAAGTCTACAAATAGTGGAGGCTGCTCTCAGTTTTCAAATAAGGTTCTGAAAATCCTTTGCTCTGTTCTAATGAACACTGAACCCAATATAAAGCGTAGTAATTTTTGGTAAGATTAAAAAATTACATTCTGACCATCTCTGTACTAAGAGTCTTATCTATGAGTTCTCTTTTCAGGGATTTTCCCTATCTGAATTTATTAATACATGCCTCTTCATATTAAGTCTATCCTATGCTCTACACTATAAAGAATCCTTATTTACATTAATGTATGTATTCTAGTGTGATTCAAATACATTAAAAAAAAACATTCAGTAACATTACTACTTAAAGTAAAATATCAGTGTTCCATTTGTTATTTTTGTAGAAATGCACCACCATACAGTACATAATTTTTTAAAACTATTTCTGCTTTTAGAAATAACAGAATGATTTCTGCTCTGATTTTAACCGCACTGTGAACAGCAATAAAAATAGATGCTGTACTTGTAGTAGCAGTGCATGTTACATTACTTTAGTAATACAATTCAACCTCATAAACAAGAGGCACAGTGGCTTATAAGCAATGCTAAATTCTTTAAATCATTATTGAAATTTCTTCTATATGTGTGGTCTTAATTACTCAATTTTGGGCAAAAAAAAAGACAAAAGCAAATGTGTATCCAAATAAAACAATCTGCCCAAGCTGCCTAACCATTTAAGGTCGCCTTTTAATCTAATCAACTTCTAGAACATCTTAGTACTTATTTCTGTGCTACTTTCATATCTGTTTTTTAATTAGCAGCTCTAGTACAAACTGCTCTGTCTTCATTCCAAAGGAAAGAGCAACTAGCAGTTACAAATAGGAATATCTTTATGCCTCACCACATGGCATATTTTATTTCATTTTGTGTTGAAAACTGAGCACCAAATGGAACCAATGAGTCATTTCTCTAACTTTTCTATACATTTGCCTTAAGGAAGAAGATAGACTAGGTCTACTTCTCTTTAAGATTGTAATATTATAGAAACAGTACAATCACATTAGAATAATTACCCAAAAGAGACCCACGAGAAATCATTAAACTTTAATATGCCATTAGATTAAAACATACATTATTGACCACAGAAAGGTTGCTGGCAGTTGTATGTATGTCAGTAAAAAGGAACAGGGACCTTCCAAAATTTAGATGGGTAGAAACTCTATTGGTAGGGGGAACAGAAGTGGAAAGAGGTGATTTCAGTAATGATTTCCGGGAAATTAATTTTGACACCAAGAAATTCATTTGACTTTTGTGCACTGAGTAATAAAACTATAAATCTTTAGCTATATTAATGTGTTGGAATAGACTTGATGATGAAAGTGTTTTGGCACTGGGTTATGAGATAGGTTAATAGGACATTTGTGAAGCTGTTCTGCTCCAATACCAAGCTGACAACTTAAACAACCATGAGTCATCACATCTTGCCAAGGAAGTTGCAAGGATGAAATGGATAACAAACCACTAACAAGACTTTACTTCTAGAATTTAGAAGAAATGTCACCTCTTGGTTTCTACTATGATAACTTGTGATTTCACATGTATTTTACATGTAAAATAATTTTAATATGATAAATTCAGAGCTCACAAAAGCAGTGAGCCTAAAAAGAGCCCTGATAATTTCAATCTAATCATATGGTTAACAATATATGGAGTAAAACATTTTGAAGCTCTTAAGGGAATTCACAGAACTCTTCAGAAACTAAGGACAACTTAAAAAAGGTATTGTAAAACTTCTTACAATTTTAACAATATGTTCACTACCATTAAAAAAGGAAAGAAGGGAGGGAGGGAGGGAGGGAGGGAGGGAGGGAGGAAGGGAAAGGTTGTTTATATCCATGGTCCAGAACGTCTGAATTTTCTGAATTACATTAACCCAACAGTAATTTCTCCCCTCCATAAATAAACAGGAAAAGCTCAGTAGATTTCAGATAAATTCTGTTGGGGATCCTGGAGTTATTTTTTGAGGTACTCATTAGATTCTGACACTGGAAATGGACAAAATAACACTGACTTTGGAAGAACTGAAATTGGAAGAACAGAATTTGGAAGAACAGAAATTTGTAAGATGTATATTTTCAAATCTGGAAGTGTTTCCAGGTAAGCCTGACAGCATGATGCCCTTGATATCATATTTCTGTAGCAGCCACGCATTTCAAATTACAGATGATCCAAAACACTGTAACCAGCTGCAAATGCATATGGTGTAGAGCTGGCAATCTGGTATTTCTACATATACAGGGCAATCTTCCACTGGAAGTACAACCATAATCTCCCTAGGCAGATACATCACTTCGCACTATATGATCACTAACACAACAGGTGATCTTTGACATGGCATAGTATATAGCGGTGCACCAACAAAACAAAATGATTCAAATAAAAATGTTCTAACCATAATAAACTCTGAGCTTGATATATAGCTTCATAATCTTTAGTGTTGTTCTAACCTCCAGACCTTACTGTATTTTGTCACTACTGGAAACATAATGTCGAAAAACAATTTTATTTATTTTTTCCCCCAGATGTTTTCCTAATACAGCATCTCCAAATTGGCTAAATTGTTATTCGCCTGAAGTCACTGATGGATCACAAGGAGCAGTCATGACCTCTGGACTTTTCAAATATCCTTTCAGCATGAGTAGCCCTTTCACAATCAGGCTACTCTGACCAGCAATCAGATCAGAGCTGCACTTGGGTGAGTCTGTGGGACAGCATCTCTTCCAGCTGCTATTTAACATTCTATTAATCAGCCTGTCTTATTCTCTGCTTTTCCTAACTATCCCTGGTTCTTGATGCTTGAAATTGTTCTGATTTGAGAATACAGTAGAATTGCTACACATCTATAAAATCCTAAGTAGGGCTTCGACAGCAAAATGCCAGCTGAAGGGACAGCACCAAGCAGTACCATGGTTATTCACACCTTATGGACAGTTGCTGTATGAGTGCAGAGGAGGAAGTTTTTCTCCATCCTTCACAACAACACTCCATGAACTCTACGAAGTGTGAGATTACTGTTCCAGTATCCTTCACAGAAGCCCATGGTGTACAGCTGGTCAGCTTAGTCCATGCAACAGCTGCCAAGCTGGGGACAATATTACTCCCATTATCCCTCTGAAGTCCATCTGGTGCAGAGCAGCACTTTGTGGCTCATGCCACACGATGCTGGTGTAATTCCTACTTGTTAACCCTGAGAGATGTAAAAGGGAAATTATAAGCAAGGCTTTTATCAGCCCAGATGCCAAACTTTAGACAATAGAATTAACTGATAAGTGTCATTTCCTGTATAAGCTGCTTCCAGTTCAATTTATTTTACAGCTCTCATGAAAGATTATATTTTAGTTTTAATTAACATTTTTTTAAGAAATCAAGGCATTTCTGTTCCTAACAGAACACAGAATGACCACCTTTTCCAGTTAAGAACCTATCCTTCGAATACAAATAATGATCCACAACCTCATTTATAAGCATTTCTCATTAAAGGCATTAATCATGCCTTACTAGACCTACTATACAAAAGTTTGCCTTAGTTTTTAGCATTAGTGAGCTAAGCCAATATTTTTGAAAGCATTTAAATAAATCAATATCTTAAAGCTCTTTGAAAAGGAAACACAAACTTAAATCCAATTAGCTTTAGTCAGCACCTCCTTCTAAGTAACTTTTTCAGCTGGCACTCAAGTGTGTTTTTTATTTTTTATTTTTTATGGCATATTCTTTCTTTCATAGTCTTTAAAGTCATATATAGCTATATGAAAGCAATAGTTCAAGCTGGCTGAAAATAAAAGAAGACCCTTGAAAATGTTTAAATAAAATAAAAGGCTAGTGCTTCTAAGGGTATATCAAACAATACAGGCCAATTTTATAATATCATGAAGAAAGTATAAAGAAAGTATAATATAACACACTTGTGTGGACAACATAAAAAATTGAAACACCTGAGCATTAGAGGTATCCCAGGGCTATAAGCACACAACCCAAAGACAAATATATATACAAATAAAACTTGGCATATTTGGGAAAGAAATTAATAAAATGTGACCTGGTAAGTTTCACCATGAATAACACTGCCTCTTTTGTTTTTAGTCTCAGCCATTCCTTCAACTCTTTTAATTATGTACAATAACTGTACATTCGCAGTTTCTTAAAATAACTCTTTGTATGCCTGCTCCCTGTTGTAAATTAATCTGCACATCTGAGTCCTCAAAACAGGTTCTTCAGATATTCTGTCAAGAGTTGAGAATAGAGAAGCTCATAGCCAAAACAATAGATCTTTGGGTAAGATCTTTGCACATACTTGTGTATCAGTAACCTACTTTTCTCTGGACAACCGCCAACACAAGCAGCAGATAATAATTCTTACCTGTCAAGCATTCTGCACTGGAGTGTTTCTTCTCAATTAACAAAGGCAATTAAGAAGCATGAATATTAAAGGCAGCATTAAAACCTATATTTGCTAATTGATACTACATCAACTGGTGAAGACAGGAGAATTACAATAGCCAATTTACAATCTGCATAAAAGTGCTTCACATTCTTAACTCCTTACAGTCAAGCTGAGGAGCTTGACTGCTCATGCATCATTTCAACTTCTTCATATTACCACTTGTGGAATCTAATCCACAAACAGTAAAATCACCTTTTCACAATGTCAGCCTATTGTAACTTTTAATATTATTTCACAAAATCTCTTGAGAAATCATACTACTAGAGTAGAAGCATTTCTAAACAACAACAACAACAACAAAAAACTAAGGCTAACTGCTTACAAGAGATACAACTTGAAAAGGAGAGGCCAACACACAAATTAATATCAGTTAGGTGGAAAAGAGAGTTTAGATTCCCACACTACGTAATCTATATGAGACTTTTTTTCTTCTCAAATTAGGGCAAAATTTGGGCTGTATTTTTTATTTATTTTTTTTTAATGAAAACGTTGAGGGTTTTTTTTTGGGTATGTGAGTGTATAGAAATATTTCCTAAGATGATTCCAAATTCTGAAGGTGGAAATACTGGAAGAAGCATGGTGTTTTGAAAATAATATAACGGAGCACCTTAATAGGTTTTTCTGAAGTGGAAAAATTTAATGAAATAACAATAATAATGAAATAATGAAATAACAATTTGAGCAAAAGAATCAATGAGTTCACATTTCCCAAAACTGTAGTTGGGAAGTTGTTAACCCATTTTGATAGATATTTCTTCAAACACTAAAAGGGTTACTTGACATAGCAAAGCTTCTAATATAATGCAGATGAATACAGCACTAGAATGAAAATGCATTTGCATGTAAATCCATCATATTCAATAGTTGAACAATGACAATTTGAGATGTTAAAGTAAAATGACTTGTTATTAATGGAATTATAAATTTTTAAACATTGCAACTAAGCCTTCAGTAAGAGAAATAACCAGTACAGCTAAACAACTTTTCGTAGCTCTTCTTTAAAGTGTAGCTCTGCAACCACTACACCGCAGTATCCGGAACTTCCAACAGCCTCCTTTTCTGCATGCTTCATTCACTTCCGTCATGAGGAAGTTAACTTAGTCCAGGGGTGCCTGAAGCCCAGCCTTGCACAACCAAGGATGTCAGCTCAGCAGTACTGTTTCATTGCTGTTCAGGAGCAAGAATTTCCCTTTACCCTCCTGCAACAGTTATTTGTCCCAAACTCTCCCACTACAGCAACAAACTGGATGTACCATAGCATTCCCCTTTTCTTTCCCATTGCACAAGAAAAAATAAAACTAAATAAAAAAAATCATAATAAACAAGCACCTCTCCCCCCACCAAACAAGTCCTTTTCTTTTTAATAGTGCATCTCATTATATTCCGTTGCTTTGGTGTCAATTTCAACCCCTACCTCCCCAATGAACAGGGCCTGAAGATATATCAAAGATGCCCATTACTCTTTGGGAATTTAAAGCAATCTTGAGATTCCCATACATAGTTCATCTGCCTCAATCTGTTCGTTCTGGTCTACTTTATTATTATAACATGGTAGTTAATTTGGACAAGCACCTATGAGAATCCCTGCCTAATTGGAGCATGATTGCGGTAGAGATTAACAGAAGAATTAGTGCACTGTACGGAGGCAGGTCATTGGAGCTGCCTTATATGCATCATGATGCTCACTACTACTACACAGGGATATAAAAGTAGGGAAATAACTCATGCTGACCAATCCATTCTGTGGTCAACAAGGCACTGACAATGTTACTCACAGCTATACATGACAAAAAAGTCAACTTCATAGGGTCAGGCACCATAGATCTGGATCCAAAGAAAGGTCAACTCAGGAGTCATGTTGACACTCAGATCTTCCTCCAGCTCAGATGCAGGAAAAACTCAGTTTAAACAATTATTTGAGGATTATCAGCAGTGAAACAACATGACGCTAACCATACTATCCTACTAACCTAAAAACCTTCTGAAATCAAATGCTTCTCAGGTAGTGATGCCACCTATCTCACAGTGTGAGCAAAAAGTGACACTTGGAAGAATCACATAGGAACAAGCATGCTTAGATCTGAGCAGGATCCAATATCTTGGTGACAATACAGCGTAGTTGAAGCCTAACAAACAAATACTCCTTTGAGTTCTCAAGGTAATCTTGTAAGTAGTTATGATGGACACCCATTACTTGGAGGAAATGCTGACATAAATACCATGACATTACATTGACACTTGTCCCAGTCAAACTATTTACTCTTCCTGTAGGATTTTTTTTTTTTCTCTTTTGTATTGCATCAAGGATAATGACTATCAGAATACACCTTAAAAAGAAAAGGCATGGGATCTACCAATTTTAAAATCTAGTTCTGAAAAATCACTGGTTACTAAACTACTTGGCTATAGAAAGACCAGCTGCACACTATCATGTATAGTTGTATACCAGTGTGAATTCTCAATTCTTGGCTATGCAAGACAACTTTTGAAAAATGTAGAATAAATTCTGGTGAAAAGTAGAATCTATGAAAATGAACTGTCTATCCATATCCCTGAAAAACTTAAGTATCTGAAGCAATCACTACAAATCTGTGGCAACAACCTTGTGTGCATAATGAAGCTTGAGATACTGATAAAGGTCATATGGTGAGGCTGTAATGAAGATTCATCTACTTTAGTCAGATCTTCTCTGGCTTTACCTGTAACGGCATCCCATTATTCCCACTGGCAGAGATAGAGTCATGTTTGTACACAAACTAATTAATGAGGAACTCTACCAAGACTTTTACTGCAGAAACAATCATGCATGTTGACAGTTACTAATAGCAGGAGGGAATTCTCATTCATGAGGGGTAAGGGCTATTCATAGCATTTAACTGTAGGCTGGTTGCTTCGTGGGGAGAAATGATAATTAAACTGTTTTACTTATAAGAAGAAGAGGTAAGACACAAGGCGTGTTGATATTATTTGTGCTATACAGGTATGGAAAAGTTTCTGTCTATTCAAGGATTTTTTTCCCAAAAACTCATGTACAGGTTTATGTATATTTTCTTGCTCACTTGCCCTTTTTCCCCTATTCTCCCTTTCTCTTTTTTTGGCTTGCAAACTGAGAAATAGAAAAAAACTACCCTAAATTATGACTGAAAATTTGCACTACAAGTTTCCAGTCACACTAAAATAAATCAGAGAAAAACGTTTCTTCTTAAAACTGAAGAAAACAACTCGAGGAGTGGGATTGAGTTTGAAATTAGAACCTTAATTTAGGTGTCCACTCTAGAAGTACCTAAAAACTCATTAGACGTGATGAAGATGCCTAGACTATAAAGAATATTGTCCCCACTTAAGCACCTAGTGCACTGGAGAGATCTTAGATGGGCTCACTGCACTTGTAACAGAGGACGTGGCAGTGATGTGCTCTTCTGCATCAGCATTTGGAAGCCAACCAGGAGATGCTACAGCATCTCAAACAGCATGAAATGACTCTGTGCTGGCAAATAAACCAAGACCCCAGCAACAGCATCTGCTGAGTCCCAAGGGAGCTGAACAGCCACTAAGTGTCTGTTTTAAGGCTGCTTTCCAGGCTCTGAGACTGCATTTCCTATTGATGGCTTCCCTTGGGTATGCTCAGAGAGCTGGTGCTCTGTGGTGCCATGGGACCACTGGCACCTTCACAGGATTTGCATACAGGATGGTGGCACATGAAAGCCTCATCCTCCTGCAGTGACAGCTGGGGCCAGGCAGGTACAACTCGCCGTGCTTAAAACAACATTAAGTACTTAGGTGTGTGCAACTGAATCCAGTCCAAGACCTCCACCGACTGTAATGGAAGACAAAATGTTTATGTTTGGGGTCTTTATCTGAAGCTGAATTCCCCTACCATAAGTGAAAAGTCCCAATACAACCCTCTCTGCCCTCCCCTGCCATCGGCTTGGGTGCTTGCCAAGAGTTTCAGGCAACAGTCACAATTCAGAAAGTGAAAGCACCTTTCAGAAAGCTTCAAACACTCTTTCAACATGTGAGTTTGTGAAGCTGGAGCACAGAGGTCCCGTCACAGCTTTAAAAAGAGGTAAGCGAAGAGTAATGTAGTGTAATAATGACCTTAGCAGGGGCTATTCTGTCATTATTTGAATGTGTTTCCTACTTGTTTACACAAGCAGCAGATTAATTGCTGTTCGAAGTAGCCATGGACAGAATTGGAGGGTTGGTTGCTGATCATCACTAGGCCATTATGCAAGGAACTGAGACAAGCTTTACTCTAAATTAATTTGCCAACTCCAATTCTCGCCCCAAAGACACAAAACAACAACGGAAAAAAAAAAAAAAAAAAAAAAAAACACAACTATTCATCTTTAACACCAGTGATAAGCCTTCTTTCTAATAAAGGTTTAGTTGGTATCTGACCTGACCTGAAAACCATAGGACTAACGCTTAGGTGCTCAGGCACTACCAGGAAATGTATTCTGTAAATGTTCAATATGCTCTTAATGTCCACTAGTCCCATAAGCAAAACTCATTCTCTTTAGCCAGCAGTTAATTTAAAAGAAGACATACAAAACCATTTTGGTGAAATAACTGATGCCCTTTTATAGGTTTTAAATTTAAGATTACAGGAAGCATTGAAAATTCTACATAATGCTGAGCCTGATAGCCTCAAATTAGCACATCAATGAACAGACAAAAGCATTTCAGTAATAACTTCTTTTTTTCCTGTTAATAAGGTCAGATACCTCTTAAAAATAATTATAAATTATTCTAGTGTGTTACTATGCAAAGGAAAGCAATACAACTATTAATAAATTATACTTTGCATCATCTCTGTAGTAAGATAAAATAATTAAAATGACTGAGATGCTATCTACTGATATTATTTTAATAGCAGGTGATTATTAATTTTAAAGTTCCATTTAGTAAAAATCATTTTTCTGTTTTCAAATTTAGAAGTACTCTTTAAGCTTTTTAAGTGTGCTGTTACAACATTACTTTGCTCCCAAACAAGGCATATAGAACAATCACGTATGAAAGGAAGTAGACTTGTAGACTTCTTCAATAACAGCAAATCTGCACTGACTGAAAATGCAACAGAACTCCAGTCTTTTTTTTTTTTTTTCCTTTTTAAATAAGATGCTGGCACGGATGGAGTTTCCTGAGGAAACTCATAATCTGATCATAGGTTTTATGAGTTATGATTGCCCCTGCAATTAGCCATAAAGACAGTTTGCATCCTTCTCATAAAACTATTCTATGCAACATAACAAATTAGACCACTGCATAGGTCTAGCCATGCAGATATAAAGAACAACTTAATAAAGACAAATAAATAGGAAAGGAAACAACCTAGTGCATTATAGCAAGCATTTGTAATGATGGGACATAAATCATTTTCCCTTATAGAAAAAAGGTTGAAATATTTATTAATTAAGTCGCTGACAAAATTCTGCCAATTAGATCTTACTGTTTCTATTTCCCAAGGAGTTTCAAAATGATTTTATTTTATTTAATATAAAACCAGAATCTAGTACCTGTGGTTTCTTTGTGGCATAGCTTAACACAGGGACAACCACAGAGCAGAATTCTAAACATAATAGAGACTGCATTGCTCTATCTTTCCTTGCTTTTCTTTCATTGCTCTTGCTTTTCATTCCTATCCAGGAAAGAAAAATGTTATCCCTTTAGCATCTGGTTCAGCATAAAACCATTATAATGCAATTAGCTAGACTGGGGACCAGCTGCTAAGTAACTAAAATTAAAAGATGAAGACTTTGGTAACAGATTTCTTTCAAAGCCTTTCCCTTACAAAATGTTTGCCTTTGCTGAGGACACTGATCTGGGTTAAGCTCCTAAGATTCAACATAATGCAGACTAGTGATGTCTGTCTTCACACAGAAAGATTTACTGCCCACTGTCACACACTCAGTCCTCTATTTCGTACGTTCTGATCATACTTAAACCAGTTTTACTACTTGAGCAAAGTAGCAATAGTAAGTAATCACAGAATTTGAAAAACAGTTTTTTCACACATATTTTAAAAAACAGTTATTTATCCTTTCTTCGTCATAACTTGAAATTTTGCTTCAAAACCTGCCTGAGTCTGAAATGTCCCTGACTTCTTAAAATAAATAAATAAATAAAATAATAAAATAAAATAAAATAAAAGTGAATAAGCATGCTAGCATCATAAGCAGCTTTCTGAAGAGCTATTTGATTTTCAGACTTTTTTTTTCCTCACAATTTTCTTCACTCAATCCAGAAATATATCGATTACTAAAAAGACACAGAAATTGCATTATTGTTCTAAGAGTTTGCATTCATCCAAAAAAAAAAAAAAGAAGTCAATTTTAAAGTTTTAATATGAACACTGTACCAAGAATGCAGAACAGTGGAGGCTGGAAGGGACCTCCTAAGGTTCCTGGGTCCAAGTCCCCTCTGCAGAGAAGGGTCAGCAAGAGCAGATTGCTCAGTTCTTTGTTCACTTGGGTTTTGAACATCTCCAAGAAAGGACTAACCATGACATCTCTGTACAAGCTTTTCCGGTGATCGATCATTGAGAACAAATTTTCCTTATACCTGACCTGAATTTCCCTTCTTTCAGCTCATGTTCCATGTCTCTTTTCCTATCACTGTGTACCTCTGAGAAGCATCTGACTCCCTGTTCTCTACAAACCTCAGTTATGTAGTTGTAGTTGGCCCTCCCTTCCTCAATCCCCTGGCTGTATTTGTGAAAGTTGAATCAATCCAGCTCCTCGATGCTACGTGCTCCAGCCCCCAATGATCTGGACTTGCTCTAGCATGCCAGTGTCTGTGGGGAATCCCAAAAGCAGAGACCACTATCCAGGTGAGTCTCAGGAGAGCTGACTTGAGAGAAAGCATCACTTTTTGATGGTGTGCTGCTGACCTGTGTTCATGACACAATTTTACCATGCTACTAAAATTCTACAAACAATTTTTCTTCTACTATCTGAAAATAAATTATCTTTCTTTTCATTTCCAAAGAAAGAGAATGGTAGAAAAACTTCTCATAACCAAAAGATATTTCAACATGTTTAAATAGTCCTTCTGCTTCCACAAAATAGAATAGATTAATTGACAACTCATACTACAAGTCACCAGAACATCTACTGTGTTGTTACGAGGAGATGGAACTTACTACCTGCCAATACCAATTCTCCATAAGTATTTAAATAATTAAAATGAGGACAATAGTAGGTTTACCCTGAATAGTGTTTACCTGATTCGTTTTGCTAGGTCAAAAAATGGGAATGAATTGTATAAACCCAGCTGAAGCAGAAAACATGCTAAAAATCTAGAGAAATTCATCTGTTCGACACTGAAGAGCTTGCTCAGTTTCCCAGGATTTCAATCACTCCAATACAAAATGTTACAAGATTTTGCCAGCTGCACTTCATAAATATTTAAGAATTTAATTGTAAATGCTCCCAGGAAAGTACTATTACACTACTCTAAACATAATCCATAGTGATCTTACTGACATCTCTGAGGGCTTTGCTCCTCGGATCTCCTTTTGTCACAGACCTCTGTTGACACATCCACAGCTATGTGGCAATGCAGCACACTAACAAGCATTGAATTAGTTATGCAATGAAGATCTCTCTGAGATTGTGGGAATTTCATCAAGATGATAAAATATGACTCTAGTAAGTTGGGGAACTCACTGCTCAGAAAACTCAACCTTCCACAGGAAAGACAAATCACCAAAAAAAAAAAAAGAAAAATGTAATTTGATTTGTCTGTAAGTCTTCAGTTCTCTACTAGATCTGACAAAGCTGACTCAAAAGATTTTCAGGAATACAACCAAGATTTATTTTCTGCTCTCCAAAGATGAGGGATAAAGTAATTTATTTTCTTCTCATCACTGACACAAAATCGAATTTTGTTGCTGGAAAGGTCCCAACTTCTGAGAAGCTGTAAGTTTTGTGTCCAGCATGTGGAAAAGCTAAGAGGATTTGAGTGACTCTTGGGGATTTCTGAATGGTTCTCAGTCTTACCACTGCCCTGCTCGCCCCTCCACCGTCCCGTTCAACTGTGCTGGTTGGCAAAAGTCCAAACCATGGACCTGAGTGACTAGGACACAGGTTTGTTGGCAACTGAGCAGCATCTTCATATCCCACTACCCACCCAAAGCAGGCCCTTGTTGAACGGAGGACTGGGAGAGGAAAGAGCAGGACCAGCCATCATCATGGCAATCCAATTTACAGCTTTTCAGAGCAGCTGCTTGGAGCTTGTATGACTCCTGAGCTGAAGAAAAAGTCAGTGGAGATCACAGTCAGATCTGTTGCACACGATAAAGACTGTATTTTAACAAGGAATTAATCTGGTTAATATTTTTGTTTAAAGCATTGAATCTAGAAGAGGCAATAAATACATATTATGTAGTGCATAGTTTAAATGATAGAACCACAATATCTAAATTTTCTGAACCATTTAGAAAGAAAGGAATGACCAGGGTTAAGAGGCTCCATCCAATTTCCAGTAATTACCAATTATTCCTGTCTAGAGGTGACAAATATATTAATCATATTGACAACCAAATTCATAATCTCTTCCCTATGTATTTGTGCTCCTTTAGTTTTTTTCTGGGTCACAGTTAATTCTACCAAGGAGCATTTTGCTTAATCCTCATCATTTCTGAATAACTCAGGACATTCTGAAATTAAAAAAATGCTAACAGGCTCTTCACTGATGTACACATCTTTTTTTGAATTTTTGTTTCAGTCTGGAGGCATGTATAAAAAGTATAAACAAAATCAGCTGATATTATAAATGTAGAGATTAACCCAGAAACCTGGCTCTAAACATAGCCTCCTGTGACCTAACACTACCTTCTCAGAACAAATCCTGGATGAACAAAGAGGCTTTACATTTGTCTTCTCAAAAGCAACAGTTTTCAGCAGACGAGTGGAGAAAAGAAGTGAGAGCAAAGGATTTTCATTTCTAGATTACTTCTAGACACTACATTGAAGTAATGTGACCAGGCATCTTCCACTGACTGTGGTTCTCAGCAATGAAAGAACAACACATCTCAAAACTATGACATTGCTATAGCACAGTTATGAAAAGACTTCAAGGAGACCACTTGTAAAAGAGCAGTATGTCTTCATTTAAGGTTATGCATGGCCACCCAGTTTTCTTTCAGATGACTTCATCTTATTATGTTGGTACTTTTATCTCAGGAAGATTTAGATAGAGATTATAAAAAATAAAAATAAAATAAAAATGAGTAAATTAAAAAAAAAAGCCTCATAAAAATGTAAAATAACCTAATCAAACAAATAAATGAATCATATATGCTTGAACTTGTCAGCAGAAGATCCACAACTAGAAGATTCCCTTGTTACCATCCTGGAAAACCATGTATCCATTTCACATATTCTAGCCAAGTTTTCATAGCCCATCCCATCCTTACCAGTTTTTCCTTACCAGGATTTTGAGGTGGCTATTCTTTTTTAAATTGTATGTTGCATTATTCATAACGTTTGCGCTTTCTACTAGCACTTAAGGTCCTTGGTGTCTACTGTTCTAGACAATATAAAAAGGGTAGAAAGAACAGGCTCTGCCTGAAGCATTTATATTTTAAATACTGTACAAAGGAGAATTTATGCCTTTATTCACTACAACGGGTATCAAACTGGCACGATGGCAACTTGCCTGAAGATAGATAGTTATCTCTGTCAAAAAAGTTATAGAAGCTATTGTTTGGTGCTTTCTTTATTTTTATTTTTTTCCCCATATTACTTTTCCTTTCCTTTCCTTTGGTTTTCTTTCATTTCTTTCTATACCACAGAGGTAGTTAGAAAAGTCATCCTCCAATTACTTATTTTCATAATTTTATTTTACATTTTCCTCAAGAAACTTGCTTACTCCCCCTCATCCCATATCATCGTCTGAAACAGGCAGACAATTACTCTCTTAGGCTGATTAAATTTTATTCACAGGAAATCAAATATTTCAGGAAGTTTCTTTCATTCCCTTGACCTAGAGTAGTCCTAAAAACAACCTATTGTCAGCATTAGTCTGTTTTGTTAAACAGGTCCATAACAGTATGCTTGTCCCTTTATTTTTTATTGAAAGTGAATTTCTTAAATCTACTTTTGTACGCACAAATTGCCTTGAGGAAAAAAAAAAAAAGAAAAAAAAAAGTGCTGAGGATCAGCCTTGACTATCTCCATTACTTTTTAATGATAAAATGATAGCCTGGCCTTTTTATTATAACCTTTGAGAAGCTAGTTCAGTAACAACAGAATATCCTTTCACCTAAACTATGCACTGAATGTGCTTGTATTTATGACCTATCTGAATTGATGCTTTCTAACATGCAATATAATCTTTACTTTAAAATTGAATTTTATGGGATGGACGTCCTACTCCTGCGGATGAGGAGTAGACTGCATAAAAGAAAACGTTTTCCTCTGAAACTTCACCTGTATCTATCATCACTATATTTAGCTGGGCATAAAAGATTAACTATTAAACAAACCAACGTCAAAACCATCTTGGAATGATTAGAATTTCCTTTTACTTAGTAAGATATTTTGGTAAGAATAGTCATTCCTATAATGAGTATTGAGATGGAAACTCCCCATCTGCCACAATCAAAGTGGATACATCAAGTACCTGGCAAAAAGCAGGGCTGAACTGGAAGAAAAGCTGAACACTGCATTTGAGAACTATCAATTTATGATAATTTAAATACTGATTGCTTAAGATGGGCTTAATAAAACTTACATAAGAGAGAAATTTTCATGAGTTCTTCATTCTGTTAGGAATACAGTAAACAGAAAAATATGTATCACTTTTTTAGTCAAATCTAGTCAACAAGTCACAGACAAAGATCAAGTATTTTAAGACACTTCTAGCATTTGTGGGTTTCAGTTGCCAGATTCCCTTCAGCTGCCCCTCCCAACCACACAGACCACCTTTAACTTCAGAATTTCCTGTGATGAATTTTTGTCAGTTTGAATGCCCTCTCCAAACCCCATTTCATCCATAAGTTTAAGAAACAGAGTGTAACTATGAGAGCTGTTCACTTTGAAAACATTCTTAAAAATGCATGTATTTTATGTAACTGCTTACATAAGCATGTTCTAATCAGATGGCAACAGCTTGTAGTTATACATACAAAGATTATAACAAATATATTGGGGCTTTCTCAGTAACCAAAGTCAAGCATTTAAGTGAGAAGGCTAATCTGCTAATTCACAGGCAATTGAGGAAACAAGACACCAACGTTAATTTCTTGCTTGGACCTGCTTGCAGAAAGAGCTTATTGCTCACTATTGTCCAGAACCTGAGCCTAGTGAGTCTACGCAGGTAATTCAGCAGGCTAAGTTACATAGCTATAGTTAAGCAAAGCAAACATTACCACCACTACCACTCCAGCATATTTCTCTGTTTGTTTTTTTTTTTCTGATTGTGCCCATAGAACACAATTTGCATTTAACAATCAATAAGCAATTACTTTTTATTTGAAAAACATAAACTCTTTATTCATTCATTGTTGAAAAGGAACCAAGAGCCCAATCAAAGCCCATTCAACTACATGGAAAAATTCTCCTTTATTTATATATTTATATGGGTATATATGCAATTCCCCTTTTGGATGTTTATCCCTAGCTGCATATGCACAGTTCTAAAAAGAAAATGAACAACCATGTTAACCCAGTTAATGATAGCTATGAGAATGTTCACATGGGAAAACAGCTTCCCCTGCAACTCAAAAAACAAAACAAAACAAAACAAAAAAAACTTAATCCAAGACTTCTTAAACTATGCATTTTACCGTTGTTGAATAAACAGTACATAGTTTTCTGTTGCTTTTGCAGAGATGCCAGGCAGTTGCACTATCTTTGATCTATTTCTGTTCAAGCTACATAGAGAAGTGTCTGAAACCATGATAATGTGCACTATTGATCCAGTAATAGTAGTAGATTACATAGCAAAATATATCTTATTTTATTGTCTAAAAATAGGGGCTATGCAGACAGGATGTTCAGGAGAGTAACACAGAGCATGGGATGCACTTGTTGTTTAAAGCTGAATGATTTTTTATGGTGTTTATGAGCCTCTGATTCAATTTGTTGTTTGCTTATTTGACAGATCACTCCTCACAACATAAGACATATACGGAAGTAAGATAATGATGTTATTTTGTGCTGCAATATGGTTGGATTTTGTTTTCAAATACAAATAGTCTTATGAACTGAAAATATTTGTTCCATTTAGGAGCTGCCTTTTAATGCACTTGAGAAGCTACAGTCAAATCTGGAAGCTAATATCGCAGAGAAGGACATACGCTCACCTACCCAGATGAGATTGCAGGAGACTACTCAGATTTCTCTAATGTTTTGCAGTCAATGAACAAGAAGATCAACTTCATTGTTCTAACTACATATTTTATGAACTGTGACAAGTTTGTTATAACTCATTTGCTCTAAACTTTTCTTCTGAGATTGCACAAGCACCAAGAGATAAACTCAGCAATGTCAACAAGCTTGGTGGCATAGTTCAAGCTGTGAAGGTTCAATAAATAGGTCTGTAAACATTGCAAATCAACACAGCTTTTGATGAAATGTCAAGCAAGACAGAGCTTAGCTATATTCAACTCAGCTTGAACTCATAAACCATTAACTGGCCTCTGTAGTTTTCAGAGAAATGTGTCTTATGAATAAAGCTCAAATGTTGAAATAATAGAAATAGGCCAAAACATTTTTCTTTTAAACAGAAGACTAATAGAAGTAATTTAATAATGGGGAATTGCATTATAATCAATCCAATAAAAATAGATTTATAAAAACAGCCAATATGACAACACTATACAGCCTTATGATGGAGAAACCATTATTTTATACCTCCAAGTTAGGAAAGGGTGCAAAAGTGGGAAGAGAAAATAAAATTAGTTTTGAAATGCGCTGAAAAGACTTCAGTTTTGAACCATGTCATTTTTTTATTTTTCTTCATGAGACATTGAAATATTGCTTGTTTCAGAGAAAATACGTATTCTCCTTTTATTTTTAGGAGGAAGGATAGAATAAAACTTGTTATAAAGTATCAAGGTACCTATTTATAACAGAAGCTAGCATTCTTTTTTTGTTTTCCTTAGTGAAGCACTGTACTACATATATACAGTCAAGTATTCTCTCAAGATTTATTTCCAAATGGCTTGAAAGATATGAAGTTTCTTCAGCTACTTTTCCAAATCAATCCTCCACAGACAAGTCTATGCAATTACCCTAGACTGAATGCAAGGTTGTTTTTGCCTGATGGCCCACTTTTCAACCTATTTCTATATTACCAGTACAGTAATTCATTTGACCGTGTCCAAATTTGTTTGAAGTGAACTTTACATCCTTCTGCTGTCTTTCATAACGAGGAGTTCATTTAGTATAGCAATGAAATCCTTGATCAGGCAGCATCTGTTACCTACAACCGTGCAAACACTTAGCACTGTCATTTGAACACACCGTACTGTCCATCATCATGGGAAAAAAAAAATCTGTATGCAAAAGTTTGCTTGTTTTTCCCTCCCATATTAACACCCTGTTGATATTCTGCAAGCAGTTTTGAATCCGACCAAACAAAAGTTAGGCAAGGCAGGGCCATCTGACAGAACCGAGCTCGCTCTTCCCCTCGGCCAGCTCCCTCCCGCCCTGCCCCTCACCTGGGAGTCCCTTGCACAAACTTTCTGCATCCCACCCCATGCAGGCACCCTGTGTCCCAGCGAGCCGGGGCTGTCCCAGCAGGCAGCAAACTGACCTAAATGCTATCGTTAGGGTCGCACTGCTGCTGCTCCTTCTTGCGAATGTCTGCCGTATGCCTTTCAGCTGTTACTCACCCGACGAATCACCAGACATTTCCGATACGGCAGAGCCCTGCTACCTTCATGGGGAAGCTTTTTGCTGATTTCCCTGTAGGTACTTTTCTCTAACACATCCTGCCAAGTACGGAGAACCTGGAGGGAGACTCATTGCCCGGCGCAGGCAATGCACCCACGTAACCTGCCTCCAGCTTCACCGGAGCGAGGGGAGCGCAACCTTTTCAGGAGCCGATGGGAGAATTACGCCTGGTTTCGCTGCCTCGTACCACAGCACGCTACCCTCCCGCGGTTGGCAGCCAGCGCCTGCTGCACGCCCTCCCTGGTCGCAGAAATGGTTTCTCCCTACACAGCTCAATCTACCTGATTACGCTCCCTCCTCATCAGAGATTTCAGCCCCCCCGGCAGCAGCGGGCCGACGGCGTCATGCGGGATCTCTGCGAGGCAGGGCTGCTGCGGCCGGCCCGCCGGCCGCCCGTCGGGCGCAGGAGGAGCGCCTGGGGAGCAGTCGCCTTTCGCCTTTCTGTATGGCTGGGAGGTTATTCTTCCTGCTCTTACAGTCCTACTCAAACAGGCTTAAAGTCCTTAAGGAAAAAAGGCCGCCTGCTACTCTGCGTATTTTTTCCCTGAAACCAGCTTACGTCTTTTTGGTATATGACAGTGTATTGCCATTTGCAGTACATTCCTCCCTCGCTCTCACAAGCAGATAAAATAGAAGAGGTACAATTCCCTCTCCCTCTCCTTTTTCTTCTTTTCTAAATTAAAAGAAGAGGGTAACACATATTGCCATAACCAACTTTAACACCATCTGCTGTCTTTCAGCAAACTTCACCAGCATGCTTGCTCCATGCCTGAAAGGGTTGTGGTTTTTATTTCATAACCACGAGGCTGGGGGGAAACAAACATTTTTCTTCTCTATTTTTTTTTTTTTTTGGTCTTTATTATTTCAATTAACCTCATTATTACATTACTGTTATTCTCCTAGAAAATTCTCCTAATCCAACTTTAAAGACTATGTCAAAAAGAATTCAAAGTTCCTTTACTAGCTAACAGGCTGGTTTTAAAAACGTGTAGAGAGAAAGCAGGGGGCAAAGCGTTGATCAAGGAAAGATTTATTCTAGTATTTCAAGCTGGGCTGTAGAGCGTGTGGTCTGTCACGCACAGCGCAGCATAAAACCATGACAGCCAGGAGGCAGCAGGTGTGGAGACAGTAAATATTTAGCACCACTCCATTCCAGGTTACTCTGGTACTGGTTTTAAGCAGTTGAAGATCTCTAAAATCTGGTGATTTCATTAAATTTAACTGTTGGTTGTGTTTTTGTTGTTTTGTGTGCAATGTATCAGAAACCTTGGAATCTTCATAGATAAAAAAGATTTTAGTCTTCATTCATTCGACAGCAGGCAAGAACCATAAAAAATAAAAATAATTTAAAAGAAATCACAAGCTCTATGTCAGCTTCCTAAAAAAAAAAAAAAGTAAAAAAAAAAAAAAAAAAGCACCATTCATTGTTTTCAGGACAGCAGTCCAGTGCAGCGGTGTTTGTGAGGGAATAGACAGAGCCTGAACCTTTCTCTATGCTCTGAATTTAAGGTGGCTTCTCCCAAACTTACCATGGTGAGCCACAACTCTTCCCTCCCTTTGAATCCTGCACTGAGAGTGGCGGGATCATTGCTGGAAAGGTCCAGCTTCATGGTCCCGGGTCCTGCTAACACCTCTGTGGAGTTCCTTAATAAGAACTTCCTTTCTCAAGATTTCTTTTTTTTCCCAAAAACGTGCAACAGAAGTGTTAAATACAAAGTTTATTTGTCTAGTTAGCCTGCTACCATCAAATGAAGCAAAAAGGCAAATTTGACAGTTATGTTCTTTGCAAAAATTGAAAGTTCAAAAGTAAGAGAAAATAGAAGTAGAGATCTGGAAATCCAGATGCTAAAAAATAAATAAATAAATAAATAAATAAAACACCAGTAGGCATTGATTTCACATGAAGGAGATGTCAACATGCCTGAAAAGTCTCCTTTTTTTTGCCACCCCTGACCTTTAAAAAAATAAGCAGAAGTCCACAAGAATGCCGTTCTCCTAAGAATATGGATATCTTCTGTATAAGCCACTCCACATTTCATGGTGGATCTGACAAATAGAGCTGACAGGCAGCATCATATATACTAGACATATTCATAAATGGGTCTGTTAAAATTACTAAACTTTCTTCTGTGTCAGCTGCAAGAGAAAATAAAATTAATAAATTTAAATAGGGTGCTGGAAAGAAAGACATCAGGTATTTTTTTATTTTTTATTTTTAATTGCATGCACAAGATGTAACCTGGGCACTTTCTCCAGAATACTCAATTTACAGTACTGGGAATGTCTTGGTGCCTATAACAGGGCTGAGAGCACCTCATGCCACAATAAGACGTTGATGCACTTCTACAAGGCAATTTCAAACTTCCTACGCAAGCAGAACAGCAAGCACTAGATTGCATGTTTTCTTTCTTTCGCCTGTTTTTCAAGCAAATTTTGGCAGAAATTGTGCATGACTGAAAATGTATATGATGGCAAGCTTATTCTGGCACTAGCATAACACGGAACAAGGTTAGTAAGTAATTATAAATAGGGATGATATGATCATCTCCGTATTATTTACCTGTTTACTCTTTGTAACAGTGATAACATGATACATGATAATATGATAACATGACTCTTTTTAACTGTGACAACTCTGTAACAGCCATGTCTTGGAAAAACAGGTATTGTAAAAACATAGGAGTAGAGACAGTGTCTGTTCCCAAGACCTTCAAAACTTAGAAGAATTTGACATGAGCATGAAAAGCAATCAAGAAATGAAAGAGAGAAAATAGGAGTAAACCTACTCAGTTACATAAATTAATAATTCACAATAAAATAATGGTTTGAGAGTACAGAGGATTCTAGCACGAATCAGAGCACATTGCTCAATTTCTTAGTTTAGTTGGGAAGAAATAGCAATTATTACTGTAATCTACTCATTCTTACAGAAATTGTTTTTCATTGCTCTGCAAAAGGGCAGACTGCAAAGAGCAGTTCCTTCCACCTCTGTTCTGTATTTCAGCACCACAGAAATACAAGGACAGGCCTCATCTAGCAAGACATTTGTGAAAATTCTTATTTCATCAAAGCAGTTACTTTTAACGATTTTTGTTTGGCATTTATCAAAAGCTTTTCTGTTCTTTTGTTCCCCAGCCTCCACTGTAGGGCTTCATTTGCTTATAGGCACAATCCTGACTGGGATCATTAGCTGATGCAACAAAAAATACTCTTAACCATTTAAGCACCATTGCTTAGGTTACCTGACACCTAAACAAAGTTACTGCTATTCAAAAATTTAGTACTTTCAGTGAAAGGAGAGAACAACCTCTTCTTAAAGGAAGTACTACAATCTGTAAACTATCTGCACCAGAAGATCTGCAACATTTCATTCCCGCATCCAAAAGAACCATAAAACTCTTCTGTCACACACAACCCATCACTTCATGGATGAAATTTAGCTACAAATCAGCTGATGGGAAAAAACAATATACCATATTGTATACTGTAGCCTACCTTTGGATTCATACCCCACATGGGACTCCTAGTTTTGGACAGCTTTATCTTCTGGACACTGGACACCAATCCTTTTTCCCTGGCTTCCGTCCAGCTCGGGGGCTGGAAGGGCTGCCCAGAGCACTCATGGACCACCTCTCCCACCCCACCTGCATTGAGCCTTCAGTAGCCTCTCCCTTTGTTGTGGTTGCCATAGTCTTTTCCCTCCTCCTACATCACTGAAGCCTCTCTGCCCCCACTACTCAGCGAGGGGTTGACTTGGGGAAGGAGGGTGTTATATGGAGAAGCTGAGGGACCAGATACTGTTAGAGGTGATGTGGCCACTGAAAAGCAAAAAAAAACAACACGTAGGTGGTTTGATATCAGAGAATAGATCTTGTTTATCTTTGTCTCCCTAGGAAATTTGGAACACAGTTGAGAAACCTGAATGTTTGTGCAAGAAAATCAGAGTTTATGCAGAGAATATAAATAGTTCTTACAAACAGCTCATGAGAGGAAGCCTTCTAAAAGGAAACCTGTTCTATTCTTCTATAATTGAGAGCTGTTACTACTGAATGGGTTTTATACAGAGATACACATTTTCTTCAGGCTGAAGTGATTTTTGATAATCCCGGATTAGAAAAATAATAGCTAGAGCAGAGGGAAAAAAAAAAAAAAAAAAAGCAAAGGCTTTCAGAAAGGATAAATTGATAAAATCACATGCAAAAATCCTGATTCTACATAGGTCAAAGGCAAAACTCCACTGGAAATTGATTTTGCTTCAAGATCAAAAGTCAACATCTGCGCTGTTTAGTGTCGCATTATGGAAGATAGCTGTTCGCTTGTACTGTGCTCAAGGGGCCTTGCTCAACACTGGGAGCATGTCCCTATATTCTAAGTGTATACACATAAAACTATTCTACATTTTGGAATATTTTCCTCATACTTCTGTATCCTTTATATATAACACACATGTGTAGATACATATTATTTTAATGTATCCTTATAGCCCACAGGTTTCAGGATGTTTGTGCGTATATTTTTGAACCACAGAATTCTATTTTCATCAACCTGCTCCCCAGTTTTTTACTTCTGCCTTATGCTTCTTCTTGCCAGTGTTATCAAGCAATAGCAGACTCTGACAATGAAGTACACTGCTTTTAAAACAGTATTTTCTTAAGTTACAAGATATAACAACATTTTGACTTTTTTGTTCTGAATAGGAAGATATGAATAGAAAATAGAAGATCATTACTGCTATATCATAGTTGCAGTCCCTGAAAACATCTCAAATGACCCCAAAATGTAACTCCTTACACCAGATGGCTGTCATTTTTCCATTTACAATTCTTCTATGCATTCACAGCTTGGACTCCCTGATGATACTGTATGTAAGCCTAACCCAAATGTTTCTATTCAATCTGATGTCTTGTTTGTGGTAGTAAAAGACTGCCTCATTAGGTCAGAAAATCAAAATGTGCAAATTTTGCCACATAGATGTAATAAAACATAAACAAATTACCTATATGTGCAAAGGTTTTTATCCACCCGAAGTTGGAGGATGACAGACATTATATGTTAGTGAGCTATTACTGTGCTTCCCACTGTAATCTGCCTGAAAACTGGTGTATAAATATATGAGAAATAAATCTTTGGAGCCAGGGGTGTTTTCAGGAGTAATACACCTAAAATTTAAGGTACAACAAAGATCTGTTTGATCCTAATTCCTTCCAAAATTATTTCACCATTACAATTAGGTAGGTTTTGACTCATTTTTTCAGGAATGTTCAAGGACTGCTATTACTGTAGCAGTATGATGACTACTTGGTTGAATGGAGATAAAAAGCAGTTTCTGCCCTGGAATACCATACATATTGAATTTAAACTGTGCACATAAGAACTAAAGATATTATCAGATATAGCATAATGTACTGAAGCTTGTCCAATTGTCAGCTGGCGTTGTGATAAAGTAAAAGAAACGTTATTAAATCCCTATCTCCACGCAAACCCACTCTCACAGAACAGTCAACTTCCAAGGTTACCGAACTGCCAAAAAGGCCAACCTTATCTGCAGACAACTGTCAGAAAAGCTTAAGATACAGAAATTGTCTGCTGGATATAATTGTTTCTGATAAATTTATAAATCACATTTTTGCTGAGTTTTATAATCCCAATTTGCTGCAAATTAATGTTTATATGGAGTTTGGATAGTGTAATAATTAGGCAAGCTATATAGAAAGAATTATTATAAAATTTTACTGTCCCTGCTTTCTCATGTAAAACATTTCTGCTGCCCTGTGCTTCTTCAGGCAGTGGTAGAGGTCTCCAAACTTCCTCGGGGCAGTCCTTACTGACTCTCCCTTCTGCTGCACCTCATTTTCTTCCTTATCTCTCGACTGTTACATTTACTTTCTGCTTTCAATGCTACAAGGAAACATCTAGGGCAGCTTATGAGTGAAACCACAATTTCAACTTCCTCATTCCCACCAGATTCCCAAATCATTGCTGCACCGTCTTTTGCACACCACCCCTCAAAAGCACTGTTTTTTTCCTGCAGTTCTTTATGCCAGCTAAGACAAGAACCAGGGTATTTCGGCACTCCCAGTGTATGTCGGTGTTTGCTTTCAACTGAATGGCCCTGCCAAGATGAATTATAAACCAGACCACTCATGAAGATGGGCCCATGCTGTATACATCTCTGGGAAGCCTTGAAGGCTTGACCTCATTGTAAGGGCTCCCTATGCTGCTCAGGAAAGACGAATGAGACGCAAACCCATGCCCTTTTGCAGTCCACTTGAATCAAGGAAAGCACATACATTTTCCCTAACCTTCAGTTTATGACATAGGCTTTTTTCTGTATTTCTTTGGAAATAGAGACCCTTTAATCCCTTTCCTGATTTTTGGCCTTGTTTTCTCTTTGGTTTCTGTTCTTATTCTTTTGCCTGAAATTCCTGACAATTTTGCATTCCCATTGTGTAGTCTGTCTTTAGCGAAACAAAAATTAATTACTCTACCAGAAAATTTGAACTAATATTTATATTCTGTTTTCAGTAAAACTTATTCACGGTTACTTATTGAAGAAAGAGAAAGATACTACTGTAACAGCAAAACCAACTATATTTACCTTCAAGTAATTTGCTTTTGCTTTAGAATACGTACTGGTTTCCACTGACCAGTGCCATTAGTCTGATCCCAGAGTATAGCTATATACTATGCCAAGAAATTAAAAATATGAATGACCAAAATGACAAACATGCAGAAAGCAGCAAGTAGCACATTTCTAGCAGCAGATTACTCACCTATTCTGGAGCCCTGGTTTGGACCCAAATCCCCAGAATATTTTTCTCCTTCATTCTCTTCCAAGCCCCATACTGCTTACCTGGTGAATTCTTACCTGATTACGTTTAGAGTGATAGCTCTAGTCTGCAGTACAGTTAAACCTTCTTAGAATACACCTCACTGATAAGGCTTAATTCAATTAAAATGACCATTAAGATTAGTGTAAATTGGATTGCTCTATCTCAGACTTGCTGATAATCTCTTGACACAAAACAACAAATCTGAGGTTTCCAGACAGAATGAGCTATGGTGCTCAGTTGAATACTATTTACATTGCTCCCCTCCCTCACTCCTCAACCCCAAATCTTCACAATAAGCCTTCAACTCCAAGACCTTCTAACAATAATTTTGCTAGAATGCTTGCCAAAGATTTGTTGGTTTGATCCTAACTAGCTAAACAGTCCCGAGTCTGCATACAGAACGAAAGTTGCAAATGCTCAGTATGATAACACAAACTGAGATACTATCCAAGACGAGTACTGTAAAATACACTAAAATAGTCATCAATTCAGTCACAATTACACAAAAATCAATGCTGACACTGGACCTGAATCCAAGCAAAGAAATTATTCAGAGGTTTTTATCTTCAAGCAAAAAGCAATAATACAGTGATAAATGTAGTTCTTTTCTTCTTACTCTTCCTGTTTTCCTTTGCTACCCAGTAGATGGAAACAGTTATTTTTAAACTGCAAGAAAACAGATTTGTGGAAATATCAAGTAATGGTTATATTTAAGAGTTTTAGAAAAACAATTAGTCCTAATTCATTAATTACTATATTTAAAGAGTCATGACATGTAAGTAACAAAGCAAATAGGAATGAATTCCATTATTTTCATAGTCATTGAAACTTTGATCCAATGCTGTCAATCCAGTAAGGAGTTTCATAAATAAAATCAATTTGTGGTTCATCAAATTTTCTTCTGCCTGCAGTCTCTTTTCAGAGACATATGTTTGGAAAATAGGGATTGGTATCTATCTAACACAGACCCTACTACAAATAGATTCAATGATTGCCTCATGCAGTATTTTCATGTTCTATCTATATTTTCAGTTTATGAGATTATGAGATTAATACAAAACTCAATTTTTGCTGTTAGTCTGCACAAGTCTTTTTTTTTTCTTTTTTTTCCCACACAAAGGGTTTACGAAGATCAGTATAAAAGCTATTTTAAAGAGACGCATCTGAAGTGACATGGGAATTTCACTTTCATTCCTGTGATGGAGGCATCATATAAGGACAAGTGTGATCATCCCCTGATGCATGAACAAATATGTGCTGTGCACATATGACCAGATATAAACAGTCTTGTGACAAAGACTGACTGAATTTTTATCATACAATTAAGAAAAAGTACCAGGCAGACACTGGATCACATTCATTATTCTAAAGAGTGAAAGTCATCTCTAAAATTACAGGCTGGGCAGCTCTGGCATATCTGAATCTCATTCGTGCCAAAACTTTGGAAAACCTTTTTTATTTTGACAATACTTGATTGCTCCCTAACTTATCTGGTCTTTTAAGAGAAGGCTAGAATTGAATTATTGTCTGAAAATATCCATGTAGAAAGAAATCTGTAATATCAGAGGCAGCTATCACTCCAGGACTTAAAAAAAAAAAAAAAAAAAAAAAAAAAAGGAGAGAGAAAAAAATATATAATAATAGCAAGATGAAGCTGGACAAGCTGAGAAGAATACAAATCGCACATTTTTAAGAGTGAACAATGCCAAAAAAAATATTTCAAGTTCTGGTGTTCTCTCCAGATTTTTAAGTCATGATTGGATAGATTTCTGAAAAAAAAAAAAAAAAGCTGTAAGGCTAGTTTAAAACTACAGATTTGATACAAAAGCTCCAAGATGTATTACTAAGAAGTCAGTCTACTCAATTTTAACACTAAGGAATCAGTTCCATTAGAGATTTCACTTGACTTTGGGTCATGTCTTTAGCTCTCTGCAAAGAATTAATGGAATAGTAATTACATAATTATTAAACAACCTAAGACTGACTGAGGTCCATTTACACTTTGGGCTGAATTTGACTAATTAACAGAGACTGAATTTTTCTGAGACTTGTTCCCAGGTCTAGATTAAGAACCAGCATTTTGGGGTTGATAAACTGCCATAAGCACATTTTAAAATAAAGAGACAGACATTCAAATACCATAGGGATAACATGTTACTATGAGAATGTCTTTTTTTATGGAATATTTCCAATGACATCATCCTTGTCAAACATAGCTTACTCTTGGATGTATCTTTAGAATCCTGTTCAAAACATGGTAATGACTCACTAAATGTGACTGCTAAAATGACTGCCCCACATATACAGTGCAATTAAGACTGAGCAATAAAACAACTAACAGAAGGGGTTTGCAGCTTTACAGTCACTTTGAGCTCACATACCACTAATAGCCTATTTTGTTTTAGCATTCACGTATCTCAACAGAAAACTTTGTGGAGAATTTTATTCCAGTCAGGGAGTGCCAATGGAAAAAAATTAATACAGAAGATTGCCTGGGACCTAATGAAAGCTAAATGTAGCACTCCTACTGAACAAGCAGAAGGTAAAGCATTAAGAAGAACAGAGAAAACAGCAGGAATTGTATCTTCCTCAGTTTGCCATCTAAACATGTTTTCTACTTTTCCAAAACCAGTTTGAGGATCAGTATTATACCAATTACACATTTAGGTCCCTGTTGTAAAATGGCCTATCTGTTACATGCTTGATGTTAAGCATATGAGTAATCCTACTGAATTTAAAGTTAAATGTCTGCAAATACTTGTACAATAAGGACTTAAGACATGCCTACAGTTATATTTTGAAAGTATGAGCTGTTTACTTCTCTCTTCAGTTCTATAACCAGTTTTGCAAACCTTTAAACATGTAGAAAACGAGTGGAGGTAGCTATAAGACAACTTGATAAATTGTTAATCATACACAAACATTTCAGAGCCTTTTTTTTTTTCCTTTTCATTGATCTAAAATAACAAGTATGTCTAAAAGCAAAGAGCGCAATCTTACATTTCTATCTTTTAAAACAAGGTGAGATTCTAGCTGTAAATGGACACATAAATCTTCACCACTAAGTAGGTCAAAAGGTGTGAAGAAAGTTTCCAGTCACTGGAAATGCTGACATACTGCTCCAACCAACTGCTCAGTTTTAGGTTTCTGCTTGAGAACTATACTGAGAATTAGTAAAATGCAGTTATTGGTCTCCTTTTCTGTGTTTTTGCTCCCTGCTCCTCCTTTTTGCTCCTCAACCACTATTTTTCACTTCTTTTAGGTAGCAACTCAACCATTCTTTAGTTCAGACAGGGCACGGGGCCTGCAGGCCCAGCCAAGGAGTGAGCAGAAGCAGGGGCCTCAAAGGGGCTGAAGGACTCCGACACATGGATGAGGCCAGGCCCTATGGCCTGGCAGCACTGAATGCCCCCTGCTTGCTCTGTTTCCTGGCGGGGTCATTTGGCACAGACAGCATGGAGCTCAGTGCTCCCAGGGAAATGCTCTGATTCAGTGGGAATGGGAATCGAGCATTAATGCACTCACTCACACACTGCTTTCCTTGTTACCTAAACTAGCACAGCTTCACAGCACCCCAGCAGACTAATAAGTCACATAATGCACATCTCCTACCAGTAAAGAAAGAATCATTTTTTCTCACTCCCCTCAATATATCCGCTACCTTCCAACTCACACATGAAGTGGAGGTTATAACTCTGCATAAAACAAAGGTTTGGCTGTGTCCTTGTACTCTCTCTGTAGTATGCTTGCATCGAATGGCAAATGGAAATGAGAATGTCATTTTAGCTAGAAACAGACTACCTGGAAGATCTCTGAGAATACCAAATGATGCCCTTTTAAGTGGATCAATGCCTGGTGTACTGTAACTGTCAACCCCGTCCTCCCCCATTTCGGGAGTAGACTTACTGAAGTAAATACAACAGGCATTAAAGAACATTAGCATCTAAAAGCTTCTCTCTTCCCAAAAGCTACCAAGTATTGACCAGGAAAAAAAAAAAATAGCACGTACTGACAGCTCATTTTCTTCTTCAGACTAGGGCATATATTAAGCAGGTTTTTAAGCACCTTTGGCAAGCTGTCAGCATTAACTGACTTTCAATACTTGCCTTAAAGAAAATGTGATGGAAAACCTGCTGTGCCTTTCTGTAAAGCTTGATCATTTATTGCTGAAGAGAACTGATGACTAGCAGTTTATTTACTTATTTATATTCTCATTGGAATTAAGCCAATATCTTCCTAATTGATTTTTTTGCAAAATAACTGTATGTAGAAATAACAGATCAAAAATGTTCAGTTGATTCGACAGGAGTCCTCTTTCTCTTTGCCAGTAGTGACGGGAACACCTTGGAATGTGGAAGCTTTCCTACCCCAAGAACCTTGTTGAAACAGTTGCTGCTCTGCAAAAAAATTGTGTTGTTAACAACAGGGAAAAAAATAACTAATTTCATATTGATGATTTTCTTCCCCAACCAGCTTGTTTTATTTGTTTGTTTGTTTTATTTTTCCACAAAGCCACTTAGCCTTGGGCTAATGTTGCCATTAAGGGTTTTTTTTGTTGTTGTTGTTAGAATAAATCACAGTATCAGGCAATGGCAGCAGAAAAAAAAATTATATCATCAAAGCTCTGTATTAATGTCTTTAAACAAATATTTGCAGCATAGTTAAAAGTTCTTGAAGAATTTTGATTGCTTAATTTGTATCTTCCTAAACGTTCACAGTATTTTGTGTTTAATTATATTTGCTTGAGATCCATTTGATAGGAGACACATCTAAGAATGACTTACTGAGCAGTGGCATAGCAAATATTTTAAGGCTACCCTTATTGACAAGAAAATACTTATCAGCTCTGTAGAAGCGACAGAAATACAGAGGGATACATGACTATACAGGAAATTTCCCTTTTGAGACATGGACTAAATTCAAAATCTAAAAAAAACCATGAACTACTTACTGAAAGGGAAAGAGAACAGTTGTTATGTTTGGCTTCTCTGTTCTGTATAGCACAGGAATCAAAGTGAATGTGAGATTAAAGATATGCCTTAGTTTTAACCATTTTATGCATATGGGATATGACAGACATTTAGAAGAAGCCTGAATTTACAATATCTACTGTCTTATATTTCAAATGTGGATATTGTACTATCTAAAGTTATTTCTCCACTTCATTTTCCTTATTGAATTTGTTTTCTTATATAGCCTTGGTTTTAAGCTTTCAAATATAGAAGTAAATGGAAAATGGAACAAAATGAATCATGAGTTTGCAAAAAGAAGATTGCACTAGATTACCTGATATCCTCCTCTGAGAAGATAACTGAACTTCTAGGCAAAGAAATGAAATGGATTTAGTCTTTGAATGTCAGCATTTGACAGTGACTCAAGTAGCTAAGCTCTGGCTGACTAGCAGTGGAAGGCAGCTACAAAAAAAGGCAAGTTTAATGGAAGTCAACCTTGAGAAAATACAAATTCATAAAAGAATCACAAGGCCAGTAAGAACAAGGGCAAATGTCAATTAATGCAACAAAAGAGAATCACTTGCTGATGTTTACTTGAGTAGCTTTTTGAAAAGCAGACCTGGGACAGAAGGCATTAGTGACGTTTGCACAAACAGCTCATGCCAATGACATCAAATGATGACCAAAAAAAAAAAAAAAAGAGAGAGAAAGAATCACTGTCAGGAAAGACAGATTGAAATCTTAGACAAAAAGAATTAGACAATGTTCAGGACCATTTAAATAGAAACGGACTGAAATTCAATAGCAGAAAATGAAGAATCAACAAATATGGAATTTCTGCTAAATGCTGCGGAGTCAAGAATTTTTTGAGCGCCTTAAGGGCAAACCCAGATTTACCAGTGGAAGGTGGCTATAAAAATAGAGAAATGCAATAATTAATTATATCAGATGATACACTTTCATGTCAGATGAAGCAATAGTAATATTGTGAACAACTGAGCTAGACTGCAATGAACCAGCAATGTTAGGTTTGAACAGCAGCTCCCTGTTCCCCGCCAGACATCAGTACTGCTTTATCATGGGACACAGCTACCTTGCCATGATCGAGCTCTAACCCTATGGACTGGGAGTCACCATTCCAGCAAACCTCGTGTGCATATATATATATATATATACACATGTGTATTTACACAAATATAGAGATGCACAGATTTGACAAAAATGCAGAGGACTTTGGAGGATGTGTATATAAGGAAAAGAGAAAATCTGACCTGTGAATATTATCCGGTTAACTGATACTGGAATGTACAAAGTTATCCAAGATATGCTCTGCAACACATTCTTACAGTACAGATTATTTCATGATATGCTGCTTACAGTAAATGCCAGCATGTGAAATACAGCTGAGTTACAGCTGACAGCAAACTGGTATATCCAAAATCAGCTATTGCTTTCTGAATATTTTAACATCTAGTCTGTATTCCTTTAAAATGGACGATTGTTGACATTCCAGATGTAAAAATAAATTAAGTTCCATTTTCAACTTCAATCTGTTTGTGGATGACTGTACTGAATGGCATCACACTCAGGATTTCAATGGCCTTAGTAAAATGAGAAATGTTTGAGGATGTCTCTCATGCCTGAAGTCATTTCCCTCAATTTTTGTCTGCTTTAATTTGTCCTGCAAGAAGCTATACTGAATAAAGGACAGTCACTGTTGCACACATACACTGTCAATTCTCTCATCAA
Organism: Cygnus olor; assembly: GCF_009769625.2. Classification (NCBI taxonomy): domain Eukaryota; kingdom Metazoa; phylum Chordata; class Aves; order Anseriformes; family Anatidae; genus Cygnus; species Cygnus olor. The sequence goes on along the minus strand of NC_049169.1, from coordinate 121,091,532 downwards.
ACACTTATTTCCAGTTATTTTTATTTTTTTATACAACAAAAATTTCTGTATTTTACTATTATATTCCTTTATAGCTAGGGTCAACCCCTCTCTCTCCAGCCCAACAGAACTATTAAAAATCTAGAACTCTTTCACCTTTACCATAGATCATCAAATGTCTTTATTATGACCCTACCAGATATTATGAATGTTTTCTACTGATCCACTTAACTTCAAAAACTGAAATAGCCAAGTCAGTTTTAGTCTCCTGACGGAACTGAAATATTAGGATAATAAAGGTATGCATTCCTAGTTTTTCTGTCTTCACAGATGCTCTTGAAATGATCTACCCACAGGTAGGTCCATGAGAGCAGAAGTTACTGTAAACCAGAGTGCAACACCTTGCAAACTCAAGCCCTTAACTGAAGATCAAGCCATTAACTAAGGACAGTTGTGTCCTGGATCGTTAACAGCAGTGAGATTTCCTGCCCTCTAGAGCTGATTTAGGCTTACTCTGGCACTTATGCATCTCTCTTAGTGTGCTTGTTTCCTTCTTTTTAGTACTGTAAATAGTCTACATACTTTTGGTGGATTCATATTTGTAGGTTAGTAGTGAGAGAAATGACAAAACCTCAAATCTGTTGTTTTTAAGCACAACGGTTGTGTTTATAGTCCATTAAACTTTCTGCCAAAAAGTTTTAAACTCTGTTTTCAGGGTGCTTTCGGTGATGTAGTGTCCACCTTTGCTATCATGCATTTTTTTTTGGCAGAAACACATTTTTTTTTTCTGACAAAATTCCTTCTCCAATTCATATTCTTCATTGAAAAATCCATTAATGCTTGTCATCAGCTTGTCAGCTGCTTAAAACCAAGCTTTTTACAGCAATCAGTCAATGTCTTGAAATCAATTATGGGTAATCTAAAAATATTTCAAATTAAATATGTCATTATCACTTAGTCCAATTACTTCAATTGATTTTATAAAAGATTTAAAAGTTGGTAAAAAGTCTGAATCAATTTTATGTAACTGTGCTTTATTAAGTAAATAACTGTTTTTTAAAAGTTTCAGGAAGGTAAAAGTGAACTATTCCCCCTGTTGCCAATTAAGCTGTTTTTAATGACAAATTTCACCCACAAGGGACCACAAACACGAGTGAGATACAAAAATATCAATTGTAGTCTGACAGAGACACGAGGAGAGCAAGCAGATCATGAAAAATTTAGATCAAAATTTCTTTCACTTTGATTCTCCTCTTTAGAAGATACCAGAGACAGCTACGTTGTGCAGCAAATGCATTTAACTAACAGCTAAACCAATGCTTAAACCAACAATGTTTGTATAAATTTTCAGCAATCAGACTGGGGTGTTTTGGTAACTGGTAAAGTTCACCCAGGCCTCGGAGCTCCATGTGGAAATTAATCTACACAATGCAGTTTTATTACACTGTTATGAAATCAAAAGTAAATTTCCATAAAATATTCACAGATAACATTTTCCGATTCTCTTCGGGGGACAGCTATGCAGACCAGCTTTTTACATAAGGTATTTTAACTCTTGCACACAAAAGATTTTAAATTTTGTATTTAAGAAAATGTTGAGGGTGAATCCATTTTAAAATACACCACTTATCTCCCCATACAATGACTGATCATTTCATCTTCATCCAGGCACAGCTCTGCTTGATGTCATGGCAAAGGCTTCACGAAGGCTCCATGATCAGCTTTATGCAGAAAAGCTGCATTATTTTTATTTCCAAATTTTAACAAATACCATAAAACTGGATTTATTTCAAAACATACTGTATGCTTTTGCCCATTTGTCTTCCTTGTATTTACTGTCTCCAGCAATTTATTTCACTATATACTCCTTTCAGAACTAATTATATTAAGAAAATAGCTATATTACCATTCAGTGGCTGCCCCTTCTCCATTAAATACTTTTCATTTGTGTTTTTTGTTTGTTTGTTTATTTTTCCCCCACCTAGCAGAAAAACATAAAACATACTTGCTAGTGTCTGTTGACATAGGAATTTGGGTTCAGGCAACTGAAAAATAATGATATGCCCTTAAAACTTCCTATGCCTTTGTCAAATTCATGCTGGAAATTTCAGGAGTTAGGCTTTCAGCAAGAAAACCTAGGAAGCACTAGTAAGCACTGATGGATGAGACCAGAAGAAAGAATAAGCCTGAGGTTGAGAGTTGTCTTCTGTACAAAGGCTCAGGTGAGTTCTAAATTTGGTCTGCTATCTACTGCATTCCCATTTGGGAATCAGTATGTTAGCTTGCTATTCTGTATGCTATTTTTCGTCTTTAGCAGGAAAATATTTTGAATGTTCTAGTACATGTCTCTCCAGTTTCTAGAAATATTATGATTTCTTCTGGTATTTTTTGTCCAGTATTGCTATGTTAATTCTAGGATAGAATTACTAATAGATAGATTCATTTCTCCCAACATATCTATATTTTATATATATATATATATATATATATATATATATAACTATTTTACCACAAACAGATAACATTAACAGCGAAGGTCATGAAGTTTGTCTTCACTGTTAAATAAACTGCTAACAATATTTGCTTTTACTATCCTAGCTTTCTTGCTTAATTAATCTGCAGTTCTATTCTAGTTTGAACCTTAGGCTTCCTAACACATAGCTGGGACTGAATCATCTGAATTGTTTCTATTTGTCACAGTCCTTTCCCTCAGAGACATTATTTTTAAGATTCTTAACCTATCTGGATGTAGTGAATTGTGCTGTATACCTAGTTCTAGAAGAATTGTTTATGTATGTTCAATAGCCCCTCTGCAATGTTTAGATACAGTATGTAAAAGAGACAAAAAAGCCTGGATTATATACATAAAAGCCTGGGTTATACACATCTTTGTGAGACTGAATACAAACTATTTATTGCTTCATGAACACAGTGTCCTGCAGGGAGTATCACAAATGATGTGCATGTCCTTGAGTCCTTTAGATTTTGCATTTAAAATAGAATCAAAATAAGCATAAAATGATACACAGTCGTATGTCTCTTCATCAGCTGTGGGCCTAGGGAGTCTCCTGCATGATGCTTTTTCCAGCAAAAACTTGGTAGTTAAGTTACCTTACCTACAAGTTATCTATAAGAAATGAGTTTGCAACATGCAGACTTCAGCTGATGGGATTGGTATACTTATTTCTTGTTCTTTTAAACTTCCAGTTTTAATCCTTATCTGTAAGAGGATACTAAGCATTTTTTTTTTGTTTCGTTTTCTTATTGTAATCTGTATTAAGACCTGTTCTTCAGCCTCTGATCTCTTTTGAGCAGACTTTTTTTTTTTTTTTTAAATGGGAAAACAAGGTCTAGTTGGAAATAAATCACACTTCAAAAGTTTCAATTGCAGGGCCACACAAACACTAGGACTGATGCAACCAAATGCAGAGCAGTATCCACCTCTTAGTCACCCGAAGTTCCACTTTCAGCTGGTGGAGAAGAACGAGCACAGTTGGCTCAGGACTGATCTCACTCTATAACTCTTTATCTGAACTAAGCATCTGGGCTCCCTTAATAATATCAGCCTAGAGCAGATATCTATTGTCAAATGAATCATTTCTTTGAAGTCTCTTTGAAGGGCTTATTTCTCTCCATTGAATAAATGGGAGCCTGAAGTGACTACCTTGGAGGTACAGCTTTATGTTATAGACTTCTATGGTAAGGAGAAGACCATCTCACTTCATGCTTCTTTACTGGATAGAGCAGGATTATGAAATTTATGTGAGAGCAGGGTATGCCTAGATAACCTACCTCCCCCTGCCATCCAGATGCTTTCAGTGGTCCACAATACACAATAAAAGGAATACCTGCATCCCAGGCACTGCATACCAAACACCCTTGTGTTATTTATTGTGACTTGTCCCAGTTGCTTTTCAAGACCACCTATAATTTCTCCTCCAAAACATTCCATTAGTATGGTGGGAAAAAAAAAAAAAAAAAAAAAAACATTCGACCACCTCTCTTGCCAACAAGTTGCTCAATTATTGCCATTCTGGTGTCCTGGGGAGAAGTAGCCTCTACAAATCCTAGGGCACTAAAATCAGGGAAGACTTCTCGCAGAATCCTGTGTGTGTGTGCACATTGCTGCTTTCCATTCCCAGAGGTAGAAGCACTTCATCAGGGCTCTGTGCAGAATGATAATAAAATTTAATTTGGGAATTCTCCATTAAATGCTGCTCTACACTGTAAATTAGGTTCTCTTGTTAAACTGTTAATTTGTATTGAGTCAGTGTGTCCTAAAGGCAGCAACACCTGAAAGCTTGTAAAATTGACTGAAATGTGAAAGATAGAAATAAATAGTATGAAAGTCTGCCTAAACTGGACCGAATTTCCACTGCTAAATTTTTGAAATTATCTCCATTACTTACACTTCATTAAGCACTCATTCCATCCATGTCCCACAATTCAGCCAACAGGGTGAATGTACTCTGTGTCTGTTCACGTACCCAGTTAGTACAGATGGCCAAGGACTGTTTCTCAGTACAGAGTTCGTTTGTTCTAGCTATCTTTTCTTTTTTTTTTTTTTTTTTTTTTTTAAATTTGTTTGATCAGATGAAATTCAGGCTCTTTGCATGTTTGTATGGACAGAAGGTCCACAGTCTAACAAACATCCAGTAAAGACCTCTAGGGAAAATCCCTCATAACTTATGTTGGTGCAAGTCCTTCTTAATGAAGGACTTGAAAATAACCTCTGAAGCTGTTCTGCTTCAATAAACCCAACCTTTTCCAATGGAAAACTGTTCTGCCAGAAAATGTTAAACCAGTTTTGCAATATAATGCAATTCCTTCTGAATGTGTGGGATTCATTACAACAGGGATTAAAATGACAGCTTAGTGTCATATGAAGCATGCAGCAGGGGATTTCAGCCTGAGTTCAGTTGCTGGACACTAGGCCAGCTGAATTGTACTTACTGCTGAGCTACAGTAATACATATAGCTTTGGAATAGAGGGGCATGAGGATTAAGAGATATCCTTCAGAGAGACTTAATAATTCAGAGATTTTATCACACACACACACACACACAAAAAAAAAACAAACAAAAAACTAAAAATGGAGACCTACTGGGAAATTTATAATCATAGTGGAGAAATGGCAAAACACAAATAAAAAGTAAAATCTTAACCATCATAAAAAAGCCCATTGCACTCATATAGCACAGATGTTACACAAATGATAAGCAGCTGGTTTTAGGTAGACTAAATTCTAAATGATCCCACTGCTATCAGTCAACACCCTTCTAATAAATTCAGTGGAAATGACAGTAAGCAAGAGGAAGCTCCTGGGGAAAACAAAACACCAGAAAACAAAAACACAACAGTTCATGCATGTAAAGGGTTAAGTTGCACCACAGGAAAATATTTGCAGAAGTGGTATGATAAAAATCCCTAAAATTACTTTTCAGACTTTAAAGCAACAATATTGAGGGTCTCACACAGAAAATCCAGAGGAATATTCTAAAAGGACGTGAATAATTCATGGTTTCTGAGGCAGACATGAGACAGATGATTGGAGAACAATGAGGTATCCAGGTGTGCTCCTGCCAAGCACAGTGACATGAGCACACTGTAAATCTGCCGGAGAAAAGCATATTCTCATCTGCATCCCACCAAAACATACTGTGAACTGGCTTCCAGAAGACGTGTACCTGTTTTAACATCAAAAAGATGAAAAGCCCAGAGAAGGAGGCTGGCTATTAAAATACCCTAGACATTCACAGAAAATAAATGTTCCCTGGCTCTAGCATGTATTAGGATTGACCTTAAGGTAATCCCATGGTTCAAAATAAAATGAAATAAAATAAAATGAAATAAAATTAAAATTAAATAAAATAAAACAAAATACAATAACAACAAAAAAAATCCTTTACTGTTCCTTCATTTCCCAGTGTCTCCCTAACTTTACTCCCCCTTTCCCTCCCCTCATATACACTGAGTGACACATTTTCTGAAAACGTGGTAGTAATTCTTTTATCTGGAGAATAACTATCTTTGTTGCAGTGCTTGATTGTTGTTGCTCACAGTGAGGGATTAAGTATAAACTGAGTTTCCTACTGTAAAATAATGCAATCAAAGCTGACATAAATTTCAAGATGTATTTTAATGAGAAATACTACCAGAAAATAATATGTTCTAGGGTGATACTACTGACAGGCAGATATAAAACTGTAAATACCTTTACTATATGCCTTGCACGTTATACTCTACCTTTTCAGTCCAGAGGGAACAGGCGGGTCAAGCACTTAAGATATTGAACCTTTCCAGTATTCAGCATCTGTCAGGATGCCTACTTTACCCTGAATGATTCCCCTCCCACTTTCCTCTCCAAAATGCCTCCTGGCCTTGTCAGCTCATGAACATGTAACCCAGTTTAAAAGCTGGTCTACACAGGTAACACGGCTTGTTCTGATTTCCTCTGAGACATTTTTACGCTTGGAAACATTCTGTCATAAGTACAACATATGTCAAACTCTTAAAATGAATAAAAACACTAATTCAGCAGATTCTGTCTGCAAATTAGGTCTGGAAATAGGAGAGAATGTGTAATTATTACTATGAATTTCCAAAAGGTTTTTTTTTTGTTTTGTTTTGTTTTGTTTTTTTTGATTCAGGCATATGCTTGTTTCTTTTCTAAAACTGTTGGGCATAATTTCATCTGCTGCACAGGCCATATTTTACAGCTAAACAGTTGAAATAAATGAACATGCTATAGATTTGCTGCCTCTGGCAACTTGAAGACACAATATGACAATCCAACTGTTTTGTAAGGAGTCATATATGGCAAAGCAGAAGAAGAATGCTAAGTACAGTGTTCACTCAACCTAAATTTATGTGGGTAATGTGATTAGATATATTACAGATACACAGCCTTTAGGCACACATGCACACATGTAGCTAATATGCACAAACATATATTGAAACTAAAACAAAAAATCTTTGCTACTATTAATTTATAATTCATTATTAATATGACAATATTAATATGATTAATATTACTTACAATACTGGGTCAGCTTACGTTTCAACATTTTCTTCATCTTGGAAGAACAGATTTTAAAAAAATTTCCTCTGAAACCAATGCAGTATTTTCAGATTTACAGCTAAAGACATTTTTTATAATTGGTGATTAATGCTCAGATTTATTAAAAATGAGTTAATTTTATTTCTCCTTTTACCAAGTAAGTCTGATCAGATAGCAGTGTGTAGTAACTGAAGTCCTGTCTCCCTTTTGCTCCTACATTGGACTCCTTCCTTCCTAACATCTCAGAAGAAGTCCCAGATGAAATGTCTGCACCAAGCCAACAGAGAGGACCACAATACAATTGAAACCAGGACTTTTTTTTTGCATATGCCATGTGCCTGGAGAGCCTGCATTCAGGTTTGTAGCATATGCTGACACAGCTTACTTCTCAGTGCTAGCCACTTCAACTAGAGGGATATAGAGGCACTTCAGCATATGCCAAAAGCACACTTCTGTGTTGCTCTGTGGTTGCAGATGCCGACATAATATGGCCTCATCTGAGGCACTGACAGGAAACAATAGCTCAGCTTTACACTGCTGCAATTAAGATACCCATCCCTCTCTTCAGACAAAGACTCTCAATACCTTTCATATCAGTTCTCCCTCCCGTGAGTAGAATTAAATCTCCCTCCTGAGCTGTACTTTCTCAGAAGGGCTTCCTCAGCTGTGCCCAGTGCTGTTAGGAGACACCACCTTGCCCCAGCCAGCACTGGCTGGGTCCTCACAAGTAGATCCCTCCCTAAGAAACAGCAAAATACATCTCAATGACCAGCTCACACCGTCCCAGCTCCTTCATAAGTCTACAGACACTATCACTGAATTGTGGAAATTAATCTTGAAATAAGCTCATTATTTGAAATTCACAGCTACAAAATCTCTTGAAAGATGACAGTATGAAGACTGTGAGCCTGAAGTCTGCTATGAGATCTGTTGCTAAAAATGCATTAGCAGCCCCATTATAAATTAGATTTTCCTGGTTTTCCTTTTGATCTCAGCATTTGTTATGTTTGAAGACTAACCTGTATGATGTAGATCATCAGCAGCCCTTCTGTGTACAGGCTTTAGACTCAATAACCTTGAAAGGTTCCTCTGGCAGGTGCTGCACAGGCAAGGGCAGGACTTGGGATGACACAGCCCACCAAGACGGAGCTACCTTTGGGGTGCCCTCAAAGGGTGGAATTCCTTGCTGTGTCTTGGCTTGAGTCACCGTGCTGTGCAGGTTGACCGACGCCCCACCACAACAGCGTGCAGCCTGCTGGTTTTCCCCCCTCCCTAAATCTTACAGAATGAGCAGTGACACTGCAGGCTCGTGCAGAGATAAAGGGGGAAAAAGAGTTCAAGTGTTGTACAAACTCAAAGACACACTAGCACATACACACTAGCAACTAATTGGCACCCACCACGAGTACCAAATTTGTGTGCAATTGGTTTGATAGGACTGAGCAGAGATGTAAGAAGAGGCATAAACAAAGGAGCTACCTACTCTCGGTGTGGACTCAGACTCATCATCACCTGCCTGGGGACCACAACCCCCCCAACAGTGGGGATGGCCCTGATGCCAGCTGCCAAAGAGGAGATTCAACCTGCTGTGGCTCAAACACAGTGAGGACATTAAAGGGGAAACTGATACCAGAGGGGTGGCTCACAGGACATGGACAATAGTTGTGTACTCCTGTTATTGAGATTAATTAAAGAATTAATCAAACATAATTACTTGTCTAGCTGCAGTAGAGAAGAACTAAACAAACATTCATTTTCTTGTCTTTTTTTTTTTTTTCCTTTTCTTTTTCCTCCCTGTTTTCACTTGACTTTTGTTTTCCCTGAGTGATTGCATGGTTACTCCCAGAACATAAACGAAACCCCAGGCACCCCTTTATTGGTGCATCACACCTTCCAGCCTAAATCATACCCCAAGTCCATGTTTCCATTATTTGAAAATGAGGTATCCTGTGATTAGAAACCTAACAGGAAACCAAACAATGAAAACACTCTAAACTACAATGGAAATAAATTAAAATTTAAGACATGGTATTCACTTCTTGACAACCAGCAACACTTCTGCAATTCATGTCTCAACTTACATTTTTTCACATGATTTTATAAAAAATTGCTGCCTGAGGGAAGAAGAGAGGCAAATTTGATTGCAGGAAAATTTGCTGCATAATGAAATCAGACTAAGGCTCATGTTCATAACTAAATAATGATCTATCATGCAAGTGCACTTACAGTTTGTTTTAAACTCTCTAAATAATCTACTAGTTGCCAACCTCATTGACGTTAACAGACATAAGATACCAATTGTGATGTCAATCTGTACGATGTCATTCTACGTGGATAATTATGCAAAATTATATTGAAGATGTCTCATATGGCAACATGCTGTATTGCAATATATTTGTATCTGAGTTTGTATTGGCACACATAACTTTTCTGAGGGTATTCATGTTGCCCAGCCTGGATATATAAATGAGAATCCCAACTAATCTTCATATCAAATAGAACACAAAGGGAAGAATTTAGACTTTGTCTTAACTATGGGGACTAAGAAATATTTCCTGACCCTGGAGTCCCTTTGAGCACATGAGTAGATCTCAACTCCATATGAGAGTAAGACCCATGAGTGTATAGCTCCCCGTTTCCTACTACTCATCCATTTTCCCAGGAGGCAAGGACCTCTGGCCCCATGGAGACCACCACACACACAAGGCAGCTGGATCCCTTGTCTGCACAGCCAGGGAGCCACAACACCACAGCCTACCTCACTGCAAACCTGCTGCATAGTTTAGATACAGACTCGGGATGGAAACTCTTCCCCCTCCAGTAACTGCATAGGAAGCCCAGTATCCCAATGTAGGCATTTAAATAATACGCCTGAAGCTGGATGGTGCAAATTCCTCTCTGATCCCTTTATTCATACCCACAAACGCACACATTGTTGCTCATTAGCTGTAATTTGAGAGCCGAGTTTCTGAACAGAGCACATGAGCGTGTAAATTGCCTAGAAATTTAGTGCTTCCCTGAATACTTGCATATGCAGTTACTGTTCATCAACTTCACCGACCACAGCACCTGCATACAAAACCATAACCAACACCACACGTGACACCACACCGATCCTGCACACATTGTTTTTATCCACAGGGTTTCATATTCAAAAATCTTGTACAGCACGCAAAGACAAGGCCTAGCCTGAGATTACTCCTGTTAAGAAGCTTGTGTCTTATGCATAGCATAGTTATCAGTTACAGGTTCAGTCACCATTATAAAAGCTTTCAGCAGAACAGATAATTACAAAAATTTAGTTTCCATTTATTTACATTTTTATTTTGCTTTCCAGACTTGTGTATGGAAAGTTATGTTTTAAGCAATAAATATCACAATTATAATAATGTCATAAAACTCTAAAAGAAGAAAAAGAGAGAAAAAAAGAAAAAGAAAAAGAAAAAGAAAAAGAAAAAGAAAAAGAAAAAGAAAAAGAAAAAGAAAAAGAAAAAGAAAAAGAAAAAGAAAAAGAAAAAGAAAAAGAAAGAAAAAGAAAGAAAAGGAAAAAGAATTCCTGCTCAATCATTACACAAATAGTACTAATTAAAAGGAACTGTTTTTCTTTCCACTTTTCTTAAAAAAAATAAAATTAAATTAAAATTAAAAAATGCTATATGGAAGTTCAATTCTTCTCTAATTCTCTCTTAAGAGGAAGTTTCCATTTGACCCAGCTGCCTGCACATGAAAAATTTAATAACTGGCACGATTGGCTTTATTTAGAATAAAAAGAATATCTGTTTGTCATTAGTACTGCAGGGAGCATAAGGCAATGCTCGCTCAGATCAACTCAAAGTTTAAAGTTTTCTTTGTCATTCTAATGGCCTTCTGCTAACTAAACTGTATATTAAAAGTCAAAATGATCCAAAGAGAGAGAATATCATAGTAGTATCATTACTTAAAGAAAGATTTATCCCAAAAATTATTTTAAAATTACATAACCATACTGTTTTAATTGCTATAAGGTGAATTCAGTTGTCTAGCAGTGGAAAATAATGCTTCCCAATATCTCAATAAAGCATGAGTTTAACACCATATTTACAAATTACAGACAGGACTAGCTTTATTTTAAATTATCTACAAAGTATTTCTAAAATACTTTCTTAATAAAGTTCTTTATTTCTGAACACTTTTTATTAATGTGAAAAGTGAAATAAAAAACAAACTGACTATAAGTAATGGTCACTCTAGGAAGCCTTTTTTAAAGACAGGAAAAAAAATCCTTCTGGTGTATATAACAGTGTACACTACAATATAATAGCATAGAAATTAAATAGCTTCCCTAGTTTCTCATTTGGCAATAAGAAAATGTCTCATTTTGATAATGTTAAAATTTTGTGTTACTAGTGGATTCATAAAATAAGGAATTTGAACTTACATTTTCCTTACACATCCAGAACTTCACACTGGAAAAAAATCATTTGGTTTCAGAAGAAATCAAATTTTGGTGAGAAGTTTTGAAAAAAAAATATGCTCCAAGTCCAATAAGTAGTCACATTTTGTGTTTTATTTTCTTGAGTCTGATGCTTTCCAAACAGCAAGTGCCCTGAGCAGACAGGGCAGCATATAACGGAGGCAAAAGTTCCATGGACTTACTTTGAGTATTTTGGTAGCACTTATTATGATTTGGATAACAGAATTTATGCAGAAACAGGTGGTTTCTGTTTTTGTTGTTGTTGTTGTTTGTTTGCTTGCTTTGTTTTTTTTTTTTTTTTTATTTTTTTTTCCTTTGGTTGGCTAATTTTACCTATATGAAAAATTAATGGAAACTTAACCCCTTTTAACTTAATGACTACCTTGTTACTGACTTCCAGACATTTGCCATTGACTTCAAGGAGGTATTTGTGGCTAGTTCTGTGATAATATTTTACGGGTCAGTTCTTCTAAACTTTCCCTGATCCAGGAAATACTGGTTACATGTGTCCTGAATCAGATTTAAAAAGACAGCGGCAAGCTTAACTTCAGGCAAACTTAATTACTACATATTTTGCAGCATCATCAGGAAGGAAAACAGTGTCTTGTCTAGGCAAAATTCAGTCCTTATAAGAAATACCAAGCTGATGACAGTGAACAGACTTTGACGCAGTGTGAGTCTCCTACATTGCTATGCCAATTTGCATCAAGCTTGACTTCAACATATCACCTGTGAGTGCAAGGAAAACTCTGGCTCTACCTCACACAACTCATTTTCTCTGTGCCACTCACTCTCAGAATACATCTCAGTTAATGCCGGTGGAAGACAGAGGTCTTCTTACATGAACTTGCTTACTGGGAAATGAAGGTTTTTACTACATATAAACCCTAATGCAAGAAAAATAATGCACATTAGAAGACATACGGTGTTAGGTATACCATGTTGTATTTAAAGTAAGAAAAACACATCCAAAATGCATACACTACTATCAGCAGAAGCTACCTGAGTACTGCAGCCACTCAGCATCAAAGAGGTTTGCAAGAAAATAAGACAAAAAAAAAAAAAAAAACACAAAAAAACAGGACTAGATAGAACAACCTCTTTCAGACAGTTTCCAAGCCCACAATTAAGCATGATGTTTTCTGTTGTGCCAGATAACCCATTCCAGGCAGAGGTAAAGGTGACAAGAGATAAAAAGGTAGAAAGCACTGTTTGGTGCTCCATGACAACATTCAGGGCACCATGAGACCTGCTATTTATGGTCTCCTTACCATAATGATCAAAAGTGCATTTCTGGGATGATCTCTTCAGAAACACATAGAGCACTGACACATGGATGCCAATGGGAACCTTGAAAGCTATGGATGCCATCTATGCTTTCAGTTGCTAGTCAACTCTGCAACACTCTGAAGACTAACCTTGTTTTTCTCTCTGGCGTTTGTAGTTAACAGGATGGAAGAAAACTTTAATTCTTTACTTGTTTCTAATTGTAGCCTGGACACAATGCCTCTCATTGTACAGATGTCTGACAGATTTGTAATGCATCTTACATCACTAATATTTTTTTCTAACAAAAAAAAGTACCATGGACACTACACTTCTTTTTCTCTGTTGCCAAAAAAAAAAAAAAAAAAAAAAAGTCATCACATTTCCTCACACACACACCCCAGAAAATACAAAAAGCTATAATTTCATCTTCAAATAAAAAAGATAAAAACAACATTCATAGGAAGAAAAGAAAAAAAAAATTTGAAAGGCTCCCTTTCTACTAAGTTGAGGTTGATTTTGTTTGTTTTAATTTGCATTTCTTGTGCCCTGACACTAGGGTGTCCTAGACCAAGCACCAACTGTAATCCAATATGTGGTCCAACAAAAAACCTTTCTAGGCAATGAAATTGCCTGAAGCCAACAAACTTATCAGAGAGGGATAAGTCTGTCCAGCCTTAAAACAAGATACACATTATTGCAGCTGGCCAGAGATATCATTTGCATGTGCAAAACTTTAACTTACATCTTTGGATCCACAGAAAAATAACTAACAGCTAACACCTTGACTTGAATTGTAACACAGAATGATGGATCTTGGATACTACTTCTGTGTTTTTTTCTCACAAACACAAGAAAAATCGTGTATAATCCAGTGTTACACACACACAAAAAAAAATCTTTACTTTTTACATTTTTTCCACATTATATTCTGTCTTTAAATTAAGCTACCCTGTAATTTATGAACTCAAGAGATCAATAATATTTATTTGCTCATATTTTAACCTGTGAAATCACCCAATGAAAGTATTGGAAATGTTGATACAGGTCTCTTATTAAGAGACTTTCAAATTGATAAGGTTTCAGAAATCACAGTTCCAATTTCAATCAAAAAAATCAAAGCCTTGCTTATGCACTGAACTCACATTCCTATTCATCTAATGACTTATTAAAATAAGAGATGAAAAACGTGGCTAGTTACAGAGAAACAATGCCCTAAGGTGTCCTCTTAGTTTAAAACTATCCATTAAGACAAAACTCTTGTCTGGAACACTGGAGTTCTGTGGTAGGGTGAAATTTTGGCTAGCAAAATGTGTCATGATTATATTTCCCTTAGATTTTTCATAAGAATATAAAAAAAACAAGTGCTTCACTTCCACTGTCCTCCTACTTATGCTCCTAGATAACATGAAACAAGCGGCAAATACCCAGTGGTTTGAGGTTAAGAAAAATATCCTTAAGAAATTACAATTTAAAATTATACATATATATATATATTAAAGCATCTGCATTTCATATAAATATATACACAAGATTTGCTAAACTAAAAGAGAATACTTTATCTTCTTAAGTATCCTGCCTTGATGGAAAATAAGTAACTCATTTAGCACATGTAAAAAATGTATACAATACCATTAGGAAATACCAAAGTGGGTCATGTTTTTACTTTCCGTGTTGACACAGTAATTGGTCAATTATGTGTAATGGGGACTAACTGCCTCTTAAGAAAAACTACATACACTCTATGCATTAATAACAACATTCCCCCCCTCCCCCCCCTATTATGGAAGCCAAGCAGAGTAAAAGCACAGAAGAAGCTTGGAAAGGGGAAAAATCAGGCACCTGTGATTTGCACCAGCTGTCTAGAAGCACATTCTTCTTAGTAATCATGTAAACTTGTGAAGCAGGATGGCCTGACAGACCAGGAAATGTCAGCACACACAAAGTTACTAAATACGTTCTGGGGCTTTAATACAATTATGTCTCTTGGGGAGAGTCTTTCCTTTGGTCCCCTGTACATCACAGACTTTGTCCTTCTCTTCACACACTACAGAGTATGACAAACATAGGCACTTAGGGGTAAATTGGCCAGTTCAGAATTGTGACTGTAAGATAAAATAGTTTCTTAGGCACACTCTATGTTCGGACAAGAAGAACAGGTACCTCTAGAGAAGGATTTATCTCACCCTTGATATTTAAGTTACAGGTGAAATGGATCACCCTTCAGATCTGCCATTCTTTTTCCTCTTGACTACAGTGGAGCCCAGAGGATTAATTTTAGATGGCCAAAATTAGTTAAGATCAATCTAACAGTACTAATAAAAAGTAACTACTTTGTAATACATTTAGGCTAAATCTCAGTGTACAATGTCAGCCTGAAAGTGAATTCTCTTTTACCAGATCTGGTTTGATTCAAGTGAACTTTCAGTGACATTGAACAAAAAAAAAATAATAATTCAGAGAACACTATAAAAGTATCTCTGTGATAATAAAAAAGCTACTAAAAATGTCCTTTGCATTTAATTTTTAAAAAGACTTCTGATTTAACAGATAAATTTAATTTATTGCTTGGGTAGAAATTCTGGGCATTTTACAAAGGACTGAGGAACTATTGTACTCTCTCTTGTCACTTTGCAGATCTCATTAGTGTGCAAGACACTTGTATTGAAGGTCTTATTTTCATTTCTTACCCTATTTACAGAAGCTAAAAGAATGGTTAAAACATTCAGTTATGTTCCTGAGATATATGGAAATATCTATTCCTTTGCTTCAAAGAGCAGTGGGGTTAAGATCTTGACTCCACAAAGAACACAGGTACTGGCTTGCCTTTGGTACTTGGCTAGTTCAGGATGACTTTGATGGGTGCCAGCTGGGATCCCCGGATATCTTTCAAGTTCTCAAGCAGGAGCACCTGCCTGTGTCCTGGTCCCCAGGGTACACCCAGATGTCTGTCAGGGATGATTCAGAAACAAGTTGTGGAAATAGAATAAAGGAATAGAAAACGGAAGTTTGTACTGCATTCCTATGCATGGGCCACAAAGTGACGGTATATGACCTTGCAGAACACCTTTCTCTGACATGGCTATGGAAGCGTGTGCATGGGCAGTGAAACCCACAGCCTGAGAAAATTACAGAACGAGAAAAGTAAGGTGTAAGTTAGATAAGTAAGAGGAGGAAAAATTTTCTAGAGCAGTGAGGGCAGACCACTCAGAAGGATTATAAGGATGTTGTAAGGATGTGTAGGAACAAAATTAGAAAGGCCAAAGCTCATCTGGAGCTCAATCTGGCTACTGCTGTTAAAGACAACAGAAAATGTTATTATAAAAGCATTAACACGAAAAGGAGGACTAAGGAGAATCTCCTTTACTGGACGTGGAGGGAAACTTAGTTACAAGAGATGAGGAAAAGGCTGAGGTGTTTAATGCCTTCTTTGCCTCAGTCTTTAATGGCAAGACCAGTTGTTCTCCCAGTACCCTGAGCTGGTGGAAGGGAATGGGGAGCAGGATGTGGCCCTCACAATCCACAAGGAAATGGTTGGTGACCTGCTACAGCACTTAGATGTATGCAAGTCGGTGGGGCCGGATGGGATCCACCCGAGGGTGCTGAGAAAACTGGCGGAAGAACTGGCCAAGCCGCTTTCCATCACTTATCAGCAGTCCGGGCTATCAGGGGAGGTCCCAGTCGACTGACGGCTAGCAAATGTGACGCCCATCTACAAGAAGGGCCGGAGGGTAGACCCGGGGAACTATAGGCCTGTTAGTTTGACCTCAGTGCCAGGGAAGCTCATGGAGCAGATTATCTTGAGTGTCATCACGGTGCACTTGCAGGGTAACCACGCGATCAGGCCCAGTCAGCATGGGTTTATGAAAGGCAGGTCCTGCTTGACGAACCTGATCTCCTTCTATAACAAAGTGACGTGCTTGGTGGATGAGGGAAAGGCTGTGGATGTGGTCTACCTTGACTTCAGTAAGGCTTTTGACACCGTTTCCTGCAGCATTCTCTTCGAGAAACTGGCTGCTCTTGGCTTGGACTGGCGTACGCTTCGATGGGTTAAAAACTGGCTGGATAGCCGGGGCCCAAAGAGTCGTGGTGAATGGAGTTAAATCCAGTTGGAGGCCGGTCACTAGTGGAGTCCCCCAGGGCTCAATACTGGGGCCAGTCCTCTTCAATATCTTTATCGATGATCTGGATGAGGGGATCAAGTGCACCCTCAGTAAGTTTGCAGACGGCACCAAGTTAGGTGCATGTGTCAATCTGCGCGAGGGTAGGAAGGCTCTGCAGGAGGATCCGGATAGGCTGGACCGATGGGCTGAGGCCAACTATATGAGGTTCAACAAGACCAAGTGCCAGGTCCTGCACCTGGGGCACAACAACCCCAGGCAGCACTACAGGCTGGGAGATGAGTGGTTAGAAAGCTGCCTGGCAGAGAAGGACCTGGGAGTACTGGTTGACGGTCGGCTGAATATGAGCCAGCAGTGTGCTCAGGTGGCCAAGAAGGCCAACAGCATCCTGGCTTGCGTAAGAAACAGTGTGGCCAGCAGGTCTAGGGAGGTGATTGTCCTCTGTACTCGGCTCTGGTGAGGCCACACCTCAAGTACTGTGTTCAGTTTTGGGCCCCTTGCTACAAGAAGGACATCAAGGTGCTCGAGCAAGTCCAGAGAAGGGCAATGAGGCTGGTGTGGGGTCTGGAGAACAAGTCTTATGAGGAGCGGCTGAGGGAGCTGGGATTGTTCAGCCTGGAGAAGAGGAGGCTCAGGGCGATCTTAACACACTCTGTAGGTACCTTAAAGGAGGCTGTAGTGAGGTAGGGGTTGGTCTATTCTCCCACGTGCCTGGTGACAGGACAAGGGGGAATGGGCTAAAGTTGCACCAGGGGAAGTTTAGGTTGGATGTTAGGAAGAACTTGTTTACGGAAAGGGTTGTTAGGCATTGGAATGGGCTGCCCAGGGAAGTGATTGAGTCACCATCCCTGGAGATCTTTTAGAGACATTTAGATGTAGAGCTTAGTGATATGGTTTAGTGGAGGATTTGTTAGTGTTAGGTCAGAAGTTGGACTAGATGATCTTGGAGGTCTCTTCCAACCTAGATGATTCTGTGATTCTGTACACAGAGGAAAATGAGGAAGAGCAAGTGTTTCACTAAAGGACTGGAAAAACTGAAAGAACAACTGAGGAATGTTATGAAAAAAAAAAAAAAGAAAAAAAAAAAAAGAAGAAAAAGGAGAAGTAAAATGAAGGGTGAAAAAAATAATACACATAGGATGCTTCAGGAAGGAGATCAATCTTTATTTCCCAGTCACTTGCACTTGCTGCAGGTCAAAGCTATGAAGGCAGCATGACAAATTTCCTCTGACTATCATGATGAAGTCCTGGCACAGCTTTTTGTCAATCAAGAACAGCTGTCAAAAATTCCTATGAACAATGAAGGTTCATGTACACAGAGATGACCACAAAGGAAGACAGGACAGAGGATTTTGACAGATTAAAATATTATTCTGCCTTGACGCTGTATTTATTTAACTCTCAGCATTCATTGGACAATAGAGCAAAATGGCAATAGATCTGTGTAACATGGAAGCTGATAACGAGGCAGGGAATCTATACACTATCTTGAAAACTCAAGCAAAGTGCAGGCAAAGAGGGTGATGACAAAGAAAAAATCTAACAGGAAATAAAAAAGTCAGATGCTGACTGTGAGCAAGAGGGGGAGAGAGATCGGGATGGCAGCCAGGTTCTGTTCTCGTTTACCCTCAAGTCTTGGATGTGCAACTGGCATCACCATTTGGCCAAGCTCTTCTTGTCAGCAAGAGGCAGAAATGAATGACAGCACATACAGATGGAAAAGACCGATATGCTGATCCACCTGTCTTCCTGACAGAACACAGCTTTTCCCTATTGTACATGTTTGTTTTGCTGTTGTTGTTGTTGTTGTTTCCCCAAGCCTAAATGAAAGTCTCAAGGAATTGAGTATGCAAGATGTTATCAATCTTCCAAGGATCTTTCTAAAACTAAATAACGTCGGTATCAGGACACCTCATCTTTTCACTTACTGTCAATATCAATTCATTGATATTCATCCTGCACTCTCTTATTCTCACATCTCCCCAGAATCCCTACCTACCTAATATTGCAAATTTAATTGCAAACAAATACTATTGCAACAAAAAGTCTGAGTCCTTCACCAGAAATTTACTTTCTAATCATTTCTACTGCTCTTCACTGCACTTAATCAGATTTCACGTGGTCTACCTGAAATGAGTCAACATCAGTTATGTCATCTCAAACTTTAAAATGTATAGTGGTTTTTTTTTTTTTTTTTTCCTACCCTCCAGGTTCCACTGCATGTTTTTCTACATTTCAGACTTCATATTGACCTTTTTTTTTTCTTTTTTTTTTACACCAAAAAGAGAAAATCCACACTTAAAAAATCATTCCTTAAAAGTTAGTATTCTTGAACCAGACTTCACACATTTACAAAATGCAGCAACATCTTACTGTATATGAACTTCTGAGGAAAACAAAACAAAACAAAACAAGCTAATGGCTTTTGATGATCTATTCAGTTATTTCGTTTGTTCATCTATTTGTTTTACTTTTGATTTTTGATAATCCATCAGTTGTGATGGATCTTCTCCATCCCCTGAGCACCCATAAGGCTTGAAACATCCAGAGTTCACATCGTGAAATGCATCAACTTTGTCAAACTGCTTGTCATACTAAAGCCTATTGTTATTCTTTTCAACCCATGTTTTTCAATGTTTATTTTCATATCTACTGAATGGTGCTTCTACTCCACCCTCATATCTCAAAGTCTGTACCTGTATCTTCTACTGGAATCTGCACATGGCAGCTGTGAACAGTATAGCATAGCAATCACGACAAGAAAACATTATGCCATGGACTATGTTTACTCAGGATTTTTTCCCTAGTGTAGATTATTTCTTGGATTGAGAAAAATCATCGATTAGGTATCAGATACCAGCAGGCTTTAGATCAGTGAAAACAGAAATCCTTCATAACAAATCTAAATCCAAGGAAAGACAGCTACCATCCTGAACGGTGCGGAAGTCCTAACTATAGTTTCCTGCAAATCACTGGTTTAACTCAAGATTACAGGTTAAGTTTCTTACCCATTGTTTTATCTTCAAATAGAAAATAAACTAGAGAAAATTACAAAACAATGTTGGAATCCTTACTGTTGAGTAAATCATTATTGATTCTGGCACAGAAAGCAACAATAAGCCTCCCTAAAACAAACAAAAAAACAAACAAAAACCATGATTAAGCTAATTCTTCATTGGCCTTTTCTTTTTCATCCCTCAGCCAGTTTTCAAGCTATACAGCAATGCTGAATAGAATATTCTAATTGGTAAAAATTAATTTTGTGAGTATAACAAACGATGAGAACAGTGAAGATCATGACTTTACTATGACCTGTTCTTGTCTTCGGGGCTATTTCGGATTTCCAGTGTCACATTAATTAAACCAATTTTTAAAATATTTTTTCTTGTGGTTTATTTTTTCATACACTACTGAAAATAGCTCTGCTAAGGCATAGAGGTTGAAACTTTAGTGAAAATCTTACTAAAAAACTAATCACTGCTTTGTGAAAAAACTTCAAGGACTTTTTACATAAAAATAGTTAATCAGTGAGATATTGATCTCAACTATAAAAACTAAAGGTTAAGTTATAATGACATAGACCAAACTATTAGTTTTTAATGTTACATTGCCACTGATGCAGTGTTATTGCTCAAGCCAATTCTATGCATAATGCAATTATTACATTGTCTTATAGACTTTTCATCACTTTTGTATATATTAAAACAGACATATAATACCAAAACATAATTGCATTTACAGCTTGAGCTCTACTGTAAGAAAATTTAACTAGGGGGTTCATTGAGGTTTGGAATTGTATTCCAGGAAAATCAAACCAATGAAACTCCAAAGGAGACTGTCCTTAAAGTTTGGGAAACTGGGAAGAAGAACTTAAGAGGTATCTCAATAAGTTCAACTTGGTCCACTGTTCCTCCCTACCTCCATGATCAGCCAGTATCAGAGCCAGGATATTGGTCCAGATGGGCTTTGGTTCTGACACAAATGTTAATATGTAAAATATGGAAAACAAACAAACAAATAAAAACAAGTCTAAATGCAAACAGCCAAGCTTTTCACGATACTAGTTTTCCATAGTTTCCACCAAAACAGAAATTACAATGTTTTTCTGCAAACCTGAGTTTCACTGCTCTCTTCACAAGCTCCCACATACGTCAAATGTACAAGCTCATGTTAACATGCCTATTAACTAATTGTCTGAAGAGGAACAACCTGCCTTTGGTACTAAAAACCAAATCTGTGTATTTCTAGGCAAATATAGCAAAACATGATTTTCGAGAAATTTTGTGCTGTGCTACACTGCTCTCTGCATAGCCATATGCTATATTCTGTCTTCTGCAGGACAGGGTTGCTTTATTAACAGCAAAAAAAGTTCATGCAAAATACATTTCTTCAATGCTGCACTTTTAAAAGGTCACTTCTCCACTCACTGTTTTTGACAAGGAAGGGATACAGAAAAAATTACTCTACTTTGTTCTACTCCAGTGTAGCACAGAAAGCTCTTAAGAGAGAAGTCCTTCAACCACAAAACCAACACAAAGGCACCAATGGAATTGCCTGATTACCTGAACCTAAACGATTCTGTTAGTGCCCTCATCTTTCATCTGTGGGGAATCAGATTCTCATGTAGGTCACAGGGGACAGGGAAATTATTTCTGAACTTTGTGCCTATTTTTACACATCAGAAAACAGCAATAACAGTTTGGTTCAATTTGCCAGACTTGGCAATCAGCTCGAATTTCAACTTGGGCTTTTCTGGAGAAAGACTACTGCAACCATATGCTAAAGCTCAGACCAACTCTCAAACGCTCATGCATTTGCTCAGATCATGTCTGTGAGCAGAATACTCTCCTATCACCTCTCCAGTTTCAGTGATGAGGCTGCTGCCAATCCATGTTTCTCGGGATGAGGGCAGTGCCATGAGCCATCCCCGGCACAGCAACTCACGAAGGTCTCACTGTGCTGGCAAACAAGAGCAATGCATACACTCTGTGCTACAGTGAGAGTGTCTTCAGCTGCATGCTATGCAGTCAGCATGCAGGGAAAATATACAGTAAAACACTTTCTGATTTAGAGATGAATTTTTAAAAAGCCCTGCGATACCTTACAGCCATTTCACAACATGCTTTCTGTAAACAAGTGCAAATGTCAACAAAAAATACAGACACCACAGCACTGCACAGTACTCAAGGAGGTGGGAAACAATGGTACTGTCAGAGTGGCAGCACCCTACCGTCCTCCAGCGTGCAGGCACTTGGCTGGTGAAACCCAGAACTGCTTTTGAGAGCTTGCTTTTGAGTTTGGAAATCCAAACTGAAAATGAAATGCACAATGAAACAAATTAAATGAAATGAATCCTTTTTCACAAAATAAAAAGGTCAACCTTGTTAAAAGCAAAGTAACAAAGAATAAAACAAAAGTTGCTTTTTTTATAACAAACCCAAGATTTATGGCCTCCTGTTGATATTTTTTTCTCAATAAACTCAAGCAATTCTAATCACATATTTATCCCCATAGTTTAGGCAAAAGTTTAGGTCATTTATTAGGCATTTTGAAGGAAGTAGCTATTTCTTCCCTTATTCCTTACTCAAGATCTCTCCTTTTATGCTGTATTCCATAATATTGCTCCAACTATGATTAATTTATGCAACATGCTCAGAAA
The DNA here is from genome assembly GCF_009769625.2 of Cygnus olor. Taxonomy (NCBI): domain Eukaryota; kingdom Metazoa; phylum Chordata; class Aves; order Anseriformes; family Anatidae; genus Cygnus; species Cygnus olor. The sequence continues at coordinate 121,068,993 of NC_049169.1, read as the reverse complement.
ATAAAGGTATAATTAAAACAGGAAACAAACAACATATTTGCCACTCTGTCATTTCACAGGCTTAGCAAAGTGTGTATGTACAGAGACTATATACTACCATGCTCAATTTCTGTCCTCTGGTGTTGAGGATTACCACTTAACAAGACCATCATTTCCAATGACAGTTTAATAGCTTTTTATTTGTACAAAAAAAAAAAAAAAAAAGAAAAAGATTTCCCAGCATGAAAGTCTGTTCTGTATAAAGCTGGTTTCAACATTATTATGTCAGAACATAGGCTTTCCCCATTTTTCTAAATCTTAGCCTGCAACCTCTATTTTGTATTTAGATGCAGATGGCATATGTGTTCAAATTTAATGCAGCTATTGTGGTTTGCAGTGTATTTCACCAGCCAGTAATGGGCAGTTTCTAAATTCCAGGGAACATGCTTTGTGTGTATGTCTGTGCAGAGGAGGGGCGCGGGAGGTAGCTGTTGACTGAAATCTATTTTCTGGTAGATTGCCCACAACAGCATTATTTACAGAGCTCCTTACTGTTACCACACTGTATGGTCACCCAGATCAGAAGGCTAAGTGAAAGGCTGGTAAGCCACCACTGAGGCAAACACTGTTGCAATTCATAGTAAATGTCCTTGTAGGCTCAGGAACGTTAATGTGCTACATACTGCAGTGAGGCCAGGACATCCAAATAGCTTGAAACTATTACAACAAGTTAAAAATTGCCCACTGGTAACTATTTAAAGGTCATTAGTTACTTTTTATTATAGTACATGTATTCAGCTAGAAGAAATGTGGTACTACATTGTTGGCCATAAAGGGAAAAGTTGGACAAGTTCTAAAAAGAGATCAAACCCTGATCCAGATTCTCAATTAAAGTCAAGTGAATTATATGCACTTACTTCAGCAGAGGAAATTTCATAAAGTGCAGAAGACTGTGTGTCAGAGCAAGAGTTAACTGATGAACCATTATTTGTGTGCTTGTCCAAATATTCAAGAACTTGGTTGAACAAAATAATAAAAACCTGCCCATGAAGTGTTGATTTCAAGTGCTATCTCACTTTTTCACAAAATTCACCCTCTTCTTCCCCTCAGGAAAAATGAAACTGCAAAATAATAGATACCATGACAGCAATGGATACCCTGCTTCCACCTTTAAAACCAATATACGTGCCCTCACAGGTAACTTCACCCACAAGGTGAAGGAAAAGGAAAAGGACTTTTTTTTTTTTTTTTTTTCTAAAGATTAGTAATAGGAAACAGCTAAGTGATGCATTTACTATGGTCACACCCTTGAAGGGCAAATTGCTTTGTTCTCCCAACAATCAAAAAGTTCTATGATTCTTCTTGATTCCATCATTAATTCATTAATGTTCTGGTTTTCATATATACACACTGTTTAGTAATAGGTTCCTGTTTAAACAAACAGGCTCAAGGAGGGGAAAAAAAGAGCAAACAAAAACACCTTGAGGTTTTAAGTTTACAAGCGGAAGGAAAGGATTAACAGGCTGCCCAGGGCCGTAGGAAACTGAAAATACCTTATCAATTTTACATGGTTGACTTATTGTGCTTACAGGCTTTTTTTGTCATATAATCCCATGGTGTACAGAAAATTCTGTTCTAGTCTGTTCGGACACAAGTAGAGGAAAAAATAAGAAAAGGACTAAGAACAAAGTAAGATAGGATGAAGGAGAACTGAGAGAAAGTATCAAAACAACAGTTTAAAAAAAAAGTAAAACAAGCTTTATACAGTCCATATGGTTTAACACTCATTTATAATTTTTAATAACAGAAATAAATACTGGAAACATTTGCTCAACTGTATTTGCATTTTTTATTGTAAAGGTCAAAGAGGTGTATAACGGTTTTGCAAAGAGAAAAAAAGTAACTGTAATAAGGTCTATTACTTACTACACTGCTCTGTAACACTAAACCAAAGAGCAATGAACTGTACTTTTGGAAACTCTAAGGAATTGCCTTTTATAACAGAAAGGTCAAAACAGAACTTGGAAGAGCAGCTATTAAGTTACATGGCCTTCATGTGTCGTTCACAGTTTGCCAGTGAATTTGCAGGAATTTTTGCCCCGGGGTACAGACCTGCTCCCTTTCAGTGTCTAAGTAGGAGAACCCAATCCCTTTGCACATAATCCCCTCTATTACACTCAGTCTTTCAAGTGTATTTCCATGCTTTTGTATGTATCTATACCTATTCAAAACAAATGGAAGCCTATTTCAGAAGTGCTCCCCTGCTCATCTTGGAAGGCAGATGACACAAGCGTAAGCACACAGCAGATCTGGGTGAGGGCAGCTGACATGCATGTGGCAGATGCCCCATCCTTTACCTGCTTTGTGAAAGCACTTTCAGTCCACTGGAAAGCTCTCTGAAGTTGAATGAGATGGCAGAAGGGGTGGTGATAAAAGAGCTGCACTGAGAATGTCATCTATTTAAGCTGCACACAGAACATCGACATTTGTCTAAGAGGCAGCACCAAGATAGTGTTTCACAAGGCTGGTCAGCCAGGGATGGCCACACTCTTTTTCTGCCAGGCCAGAGCAGCTTGGACATCCACACAGAGAGGCTTTCTATGCTTGGGCAGGGGACAGTTGGGAACTTCAGTGCTACATTCAGCAAAGTATTGCCTGACACATACCTGAGAGCAGTTTCTCTGATCTTTCCCCACTTTCCACCCAAGGCACATGAATGAAATAAAATCCTCCACACCTCCCTGACAAGTCCACCTACATGCTTCTTTCAGAGTAAATCATGGGCAAAACAGGCAAGGCTTTGATCAGTGAATTTGAGTTAGAGGTATAATACCCATCAGCTTTCGTGAAGCCAACATTCAATGTACATAATAAATTTAAGAGAAAATTGAGTTTAAAGGTAGAAAGAAGAGAGGTTCTGTCCCATTAACACCAAAACTACATGACAGAAGAATCTGCCTCCCCCACTGAACGTAAATCTCATTAAATCAGCATTTCTGGAGACCACCTACTTAAACCGAAGTGGTACGGCAATGTTCTTGGTCACGTCCTTCAACCAGCTCAGGGCTAGATGGCAGGTGCTGTTCCCAGGCAGGGTCATGGGGGAATCTCATTCACAGTTACAGGTTTGGACCCTCCCTGGGAAATTGGTAATGACAGAAGATGGGGTTTCAGAAGGGAAATGCTTCACAGCAGTCATTACTCAACCACTCTGGACCAAGAGTAAAATTATTTCTTTACTCTAGGCGAAAACCAAGGCAACTGCTGACATTTTTGTGGCAAACATTGTAACTATAATTTCTGCCAAACGGGAATGTTCATCCATCTGGCTCATTAGGAGTCCGTGCTCCAGTTAGTCCAGGTCAAATCTGTCTTATTTGTGTGCAGTGGAAACTATTTTCAGAAGGCCTGTACAAGGCCCGCAGATCGAGAAAAAGACCTATGCAGAGCTTGGGGCATAATCACTGTTCAACAAAAAAATAGAACCTTCTGCCATAAGTACCAGTAAATAACATGATCTAAATGTGTCAGGGCTCATTCTTGATCATATTACTAGGTACAGATTTTTTTTTTTATGCTAGAATATGTGTTCTTTATATGTATAATTGAGGAAAAAAATAATAAAAAACAAAACAAAAACCCTCCAGGTTGTGGAAAAAAAAAAAAAAAAAGAATAATCAAATCAAAATAAATAATAGTTTTCAAGGATAATATTTTCATTCAACTGATAAGTTACAAGGACAACTGATAAGTTTAGGACTACCCAGACTTTCAGTGGTTTCCTTAGCAAATCTTCAGAGCTATATCTCTATTCTAAATTAAATATGCTTACATCATTCTTCCTAAAGCAAACATAGAATTGTAGAATAATATAGGTTGCAAGGAATCCTCAGAGGCCATCTGTCCCGATGCTGTGCTCAAATCAGATCTCCCCTCAGAGCTACATCAAGTAGCTCAGGGCCATGTCCAGCTGAGTTCAGAACACCTCCAAGGGAGGAGACTCCACAGCCCCTCTGGGCAACCTGCTCTAGTGCTCAGCTGGTGGCTTTCATCATAGTAAAAAAAATGTTCCTTGTACCTTGTCAAATTTTTATTTTGGAAACCTGTTTCATCTTTTCCCTGTATACCCTTGAGAAGTTTAACTTAATTTTCTCCATAACTACCTATTAGGCAGCTGAAGACAGCAATTAGATTCCCCCCCCCCCCAACAGCCTTTTCATGGCTAATTGGCACAGTAGTTTTACTTTCATCACTAGGAGAGTACAGTTTCACACTCTGTACAGTTCCTACATGTTTTTGTAATGATGGGATTTAGGTCTTTCTCTCCGTTTGCAACTAAATATGGACCTAGCAGTAAATAAAAGGGTGAGAGCATCCTACATTCACAGCATTTCTCTCTTACACATACAAATGCTTATACAAATACATATACATATATTACATGTATTACATATACATATATATATTGTTAAATGTGCACAGAGTTATCTATGTTGTAGGTAACGTCTCTAAAGATGTCTGAAGCAAACTCAGACATTGGTCAGGGAAACCACGAGTGGCAAAATAAAGTTTTAACTACAAAAACTGAATTACATATAACATTTAAACTATAATGACAATAATAATAACACATTTTTGACATAACCCTTGAAACAATTCTACAAATTTTGAACAAAGCAAATACGTCTGCGTTAACAGGAAAAGGGTGAATCCATACCTAGCAAGTGCATCTTCAAATCAGTTGTGGATTGAGATACACATGACCTCTGTGCAAATTTTCCTTAAGTTCAGTATTCTAAATCATGGAAATTATTATTTGTGAAAGGTTTTTTTGAGTCATTCATAGGGTAGTTACAAAGAAGGAGAAAGTGCTTCTATTTTAGAACCAGAACACTCTGCTACCAATGTATGTAAGAGAAACATACATGAATTAGTGGGAAGAAAAAAAAAAAAAAGAAAAAAAGACAAAGGGAATGATAATCTAGTGATACCTTATGGCCAAATCACACAGAACATGGAACACGTCAAAAGAAATAATTTCTTTGTTGGCTTTGAGTAGAGACTGGTTGCCTGCCTCCCAGAAGCCAATTCTTCAAGGCAGTCAAGCCCTGAAGTGTGCTGGCAAGGCTAGTGAGCCTCACTCTCTAGCCAAGATGTTGAAATAGCCAAGAAAGATCCTTACTGGGTGATGTTGCAGTTTTTGCTTGTTTGTTAGTTTGTTTGTTTTCCTCATTGTAACTAATTGCCATTGTGGAGAAACTTATTCTTATGCATGTATACCAAGCACAGTGATCTTTGAATAGCAAAATTATTATCCAAGGGTGAACCGGGAAATTCCCACATCTTGTCCACAGCAGGCTTGCAGGTTCTCAAGAGTTTAAAGGAACTGCAGCACAGAGTTGCAAGAACTTAATTGGAGACAAATAACAGTAATTTTGAACAGGCAATGAGGTCACCCTCTCTGCAAGCACAAGACAAGAAGGAGAGAAAATCATCCCAGAAATTCTTCACAGTATGACTCAATTCAAAGTTGTTATCAAAAGAAATCTTTGAACATGGCATTGTTGCACTAGACTTAGGCATATGAATTAGTAAATCAGAGAAGCCGCAGTCAGTCAAGTTTCATGGGAAATGGCCAGGGGAAAAGATTTGTAAGTGTATTAATATTTCATAGTATTGTAACACTAAATGCAGTATATATTAAATATGAAAATAGTACTAATTTTCCAACTTTCTCTAGGAAAACACACTACAAGATGTTTTCACTATACAGGAAAATGCAAGGATCATTATTTCTGATAAGATTGAAACACATTTTTTATCCCAGTTGAGGTTATGAATTGGATTCCCAGGAGAAAACCACATTTTTCTCTATCACCTGCTTGCTTCCTCAGTATCCAAGTAGCTAGCAATAAGGACTAGGAATGCAGCAAGAGAAATTGAGAATCCCTACAGAAAAGAGACAGGATTTACAGGGATCAAGGAGGAATTAAAATATATGGTCAGTCAGAGAGAATGATTTGGGAAGTAGAGATTTACTAGAAAACAAAATTGCCTCACAGCTGAAGACACTGGAATGCCTCCAAATCCGATTTTGAGGAAGAAGATGAGGAACAGTTGGACTTTCCCAACATGTTATGGGGAGTACTTAGCTTATTTTTCTTGGCTCAGAGGCTCACCATAGAGTGAGAGACTTGTGTTCTTTGGAGATAACAGCAAAGTACTATAGGTGAGAACAGTCATTTTCACAGATCAAGAGGCAATTTATCTATACCATGGAAATAAAATCCATGGTAACTCCTGCTTGTTGCTTGATGATTACGGCTCCAGAGAGGATAGTCTTTTGTTTTGTTTTGTTCTGGTGTTAGCTTTCTAAAGCAGCAAGGGAGTAAGATCCTTTCAGACAGTGAGAAGGGATTAGTGTATCTTGCCAATGATTTGGGGTCAAGCCTGGCAGTGTAACTGCTGGGATGGTTCTTAGCAGTAATGAGGAAGCTCTCTGAAAAAAGGAACAGAAGGATTCAATATCAGTGGCCACACCAATTCGTATTACTACTTCAAAAACTTCAAGTTACTGACAATAAAGAGAGTGAAGAAAGAGACTGAGCAGGACATGTGCCAGTGGTCCCCTTACCTGCTGAGAAAGGCAATCAATCTCTTTTCAACTTTCCCAGATTTTCGTGCTAAGCAGTAAAAGGCCCCAAAACTTCTTTTATACAAACTATGCAAAACTGACTCCAGATTTCTGGGGAGGTGGGAGGAAAGGGGCACAGGGAGAACCGTGACAATACATTAGCATGAGAGACCCAGCCACATAGTTGGCAGGGTGGTTTGGCAAGGGCACTGCTATCTGAACAATGAATAATAGGGCCAGCACCGGGACGACTGCCGCAGACAGGGCCCCCGTGAAACTGCAGCATTCCTTTCTTCCCTCAGTCAAGTCTCCAATGAATGTATCTCTGTTTCAAGAGTGCGTGGGTCTGCTAGGCTGTGGCTTTATCCCAAATCACAGTGGCAGCACTCCCTCCATGGCTCGCAGTCTCTGGTGGAGAAGGTGGATGTGTCCTAACCCAGGTGGATGCAGCAGGCACAGAGACCTGAAGGCAGTGCGGCAATGACATGTCTGGAAAAGCACCACAGCCACCTAAAGGCTCCTCGTGAGTACTGGTGTCTATAGAGGCTTCTCCTCTGAACTAGAATGAGAAAAGCAAGCTTATACCAAGTCCTGCCTATCCCAACAAAAGAGTGAGAAGAAGATGTATAATACAGATGTCCCAGCTAGCTATGAAAACTAAACTGAAACTTTTGTTTTGCAAGCAAATTCTAAATTAACTTAGGCTGTGATGAGTTAGATCCATTACAATTTATGCACAATCTGTAATTTATGTCATGCTGCATCAACCGAGCATATGGTTTACTCTAGACAGAGAACAAGATGATTTAGACTACACATAGACCTCCTGAACCAACCTACAACAGACCTGTCATGCTGGGAAGGGAAGAACTGGGAAGGGCTCTGAGCTAGAAACCTGGGTTTTCTCGTGTTGATTATCACACTCACTTTGTGAAAGCTGTAACTCCAGCAGCAAGGTCTTGCAAACCTACCTGGTAACCAGTGTGAAAAGACAGTGACAAACATGTAGGTGAGAAATAAAGACAGCTAAAATATCCCCCCATATTTACTATTCCCATATTTACTATTCCTACTTGTATTTCTTTAAGGTCTTCTGCACCTTACTTTCTCATGCAAGCTCCTTGCAAATGTGCATTATTTTGGTATAGCTCCATGGTTGCCACCTCCTGCTCACATCTCTACTCCTTCCTCAAGCCTCTCTGGCTGCATTCTGTCCACCTGCCTTCCTCCCTCTAACCCACACATTCCCACATGGCTTCATACAGCCTCCCTGTTTCTGTTTTTCCATCAGTTTCTACTGTCTCCAAAACACCCTACTCTTTGAAGGGCATCCACCATTTACCATAACATTTATTTCCAAGTGGAAGGTCCTGCATCTGGGCTGGGACAATCCCAAGCACAAATACAGGCTGGGTGGAGAATGGATTGAGCAGCCCTGAGGAGAAGGACCTGTGGGTGTTGGTTGATGAGAAGCTCGACTTGAGCTGGCAATGTGTGCTTGCAGCCAAGAAATACATCTCCTGGGCCGCATCAAAAGAAGCATGGCCAGCAGGTGAATCTCTCCCTCTTCTTTGATATCTTATGATACCTCACCTGGAGCACTGTGTCCAGCTCTGGGGCACCCAGCACAACAAGGACATGGACCTATTACCCTATTAGAACGAGTCCAGAGGACGGCCACAAAGATGATCAAATGCCTGGAGCACCTCTCCTATGAAGACAGGCTGAGGGAGTTGGGGTTGTTCAGCCTAGAGAAGAGAAGGCTCAAGGCAGACCTTATAGCGGCCTTTCAGTACTTAAAGGGGGCCCGCAGAAAAGCTGGGGAGGGACTCTTTGTCAGGGTGTAGGGATAGGACAAGGAGTAATGGTTTTAAACTAAAAGAGGGTAGATTTAGATTAGGCATTGCAAAGAAATTCTTCACTGTAAGGGTAGTGAGGCACTGGAACAGGTTGCCCAGAGAAGCTGTTGATGTCCCATCCCTGGAGGTGTTCAAGGCCAGGTTGGATGGGCTTGGAGCAACCTGGTCTAGTGGGAGGTGTCCATGCCCATAGCAGCGGGGTTGGAATTAGATGGTCTTTAAGGCCCTTTCCAACCCAAACCATTCTATGATTCTATGATTTACATCATCAAAACAAGTTCTTGTAATTGTTTTTGTAAATCTAGGATGCTAGCTGTGGTAGCACCAGAAACAAGGGATTTGCTGATTTTCTGGTGCATTTCTGATTGTCTAACAGCACTGACATTTTTGTCTATTAAAAATGATAATGATATTGTTAATAGTTAGGGCCCTATGAAAGGTTTCTCTGCATGAAGTCAGGCTTGAGTGTTACACTTAATCTGCAGTTACATTTTAAATTGCATTTATATTACAGCTTAATTGAAGTGTGCATATGATTTCCTACAAATAGTACTTTCAATTGTTATATCAATATTAATTATGATTTGTACATTCATTTCACATAGATTATGATAGTGTTAGATTATTAATTTATTTGAATTATAGTGGAGTAAACTATATACTGACATAAACCAAATTGATGTCATTTTCCCTTTTTTCCTCATAAACATCCATTTTGAAAAACTTTCTCCAATATATGCATCTTGTTACTGAGTTGTTGTTATAATTATTAAAATATCTTCTTTTCATTCCCTTCCTTATCATGTTACCATGTACCCTGTTATACCCTTCAAAATAACTAGATCTTTTCACAATTGTCATAATAGCTAATAACTGTGACCACCATCATGCAGGGTGCTTGATGCTTCACAGACTCATCCCTGGGTCTCTCCTCTTTCCTGCAACATCGTTGATTGTTCCCAGCCAGGAACCCTGGCCACAGTAATGACAACGTCTCTTTCATACAGAAAAAAATGTTCTTACTGTCTTCTGCCAACCTAATTTCACTATTCAAGTTCATCTACAAACAAACAACAAAACAAACCTTTTTTTTTTTTTTTTCTTACAATGATTACAAATTCAGAGTCATGTTCTGGCCTCAGGATTTTGCACAGTATATTGGCAATTAATAGCCAATATAACTGTGGTATATATCTACAAAGCAAACAGTTGAGACATTCATTTTTATTTCAAACTGTATGCTCCAGACAGTATAAAATATGGAGTACATTGAAAACTCTCAGCATATTCTGAAGTCAGGTACAACTTCCCAGAGTGCATTCTCACCAAAAGAAACTGACAATGAAAAAAATCCAGGGATTTTTACAGTGTAGAAAACAAACAACAGTAATCTCCGGTGTTTATTAGGAAAAGGCCTCGGGCAACTATTCCAGTGTTGTGCTGTTTCTGCATGAGAAAGAAATACACGATTTCTAAAAGCAACTTCTCATGAATGGGTGCAGATGTGGATATAGCTGTAGACCAAGAAATAGCCTTCAGAGTTTGCAAATTAGAATACAAATGATTATAATAATAAATAGATCAAAGAGGATGCAAATTCACAGGCTGCAAAACTGAAACAGAATATACTTGAAAGAAGTAGGATCAACTTAAGGAATCCTGGAAGCTGTGACATACAGTATATTTTCTTTTTGGCTTAAAATACCCTCTCCCTGAATTAAAAACTGCTGTATAGAAGTCCATCTTCCAAATCAAGAGTACTCAGGTTTCTTAGGTTCCCAGATGGGAGCCCTTCCCACTAGAAGACTTCTGATTGATTTCTTATTCTAAATCCACATTTCAGATCCTGCAGGTAAAGAAAAACTCACTTCAAGTATTTTATGTTAAATTCCAAAAAGTTCCAAGTAAAATACTGACCATTTTTGGGAAGATCATGTTACCACACAGACAGCATTTAGTGTGCTACAAATTCACATAATTGCAGGGCATGCTATTTAATAGTTTAAGCAGCAGCTAAATCTCTCTCTTTTTTTTTTTCTTTCTTTTTTTTTTTTTTTTTTTCCCCTGCACTTTAATGATTTCCAATTAAAAATACAGTTTATAATTTAGGTGCATCACCAGCAGGTGGAGGGTGGAGGGTGGTTCCTTCCCTTCCCTGGTCAGACACATCCAGTGCTGAGTCTGGGGCTGGGCTTCCCAGTGCAGGAGAGACTTGACCTTACGGGACAGAGTCCAGTGAAGGGCCATGGAGATGATTAATGGACTGGAACATCTCTCCATTGAAGAGAGGTTGAGAAACCTGGGACTGTTCAGATGAAAAGTTCAGTGGGATCTTATCAATGTGTATAAATACTTGATTGGCAGGATTAGAGAAGACAGACCCACACTCTTCTCCTTGGGGCCCACTGACAGGCGAGAAACAATGGGCATACATGGAAATACAGGACATTTCACATAAAAATAGTAAGGAAAAAAATTACTGTGAGGGTGGCCACACCCTGGAACAGGCTGTGCAGAGAGACTGTGGAGTCTCCATCCTTGGAGATATCTGAAACCTGAGTCAACATGGCCCTGAGCAAACTGTCCTCACTGACCCTGCTCGGAGCAGGGAATTTGGACTAGATGATCTCCAGCAATGCCTTCCAGACTCAGCTGGGCTGTGACTCTGTGAAGTTTCATCAGTTTATAGGCTGAGCAACAGCTTCTGGAAGCATTCCAAGACAGCCACCACACCTCTTAGGAGCTTCTCATTGGTCACAAAGCTCCACAGACTGACTTATGGCACAAGGAGAAACCGAATTCCCTGGCTACTGTTTAGGGCCAAGATGCTTTTCACTTTCTAGATAAGAATTTCCCATGTAAGAGGCAAAAAAACCCTCTGTGCCTACAACATAGATTTAGGGAAAAAAAAACTCTGGCCACATTTGGAACAAGTCCTTCTTCAAACCACATCCTTTCCTCAGTTACGGGAGATTACAGGTCAAGTAAACTTGCTTCACATTTCCCTACAACAAATCACGAGAAAAAATTAATCAATTCAGCAGTAGCAACAGCTGGGAAGACTTGGCAAAATGACTGTTAAGTCAGCTTAAGATAATGCAAAAATTAGCAAGCCTTCTTGGAGGAGGAAGAGCTTATCTAAAGCTAAAGCAGTAAAGCAGTGGATGTGCATGACTCAGAGAAAGGGGAAAGTGGTAAAAGGACTAAAGAAGAATAAGAGAGCTGACCAGCATCAGTAAGAAGAGTTTGTGCTTCACAATTCAGCAGCTCTTCCCCAAGAAGACTAGGTTTGTCGTTACAGGACAGAATGGTGAACATCTAGAATCATTTAGTTTGTTTCAGAACATAACATGCTTCCAGTTACAGCTTTTCGCTCTAACAGTTGAGTAACAGCTTTAAGCTAGTCACTGTGCTAAAAATAGAAGGATTTGAGGATTGATTCTGAATACTTGCCTTCCTTTGGACAGGAAGTAGAGATAGACTACATAATCTAACAGATTTCTCTCAGCAAAATGCTGCCCCAATTTACAGTCTCTTAAGCTTTCATCATTCAGGTGGGAAATATCACTTCATTGGGGATATCTTTTACTCCAAATAGACTAAGAAGTGTAATTAGGTACAAATTCAACTTTTAGGCTCTATATAGATGAAGGGACTGATTAAGCAACACCTTTTAAATTTAAATCAGTATCACAGAGCCATCCTGTATCATTCAGTTACAAGGATGTCGATATCACAGAATCTTAAACAATTAAAGGAAAATATTTAAAATTCAGATTTGTGATGATTTCTTATGCTTACAAAGCTTCTTTTCCCATCAAGTGTTTTACATTCTACTGTGAGATATCTGCTCCTTAAGTTCACCATTTATTTCATAGTATGTTTCTCCCTTGCTCTGTTAGAGCTTCCAGAACTTTTTTTTTTTTTTAATTGTTAGGAAGAACACTATAATGCACTTGTCCTTTACAGATTACTATAAAAGGAATTGTTCTCATGTTGGCGAGAAAACAAGAATTCCTTTTTGTGAAAAGTTACTTGGCTTCACCTTTGGTTTCCATTTGACATCCAATGCAACTGAAGCTTTCTCCTCTGTAAACAGAGTATAAGCAGCAAACACTTTAATCTGGATCTTCTATATTTTTGGAGAGTGAGTAACCATCAGTCTACCAAGCATTTATAAATGTGGCCTTAGAATTTGGTGTAAAAATGTGGTGTGAAAAGGGTGGGGCAGGGAATAAGCATTACATATGTACTAAATCATATGGTAAGAAGGTTGACTGCAAATCATGTCAAATTAATATATATATATATATATATGTATACACAGTTGTCTTCCTGAAGTCCAGTGCAAAAACTAATTCTTTTGGGGCTGCTAACAATCTTCACAACACAAAAAAGTGTAAACTGAGTTCATCTGAATAAGTACAGCTACTTGCAAATTCACAATCGGTTCATCACAGATTAGCACCTTCTGAGTTTCTTCCCCTTCTTTTCAATGAGGTGTTTACAGATCCCCTTTTAAACTGGGCAGGATCACTGCCCCGGAGGTCATCCCATCTCGGTCTCTGTAGCAAGGAGTGCGGCCTTCCCTCTCACTCCTTGTCCTCAACAGACGTCCTCATGTTTTCCTTGCAAGTTGATCAACTTTGGGATAGGTTAGACAGCCAGGAAGGGCTGGGGAGCTGGCTGAGGCTTTGTAAGCCCAGGAATGCTGCAGGGTAACTGTATGTCTAACAGTATTTTCTCTGTATCAAGGAAATGGCACAAATTTTCTCACATCTTCAGCATCACCCATTTATATCAGAATGCCTCCTAGGTTCCTATCAGCTTATTTTCAGTGTCCATCATCCAGACACTCCACAAGATGCTCCTTAAGACCTCTAAAATGCTAACTATATAATGTTACCAACCTTTTAGAAGATACAGTGCCTGCATTAATTTTCTACCACCTTAGCAACAGCTGGGAAGCTCTGAACTTTGTTCAGAGAGAAAATAATTCATGAGTAGTCTTTTCCAAAGAGAAAAGTAAAAAAGAAAAGAAAAGAAAAGAAAGAAAAAAAAGAAAAGAAAAGAAAGAAAAGAAAGAAAAGAAAAGAAAAGAAAAGAGAAAAGAAAAGAGAAGAAAAAAGAGAAGAAAAAGAAAGAGAAGAAAGAGAGAAAGAGAAGAAAGAGAGAAAAGAGAAAAAGAAAAAAAAGAAAAGAAGAAAAGAAAAGAAAGAAAAAAGAGAAAAAGAAAAAAAGAAAAGAGAGAGAAGAATGAGAGAACAAGGTGAAGTGAACTACTGAAATATTTGTATGTGATGAGCAGAAAGAGGCTTGGAGGCAGGACAGATGGGCAGAAAAGCCGGAGTTCTCCACAAGCCTTCTGATATGTACACCATCAGCAGGGTGCTAGCTGGGTCAAAGCAGTAATAGGTCTTGCTACAGAAATGTCTCTTATGAGAAGCTTGTACATGGTTAGGTACAATAAAGAAATCCTCCTTTCTTTCCTCTCACTGTTCCCCCACCCGTTTGGTGTTTCTCTTCCTCTCCTGCGTCTGCAGTCCATGACCTTCACAAGACACCTATGCTCTGACAGCAGGCTGCAAGCCCCCAAGGACCGGCACGGCTTTCTGGGAGAGAAACTGTTGCCTTGCTCCGAATCCAATCAAAACCTGAATGTGCCAAGTAAAAAATAAACCAAGGACATCATTATTCTGTCTCATTGTGATTTGGCTTGCCTTCAAATCACATACCCGGTATATCTGAAATAGCAGCAACGCCTCCATTAGCCGAGCCTTCCAGCACTTTAATCAAAGTATTTTTCAGAATAAAGAGGCAGAAATGTCAAATTCCAATCACCCTTTAAATTCCTCCAATCCCCTGCGCTACACAAAACTCAAAGCCACACGCCTGGACAATCTGCCTCACAGAGAAGTGTGCGTGCGTGCAGACGCTCAGACAGAGGCGGCAGGCAGACATTTTGGAAGGCGGCAAACCCCCATGGGGGCGGCAAGCGGGCAGGCTCCCAGATGGGCATCGAAAGCCCAAGGTCAGCAGAAACCCAGCCCCAGTCCCCCTAGTGATGGCAACCTCCACGCTTTGCAAGACATACGTGCTAGCTGTCTTCCTGCAGAACAACACCGCGAAGCCAGCCCAGTGCACACTGCAAGGAAATGCCGGCCTGCCTTCTTTTTAAGTTTATATTAAGCATATCAGATACTGGGTTTGCTATTTTTATAGGGAAGCTTTTGGAGGGCGAGAGACCCACAGCTTTCTCAGACCTTAATGACAGCCAGAGAAATAAAGTGGTCGAAAGAAGCAGGCGCAGAGGGTTTGATGAGCCTGACTGAAACTGACGTAGACGGCGCGCTCTTGTTCCATGGCATTTATGATCCCACCAGGTCCCCGGGGATCTCCTTGGATCTTTTAGCAAAGGCAGGGTAAGCAAAATGGTTTGGTTTGCATCCTCATTTAGATCATATCTGTATGCATCATAGAGTTTCAGGCTACAAACAGCAGATGTTATTCTTTCTCCTTTTTTTTTTTTTTTTCTTTAAAAAGGAATTCCCAAGTGTAAAACATAGCAAAATACTGCAGAAAACGAACCACCCTTAAGACTTACATACTTTTGCAACGTCTTCTATGAGGAAGCTTTTATAACTATCATTTTTTGACTTGTATCATGCAAATTTATCAGTTGTAGATGACGATCCTTTAAAAATACTTCTAAGAAATGTGCTATCTTAATCATTGTCTTGTAAGTACTTACTCAAAATTACAAGAACATACCCTTTTGCTTGAACAAGAGTATTTCTTCTACACATGCTTGCACTATTTACAAACAGTATTTTGCCTTTAGGAATAAAAGACTGCAAATGATAAAAAATAAGCTTATAAATATAGACTATTTACAAAACACAGAGAGAGAAAGGAACAAAAACCTCCCAGAAATTATCAGCCTCATGCTCTAAATAACAAACATAGATTGAAATAGGACTTGCAATCAGAACCAAGGAAGACTATGACTCTTAAAACTCAGCCTATCTGTCCTTCAAAACACATCATTTTTTTTTCCAATTTGTTGCACATGCAGCAAGTAACCCAGAGTGCAAGGCTTTGTGGTACCTGCAGTGAGTACCGTGAACCAAAACAAACATCTCTGCTCCACATTTTTTCCTAGGAAGATGAACGAGTGTGTTCTCCGGCACAGCCCAGCTGGCAAGCCTCTCTGCAAAGCCACAGTCTGCTAACCATTATTTCTGCTTTCCATAAAGCTCAGTCTTTGATAAGGCACAATTATTTAAAATTCCCGGTGCTGTTCTGCCTCCCCTAACAGTGATACGGTATTATTGCAAGTGCACTCTCCTCGACAGCACTGTAATGCTATAAAGTTCTGCTAAATTTATCAGAGGCCTTTTCAGTGGTTAGCTATAACAGTACAATGGTTATCCTGCTAAACGATGATTAAGCTTTGGGGTAACATTTAATTGAAAATGTACTGTGAAAATCAACAAGTCAGCCTTTTCAAATCAAGGCTGCTTGGTTCACAATCCAGTTGAATGTGATTTTGTCTATCAGTAATCCATGACAAATATATATGAGCTTAATCCTGTTGCCTCTGGTAATCATGTAAAAATGCTTACCCTCTTCGGTAAATCTGAGGTTAAAATAATTTCACACTATTAGTTAAGGGTTAATCTTTCCCCTCCCCCCTCCCTCAATATTCTACCTTTTCGCTTATAAATAACTCTATCTGGTCAATAACTATACAGTAAACTATATTCTACTAGTAACATAAACAAATCTTTTTTCCTTAAAAAAAATACATATATATCAAAAATAACAAGGGGAGGCATTTTCACAAGATCCAAAGTTTCATGTGCACCGTGCTGCTGGACTCCTGCTCCCTGGCTGCAGTTCCCTGCCAGAGAGTGGCCCTGGAGCATGCGGGGTCTGGCTGCGATGCCCTAGGGCAGACTGGGGACCAGGGTGAGGGGCAGACTCTGGACTGGAGCCAACAAGAGAGTAGGGGGACAAGCTTCACCATCAGTTCTTTCCTCACATCCATGACCTAAGGACATTTGCTTTTGTCCTCTTCCCACCTCACTGAGTTGTCTTGGGCCATGGCATGTCATGTGGCCCAGCAGGAAGAGTTAGGAAAGGTGAAGAACCTGATGTGTGCGTGCCTCGCCAGGATCATTCTGGAGCAGCTGTGTTAGTGCACATCAGATGAGCTCTCAGAAGCATCCCTCTGTTTGGCTTCCTCCCAAAGGGATGCAGCGTGTGCACTCTGGGACAGCAACCAACACACAGCAATAAGCAGGGACATCAGGGAATTCTCTTCAGGAATGAACTCCTTACCTGAGCTAAAACCTGAATCTAGATGGACCCCTGCTACAGTAACACTGGTAAGACAGTCCTTGTGGCCACTACATTTCAGGCAGGATTAGTTTCTTTTCTGCACTGCCCCTGCTTTGATGATTAATTCTATTTTTAGTCACCACTTTGTGCAAATCCAAGCAGAAAAAGGATGCCTGTGTGCAACTGAGAGCAGAATTTGGTTCCATTTGAGACCAAGGACACAGAAAGAGGATTATATCTGCCAGACAAAGAAATACAGCATATGATACTGAATACCCTAGGGAGGGTGGCTTTTGAGATAAAGTTTACAGTAATCTCATCTTAATTAAAACCAAATGAAATTTACAGTATCTCATTTCCCTGCCACTTTATTATTTGGGGGTCCCTGTCAATGAACCTGTAGAAATCTAGGAAAAGATGGTCCCTGCCCCAAGGAGTTTCCAGTCTAACGCAGGCTGAACTACTCAGTAAACACTGAACGACTCAAGAAAGAAAAATAAAGCTCAAAGCAGGGAATAAATACCTTTGTGAAAGGTCATCCTCAACAGAAGTGAGAGAAAGCAGGAAAATGAGAACCTGCCTTTACTGCTGTGGCATGGGCATGGGGAGAGAGAAAAAGAAAAGGGCAGAGGCGGATTGTAGGGCTTGAGAGGGGACATTAGGAAATGAGAGAGGACAGATTTAAAAAAAGAAAATCAGAGGTGTAAAAGACTGCTCTCAGCTCTAAGAGCAAGCAGTTTTTGTCCGATACAGAGAAAGAAGAAATCAAGTGCAGGAAAAAAGTGGGAGAAGTGACACATCTCAAGTGAAGGCTAGGGATAAATTTGAGAGGATTTATTTTAGATACATTTGTAAAACAGTGCGGATATGGCTTTCCTCTTTTTTAATGAAATGCGAGTATAAAAAACCTTCCCAACATGATACCAAATACATTGAAACGAATGCTTGTCCTTTAGAAGAGTCAGGATACAGGTGAGGAAATCAATTCAGCTAAATAATTCCCAAGAAGTGCTAGGGACAGCTCCCTTTCAGTCCAGATATGAAACGCAGTTAGACTCATATCTAGACATTAATTTAGCAAGCGATTTAATGGCTCTTGTTCATGAATGCTATCAGCTGCTGGATGCAGCTCTGGTTTGCTATTCATATTTTTCAAAAGCTCTAACACAGCTATTTTTTTCTTTTCTTTCACCTACTACGTTTCTCAGGGTGCAATTATAACTTCTGTGCTAAGCAGCAAAGATCTTTCCACCCTTACTTAGCAAGCACCACCCAAACTTCCCTCGCAGCTCCCGCTCCTCTCAAGGCTAGGGACAAGCAGCTGTGCTGATGTTGTGACTGCCTTCATGGTGAGGGAGTAGATGGAAAAGGAAGATAACAAATCTCCTTTGTCCTCTCAAAGAGGACTGGCAGAAAAGGCTGGGCACTATGTCACTGGTTCTAGAATGGGATCTCTTGCCACAGGAGGAAAATTCCTTAAGAAAACCCTATGCCCCGTGCTTCTTCCCAAGCCCACCCCCAGTATGTTTCAGAAGTGATCTGTCCTCTTAATTATTTAATATGTGATGATGCTGAACTCATAATTCTATCCCTTCTTGAAACTGTCAGACTATGTCAACAAGTAAAGGGTCCACTGCAGAGCCTCTCCTAGCAGCACAAAGCTGATTTAAGTCTTATTTGCTGCCCAAGAAAATGCAATTTGATTTCATTTTGAAAAAACTAAACTATAGTATAAAACCATGCCTGCATGCTGGCATTTTCTGTTTTAAGCTTCTTTCTTGTCAAACACAACAAAATTTAACATTATTTTCAGGAAGTTTCATGAGAAGTGAGTGACCAACACAGCCCATCATATGTTATTGGGGAAAATGACAGTGTGTATGGCTTCAGAAAAATAACAGAAAAGCAGGAATGCTATTACTATACAGACAGAGGACTAAGCTGAAAGTGGAAGAGCAAAAATAGATTATAAAGCAGGGGGTGGGGACCACAGATTAAGTCTGGACAATACTGACAGTTTGGATTTTTTTCAGCACAATCTGTTTTGGGAGCCTGGGTGGGAAAGGAAGAAGAAAGATTGTCTGGGAGTGTGGGAGATGGATTTTAAAACCCTCTCTCATTTTTTTATTATTGGCTCTCTTCATTCTCTTACTCCTGGCATCATTTTTTTTTTTTTCCTTGCTGCACATAAAGGATAGCTTTAAACTAACAAACAAGCGCGAGTCTGGAAAACATGCCTGCTCTTTTCTGGGAAGCGCATGGGAGAGATCAGCTGCTGCTCGCTGGAGCAGAGCTGCCGCCCCCTCTCTCCATTGCTACCAGACAGCTCAGTGATGAGAGAAGAGATCCCTTACTGCCTAAGCTAATATGAGGCACTGAAACTGCATATGCCATTAAAGTTCAAGTAACTGATTAAGCCTTGATGTGTTGCCAAATTACTATAACAATGACACTTCTTTTTTCCAGCTATATTGGTCTGTCTTTTTCAATATTTATTTATTTTTTTAACCCCACACTTTAATAAGTGGTCAACCTCAGGAAGAACTGCATTATTTTTATTCAAAGGAGAGCTGGGTACTGCTTCTGGAACACTGCTTTATATATAACGTGCTGGACTTTACCCCCTAACAGAGACCACAAGTTGGTCTTTATTTTCCCCCCTCCCCGGTGCTCTCCTTCTTAGAAGACTCTGAAAGCAAACATCTAAAAATGCATGCTGTTAGTGGGCCTGCGTAGCACTCTGCTGCTCTGTCAGGATGAATATTGGGATAGATCATGTCAGTCTGTTCATAATTACAATCATCTTCCACTTCCTCATACCAAAGCACGTGAGCAGACATGAATCTCTCCACAAAACAGAGGAAAAAGAAAACAACAGCAAAGTGTTTCTTGGCAAAGTATATTCCCACTTTGCCGCTCCAGTCGCTGAATTAGGCTTGTCCCCGCAGAATGACACACGCGTCCCTGCATAAGCCCCGGCAAGTTTGCGGGGGAGCACGCAGCAAGAGCCCCGGCGGGATGCAGCTGACAGCCAGCAGGGTCCGTGCCGGGCACAGCAAGCTGGAGATCCTCGCTGCCACCCGGCCGGCACCGTAACTCATGCCCTGCTCTTTGGAGGCCCCTACGTGTTTCAAATTCCAGGACCTGCGCAGAAGCAGCACTCCGCGCTTCCCTCAAAACAAAGTTGATTTCCCATAATAGGACAGCCCATGCACTCTACATATAAGGCTCTGCTTCCAGGGTGGCATGTGTAAGGGATTTAAATTATGTGTTAGGGCTTTCCAGCGAGCATTTAACACGGCGGAGTGGGGCGATGACATTTCCTGACCCCTTTGCCCAGCTGCCTGGAGCCCCCTATGGGCCAGATTTCCCCCTCCCCAGCAAATGACCCCTAGCCCATCCCCAGACAGAAGCCTCCCTATTTAGGAGAGGGGCGGCAGCTCTGTCCTTTTGGGATTGCAATTACTCTCCCAGTCAGGAGGAAAAAAAAAATGTTCTTTCCAAACTAACTGTGTAAATACAAACACAGGTTGTGGTAAGTCTGTACCTACTTACAGAAAAAAAAAACAAACCAAAACAAACCAATGACTTATATGTGACCTTTCCACCTTTCCACTTCCAACTAAACCACGCAAGTACTGCAGCTAGGCACAGCCCAGGAACAAGCTGCAGAAAACACAGTGCACGCAAGCACAGGAACATTCCTTAACTCCCAATTCCCAAAACCTCTGTGTCTCAAACAGGTGGGACCTGGGCTCACCCCCTCCCCTGCATCAGTCCCAAGCCTCTGGTTTCTCATTGTCCCGGACCCATAGTTTCTATGAGAAATTAAAAACAGGCATCCACATAATACTTTGGAACAGGACTGTGGCTCCTCCACACAAATCCAGACTTTTATATGGCTACTTTCTAGAGTATATATTTTGTACAGTACATATGGCCTGTAGAG
Source organism: Cygnus olor (assembly GCF_009769625.2). NCBI lineage: Eukaryota > Metazoa > Chordata > Aves > Anseriformes > Anatidae > Cygnus > Cygnus olor. Next base: position 121,048,229 of record NC_049169.1, on the reverse strand, counting down.
ATAGGTCACAAAGAATCATGTTATTAATTCAAGGCTTCATTTGAAAAATAATTTAAAATAATGTGCTTACTTTCTTCATTATTTTTTTTTTAAATCTATCCCCCCCAAAATTGAAAAATATGTTATTCTACTTTAAAGGCTAAGCACCCAGTCACGGTGATTACATGTTTGTAAGTAAATTCATGGATTATACAGAAAAATAAACACAAAAATAAAGTGCGTAATATACCTTTACAGCCACTGGCATTTTCTACATCAATAGTCAAATTAATACCCTGGAGAACCTGGAGGTACAGTACATGCCAACATACTCCTATGGATTAATTTGCAGTCCACAGCAACTGCAAGTCATGAACTGATGTAGAAAATAATCTGTAGCAGAGCAGAGCACTCTGTGACAGCAGCAGCATTTTGATTATTTGAGGGAGAAGAAAATCAAGGAAACTTGGGAGAGGAACTGCTTATTGTGCAAAAGTTCTTTTAAAATGTTTACGGTCACCTTCGATAACTCATACTGCTAATAACTGAGGCCCAGCAATGTATGTAAGGACCAAGAGGAAAAGCCATCCTGAAGGTAGGTCCCTAATGCTGGAACTGTGACCCTCCTGACTCCTATTCATTTCAATCTTTTAAGGTGACAAAATTCCTCTACAAAACTTTGAATAGAAAAAATTCAGGTGCCTAAATCTCTGTTTCTGAGTATGACCCTTGAGGGTCTTAGGCTTGACAGAGCTCTCTCTGCAGTCTGTCTTACACCTAACTTCAGCCGTAGCCCACAAAATTGATGTGGAACAGTCATCTTCTCTGGTAACGCAGTCGAGACCACTAGAGAAGACCCTGATCTGGCTCTGCAAGAATTGCAGAGCTACTTGATACTTTCTCCTAAATAACGGCCCAAAGAAGTGGTTGGTGGTAGTATTCAGAATGACTTACAAACTAAAAGATCCCCGCCATGCAGGAAATCCAGGTTTCCTTCTTCTCTTCTTGCTGGGGGCATTCAGAGCTGCAGGGCCTGCACAGGGGTGCTAAACGTTCATCCCAGAAAGGTTTTCCCTTCCTGATGCTGAAGCTCCGTCACTCAATGGGAAAAGAGTCAAGGTTCATCGCGCCATAGAGAGAAATAACTAAAGTCAGTGGTCAAACCTACTGTTTGTTTTTTTTAATTGTGGTTTTGTGTAGTTTTTTTTTGTTTGTTTGTATGATTGTTTTTTTGAGGGGCTAAAGATAATTGAGAAGCTTTTAAAAATTAAAGTCTACTTTCAGCATTGGTTTATATACAGAAACTTCAACTCTACTGAGAAGTTTTATGCATCTTCTGTCTGTGCCCACTGGCCAGCATGTTGTATATTTATATTCCATCTATAACGTGGAACTGAATTTATGATTTTGACACACCAACCTCGCTTGCTTATAGTGTTTTTTTGTATTTTTTTTGTTTTGTTTGTTTTTTGTTTGTTGGTTGGTTTTTTGTTTGTTTGTTTGTCTGAACCAGCACTAAAAACTCAGGATCTCTTCAAAAACAGAAAGCAAGCCATAGCCTTGCTGTATATCTGTGTCAGGTAATTTCTGGGTACCCAACCAGTGCTGGCAGCCTCCCTGGAGGCTGCCCGTCTCACCATTACCTCTAGATGCTGTAAGGAGCAGGCTCCAGCTGACAGCACCTCTGCTGAGTGCTCAGAGATTGCAAGGCCCTTGCTACAAGAGGGGAGAGGAGCAAGCTTCAGTCACAGGGATGGTGGGCAATCTTGGAAATTTAGAACAATAAAAGATGTTTTGTTTTGTTTTCAAATGATAGTTGCAACTCTAGTTTACTGTTGCCTTCCTCTTTCACAAACAGTAATGGGTTAAATGAAAGAAAATCGTCTGTTTTGCTGAAATGGCTAGGGTGATTTTCAGCTATCCATTAACAAACACTTCATACAGAGGCTGTTTATTTTGCTGCTTGAGAAGTCCTTTCAAAACCGAAGTGCTGATAAAGTTGAAAATATCTCTTTTCTAATGGTAAGAGCATGACAGTAATGCAAAACTGGAGACGATTCAGAAGAACCCAGTAACAATTTGAAAACAAGGCCCAACAATAAACTGTCTGTCCAGGGACCATTTAGGAGATCTGATTCAGCATACCTCAGCGTGACCCTAGAAAAGAAGTGGATTTGAACATTCAAGTCTGGCAGCCAAGTTTACTGTCTCAGCAGGATAAACCAGAGAGAGATTAGGACTTGAAGATAAGGGTTAAACCTCAGACCGGGCATGTGAATCCCATTCTCAGGTTGTCCCCTTCCCCTAGAACATATTAAAGGGCTACATTGAAACTCAAGACTGTCAAGAAAAAGAAAAGACACAAATGGAAAATTATGGTCTTGACTTGAGAAATATGACAGTAGCCAGAATAATTTATATGGGAGGACAGGTCCCCAATTAGACATAAATAAATCAAATGAGAACTTCATGTACTCCACAGAGTAACTAATCTTCCATCTCACTGTAATTTGCTATGATACAAATAAATAAAAAAGCACACCATATTGCCATTTATACCATCTAACAGCATCTCTTTTCCTGTTAACAGATAAAACAAGAAAATAACAAATAGGTAATATGCCGTGTGAAACTGATTTACAAACCTCTTATGACTTCTCAAACATCCCAATGGCCAATGTTGTTTGCCAACTCAACATCAGGCAGAGTGCTTAGAGCATAAACCTAAGACATAATATTTTGATTATAATTTCAGAAAACATTTCAACCTTTATTCCACCCTGTTTTTAACTTTGTGCCAAATCTGACCTAAAATAAATAAATAAATAAAATAAAACAATCCAAGCCTGTCACTCAGTTCAACCACTAGGCTCATAACATGATCTCTCTGTGCTCTTGCCAGTATTTGCAAATCTATCACATCTATCTGTGTGGGAAGAAGTGCTTAGCTGTAGGGACTGGGACTGATGTGAAGAGAAAAGTGGGATGGGAATCTTTTAAGCACTAATGCACAGCATGTGGTTTTGATCTGGTGGTATATTGGCTCTGAGTCTTTTTATTATTCACTTCCTGTAATGAAAAAAATCACTTGCATGTCAGCAACAGAGGGGAAAAAAATCAACAGCTTTATCACAACAGAAGTAAACACAAAGCTTCTGATTTTCCTGTGAAATCAGCAAGAAAAAAAGAAAAAGAAAGTCTTTCCAACATGAGTATCTGAGGCAAAATTCTTACTTTCATTTTTCATCCTATTTTTACTTCAAAATGTAGAAATTATTAGTACAGGTTGCAAGGATTTTTTTTTCTTTTTCCTCCATATGTTTATTTGATCTGCAGACCAGAAAGAGAAAGGCAAAAACAAATAAATATACAAAAAAGCACTTGCTTTTAATTCTAAAGGAAGCAGTAAGTTTTGTCTTCCAGTGTAGCAGATATTAACCACTTTATAGCCTGAAAATTTGCAGTCAATATAATGCAATAAAAGGCAAAGCCTTTTCACTTGCAAGTGGCTGTCATAAACCATCTAGTTTCCACTCAACACATTTCTATATCATGAAATACTTCTGTTTGAAACCACTCTGTAACATATGGACCAGCATTTTATTTCATAACAGTTTTTATGCTCTCCCCATGCAATCTATCTCCTTCATGCTGTAGCTGATTTGGAATAGGGTCATCCTCTTTTTGGAGACCATCTAGCTGGAAACCCTTCTTACTAGTTTAACAAAAGTAACATCCAGAAAAACAGTAATAATCACTACCTGTTTTTGAAAGCTTCAACTAAAGATGAAGCAGCATTGTTTTGTTGTTGTTGGTGGTGGTCTGTTTTTACAGAAACTCTCTTCAGGGCAGGGTCCCAAGCAGATTTAGCAGGGCAGGATTTGCTGCCTCCATTTCCTATACGCATAACAGCTTGTGTTGTGTAGATCTTCATTCTCAAATCCTGTCAATCATCCAACTTTCAGAAACTTTCACTGCAGCAGAAGTGAAATCAATCTAAACAGGAGCCTCTTGGACCAGAGTGCTCAGGAGATGCACTGAATCATCAAAAGGAAACCATATGAAAAGATAGCAAATTTAAAAAAACAACAACAACAAAAAACTAATATTAAGAGTATAAAGAAGAGAAGAAGATTTTAATTACTGATATATACATGGTAGGAGTTGAAGTAATGAAGAAGAATTAAAATTACTCAGTTATACCTACAACATATCTGTTCTTCATCCTCCAGAGAGGCTCAAATGACCAGAAGGGAGAACATCTTATTAACGAATATCCCTTTCTCTAGGCTTGTTAGGCATGTAACTCAGTTCAACCACTGTAAGCATCCCACCTAATCTACAGAGAGGATCCTCCAGAGATTGCCTGGATATCTAAAATAGACTCCTGCCCCAAACTGCCCTCTGGGGGAGAGGGCCTGGCTCTTGGCTTTCTCTTTTTTTGACCCACCCATGGTTGTGTCTTCCAAACATGAGAAACCAAGGTAAGACTATTCCTCTTCTCTCCATCTTCTCAAAACCCAAGAAGAAAATCTGGGCACAGGGACCAGAAGTGAGACAGCATGTCACACTTGGGCCCATATCTTGGCAGAAAAATTTCCATAGAGTTATGTTTGCAGAGGTGCTCCAAAATTCAGGTAAAACGTACCCAATCCTGAAAGCTGTTGCAACTCCCGCAAGGGAAGTCTGCATTCAGCACCAGTATCTACAGTGGAACTGATCCCAGACTCCACAAGCAGTGGTCGCTTAAATACAAATAACTTTCTTACTCACATTGCATGTACATAGTGAAATACTAACCAATTTTGTGCGCACACTTGCAGGGATGAATGTTACTGAGGGACCACGTGCACACAGGTGCTGGTAAAATATGTATGTCATTTCTATACATCTTTTAAAAGGAGCCAATTTCACATTACAAACCCTAATCAGTAAGGAGAAAGAATTGAAGCAGAAAAACATGAACAATAATCGGAAGATGTTTGAAAACACTGTCTAGGTGCCTACCTGCCATTAAGAAGCAAAGAAGTTCCTCTGGCTAAAAACAAACAACTGCAAACAAAACCAAATTTAGTTCAGAAAAGAAGCGGGTATTTAAAGAACAAAAGCAAATACAATACATAAGGAGGAGAGGAAAAATGCCAAGCTGATTGCAAAGAATATCAATAAGGAACTGAGAGTTAATTGTGAAACAGAGTCAGCAATCCATACATAGGAGACAGAGAATTCACCTAAGTCGGCAGGCAAGCTGTATCAGCTGTGCCAAGAACAACTCAAGGTCATTTTGCATAGCAAATGTGTTTGCTGCTAACATAAACACAGACTTCTGTAGGGAAACACAACTCGGCCTCCAGCTGCTTAAGCAGTACTCCTGTCACCCATCCTGTACTCCCCTAGTTTTACTCTGCTCCAGTCAGTGGTTCAGCCATGGACAATTTTGATATGACACTATGAAAGCCAGAGACAAATAGGAGAGCACTTAGCATTACAGATATCAAACAATCAAGGTTTCTTTGCAAAGAAAAGACTGAAGGAATGACGTGTTTAGTCTGGAAAGGCAAGGCAACGGGATATATAGCTGCTTCCTTTCAGTGTGCAAAATGGCAACAATCCAGTGTAATTTTTTTCACATGTGCTGTGGAGAGGGACATTATTTGGGTAAAGCCAACTTACCTTTGGTATTAAGATAAATGGTGAGAGTACCAGATCGCTTACATACATGAAAACATATGCACAGGGATGTTGTCCCCTTTAGTGGGATTCTATATGAAAAAGTTCAACAAATTCTTTCAAATGTAACAAAGTACATTTGGCCTATCTCAACCCTTGCAGTAGAAGAAATCTAACCCCTCTCACCTCAGTATTTCTGTAGCACTCCAAAACGAGAATTACAGACTAGTTAACACAGCCTGTCACATACATTTCAAATTTGTATTCATCTCAAACAAAATTGATTGTACAGATAAAGAAGTCCAATGGATACAAGAGTAAAAAGACAATCTGGAGACCTAAATTCCATTAGCAGCTCTGCCAGTCACTCATCATTCAACCACATTTTTTTCTTTCCTGTGTAGAAAATGAAGAAAACATAAGCTAAACAAGTGCTAAACACTAGCATGATTAATTATTGTTTAAGATATGTGACAAATGGTTTAAAATATAGGACTATTAAGAGCGTGTGTTTTAATTACATGGATTTCACCTTAAGTGCCCCTGGATGACAACTGCTCAAAGCCTTAGTTGCAGTGGCAAAAGACTGTCACATTAAATCTGTGAAGGCTGTGTTATTATGACAGCAAATTATGATGACAAAATTCTGTTAGTTCAAGTCTAATGAGACATTACTGGACACACTAGGATGAATGTTAAATTATTTTTGCACAGGTCTATATGCAGGTTAGTACATCAAGATGATGGCAAATTGAGGTTAATGCAAGTCTGCAGAGTTGACATTACAAATGTCAAGATGATTGCAAAATGATGATGCTGCAAGTGAACTATGATTAAAAAATAGGACACTAAACACAAAAATGTGTTAAGAGAATGTAAAAATAAACCCACATAAAATAAAACCAAAGAAAATTTTAGTTAAAACAAAAGATGTACTGGATACCACCAGTGCTGCAATCTGATGCCTTGCCAAACTGGCCAATGCAATCAGGAAGGCACAAAGTCAGGATGTCAGCCTTACAAATAACTGTCTACAAATTGTTACTAACAGTATCACTAGGAAAACCTTCCCACTAATAAGAAGCAATTGAGTCTATAATAAAAAACATAATATATGTAATAAAAATAGTTTTTAACATGTTGATTCTTCCATTATGTTTAGCATTGCTATAGTCTCACCTGAATATTGTGTGCATTTCTGGGCTCTACAACATAAAAAGGATGTTAAGATACTTGAAAGTGTCCAGAAGAGGGCTATAATGCTGGTAACAGGGTTAGAGGCAGGGAAGAAGCTGAGGACAGTTGGGTTGTTCAGTCTGGAGAAGAGGAGGCCAAAAGACAACCACACTGCTCTCTGAAATCTCCTGAGGAAGGGAAATGGAGGGGGAGGTGCTGGTCTCTGCTCCCCAGTGACCGATGAAAGGATGTGTGGGAATTCCAAAAAGCAGCTCCAAGGCAGGTTCAGACTGGACATTAGGAAAAATTTCTTTACCACAAGGGTGGTCAAACACTAGAACAGGCTTCCTAGAGAGGTAGTTGGTGCCCAGTGCCCGTCAATGTTCAAGAAGCATTTGGATAATGCCCTCTATAATGTATGTGCTTTAACTTTTGGACAGCCCTGAAGTGGTCAGGTAGTTGGGCTTAATGGTCTTGGTAGGTCTCTTCCAACCGCACTATTCTAAATATTGTTTTATTCTAGAACTGTTCTATTCTAAAGACTTTTTATTTATTTTTTTTATTTTTTGGAAAAAAGTCTCAAGATTACTGTCCTAAGACAGCATCTAGTTCATCAGGGAATTCCTTTCTAAAATTATTCCTATTGGTGTATTTCTTGTACACTGCTGGAGTTAAAAACATACCTCTAAAACACATATCTCCATCCATTAGTCCCAAAAGAAATTAATCTGGTCTTGGGTAAATTCATATATATAGGATCCATGATATTATAATATTAATGAGATCATATATTTACTATGTAGGCTGTTCCTAATATTTTTATGTGATTAGAAAAGTAACACTAGATAGTGTATTTTGTTAATGCAATGTTTAACTAGGAATTCTAGCATACCAAAAAAAAATAATTCAAAAACTGAAAAAAAAAATCTTTTTCTCTGCATTTAAAGGCCTTTCTCCATCTCAGCTTTCTATCTACTGCTAAGAGTTGCACCTGATTTCCAGTGTGGCAACAGCAGATAATCACGTCCTTTCAAAAGACTGGCATATCTATCTATTATTTGTTCCATTATAAGCGAGGTACTCTATCTTCTTATCACCAAGAATATGTGATCCTCAATTCCTGATCAATTATAGTGATGAACTAAAGTGTTTTGGCTAAATAACAGTTGTTTTTTTTTCAAGGAGTTTAGGTTGTGCCTGACCTTTAGGTACAAAGCCTGAAAAATTTTCTCCCATTTAGTACAGAGAAAGATGAAAAAATTACTTTATTTGCAAATGCATTATTTTTTTTACTAGAAAAGTTACCCATCTTATTCAGTGAAACAACAGAATAGCAAACTCACATTAAAAAACAATTTAAGAGGTAGCTCATTTCAGAGATAAGTAGAGAATAGCTTGTGCATTTTTCTGTTTTCAAAATAGTTTCACGGCTAATAGTCAGAGTACAGGAAAGCAGATCGAAATGATGGGTTCAGAACTCCAAATTATCTTCCGAATAAAACTGCAACAGTCATTATCACTGCATAAATACATTAATATTTAAATACATAACACAAGTTTTTATGGAGACACAAATACATACCTTTTGAAGGTTGGCAGTTTTTAGAAGACTTGAAAATCAGTACAGCCAGCTACTTACTAGTTTGTCTAATTGCAGTGAACCTATGCCAACTTAAATTAATTGTTAATCTGAAATGTAACATAAGAAAGGAAACACAGACTGAATGTTATCAGTGAAAAAAAGTACAGTGCACCTTCACACTGCCAGCTGATTTTAATCAGACTAAGTATATTCCAGTGGAGATTTACATTCTGATACCAGTGAGATAAAATGTAAAATCCACTGAACTCAGAGATGGCTTTAAGAAGAAATAAAAAAAAAAAAAAAAAAAAAGACACTGGAAGAATTTATTAAACAGTATATATTTTTCAACCCTTAATGATAAGCAACAATCAAATGGCACCTAATTATTAAAGTGACATGTAGATCTATTTAAGGAGTTTTAAAACCTTAAAAGTCCATTGGGTAAGGAATGATTTCAAATCTTAATTGTTTTAAAACATCTAATTTCATCAGTGCACTTTAAATTGCAGAATTGCAGATTTTCTACTATTTTTTTTGAGCACGTTAGTTGCTGATGCAATATTGTATGCAATTGCTCACGTGACTAGACCTGAGAGTTGACAAAAGTCCAAAGGGACTGTGTGCTGAGGGGAAATAACTGGTTTCTCTAAAAAAACATTTCATGTAAGTTTCAAAAGACCAGAACTGGGTCGGCTTTATTATTAATATGGAAACAGAAATAATTGACAGGTTTTGTTATAGATCCTCTCATATATGGTCTGAGAGCTTTCATATGAGTAAAATGCAACTCAGACTATTTTTATGCAGTAAATCATGGATAATCCATGTTACATAAGTAAAACCAGTTGGTATATTAATATTTGAGAGATTAGGCTAAATTTAAAAAATTCTAAAATGAATCAATCCATGTAAAGATAGAGAACAACTTGTCCCATATGGAAGACAACAGCATCACAAGGATTAGAAAAACTAAGTATTGGTTTCAAGCTCTGCAAACATTTTTGGAGAGGTGCAGATTGTTGAATTTATTCATCTAATACTAGCTTTGGTGCTTCACTGTAATTTGCCTGTCCTATACTTGCTTCTCTTGAAAGGCACAGGTCTTCCATAGACCGTAGACCTTCCATAGACTACCAGCCCAAGCTGGTGGTTCTAGCCACTGTCAAACATTTCACATGGCCTGTGTTTAAGCACCAGATTTCTTCCCTACCACTTAGCAGAAGCAATGACTTTTTTTTTTTTCCTTTATAAAACTAGAAAAAAATATTTCAGATTAAGGAATTCTGTCACTTTGCAATCATTCTGGTGCCTTTTTTTCTTTCCAGTTTTATAAATACATCTATGTTGATCTTCTTGTAAGGTCATTCTTGACCAGAATATAGATGCAAAGTCAAATCAAGGCTACCAATACAACTGGAAAAAATATACGTGAAACAAAAATATACAAATAAACATGAAATAGTTTTATGATACATATTTCAAGTACAAAATACATCAAAACCCCCAATAAGTACTACAGCTTCTGTGATAAACTGTTTCACCATCAGATGGATGAAAAGTACCAAGTGCAACACCCATTTTTCAAATAACTCTTCTAGAACTAAAAAACCAGTATGTCCAATCACAATACTAGTTTATAATTCCAGAAATTATAGCACAGAATAGAATTAATAGACATAGATAGGAAGTAGCAGGGAAATTAGTTTTACAGAGGGAAACCATTCTTTACTTATCTGATAGGTTTCTTTTAAGGAGTCACTAGGCATACAGTGAAGAGAAACCTTTTTTGTACAGTTTAAAACATTACTGAAAATGTTTCTCATTAAAGACATTAAAGAAACAAAGATCCACTTTCTCTTATAAAAAATAAATAAATAAATAAAAAATTGAATCGTTAAAAGACAAAAGAGGGGAAAAAAAATGCCCAAAGATTTTAGCTTTCTCAAACGTACATCACCAGCCAAGTTTCACAGCAACCACTTCCAGAACTGGTTAACATATAAAGTACATTTAGATCATTACACGTATCTAAAAAAAACGGAGACAACTTTCAAGTTTCCTTGTGGTCCTAAGGTATTCAGGGAAATAAAAATGAAAGTTGGCTGCACAGAGATGCAGCAGAGTCTCAGAGTGTCAAATAGGTGATAAAAAAGACAGATGAAATCCAATATTGAGAATACGAGGAGAAAAAGAAATCTCAACTTTACGTACTGTACTCAGCATGGGCTCTGAACTAGTTATTGCCACTCAGGAAAGAGATCGTGAGTTATAAAAAGTCTATGAAAATATCAACTCCATCTTAGAAGCTGTCAAAAAGCAAATCAAATGCTGGCCATTACTATGACTAAAATAGAGAGCACCATACAAAATATCATTATGGCATTATTTAAAGTCTTCAGATGTGCATACTTTGAATACTGTGGGCTGTTCTACTTCCCCCATCACTAAAATGATATAGCAGAAAAAGTAAGGACAACAGAAATGATTGAAGGCTAGAGAGAAATGGCTTTCCTACAAAGAATGACTTAAGAGGAGTCTTCAAGGTAATGTGAGGGGAGTGTGAATGAGCATGGAAATTGGGTCCTCTAAACCTGACAAGGAATAAGAGATTGCCCAGGGGAGGTACACAGCAAAGCAGAGATACGATGCATCCAGGGACCAATTATCTCAACAATGCCAGCAAGAGGCTGAGCCCTAGATAGCCAGGTACAAGTCCAGGAAGAGGTCCTAGTGTCATCACTGACAGTTCTGCAAAAGCCATCAGCTCCATGTGTGGAGCAGACAAAAAGTGCCAACCCAGATGGTGGTCATCTCCATGTGTGCTGGGAGCAAATCAGAGGAGGTCATGTGGCTGCTACAGAAACCTGTAGTGTATTCATACGTGAAGGGCTGTGTGAAGAACTGGTCTCCAAGTCTCCAGAAGAATGCAGTGGAGTTAGAGAAGAGCAACAGAAAATAATTGTGGGGTTGGAGCCACTGTCTGAAGAGCGGAAACTCAAAGAGCTAGGACTCTTCAGTTTGGAGAGGAGATGGCTCAGAAGAAATATGACTGAAGCTTCAAAAGCATGAAGGGGGTGAGTAAGGAAGTTAATTACTAAATCTTTCAACACAACATATCCTAGATTGGTTTAAAACACATCAAGAAAGTGGTTCTTCAGCCACTGGGCTACCAACATCTGTATCCTGTCACCCAAGGAGGTTATGAAGGCAGATATTTATCAGCTAATTTAAAATAGGGTTAGATAAATTAACGAACAAGAGGTCTAGAAACAGATAGTAAAGGCACAGGGTCTTGTAACCTCTAACATTTTAACACAATAACTGTAGACACTGGGGAAAGATAAGGAAATGGATCTCAGAAGGTAGACAGACCCGTAAGTGTTACCTGACTAACATTTCATTTGCTATTTGCTAGAAAAATAATCTTGAGCTAAATGCACACTGGTCTGACCAAGCAGGGCATTTTGTATAAACTTAAAGTACATGGAAAAAAAAGAACTGCAGCTGAACATAACCGAGGTGTAATAAATGACGAGTCTTTAGAGAAGATGAACAGAGAACAATTTTTCAGTGTCTTTCATAGCACAAGAAGTGGATAGGAAAGAGAAGAAAAATGAAAGAAAATCAGCAGGTGACTGGTTCAAAACTAGCAAAAAGAAGTACCTCTTCACATAACATGCTACTAAATTATGGGACTCTGCTACTGCAAGCTGTGGATGCCAGAAGTTCGTGTCATCTGGTTGCTGACAAGCTATCCTGGGAGCTCAGCTTACACCTCAGCCTGCAGGAGCACAGTGCCAGCAGCCAGTCATCTCAGACACCCCACAGGAGCTTGACCATTCTTAGTGGAAAAAGGGCTTGGCCACGTCACCTAACAGTGTCCCACTTCAAGCACCAAGTGGCACACTGCAGACAGTGTCTTACTGCTCTTTTCACCATGATGGACTCAGTGATTTCTTTCTTACCTCTGTCCCAGTGTTTCTCAGGCAAAATGCTGCTGATGAGCTTTGATGGGAATAGTACAACACAGGTTAAATCGCTGGTATTATTTTCATCTTTTGTAGTTACAGCCACCTCTGAATTTAATAGTGCTGTGCGTTTTAGTACAGCAATATTTGCATGACAAAATATTAAAGAGCTTTCAACCTTTTTACCATATATCCTGCTTTCCAGGGTTTAAATATAGCTGGGAAAATGCTCACAGCTCAAGATCAGCATTCAAAGTCTCAGTGTGGAGGCAGTATTTCATTTCAATTGAGAGGGAAAACAGTATGTCATTTTTGTAACCATCAATGGAAGGGTTCTGTGGGTTTTCCACTTTCTAGATTTTTTCTCCTAGTATGAGAGATTTTGCTGTTTTAGGTTAAGCAACTGGACATATTAGTAAGTGACAACCCCTGATGACAGTGTGAGCAAGAAAAAAGAATTGTCTATTAAAAAAGGTTACAACATTAGCTCACCTTTTCCATAGTTTTTAAAGAATCAAACATATAATTCTGTAAAACAGAAGTCTGTAAAACATAGCAATGTAGTCATAAATACATGATGCAGCATTGACAAAGCTGTAATTGATTTTGAGTATTGAGTTCATACCTTTACATTCAGGAGACAGGACAGATACTAAAAATAGAGACATGTGAGACAGAAGTTCTTAATTTACATTTCCAAAATCTTGCAAGGAATCAAAAATGTTCTTCATTTCAGAGACTTCATGGATTAAAAAAGCATGCTAACCTTTGCTACCCTACTCTCAAGTTATATTAGTTGCTTTCAATGATATTACTTCAAAAATTTCCTACTTATGCAGTCACTGTATCAAAATGTTTTGTTTATTGACATAATGTTTGTTAAGTTCTTTTCCTTTCTTCCTACCTGCACATATACAAAGGAATAGGGTTGTCTGAACACCCATAACATGCATCACATACATATACATCTCTATGGAATTCAATATATGACATAGGAGAATAAGAGGTTAATTGCATTTCCAACATCCATCACCAGAGGAACTGAAATTATGTGGTGTTTTATTTTATTTAAAACTGTGTGCCTTCCCTTCTCTTAAGGGCTTCATTAGAAACAGAAGGAAATAACAATCCATTAGAAATAACCATCCCTATACGGTGATTAAAAAAAAACCACACAAGACAATGAACAGCAAAGCATACATACAGATTAGGGTGTATGTATACATATTCAAATAGATACATATATTCATATATAGGTATGTATAGATACATATATACATATTCAAATAGATACATATATACACACATATACAACTATAGTATTATTTCAGAGTAGATATTTTAGAACAGATAGACAAGGAATACAGGTGGAAATGGTAAATGGTGGAAATGGTAAATGTTCAGGACTCGTTGCCATTGAAAGTATGATGGAAGTAGGGTGATTGCTATACCTGGTGCTGGCATAGGCTACTAGGTACCTTAGTTTAAATGTATAAACAGGGGAAAGCTCAAGAACACCGAAAACTTCCACACAGCTACAGCTCAGAAAAATATTCCAGTGCTTATTCACTATGGGATAAACATATTCTCCTTCCTGGTTGACAAACTGCATAAAACAGCTTTGAGCTTCTTAATGTACAGACATCAGACCAGTCACAATTCAGTGATGGATGATACAACTCATGAACCATTATACGTACTCTTTGTGGTGGCAGTTCTTAATTTATTTTCTAGGGAAACTGCTAATCTATCAATCTTTGAATTGTCTGTGCCTAATCCTTGCTCAGGAAATCTCTCTTAACATAATCAACTTTATCAATAATTGCACAATGGGTAATCTTTTGCTACAGAAGAGAACTTTGAGAAGGCGTGACAGGATTACTACAGGAATATTTTGCTTGTCCCCTACATCATACTTAAACTATTAGGCCTCAGAGCCTAATATAGTTGAGCAAATTTCACTAATGTGCCCCTCCAGGGCATTACTTCCAGATTACTAACCATGATTTGATCACAGGACATGTTATAAGCAATACACAATTGCCTGAAAGATATTAATTGCTATGTATGCTCTTCTGCTAAACTGTTGCCATCGGCTATCTCAAAATTAAATCCCTTCAATACTGTTTTCCTATGCACATAAGTCATCAGAATATTCACATAGCACTCTGAGACTATGGCTGTGTATTTATCTTCAAGACAATCAAATGTTCCAGTTATCATGGTTGTTTGTCCACACAGGAGATTTTGTGCAGAGTAAGGCTGAATTTGAATTTACTGCTCACTAATTACTTTGGGCTGACTCCTCATGGACACCCTAGTGTGAGCAAGCTCTTCTGCCTTAACTTAGAAACTGGTGTGATCTTATGCAGGGGCACTTTTGGGGCTCAATAGAAAGTGTCAGATGAGGGTTAAGCTATTTGTGCACTGTAAAAGACACAGTAGATTTTTGTTTGCCTTTCTCCACTTGCAGATATGCCCTTATAGATTATCTCTCTTCCTATGTTCTCCAGCTGCTTTCTCCTTCAGTCTCATGTATGGTATTTAAAAATAAATAGCCTGCCATTGTAAGGTACAGATTTATAAGCTCCACCAAAAATATCCTAAGTTTCAAGTTCAAGAGAGGCTGAGGTTGTCAAGCATTAAGCCTGGTTTCGCTTGCCTGATCCATTCTGCAAAAAGTCTATCCTAAGAATTTCTTTTTCACAACAAACTTCTGACAAAAGAGCTGTAAGCTTTAATTTTCTTCCTGGTGTCTTAAAAGCATCTGTTAAAAATGTTTTCCTCAATAACTAAAGCATTACCAAAAATAAATTGTCTTATGTACAAACAGCAGTCAGTTTGTGCAAATGCAGTAGGATGCATCCTCGAGAGAGACATCATGAGACATTCCAGAACTCTTCAAGAAATATTTTTTTTGCCATTTTTTTTTAATTTTAGCAGAAGTGCCTCTAATTGAGCAAAGTATTTTTAATATTAACAGCTTAAAAATTTCTCCAAGCTCCAGAGAGAATAAAAATTCAGAGCTTTCATTATATAATACAGAAATAACATGAGTCAAACATATAAATAAATAATAAATAGGAGTTTCAGAGGACAGTTCAAACACATATAACATGCCAAAGCCCATCAAGTCTTCTATCAAATGTAGACCATCTCTTTGATAGGATGCGGAGGTAGGGGAAAAAGGGAGAACACCCCCAGCCTCTGCCACTTCCTCCTGTAGAGACATTCATACACACACCTGGTTGATTAACGCACAGACAGACTGAGGGCAGTCCACATTAATGGAACTTTAAAAGCAGGCAAAAAGACAACAGGAAGAAAAAAAAAAATTAAAAACATGCCCAGAGATTGAGAGAGTAATAATAAAAGTTGCTATGCTCAGTTATGCTGTCAGAAACACTTTCCACAGAACAGGGAGATTCAATCATGCCATTATTTACTGCAGGGAAGGTGATGGTGCCCATGCCAGCTGCCCACCAGGCTCACTGCAGCAGCTGCTCCCACTCTGTTCTCTTACAATTTGTCTCTCCCAAGAAGGCTCTGGAGGCTTTGTCAAGCCTGGAGGGGACCGAATGCTGCCCAGGAGAGGCAGGAAGCTTCATGTCAGGAGGAGCCTCCCCTGGGGGCTGCCCAGTGAGGCTGGGGGGTTCCCCGGACACAAGCCCCCTGTGACCACTGGGCCATCAGCTGGTGCCCACTTGGTTTAGCTTTTGCTGTACAGCCCTGTAAAACCGGTGTAATGCCTGTTGTCATATGCACTTCTGTGACAGGTGGCAAGTAAAAACAATGAGCTACTTGCTGTAAAATGAACCGTCTCAGCCTGAGAGCTACATGCAGCACAGTGGGGTAAGAGACCAGGGTGGCAGCGTAATTATACAAAAATGAGGACAGACCTCATCTTCTAAGTGAATATAAACTGGGAAATAAAGAAGTGAGATTTTTTACAGAACCACCAAGAGCCATGCATTGTAGAAATCCTCTCTCTTCTTCCAATCATATAATTGGAAGGTTATTTGCGTTTGTTATGAAGTACCTGTGGCTAATTACAGTAATCAGGCAGAGACTTATTCTGAGCAAAGGAAGCACACTGGAGCCTGCAGTCAGATGCTGAAGCTCCCCCACGTGCTGCTGCTCAGGCGTCCCAGATGGGTCAGAGCTGCACTTCGCCATGTAATGAAGCAACCCAGAACTACTTACCCAAAGCCTTGAACTTAATTAGTGTCAGAGCGAGGCAACCAACTTGCAGTGAATAAGTTGACAATTTTTCTCCTTTTTATTCATGAACCTTCCATGATTAGCCCAAATTATTCTTATAATTATTCACATTTAATTCACTGTATTATTAAAATAATATTTAGTCTACAGCTCATTCACTATGAGCACAAATGTTATAAATGGGTTTATAAATTTTGAATATATGAGTAGATCACGTGGTTCAAGGTGTAAGGCTCAGAATCAGAGTGCCCAGGCAATTATCTGCAGCACTGGGTTTTATGACAATTTCCCTACCTTATACTCTAAATGCTGAATAAATGTTGAATAAATTGATTGTCACTGGCCAACTTAGTTGCTAGGCATTTTTTGAAAAGAAATATAATTGAGGCAGAAGTAACACATGCAAGAGTTTGTAAGGGCAAATGAAACACAGGTAATCTCCACCATATTTGAAAAGTCATGGCAGTCAGGCGAAGTCCCCGGTGACTGGAAAAAGGGAAACATCACTCCCATTTTGAAAAAGGGTTGAAAGGAAGACCTTGACAACTACAGACTGGTGAGCCTCACCTCTGTGCCTGGGGAGACCATGGAATGAATCCTCCTAGAAGCAATGTTAAGGCATGTGTAGGACAAGGAGGTGATCCGAGACAGCCAGCATGGCTTCACCAAAGGCAAATTGTGCCTGACCAGTCTGGTGGCTTTGTATGATGGAGTGACTGCATCAGTCAGCAAGGGAAGGCCAACCAATATCGCCTACCTGAATTTCAGTAAGGTCTTTGACATGGTCCCACATGACATCCCACATCTCCAAATTGGAGAGAGAGGGATTTGAAGGGTGGACCATTCAGTGGATACAGAATCGACTGACTGCAACTCTGGCTGTGGCCATCCAGTGGCTCTATGTCCAGGTGGAGGCCAGTGACAAGTTGTGTCCCTCAGGGGTCCATCTTGGGACTGGTGCTGTCTAATATTTTTATCAAGGACAGAGGGATTGAGTGCACCCTCAGCAAATTTGCAGATGACACCCAGATGAGTGGTGTAGTCGATACAACAGAAGGAAGGGATGCCATCAAAAGAGACCTGGACAGGCTGGAGAAGTGGGCCCATGTGAACCTAATGAAGTTCAACAAGTCCACGTGCAAGGTGCTGCACCTGGGTCAGGGCAATTGCAGATATGAGAACAGACTGGGAGAAGAACTCATTGAGACCAGCCCTGCAGAGAAAGACTTAGAGGTTCTGTGGACAAAAAGCTCAACATGAGCCAGCAGTG
The DNA here is from genome assembly GCF_009769625.2 of Cygnus olor. NCBI lineage: Eukaryota > Metazoa > Chordata > Aves > Anseriformes > Anatidae > Cygnus > Cygnus olor. The sequence continues at coordinate 121,030,360 of NC_049169.1, read as the reverse complement.
TGCACTTACAGCCCAGAAGGCCAACTGCATCCTGGACCGCATCAACAGAGGAGTGGTCAGCAGGTCTAGGGAGGGGATTATCCCCCTCTGTTCTCCAGCACCTGGAGTGCTGCATCCAGGTCTGGGGCCCCCAGCACAAGAAGGATGTGGACCTGTTAGAACAGGTCCAGAGGAGGGCCATGAAGATGATCAGAGGACTGGAGCACCTCTCCTATGAAGACAGGCTGAGAGAGCTGATGATGTTCAGCCTGGAGAAGAGAAGGCCTTTCAGTACTTACAGGAGGCTTATAAAAAAGATGGAGAGTGACTTTTTTTACATGGGTAGATAGTGATAGGATGAGGGAGAACAGTTTTAAACTAAAAGAGGGTAGATTTAAGTTAGATTTTAGGAAGAAATTCTTTACTCAGGTGGTGGTGAGGCACTGGCACAAATTGCCAAGAGAAGCTATGGATGTCCCATCCCTGGAAGTGCTCAAGACCAGGCTGGATGGGGTTTTGGGCAACCTGGTCTGGTGGGAGGTGTCCCTGCCCATGGCAGGGGGGTTGGAACTAGATGATCTTTAAGGTCCCTTCCAAGCCAAGCCTTTCTACGATACTATGAAAAGGCTAGGAATGCAAAATACTAGGATTTTCCAGAAGCTCAAATACCATAACTTTGAACTAGGCTGTACTTTGAAAAGTTGGCAAACTTCCAGTTAGTAATGTATCTGATGTTTGGAACAGAGCTCACACAGGGATGCTTCACCTCAAAAGCATACTTGTAAAGATGCTGATAAATCCAAGTCAGCATCCGACAACCCAGCCCATTCAGTGCAACTTCTGCACGTGCACACTTGCAGGAACTGCACAGCGAAAACAAGAGCTTGCTGCTTTGCTTCCAGTGCAAACCCTTCAAAGCCTTCTCTTAAACATTTCCCCTTTTCCTGACATATTTCTCTTACCACTACAACTCTCTAGTCCCCAGATGTTAACAACAAAGATAAACAAAGCCTTTTTTGCTGAAAGATCTAGTTCAGAAGACTGATGGCAGTTGCAGTGCCCCTCCAGTGCTGCTGCTCCTCCTCAGTTCCAGCATCAGGTAAGGGAAGAAATCTGAGTGCTAATGGAACAGGCATTTGGGGGTAAGCAATAAACACCTCATCCCCTGAAGAAGAAGCACAGAGAAGAGAGGAAGGGATGAATGGAGAGATAAAATAATTTGTATACTGAGGGGAAAAAAAAAAAAAAAAGGAGTGTTTGGGGGCAGGGGGAGTAAAAAAGAAAAGGAGACATCTAAGCAACTGAGCAGGACCCCTTCAGTGGAGGCATGCCCTTGCCACCACACCACAGCCCAGGCCTCCCAGTCCGTAGGAAGCCAGTGGCCTCTGCTGCTCTTCTCCAGGACTGTGGGGCCTAATGTGTACCCGCGACAGGGCAAGAGTCTTCAAAATCGGTGCCAATGGTAAGAAAAATCAGTGGAGAGCACAGAGAAGCAAACAGGATCTATCAGCCAAAACACTGGTAATGGGGAATTATTGACCGGGAGATCTACAACGAAAGGAATTTTTTGCTTGTTTTCTTTGTGATCTTTTTCCTTCACAAAGGGAAGCGAAGCTGACATTTAAGACACAGGACTGACCATAGCTTAGAGAGTCCCTGACAGGCTGTGGAGTGCTCCAGGCAAGCTTCAGTGCAGCCCCCAACCCAGCACGTGCCCGGATGTCCTCCCATGAGTGCAGAACAGACATGTGCTGGGACCTGCACATGTCACCGTGGTGCCTGGTGCCCACAGAGATCACCTTCAGGAAGGATTTTCTACTGATAGTTGGCAAACAGGCAGTGCTACGCTACAAAAAAACTTCTGGTCTTGCTTGGGAAGTGGCACCTGCTCTCTGGTAATTCTTTCCAATTTCTGTTTATTTACACATTGTATATGCTATTTACAATACTTTTTTCTGTCTCTGAACTGACTAATGGAAACACCATAACAGGTTTTAGAATATATTTCTTCTAGCTGGAAATTGAAATATTTTTTACAGAAGCACGAACATACTCAGGCATATTCTCTTTTAAAAAACAAGTCTGTAGGCACAGCATGCACAACATGATATAATGAAAAGTGAGAGGTATAAATTCCTGCTTGCTTTTAAATGGAAACCACACCCTTCTCCCCACCAGGTACAGCACAGGACAGAGGACAGAAAAGCTGCTGCTGTTCTGATGGGCTCAGTCAAGGGGACAAGCCCCTCTGTTTGAGGGGACAAGCATGTGTCCAGGGAGCCTATCCTGGTTCTGCTGTGGCGGCACCTGTCTTTAAGACCCTTGTTGTCTCTCTTGCCATCAAGATGTTACCATCACTTCAATCAGCTGTTATGATCAGTCCACCCAAAAAATTCAACACTTAGCTGAAGCTTTAACACCTATGAAAACATCCCATTGTTTCAGTATGATTTCAGCTTCCACCATTAGCACTGGTTACAATTCTGATCTCTGTAAGAAACGTCAAATTCTTTCTCAATCAGTCAACCAACTGTATTGCACAATTCCTAACTATTCATGCTCAAATGTATCATGCAAATACTGTTTCTGCTAATAGAGCAACGCAGGATGGCTGTTCAGTTGCCTGTGCAAAATGAGCTGATGGTTGCGACTTAATTTACAGTGGACAAGAGACTGAACTGCCAGGAATATTAATTGTTCCCTTTTTTGGTAGAAGCTGAATAGAAATGAAAAGTAATGTGCCCTAAACATCCCTAGTTCAGGAAATAATCACAGGGCAACACAATAAAGTTTAATTTAAAAAAAATAAAATTGAAAAGGAGAAAGGAGAGAAAGAAGAGAAAGGAGTGTGTCAACTGTAAATGAATAATACACAGACATGTCCACAGTGATCTGAATAATTCAGCACACAAAATTAAAGTATGTTTCACATCTGCCACCATAAAAGATAAAGCTATTGAGTCTGCTTTAAAAGTATAATCATTATAGGAGAACACTTCTGACTCACTCTCGAGCCTAGTTGGAGTGCCAGCCCTGTGGTCCCCACTAATAAACATCTCAAAGCTCTGGGTTGAAAGAGTTCCAGCTGCAAATGTTTAACTAACTCAAAACAGGCAGCAAACTTCTGAAGTGCCACCTGTTACCAGTATGTCGCCGTGGTGCCCAGCGATCAGCCAAGGTCCCTGCGCCACTGGGCCACCTCCACCAAGCGAGGTGCACAATGCTGCCTTCTTCGTCGCCTCTCCTACTGCTCATCAGCAAGAACAGCCCCACTTCCTCCCTTCCACCCTATCTGTGCTTCATCCTACAGCACTGCCCTATCTCCTTGTGCCCCTGGGTTTGGGATGGAGGTCTAAAAAGCAAACCTTCCAGGCTGCTAGTCTTTCAGCATTGCAACAACACACCACGTGAGACATCAACTGGTTCCATGCACATGCATTTTCCAAGAAATGCTTCTTTTCAAAGCGGACAATGACCGATAAACAAACACGAGATGGCTCTGGAGGGTCCAAGAAGCAAGAAGAGAAGAAATGTAGTGAGTAGCAAATTCCTCCTAACGGAGCGACACGTGGCAGCCATGGCTTTATGGCACCATTACTCCACCATATACACTCCACTGGCTGCAAACTGGGTCCACCTCCTTCTGGGAGGCCATGAGGGAGCTGCATCCAGGGCTTTGGGGCTTTGGTCCCTGTGGCAGAGCAGCATCCCTTCCTTCCCACCGCGCCGTGGTGCCAGCTCTTGTGGCTGCACTGAGCACCTGCCCGCTGGCTGGAGAGAGGTGGCTCCGTGCCTGTCCTCAGATGAGCACCAGAAGGGTTTCTGGAACCTCCAGGCCATTTCACATAAAGTAACAGTATGGTTATACACACCACTATGTTAGCATTTTATGTTAGAAGGCCTATTACAAACAACCCAGAAATGATTTTTATTAAAATGCAGGGGGAAAAAAATGCCTTTTCCTTCGATAGAAAAGTGTTGCTGCTAGTTCAATCTAGACTCTCTAAAGCCTCGATAGGAACATGGGAAAAACAACTCAGATTTCCTTTAAATAAACCACCATAAAATCTGCAGCATTGTTTTCATTTTAGAAAGTTAGCTAAACTTGGAAAAAAATGCACTCAAGGTATTAAAAGAAGAAAATGTTTTTTAATCAAAATATGGAACTCACTGTGTTTTTCATTAGTGAATGACCAAATCCTTTCTCCTTTTGTACTCTGGAGTATTAACAGGTGGCCATAGCCCCTAGCTGCATGAAACTACCATATGCTACAGAGATCAAAATTAATAAACTAACCGTACAATGTGCCAGTTTATTGTGCTCGTATCTCATTTTAATTCAATTCTCCTCGGTGTTTTTATTACTAAAGAATCATGTTTGGTGATTTTTAGCTTTAATATCAGTAGCTTTCTTATTAACAATTTTCAATTGTTTGTTCTAGTATCATGCCAAGTAGCTACATGTACAGAAATATATTTTTGGTACCACATTTTGAAACACCACTCATACTCCTCTATGACTTCCTATGCTAAAAAGTTAGCAGTTCTGCACACATTAAATGTCTTAACAGTGGAAAAGCTAACAAATTTCCTCTGACATACGATTATGTGCACAATAAAATATGTTCTGAATCTCATTTAACTGTACAAATTCAGTTCTTAAATACTAATCAGCCAGAACAAGGCATCACACAATCTTCTGGTTCATTCTCCACTTGGCACCCTTAATGGTTCTTTTTTTGTTGTTGTTGTTTTCCCATATAAAAAATGTTATACTATTGACAATGAAAAATAAACCCACTGATGCAAATACTATATGTGTATGGAAACCACAGAGCATGGCTGCACAGAGGGAACGAGCAGAGGTGCCTTCAGATATAAACAGGCAATGCTTATCCAACTCAGCGAGCCTCTGTGCTGGCTCCTAAAATGAAGTTTCTGCCAAAAACTACTAAAAATACCGTGTCCAAAAAACAGGAGGGAAACATTGTCCATATTGTTAACCACTTGCATGACAATTATGGCCTTGATTTAGTAACCGTTTATTCATGCGAGTAATCAGTACTCCAGTGAGTAGTTCCACTGACTTCTCAGCCACCATTTGTGTAACAGCACGCTGTAGAGGGGTTTCATCCTGCTGTGCTTTAGGGATGTTAGCGGGGTCACTGCCAGGACTTAAGGGGTCCGGCACAAGTTCACCTTGTGGTTATACCAGCTCTAACCCTATGCCAAATGCCTTGGCCTCCCTGTCAGAGTATTGCCCAACACCAGCCCCAGCTGGCCTCCTCCCCAGGCTGTCTGGGAGGACCTGTGCCTTGAGTCTTCTCTCCTTTTGCTGCTGATGGGCCATGCTGCTTTTCTGAAAACATTTTATCTATCTTTTTGCCCTTGATCTTGCAATTTTATTTTCTCACCCTCAATGCAGGCACACCATGATGCTGGGAAGGGTCCCATCTGGGTTACAGGCAGGTTACACACAATTGCATGGCAGTGCCAGGGAGAACTAAGGTTATCACTTGGGTCCTGAGCTATTCCTTCAAGTGTATAGCACTAAAACTATGGAATAAAATACCAGAAATCACTGATTTTTTTTTTACCCTATTCTTACAACCTCCCAACCACTGACGAAAACAAAGAGCTCTATTCACCCAGCTCCTTCCCCAAAACCTACCTCAATTTTTCTCCCTGTTCTCAAAGGCCAGGAGAGGATGAGCAGCGGCAGCAGTATTAATCTTTCCTTAAAGTACTTGCTCAAGCCCACCGAAATCAATGGAAAGACTTCCAGTGATTTTAACAGACTCAAATCAGAGCCCCCAGCAGACATGATCCAGCTTGAGCATACGCCATCCTAAAGAAAAAAGGAATTAAAAACAAAGCGCCTTCTGCTTCCTGCACAGGTACGATTAGTGGCTGCTGGATCAAAACTGCTTGGTCATGGGGAGCCCGGGACATGCAGGCAACTTAAAAGACAACAGAAAACAACGCTAAAAAAAATGCATACTAATCTAGTTTGTCAATGTGTGCGGACTTCATTGAATTGTGCAATTCATGTCCCCAAACACAGGAGCTGCTTTTATTTTTCCCTGAGATTGTTTTGATGTTTTCTAAATAAAGCATCTTCATATTTAATTTCCAAATGACGCTTCTGAGCTAGATTAATTATATCACTGGAATGCTTTTTCGTAAGGAGATTTTCAAAGGATGCCAATTCTTGATTTTTTCAGGGAAAAAAAAAATCTAGAAAGCTTGACTATATTTTTCTCCACCCACCCACCCTTTTTTTTAATTGTGTGACACACCCAGGAATTTAATTATTTATACAGATCTAATCCTGGACATTTGACTAAAATGATTGCAAGACATATTTTCACCTATGACCCACTGAAACTTGAGTTATCGCTAAAATCAGAGCTTAATCCCCTAATCATTACTGAGGATAAATTTGAAGAAATGAAACAAGTTTTACATCAGAGACGGCAGCAGAATGAGGCTGTAGGCTATATATGGCTTTTCCTCAGTAAGACTATTCTTTTAATTTTTATGCCTCACTTTTGTTTTGCTTTACTCTTCGTCCCACAGTAGCTTGGTATATGCCCTACTCAACTTTATTGTTGTATATATACAGCAGAATGCAACTATGAACTATATAAGATCACAATATAATTCTGCTAATCTATACATTTCTTAATTAGAATCAAGTTAACACTCACTCTGTAAAGTACAACAAGCACTTAGAGTTAATACAATCACAATAGCCAAAAGACAATAAAAAAACTCAAAACGAAAATAACATTTCTTAAAGAACGCATCTGCCGTTATCTCAGCCTTGCACATCTACTTCAATTTACATTTAAGGAGATCTGAGCTGTCATAAAATAAATTTAAGTACTAAGTTTCCAAGAAACATAAACTGAACTGTAATTCCATTGCACATGAACATAGTTCATCTTCTCAAAGAGATGAACTGTGGTTTCAAATGTTGGCAGAAGGCCCTCTTATAATAAAATTATACATATACTGTATTTCCCTTGATGTCTTTCATATTTTTTCATAAACAAAATTACAGTGACAGTGCAGTTCATTACAGGAGGTTTCATTAAAGATCTGGTTTATTTTAAGAGAACACCAACAGAGAGCTGTCTTTGGGGATGTGGTTGAGTAAAAAAGTCTGATTATGCCTCCGTGCAAATAAGCCAGAAATTATGCAAGATTTTGACACTGTAAAACAGGAAAATCCTCTTAACAGACACATGGAACAACCTGTTCTGCCGTGGCACTGCATTAATAAGCTGGTGCAGTGACATCAGCTCTAAGGTGCTGGGTTCAGCCCCTGCTAGAGGTGGCTCCCGCTCCTTCCCACAGGGCTGGGTGCCCCAGCCCCAGATGCCGGAGTGGGGACCCCAAGGAGATGCTGTGCAGACATGTGGCTGCTGGGAAGTGGGGCCTCCTCCTTCTCTAAAGCTCAGTACCTCACTGGACAAAACCCCACCAAGCAGCCCAGCCACCCTCCTTCACCATCGGGGCTGCACCTGGCTCTGGAGACAACTGGACAGCACAACCTTCCAGAAGTTTCTTTTCTGTTTTTTCTTTCTTTCTCCTTTTCTTCTTCTGGTGTCATTAAGACCAGGTCCTAGAAAGCCACTGCATACTGACTAACTTGCAAATTTTTCATATTTTGAGTCTGCTGCTTCTCCTTCATGCAAAGTAATCTCCAGTTTGGGATTAAACAACCGAAAGGCCACCCTGCCATTCAGCTTTTTTTAGAAACTTAATCCAAATAAGGGTGATATGGTAGTTTTTTAAACTGTGTTTCTCAATTGCATCAGATATGCTGTCTCTTATTGTTACTGCCATTTACCTCCCTAGTATATGGTACTAAGATAAGACAAAATCTATATCATCTATGACTTTAGGGGATGGATTGATGGAAGACTAATTTCTCATTTTATTTTTTTGTTGACACTATTTTCACTCTGCTCTCTAGCATGACAGCTTCGAGGTATCTGTGATAAAGATATGCAGTCGAGATCATTACAGGCTCAAAAATACTCTCCCTTCCCCCAGAAAAGTTTGGTTCCAGGATTCCTAAACTTCTATTTTTAATCTCTCCCAGGATGCAAACTTTATTCCCCTTTTCTACCCAGGCTCCCACTAAGAACTCAATGTCACACACAAAAAGCAAGCATCTCCCTGTTGTCATTTTCCCTTACGGCAGGGGCAGTGGGTGAATAGAGCCACCTATCTTCCTGTACACTCAAGTCCAGACACTACAGAACTACAGACTACATCTGTAACCCAGCCAGCAGCACAAGCAATCAAGCTATTACCTCTGAGGTATGACCACAATACCTTTTAAATGTGAGGTCCTTCCAGTCTGCTATGTTTCCTTTTAACAACTTTAATGCAAGAACAGAAAAGGGCCGTAGGATGGATTTTCATCATTCCATGTGGTTGTCAGACTGTTTTCCTCTAATGACACTATGAATACATAACTCACAGTGGCTTCAGAAACATGCTTAATGTATGATATTTTAAGAGCTGCAGAAAACACAATATTAAAATTCTAACGTGAAAAATAATAGCATTATGGCTCATTACATTCTCTATTGCAGTCATCCGAACTGTGAGTAACGTACTGTCATCCTGTCATCTCGTTCTAAAAGATCTGTGATCGTGTTTTACACTATGTCATTTATTTCAGAGATATAAGGAGGCTAAAGTCTTTAAGTTCTGAAGTGGATCATGAACATTTTCTACCAGTCACCTGAGAAGGAGGTACCCTCAAAACTAGGTCTTCAAAATCAAAAAACTCCAAAAGAAATAAAGTCAAAAGCAGAGAACAACAGAGCCGAAGTCATATGTATACAGTGAGATTACTGTTTTCAGTAACAGTAGCAGATCTTATACATTCACTCAAAATACTTACATTTTCACATTATCTTAAAAAAAAAAAAAAAATTCTCTTATCTCCAGGCAGTTCTGGTTGCTAGCATTTCCAACATCTCTCTGTAAACACAGGGATCGTCAAAGCCCTGCCAACCTCATTACAGCACCTTGAAACTTCTCTTCCTGTGTTGCTTCTCCTCTGCCATCACTTGTACTACACTTTGATTAAGGAAAGCTCACACATCACTAGGGGGTTTACTACAAACATAGCCTTTTCTTTAAAACATTCTTTGAAAACTCCTGTTGGATATTGTAATGATCCAGCAAAATTTGTCAGCAATGCACAAGTCCACATTCAAAGCATATTCAAAAACATCCAGAAATGCCAGGAGGTTTCAATGCCTCTGTAAATCATAGAAATTTACATTTTCTACTTAGTAAACTATTTCTATTAAAAAAACTGTTGGTTACTTCTAACCACTCCTACAAAAGTAGTAATATGGCATGTGTTTTAGGCATGCTGATATTTAGATAGAACTTCCCATTACATTTAAATGCTATACAAAAAACTCCCATGCCTGCCATGATAACCCTCATAAAATAAGCTGGCACTTTGGTATCTGCGCAATTGCTGGCCTTAATTTTGCATCATTCTTTTCTTTTGTGGAAGCAAAGCCAACCTAGAATCCCACAGGATCTGCTGAAAGCCTGCTAACTGCTGTCTTCTCCAGTTCTAGCAAAAGCCACTCAGCCCCAACCTCAACCCCTGCCAGCAGCTTGGAATGCCAAGATGGGCAAGCTGGAGTGAGCTGCAGCTCAGTCCTGCCAACAGCCTGCCCCTCTCCAGGTGTCTCAGTTGGGGGATGCTTTAGAAACAGAATAGGGTCATTGCGGTCATCCTCAAGTATGTGTGCCCAGCTTTGTGCACTCTGAGATTTAGCAAGATGGAAGGCTGCCAGATTAGAAATTGTATCTACATTTAGTATTTTTTTCTAGATAAAAACAAACACCCCTTCAGAACCATCCTGTGTTTATTCCATCCCATAAGTAAAAAGCCACGGATGATTCAGCAGCTAATTGTCTAGCTTGCAGGGTGCCTGAAAATGTTAAAACTATTTTAAAATATTAAAATATTTTTAAAATACTCTGCCTACAATGGTGAGTTTGGAATACAACCCTTTTTTTTTTTTTTTTTTTTTTTTTTTTTGTCTCATACAGTGGATACAGAGGTATCCAGTGACACTATGCACATTTTGTTTTTGCACCATTCGCCCCATGTTTAACCCTGCCTGTAGAGGGAGGGTGGCTGATTTTGAGACAATCCCAAAACATATTTGAGGGTGACACATGGCCAGGGCTTCCCATTGACAACCTGAGGCAGGCCATGGGAGAGTACAGAGGCTGGGCGGTGACTCAGGAGACAGGAAGCACACCTAGGCTCTGGGGGCCGCGGCCCCGGCCCCCTCCTCACCAGCCTCCCTGCCATGGAGGAGGGCAGGAGGCAGGGCCAGAGGCAGGCCAAGGTTGGCCTGGCTGCAGAAAGCAGTTCACCACCATTCAGCTCTTTTCATGCACTTCTTCCTTGGGGTTTATTGGGGTGGGGGGGGGAAGGAGAGTTGAGCTGCTTACAGGCACCACACTGTTTGCCTCACATTTTCTACGACCGCAAAGTAGTACCTTCTCTTAAAATATCACCACCTTTGAAAACAGCTAAAATGAAATTCTAAGTCGAGTTTCTTGAAGTTGTTCTCTCCCTAAACCTAACAAATGTTTCAGGTCTGGAGGGCAAACACAGCACCAGTGCATTTCTCCGACTCGTTTGCTTTTCTCCGTAGGATTTAGATTGACATCTACTGGCCTACCTCATGACACAACGGCCCAGTTCTTCAAATGTCAGCTCCATCGTCCCTGCTTTGTAAAGCTTCCCCTGGTACAGCAGCTTCAGAACCAGGGTTTTAAAGCAAAATGGTTCAGTTTAGCCACTAAGGCAGAGACTACGGATGTGAAAACAATATTCACATTATTTCCCACCTTTTATTCATAACACAAAAGAGATCAAAGCCAAGAATTAGGACTTCAATCTTTAAAAACAACAACAACAAAGTAAACATGCCTGGGAGGGGGCTTGCTGCTGGGTTAGTCACCCACTTCCAGGTCAACGTAGTAATGGTGCAGCCATTAAACTCATTTACTTTTAATAGTCAACTTATTTAGAACTTTCTTAAAGTAAAAGTGAAATTGAATTGTCCGATGATAACATGCATACAAATTATGTCAGTGTACATAGAATGCAGTCGCATGTTTTTATTCAAGCATCTTTTCTTCCATTTTTCCCACCCAAAATTCCTTTATGTAAACTGTTAAGCCCCTAAAACTCTAGGCCATCTTAATTAAAAGAATGTACACATGCCTTCAATCAAAGGCTTGCAAGTGGCTATCTCAACATCAATTTTGAGTAAAATCATGAGCACAGAGTTCTGGGGTTTGGTACATTTGTTATTAAGTTTTCTTGGCCATAACATGCAAATAAACAGACCCCAATTGTACATGAGGTTTAGAACAGACTCATTTAATTATACAGAGCTTAACTTTTAGGAGAAGGTTGGAGATAGGTAGATCAATAATTATGAATTAAAACAGGCACTCAGGCATACAAGACATATCTGTACACTTTGCCTTTTCTCAGACAGTAAATAATGTATGGGTCAAAAAAGATTTTATTACTACTAAAAATAGTATCTCCTTTTCCTGCAGCTCAGAATAACCTGTAACTCCCTGATTTCACTTGGGTCACGTGAAAGAAACAAAAGGAAGTTCAGAAGGTTGCACAGGAGCACAACACTTGTTTCTTAGCCACTGGCAAACACGTTTTTTTTTTTTGTTTGTTTGTTTGTTTTTTTGTTTCCTATCTTGATTGCATTACATCAAAAGTACTAACTGTATAAACTGACCAAGTTCCTTTAGATTCTGTGTTCATCTGAAGAAAAGATCTTTAAATGTTAAGGTAAACAAAAACCATATTCTATTATTTTGCACTATTTTAGAACAACTCTACTTCTTATAGGTGAAGATCTTGTTTTTCCCTTTCCCTCTGCAATGTGGTCTGGATTTAGTCACATGCACACAGTACCAGGAGCTTCAGAGAAAGAAGTTTCATAAAATAAAAATTGCCTCAAAACACCACAACTTCTTCCAATAACAGCAACTAGTTCAATGTTCTGAGTATTGCCAGAAACCAAAGTCCTGTCACTGAGATTCACTTATTTCACGGGTGCCCACAGTGCCATGCTGACAAAGGCTGAAGTGTTGTGCTAAATTCTTACAGCTCCTCAAATTACCAGGTGCTTCAATAAGGCTTTCATAACCCCAAAGCAGAAGATGGAGACTCCTAATTCAACAGCTTCAGACTTCACTAGTTCTAGAATTAGAAATATCCTACCACAGGCTGACCTCATTAATATGACTGACTTAATCAATTTGTCACAAACCAGGGAGTACAGCTACAAGAAGTGGTTCATTGTTCAGTTTAAATTAATTAATTGCTTGCAGATGCAGCTAACACTTTGCAACTGGTTGTATTGGTCCTCTTAAAACTTTAAAGTTATGCTAACATTTATGCTGGTCTTAAATTTTTGCCAGGTTCAAGATAGGAGTACAGGTTTCATCTTACTTTTCTATAAATGACAAGTGGAAGCTGCTACTGTTTATTGGACCCAAATTTATAAAATACATATAGATGTACAAAGATGATTTTTAAAAAGTTAACTACAGCCATGCAAAGTGAGAGTGCTGTACCTGTAAGTCCAGGGTTTTACCTGTCTGTAAAATATCACGTGCAAAATAGTCACAAGAAGCATACTCAGCTCTCCTCTTGATTAACATGGAGGGGCTCAGGTTCAGTAAGCTTGCATCCCGATCACCAGAAACAGCTGAGAGCAGGACCCAGCCAACTTCAGGCAGATGCTAAACCCTTCCAGTAGTGACTTCCTTGGGCATCCAAACTTATTTTCACAATGGGCTGCCCCGATGTGTGCCTGTGCAGCTAAGTATTGCAGCTTACACATAAATCCCACCAAAATCATCACACTAGGCTCCACATCACCTTCACGCCTGACAGCCTGGTCACAGACCAGAGGCAACAGGACCTTGAGAATATGGACTGACCTTCCTGTCCCCAAGGAACATCTCCTGGCTCCCCTGCCCTCAGGAGCCCCACATCTTGCTCACCCAGGGATAGATGTAACCTTCCTCTGACCTTCCCCCAACATTTAATTTATGTCAGATTTAACTGGTTCTTAGACCCCATGACACTTAAGAACAAAAAGCGTTGATAAGTATTTCCAAGCAGTAGCAGAGAACTGGAGGTTTTTCCCTCCCAAAGAAATTCCTGTTTCATATGTAAAAATGTACTTTAAGACAAGGTTTTTGTTTCCTTGCTTTTTGTTATTTAATCTTCCTCCTACATCTGTTGGGTCTCACCATCTTTGATGAAAACAAATACATCTTCACACAGGCATAACTCTCAACAACAAAACAAGGACTGTAGGGCAAGCTGTAACTACTTTTCTCAAAGGCATATTAACTAAGCTTTTTTAAAAAAAAAGCCAAAAAAAAAGAAAAAAAGAAAGGAGCATCTTTACACTTTTCTTTCCAAGTATTCCCAATGCTACTCTTCCTATCCTTAAGATCAACATCAGGTGTTTTGATGCCCCAGGTGTTTTGAGACTGCCCAGTGAGGCCAGGGGCTCCACAAGCTCCCAGGACCCAGCCCTGAGCAGCCAGGTCCTGCCCCAAGCAGACCCCTCGGATCAGCCTGCTGTACTATGATCTTGCCACTGCTTGTTGCCCATAGGTTTATTTCTCAAACTGAAGTAACCTTGAGTTGTCAAGCTCTCGTGTTAATGCTAAAGCCTGCAGTACACTCCTCCCTGAAGACACAAGTGAGATTGATTGCACTTGTGATTTGTTCATTTCTACACCTATCTTACCATTAATATCCCTCTTTCATCCATTTGCAACACCTGCTAAGCACACAAAATTGATTATAATGTCCATTTCAGCAGGTAGGATCTTCTGGGATATTTTTTTCCCTCCTTCAGGCTACATAGGGAGGGAAGAGAAAAGGAAAAAAAAAAAAAACAAAAAAAACACATAGGGTTTCAAAAATTAATTAGCTGAACAAGAGGGGAAAAAAAAAAAAAAGAAAAAAAAAACCTTAGTCTTGTCAGTGCTGCTTTGAGCCAGTGTAAGAAATTACACTGTTGCCTTAGTGCAGGTCCTAATTTACGTATCCAAAAGAGCTATATCTCCGAGTAGATTAAGGTAGCTACATGTTTCAGCTTTAAGTGCTCATCAAGCCAAGAGATAACAGAACTGATGAATGGGACATTTCGGATCCTTAGAGAAATGAGTACTATTACATAAAATGTGTGATTTGAATTTGTCTTTCTGCTTAGGCTGTGCCATTCTAACAGCATTTGTAAGTAGAAACAGAACCTTAAAAATCAAGAGCTGCCATAGTGCTTTTTCATCATCATCTGATCAGTGAAGTACAGGACTTCCAAATCCATATACTTGCACTGGAATACTCTGCATGTTGTAGTTTCTCCTCCCCAAATCAATTTATTACTGAATAGCAAATGGAAAATGAAGTTATTATTTCCACCTGACAATAGTGAGTTTCTTGGTCATTACCCTATGAAAACTGAAAAAAACCATTCCTTCATTTAACTGTTGAGAAGCTTAATAATAAAATAACTGCACTCTGAAGGATGGGTATGATATGCCATTAGTTTTTAATAAAGCAGTTTCCTCAGACTTGCTAGATTTACAGGCTGAGAAATCAACTGCTGCTGATGAATCAATCTGTTTTCCCCTGCAGAGATGTCAGAAGAGACAGGGCCACTCTAATTGGAAAACCAGACAGCAGTGGCTCCGTTAAGGCAAAGGCTGTATCGGACATTAGGGACTATAAGTCTTCATTCAGTCCTGTATCATGTTCTGCAAAACAGTTGTTGGCGATTCAGTTTAAAAGTACATCTGAATCTTTAACAGGCAAGGAGAAATAAAAACCAAGGCTGCTTTTGGCTGAACCTTGGAAACTGAAGAAGACGACCACTGAAAACACAAAAGCTCCTCATGGCATTTTTCCTTTTGTAAAATTATTTCACAGCATGGGACAACCCTGGCACAGCATACAGCAAGGTGACACCTGGAAACTCCTTCCCCCTGTCCTGCTCCACCGATATAATCCCATCCTCTTGCTCAGCTGTACCAGCCCAGCAGTTGTGAAGGGCCAGCACTGGTGTAGCCCCTGGCCAGAGGGTAAAGCAATGAAGGAGGGGAGTGTGCCAGTCCTCTCATTATGCCTTCTGACTGACTAGGTTACTGGGAACAGATGCCTTGTCCCCTTCTTGTGTTATTATGCAATGAATTACTTTATTATGAGATGATAAACTCAAATATTAATCTCTCAAGCCCTATTTCAGCTCAAAATGTATGGAAATTGTCTGTTATTTTAAGCCTGTTTATTACAGTCAATCATAACAGTTCCTCAAGGGCAGCATTTTGAAGGTTTATGAAAGGTTCTCAGGTATACCTTGTACAGGAAAACATGCTCCAGCTATTTGTCCCAATGACCTCTGATTACCCTGGTTTGTAGAATTTGTTCTGCACAGAAATAGTTTTAAATTACTCACATATGCATACCCCAAATAGAAAAGATGCACTTTTTTGACATTTACATAAGATAGTCTTACAGGTACAAAATGATTTGATCTCAGACCAAACACAGAAGCAGTACCATATGTATGCAGTTATCCAGATTGTTAGCTATGTTGTACCTGAAGTTTTTGCTCTCAGTGCTGAAAAAAAGACCTTTCCTTTAAAAATCCAAATTATTTCCACGGCTAAAATACTACAAAAGTAGTCTAATGTGGTACTTGGTCACTTGGAATTCCAGGTCTGCCAGAAGTAAAAAATGTTTTAAAATATCAAGATTTGAACTTGACTTGAGTTATAGAAATAAGAAATTGGCCAGGATTCAGAATGGATGTCATACAGATCCTTATCGAGTCTGAACTAGTTTACTCAGCGCTAACATGAACTAATATGACAGCTTTAGTTTACTCTCATATTTGTCTAAAAGCACCCTATAAATTTGCCTGGAATTCTGCCAGATGGTGCAGAATTACTGAATGACAGACTGAGGGTATTTATTTATAATCTGAACTTTTTAGGACCATAAGTACAAATAGAAACCTACGTCTCCAACCTAATAAACTCACTAGCTTAGTCCTTGGTGGACCAGCCTGATTTTATGATTGAAAGTAGATTATTTTCTTTCAGTCAATTTATCTCAGCATAATTAAAAGACCTTAAATACTTACAGTGATGATAGGGAATTATTTCCCTGGGAGATGCTTGGGCTTCAAGTTTGAACGCTTCTGCACATAAGTAACTATGTATGTTGAAAAATTCCACTCAACCTAACAGGGATGCTGCTCTTCTCAAGACATTCTCAGGATGTGGGATGTCAGTGCTGCAGCAATTACTAACAGGAAAAGGCAATATACTATTCAGTCCTAGTGGAACTAACTAAAAAGATAAATAAAGCCCAGAGCAGGGCCTTAGGCAGAAATGTGAGCCAAATTAAGTCTCCCATGATAACTCAATAAAACTTTAAACTAATACTTCATTCTTACTGTTCCACTGAAACTAATTCTCCTGTGTTTAGAAATTAGCCAGAAATTACAGTGAAACAAATAGAGTACCCACAGAATATAAACTTAATATTCCATAAAAAGAATATCCGACAGTCAGTCATGCAAAAATAAATCTCTGTAATTAAATTTCTTCTTAGAGAGCTCAGCATGGTTACTGCTGTTTTTTGTTGCAAACTATACTTTTCAAATATTTATTGTTAGTCCATTAATTTTAAATATCACTTTCAAAGCACCTGCACTAAATCAACTTCTCTTTTAAACATTTTGCTTTTAGTAACTCTTTTTATTACTTTCTCCCCAGACAGTATAACATCTTTCTCAAAACATTTATAAAGTACTCAATTGAAGGCTGGAGGGAAGCCTAACAAAACAAAGGAGTCATAAGCCTTTACGTTTCTGGGTTCACTTTTAAAGACATGCTCAGTTCCAACCAGTTTCAGAGATGTATACCCACAAAATGCATCATTAGGAGTCATTTTTCACTCAGTAAATTTTTCACATTCACAGAAAAATAAATAACCCTCTATTGCACTAGTTGTCCCAAACACTCAAATTCGTAGCTATCACCTATATACGTACCTGAAAATCAATTTTAGATACTTTATGAAAATTGTTATATTTTTCTTCCTTTTTTTTTTTTTTTTATATGAACTTTACTCTCAAAAGAGTTGTGTGGCAAAATATTTATTTCATTCCAGCTATGTTCTCAGAAATAATGGTTGCTATATTCCAGGAAGGCTAGAAACAGTATTCCAGGAATAAGAAAATCAGGTGCACGTATTGGAAGCTAGTTCATTTTTACTGCATTTACAAGTCTTTTTTCTTTTTTTCTCTCTTTGCAATTACTGTAACCTGGTGCAACAGTCTTACCAGATATTTATTCAAAGCACACTAAATTAGCTCAGATTTTGTATAACAAAAGAAAAGTCTGGGGTTTCAAATCTCACAAAGAAAGTAGAGAAAATTCAGTAAACTGCCTTCATTTTGAATTTCAGTACTTCTGCTGTAAATGCCACTAGAAGGAAGGGTGGTGATACCTCTGCTGCAGCCCTCAGCCTTCACCCTCCCCTTCTCAGTTTTTCCTTTACCTTCACACACTCAGCCCTCGTTACCTAGTGAGAAATTGCACATGTTTACAGAGGAGGAATGACACTGTCATCTCAGGCAGATTTATATGCAGATCAAGTAATACCTACAGACATAGGGCCTTCTATAAAAAAGGGTTGGTTAGTGCCTTACAAGAAAGAGAGCACCTTCACCAGTGCTTTAGGACTGAGTCTTAAGATGATACTTCACTGTTTTACACCACTGTAAATATTCAGAAATTGCACAAAATTAAGAGTGAAGTAAAGGTTCAGTACTCCTTAAAATTACTGAGAATCACAGAGTGATTCAGGTCGGAAGAGGTCTCTGGAGGTCATTTGGTTGACAACCTGCTCAAAACAGCATCAACTAGAGCAGGTTGCTCAGGGCCAAACAAGGGAATCCCACAGCCACTCAGGGCCCCTGTTCTACTGTTTGATGGCTCCCACAGAGAAAACCGGTTTCCTTACTCCTTATCTCAGTCTCCCGTGTTGCATCTCATGTCTCTTTCCTTCATGTCTCCATTCTTTTTGCTGTATGCCTCTGAAGAAGAGCCTGGCTTCTTGTTTTCTAAGCCTTCCTTCTACGTCAGGTAGATATAGCAGTAGGATCTCCTGAGTCCTCTCAGCAATTTTCCATCCACCTTTTAGTCCACTAAACCGGCTTATATCTCACCAGTCTCTCTATAAGGGTATAGTGGATGACAGTGTCAGAGGCCTTGCTGACATCAAGGTAGGCAACCTTGGCTGTTCTCCCGTTACCCATACAGCCAGTCAATCGGAGAATGCCATCCAGAAGGTCATGCATATCTTGCCTATGCAAAATTCACACTGGCCATTCCCAACCACCTTCTTGACCTCTGTGTGTTCAGATAGTGATTTCCAGGAGGATTTGCTCCTGTAGCTCCTTGCATCCTCCTCCTTGTCCTCCCGGAGGATGGATGCAATGTTTGCCTTTTTCTGGTCACGGTGAACCTCTTCTGAACACCAGTCTTTTGACAATGACAGACAGCAGCCTTGCAGCAACTTCTGTCAGCATCCACAGAACTCTTTGATGGTCCCTTGGACTTGGGCACTTCCAATGGGCTTAAAAGCTCCATGACTGACCTCCTCTACTGCAGGTAACTTCATTCCCCCTGACTCTGCCACTTGGCTCAGGAGCAGAAAAGAGGTGAGGGCAGAATTTATCAGGAGAAACCAAGACAACGCAGAAAAAGCTGAGGTAAGCAATACTGTAGTCATTAGGTTTCCTGCTCCTTTGAGTAGTGGGCCTGCATTTTTCTTCTCCTCACCTCATTCCTGGTTTCAACGCCAGCTAAGCTGTGGGTTTCTGGGTTTCCTGTAACCCTTTCTCTATCCATGCATGTTTCCGCAAAGCCTTTGTACCTCTCCCTTGTAGCCCTTGCCTGCTTTCCCCTTGGTTGTACTTCATTTTGATGTGAGCTCTGCCTGGAGCTCCTTGCTACCCAAGTCGACCTCCTGCTTGATCTGCTTGATTTCCAATATGCTGGAAAGGACTGTCCTTGTGCTCCAAGCCCCTCTGGCCTCCAGAGCAGTCTCCCATGCGATCCTGCCAAGATCAAATCTACTCTAGTAAATCTTTTCAGTATTTACTAGATTTCACAGAATTCTTGACATTAAATTACTGCAGTACTAAGTTACCAGAACTTTTTTTTTTTTTAATCATAAAAAAGCAAACCTTTTCAAACAGATTAACTACACTATGCCAGTATTTCTTTTGTACATATTTTACTGCCTTCTCTTTCTCAGAGCCTCAAATAAACCAGGAATCTGTGTATGTAAGTCATTCAGTAAATAGCACAGTCTCAAGCAGTAAGCGCAAAAGAACAAAAATCTGTAGAAGCAAAAAATGAGAAAAAATATTATCCTAAGGCTGCTATTTTTGTACAAACAATGTGGACATGTGGGTTCATTCTGAGCCCTGGACCAGTTGATTTCATATAAAATTAATTATATGAGACTGTGCCAAAGTCATTAGTGAGGCTAGGTCCTAAAGTCAGGATGAAATACAAGGCCATCCAGGAAGAAAAGCCAAATCTTTAAGTCATTCTAACACACACAAACTAGTCGATATTTTCATTGGTTTCTCTTCGATTAATCTTCAGTGACTAGTATCTAATTACAAAATTTTGCCTCTACGAACATTAAATTGCACTACAAAAATGATTTTTAAAACTTGACTGGAAGCATACAAGGAAAGTTATATCATTTTATGTACTGGTGTTCTTTTAGATGTATCACACAAGCAGAGGCAGTTTATACTAATGTAGCCACTGAAAACAGTATTTTATAAAGGACACCCAAAAAGGCCAGAAAACTTGCATAACATTTTTGTAGTTGCCATTACGTTCTTGTTACACACTTCGGTCAACATGCTATTCATATTTACACTATTGTAGGGTTTTAAGAAAAACCTCTGTGATTGGGATCGCTGCCAGTCAGAGGCTGCAGGTGGCATACTAAGGCCCCCAGTGCCTGTGTCCAGTGTGTGAGCATGGGCTTCCAGTGAGGCATGAGTATAATGGGTACACCAGTGGGTTCAAAGAGCAGGTAAACTCATGTGCAAGAAGTGTCATCGAACCACAGACCAAGCAATGGTAAATGGAGCTGGCGGTCCCACTCCATCTGTCCTGGTTTCAGTTAGGACAGAGTTAATTTGCCTCCTAGTAGCTGGCAGGGTGCTATGTTTTGGATTAGGATGAGAACAGCGCTGATAACATGCTGATGTTTTAATTGTTGTAGAGCAGTGCTTACACCAAGCCAAGGACTCTCTCTGTCCTGCTAGCGAGCAGGCTAGGGATGCAGCAGAAGCTGGGAGGGGACAGACCCAGGACAGCTGACCCAAACTGGCCAAAGGGGTATTCCATACCATCTGACGTCATGCTGAACAATATATAGGGGTGGCTAGCCGGGGTGGAGGGGTGGCCGGCTGCTCGGGGATAGGCTGGGCATCGGTCAACGGGTGGTGAGCAATTGCATTGTGCATCACTTATTTCGTACACATTATTACTATTAATACTATTATTATTATTATTATTGTTGTTATTCTTTTCCCTGTCTTAATAAACTGTCTTTATCTCAACTCACAGGCTTCACTTTCCCGTTTCTCTCCCCCATCCCGGAGAGGGAGGGGGGAGGGTGAGCGAACGGCTGTGTGGTGTTTGACTGCTAGCCGGGCTAAACCACAACAGCCCATTTGGCGCCCAACGTGGGGCTCGAAGGGTTGAGATATCGACAGGTTTGACCAGAGTGTGTTAAACTAAAATTGGTATAAGTATTCGACCTGCTTAATAGTTGCTAGTCACAATGTTGATTGCCTTAATCTCAAGTCTGCTGTGCCTGTTTCCCAAATTGAGTTTTATAGCAAGTTACTTTCTGTATGTGCTCCCTGTCGTGCTGTTTACCCTTTCCGGGCCCTGGTTTAAGATTGTTATGGTACTGTGTGGTGTAACGATGGCTTATGAAATGATGAAGTATCTGGTCATGACTCTAACCTGGTATTTGTACTCAGCACTGTCGTCGACTCTATACTTCGGAAACCATATCTCAGAAACTATTAGCAATTACACCTATTGCCTTTTTTCATCAGGGAGTCAGTCTCTGGAGGGGACAGGGGAAGATATTTTTTCCTACCTGTTCACTCTCCCTTCCTCCTTCACCACCCTCTTATCCCCCGAGCTAGTTACGGTAGCTCTCCAAGATGTTGAATATCCTTGGGATACTCAGACCAGCATGTTCTTGTTGTTATGTCTCCTGAATGCGCTTCAGGTTTTGTTTAAGGTTAAACAACTACTTAGGAATCTCATCCGGAGATCTGTCTTGAGGCGGGATATTTGCGAGTGGCAGGGAGTGTGGGAGGATATGGGCAGGTTTCTAGGGCAGTGGGCACCTCCAGTGTTTTGGACATTCACCCCTGAACAACTGCAAAATCCTAAAAAACTGGTAGAATGCTTGAAAAAAAGGTGTCATGACTCTGGCAGTTCCAAAGTGACACAAATCACTGTGGCGTGCTGGGGTCTGGCTTGTGCCTATCGAGCTGCAATTGATGCTACTATCAACCTAGTGACAGACCCTGCGGCCGTTCCAGTCCCGGCTCCTGCAGCCACTCCAGATCCAGCTCCCGCAGCCGTTCCAGCTCCAGCTCCCGCAGCTGTCCCGGCTCCAGCTCCCGCAGCCGTTCCAGCTCCCGCAGCCGTCCCGGCTCCAGCTCCCGCAGCCGTCCCGGCTCCAGCTCCCGCAGCCGTCCCGGCTCCAGCTCCCGCAGCCGTCCCGGCTCCAGCTCCCGCAGCCGTCCCAGCTCCCGCAGCCGTCCCGGCTCCAGCTCCCGCAGCCGTCCCGGCTCCAGCTCCCGCAGCTGTCCCGGCTCCAGCTCCCGCAGCCGTCCCGGCTCCAGCTCCCGCAGCCGTCCCGGCTCCAGCTCCTGCAGCTGTCCCGGCTCCAGCTCCCGCAGCCATTCCAGCTCCCGCAGCCGTTCCGGCTCCAGCTCCCGCAGCTGTCCCGGCTCCAGCTCCCGCAGCCGTTCCAGCTCCCGCAGCCGTCCCGGCTCCAGCTCCCGCAGCCATTCCGGCTCCAGCTCCCGCAGCCATTCCCACTCCTGTGGCTGGGTCAGAGAAACGAACTGTAGCAGTGCAAGTTGCCCCTGCAGAGGGTACTCCAACCCCTGTGGCAGACCCTGTGGCTGGGTCAGAGAAACGAACTGTAGCAGTGCAAGTTGACCCTGCAGAGGGTACTCCAACCCCTGTGGCAGACCCTGTGGCTGGGTCGGAGAAACGAACTGTAGCAGTGCAAGTTGACCCTGCAGAGGGTACTCCAACCCCTGTGGCAGACCCTGTGGCTGGGTCGGAGAGGCGAGCTGTAGCAGTGCAAGTTGCCCCTGTAGAAAAGGTGAATTATTTATAGCCCGATGGGCCCATGACACCTCAGGCCATCAAGGTAGAGATGCAACATACAGATGGGCTCGTGACCGAGGGGTGGACCTGACCATGGACACTATAGCACAGGTTATTCATGATTGTGAAACATGTGCTGCAATTAAACAAGCCAAACGGTCAAAGCCTCTCTGGTATGGAGGACGATGGCTGAAATACAAATATGGAGAGGCCTGGCAGATTGATTACATCACACTCCCCCAAACCCGCAACGGCAAGCGCCACGTACTTACAATGGTGGAAGCAACCACCGGATGGCTGGAAACATATCCTGTGCCCCATGCCACCGCCCGGAACACTATCCTGGGCCTTGAAAAGCAAGTCCTATGGCGGCATGGCACCCCAGAAAGAATTGAGTCAGACAATGGGACTCATTTCCGAAACAACCTTATAGACACTTGGGCCAAAGAACATGGTATTGAGTGGGTGTATCACATCCCTTATCATGCACCAGCCTCCGGGAAAGTTGAACGATACAATGGACTGTTAAAGACTACACTGAAAGCAATGGGTGCTGGGACATTCAAAAATTGGGAAACACATCTGGCAAAGGCCACCTGGTTAGTCAATACTAGAGGATCTGCCAACCGA
Organism: Cygnus olor; assembly: GCF_009769625.2. NCBI lineage: Eukaryota > Metazoa > Chordata > Aves > Anseriformes > Anatidae > Cygnus > Cygnus olor. The sequence continues at coordinate 121,007,149 of NC_049169.1, read as the reverse complement.
GCTGGACCTGCCCAATCAAACCTGTTACGCACTGTAGAAGGGGATAAAGTTCCTGTAGTGCACGTAAGAAACATGCTGGGTAAGACAGTCTGGGCTACCCCCGCCTCAGGAAAAGGCAAGCCCATTCGTGGGATTGCTTTTGCTCGGGGACCTGGATGCACTTGGTGGGTAATGCAAGAGAATGGGGAGGTCCGGTGTGTACCTCAAGGGGACCTAATACTGGGTGAGAATAGCCCATGAGTTGAATTATAATATGTTAATCATCATATAACACTGTATGTCACCGCTACCATGGTTGCTATATATCATAGATGAAAATGGTGATTAATTAGAAAGTATTGGAAAGAGTGTAACCTGAGCATGACATAAATGGTATGGAATAAGGGGTGGATATCTGTCCTGGTTTCAGTTAGGACAGAGTTAATTTGCCTCCTAGTAGCTGGCAGGGTGCTATGTTTTGGATTAGGATGAGAACAGCGCTGATAACATGCTGATGTTTTAATTGTTGTAGAGCAGTGCTTACACCAAGCCAAGGACTCTCTCTGTCCTGCTAGCGAGCAGGCTAGGGATGCAGCAGAAGCTGGGAGGGGACAGACCCAGGACAGCTGACCCAAACTGGCCAAAGGGGTATTCCATACCATCTGACGTCATGCTGAACAATATATAGGGGTGGCTAGCCGGGGTGGAGGGGTGGCCGGCTGCTCGGGGATAGGCTGGGCATCGGTCAACGGGTGGTGAGCAATTGCATTGTGCATCACTTATTTCGTACACATTATTACTATTAATACTATTATTATTATTATTGTTGTTATTCTTTTCCCTGTCTTAATAAACTGTCTTTATCTCAACTCACAGGCTTCACTTTCCCGTTTCTCTCCCCCATCCCGGAGAGGGAGGGGGGAGGGTGAGCGAACGGCTGTGTGGTGTTTGACTGCTAGCCGGGCTAAACCACAACACCATCCTACTCACCCCTCTGACATCAGCACCTTCCCTCCTGACCCCCACCCCAGAACCTCCAACCTCCCCCCTGCTACAATGCAGGGGGTTAGGGCACCCTGTCCATATGGATGAGCCTGGCACCTGCTGCTGCTCTGTGGCACTGCATGCTTCCTGGGATAACGTTGTTATTAACATCACTTGTTACGATTATTAAGGAAGATATCTTACACATCTGCAAGCAGAAGGGGGAAGTTTTTTCATGTAATTCAATTTATTTTTGTTTCAAAATCTCATCAAACAGGTACAATTGCAGTATGCATACTGACGATGTGCTGAAGTTCAATGTCTTTGCAAATTAAGGTTTCACTTCCAGTATTTTCTGCATCTGCTGTAACGAGAAATTCTCAAGAAAATGACGATGCTGAATCTTTTGGGTAGATTTTAGAGAGCTCACTTTGAGTTGTAGAGGGATACAGTTGGAGCCCTGTAATCTTCCTATCACACCCAGCTGGAAGCTGCCTGATACATCAATCTAATGCAGTTGGAGCCTGCTGCTTACAGCCCTTCCCTACATCCATCTATCAGTTGTATGTCCGGATCAATGAGAAAGCAGTTACTCTGCTGAGAAAAAAAGTGATAAAATAATTGTAATAGTCATCTGATGACTAAAGCACACTGATCTTACTCTAATGGCAATGTCAGCTTCACAACAAAACCTTGGTACATAACAAAAATGCTGTGGATGGCACATAATATCTTGCTGAGTATCCTGGATACAGCTGTTACATGAAAAGAAACTATACAACACTGTCTAATTTCTAAAGAAACATCCAGAGGAAAGGAAATATGCAGAACATGAAAAACTCATTTTTGCAATAAAAAAAAAAAAAGGTTTCATTGAAAGAATCTACCATTAACTAATGTTTAAATTAGTCCTTAATAGCCAAAATATTATTAAAATATTTTAATAGTCCATTGAAGCTGAATATCAAACTTCACTCAGTGGTACCTGAAAACACTATTAAAAATAATTAATCCAAAGGAGAATAAAATATCTCCGACAATCTACAAATCTGAGCAAAGAGCTGCATGAGTCACAGGGGAGAATGACAAAGGCACAAAAGATCAGGATGGAAACTCAGCCAAAATTCAGCACAGTTTCGGAACCAGAGAACAGAGAAAGAATTACAAGCAGAGCCAAGTCACAGGATATGCATGAGGAAACAATTTGCTTTTCTGTCTACAAGCCTAGAGCAAGCATACAGAGAGAAATGATTTACAGGTGCTAACTAATAGGTTAATCATAATATATAACAGGTTAATCACACAAACACACAGTAACAGGTTAATCTCAAAGCATTGTAGAATTAGTCAAATAAGAAATTGAAGTTATATTTATCCTCATTTGTTCTAGGATTTCTATAGACCCAGTCTGTTTTGCACTTCCTGGATATTAAACTGTTCATTAATCTGCATGTTTCCTTAGTGTTGCCCTGCAGGGCTAATATAAATACTGCATTCATTAATTCACACACAGTCTTTTCTTGCCATTACTTATCTGTTGTAAAGTTAAACTGTATCGGTCAATTTATTAATTATTGCAATGCCTTCTGTAATAGAAAACAACTGAAAACATGAACCTGTCAGATGCTACCATTCAGTCAGGTGTTTTTGACACGGGAAAAGAAAAAGTAGCACAAATATTTCTAACTTCTAAGAGGTTGTGCTGATTGTGTATATTCTACCCAGTGTCTGTGAATTAATTATTCTAAATCTTATTGCTTCTTTTAGTCACTCTCTTTGAATCCTCTGATGGTCTCACTTTCTCAATATAGAGAGTGCTAGGGGGGCATAATTTTTTCCCTACTTTCAAAACAGCTCTTCTGTATACCAGACCAATTTCTATTTTATTTTTAACATAATCTTTTTCCCTCATACTGCTTAAAAGGGTAAACACGGTTACTGGATTACTTGGTTATCGCACCTAATTGCCCATCCACCTCTCATCTTTATACCGGTAAACTCATTTACTGCTTTCAGTATCGGGTCAGATGCTTTGCCTTCTGTGTGCATATGGGCTACTAGCGATAACATCTGGGTTTATTGACCTTAGAAACAAAGTCCACACCAACACAAAAAAAAACAAACCTGTATACGTGCCTTGGGAGCTCCTTCTGCCTGTCTGTAGTGCAGCACGGCCCCTTTCATCACTGAACATACCCCTCCTTTACTGCACAGTTGCCACTGATTTCATGTGCTGCTACTCCTTCCATGACAAACGGCCTTGTAAGTGTCCTTGTGCCCTTCTCCTTTCTGCAATGCAGGTGAACAACTCCAAAATGGCATTTCAGCTGAAGGTGCTAAGGTTGTGCTATAACTGCGGGTCTTAGCGGAGAGGGGGGCCTGGGTGTCTTCGACAAATTAAAGCTCAATCGAGCACAACAAACCACACGCGGTTCTTTAACAGAGCTACGCGTTAACGGCTTAGACAATAAGACTGATTTGGTATTGCTGGAGGACACACAAGTGTTCATTAAAGAGCGGAAAGGTGTTCATGCAGCATCGATGCCTCTAGCATTCTCTAAATAGGACTAATCAAACAGTTGCGTTTCAGATAAAAGAACATCTATCTAAACAAGTGGCGGCTGGATGTTTGTGTTCTCAGCTACTAATGCTCAAAATTGTTTATTTCCAAGCATCTTTCAAACACGGAAATCAAAAATGTATTATTCAAAATGATATTCATGTGGCAACAAAAGAGAAATTGGAGAAAATCTCTTGGTTAATATTTAAGCATCTGGATACAGCTGGAAAAAGGCAACAAATTATGAATAAGCAAATCATCACAAATTAATGGAAACAAATCAGGTATGTAGAATGCTTCTCTTTGGCATATTTAGGTTAAAGGAGGAAGAGGGCAACTCGAATGCAAGCAAACAACAATACTTTATTGCACAAGGCCTCCTCTAATCACATATAAAAACGAGAGATTTTAAAAAAATATTTATGCAATCTTTTAAGAAAACTATTCTGGCACCTGCTGATTAATAATATCTGCAGGATCTACATAATTCGTAACTTGGTATTTCACCTTTTTTTTTTTTTTTTTTCCTAATTATGCTAACAATGCTTACACAGTTGAAGTTAAGTTGTATAGTCTGCTGCACCACTTTGGCCCTGTCATAACCACAGCTTAAAGCCCAACTGAGCAGGCTCTGTGGTCTGCAGGTTATCTGAAGGCAGACCTCTGATGAGCAGCAATGACATAGGTTCGAACACAATGTTCTTGGCCACATGCAGGCTGACAGCGACTGACTATATGACTTTTTTTCTTTTCTTCTTATTTCTTTAATAAACAGGACTGACTTAGTTGCTTCCTGTGTTCAGAGCCAAGTCCCTAGCTGCTCCCACTGGGCTTTTATTCTTCAGCCACAGACTGACTATAGGCCCCTGAACTGCTTAAACTCCTCAGCATCATGGGTACCTGACCATATGTACTTTTGTACTTATATACAAAAGTTTTTGTACTTACAACCAAACAAAAACAACACACCACACTTTTTATTTTTTTGTCTTGTCTACATATGTACTCAGACCATGGTCAGAGGGCATGGCAACAGTTAAGTGAACTCCCACTTATGCCACAAATCAGCTTTTCTTATGCAATCAACTGCAAAAGTTCAGGGGGAAATGCACACCCTGCCTCTACACCAGCAGAGGATGACTCTGGGTTAGAAAGATGGGAAAGGTACAGAGAAAACCAAATTATGAGAACTCAAGTTCTCATCAGTTCCTGCTCTAACTGAGCAGACTCAACAGTCCTAAACAGAAGCCCACACCTAATTATTTGCAGAAGACAAACTACACCACATACACTTTATATATATACACACACGTATACCTTATATACAAACACACACAGACAGAAAGAAAACATGACACTACTTCACTCCTCAAATAGTAACCTCTTGTGCCTGCCCTCCCAATATGCATAAACAGTAATGGTCCAAAATCTGTAACACATTTCAGTTTTTAGGTCACTGGACAATAGCCCACAAAGAGCAGAAGGGATTGAAAATTAATAACGCTGCTGGAAAGAAAAAAAGCCAAGAAATTATACTACTATCAAAATATGTAATATCCTACTAAACAGCATTAGTTACCATCTTTTATTTATTCATTTTGTCAGAACATTTCAAATTCCCTAAATGTACAATATGCAAAAAGAAAATTTAAAGTTAAAAAACATTTTTCTCATTTGGAAAATAAACCTGTCTCTTCCTAGTAACTTTTAATTGCCTTTTTTGAAGAAAGCTGTTACTTACATACCAAATATTACCAATGATAGCTTGTATAGAAAACACTGCCATTTATTTCCTGTTGCAGAGAAAGGGCATTTTTATTAATTAAAAACAAGAGCCACCAGTCTTGGCCATACTACTGTAGAATGTAGTCATCATGCGCAATATCTGTGATTTGTAGTTTTGGGATTGTGTTTTTCTCCTCTCTCTAGCACTTACTGAAAGATTATGATTGGAAAACAGCCAGCTCTTACTAGATTAAATGTTTGTTTTCATTCTGAGGTTTGAGGGGGTTTTTTGGTACCCATCATGACTGTAATAACTTTCAACCTACAGTTAAATACCTGCCTCTCTGCTCCTCAGCTTCTAATTTGTTCTTTGAAAACAGAGGCGCTAAACGATATGCCTTTTAAATGCTTAATTTGTAATAACCTACTGAAATGTTTTCCCTATGTAAGTGTAATAACAGTGCGAATATGTGGCTCGATTTACCTAGGAAGCTCTTCCTACACCAACACAGTCCATCTTGCTTTCCTACCCTATTGTTCTTTCCCTGCTGTTGTAATATTGTGCTTTTGAGAGAGATACAAACATTGTGGATGACCTTGTCGGAGTTTAGGACCTAAATGGAAACTCCCCTGCAGTGCCACCAAAGCCATTTGACCTGACACTAAACTACATCCTGGACTTGTCCTACCTAGGGGACTTTGCTTGCAGGCAGAGGCAGCACTGACGCTGCTCTGCAGAAAGGAGGGCAGAAGCTCCAGAAGGTGGTCATGGTGGCACCTCTCTCTCACTCTAAACCACGTCCCAGTTTAAGTGCCTAAAGCCAGGTGGGCTCCATCTCACCCTCGGGTGTTTTCTTTGCACACCTCTACCTCCTTTGGGCTGCCATGGCCATACACCCCCTCCTCCGTTCATGACAGAGGTGGTCTAAGCCGAGCTTGAGGAGGACGAGGAGGTTTTCTGTTTTCAAGGCCCTTTGGCCAACCATGATGCTTCTGTAACACCTGGCTGCCAGGCTAAGGGGAAACCACAACCAGAGAGAAATGCAGAAGTCCCAAAGACAAGGTGTTAGCACATGTCCTCCCTTCCTACACATACGCATCTGCACAGCTCAGACATTAAAAAAAAAAAAAGTGGCCAAAATGAGGTATTGCAGCCCCTACACCCTCCAGGCATCCAGCCCTGACCAGGCAAAGGCAGGGCTGCAGCACCGCCAAAGCCACACGCGTCCCCAGAGAGAGGAGATGGTAGGGGAGGGCAGAAATCAGGCAGCCGCTGCTTGCAGGCTTCATATTAAACTAAAAATCAACCTCTCATTGCTAGCACTTTCAGAGCAGTGTTCATGAGCTCTGCAGGGTGCCATTTTCATCTCTTCTTTGATGTGAGAAGGGTGGAAGTGACGGTGCATTAGAAACAGGAATGAAAGGGGCAGGTTGGGAATCATTAAGCAAGCTCCCTGTCTCTTTAAAAGGAAATGTTCTCGAATTTATGCAGCCATTTATCTCATCTGGACATATTAAAGCAAAGTATCTACGAAGAGAAAGAAGCCCTGTGTTTCAGTCTCACTTCACTTTTGGATATACATGTGGTGTTTCTGTAGCCTTCAGGTCTGAACTACTGAAGAGCTACAGTTTAATTAACCATTACAACTTCTATAAGGTGTAATTGGCCTTACATCTAGTTCATTAAAGCAACAGTAGAATAATTCTGACAGCCCAGCCATGAGACAAGTTCACACAGAGCATTAGCAGCTCAGCTCCCTGCACATTAAGTCAGTGCATATTTTCTGAAGAGAGCAGATGAAATAGTGCTAGTCATCTACTCCCTGTCAACTGTTCACCCAGAAAAAAAAATTCTAAAGAGAGATGACCAGGAGCAAATAGACAGTTTCCAACCTCATTACTCCTCGTTCAGCTCAACATATGTCAAGTGTTTGCACTAGGCAAACTGACATTTTAGCTTGCCATGGTCTACCCTGGAAACCTGATATTTATAATGTAATCATTCTATATCTGGCCCTGGAGCAGCTGCAGTTAAAGGAAGATATGTTATTAAAGAGAAAGTCTCCATTTGGTGGCTATTTGGTAGGTAGAAGTCCTGTGAGACTGAAATATTCACAAAATACTTTTACTCAGCTGGGACTTTGAAGTAAACTGAAATAAGACGCTTTCCCCTCTGCCTCACATGAAATTCACATACTTAACAAAGGTATAGGCTTTTATATGACTCCTGACATTCCCAGATGCAAACTTCCCAGATGCATCATCTACCTGTGAGTGGGAAAGTGACCCCTGCCTGGGGACATCTCTCCAGCACTCTTATATTCTTCTTCACAAGTAGTTTTGGCTTTTCTTCACCCAGCCTTACTTCTCCTCTGTCTTCTTTGGGCCATTTCCTCCCCTAACTCCACTTGCCATTAAGAGAAATTTCTACTTCTCTTCTCTGAAAAGAACTAATTTTCAGGAAAGACCAGCACTGACCTTTGCAGTCAGTAGACCTGTCTGCAAAGTTAATCCATATGTAATTTTTCCTTGGTGCTGACAGGCAGAGCACAAGGAAACTTACACTTGAGGTATATCAGCGTGGTCTTTGATGCAAACAAATCCCCACTGCCCACTCTCCAGGCACACACAAGCTTTTCTCCAACAATGCTCTGACTCAAATAGAACTTGTATGGCACTAGTTAGTAGCTGAGCTACTCAACTACAAAAACAATCAAAACAGGCTGTTAAAACCATGCTACTACACCTAGTAAGATCTATTCATTTATCACAGTGTTAGCATGCTCAGCTTTTACTCTATCTGGAGGGTGGTCAGGGAATGCAAACCTGCGCTCAGAGCACTGAAGGTGAGCTAGTATCAGCCTCCAAAGGACAAGATAGAAAGAGACTGGTGTAAATGATAATAACCATAGTGAAACTCAACAGCAACCTCAAAAGACTGTGAGGAACTGAGAGGCTTGATGGCGTACTGATAAGTCTTTTTACAAACTGCCATCTCAAATAAAATTTGTTGTGAGCAGCAGAGGCTTATGTCAAAAGAAATCCCTGACCTTTAATGAAGACTACTGTGTAACAAAAACAACCCCCAAAACAATCAAAAACCCCCCTTGATTAGTCTTGCCCGGACTGAATAACCTGTCAGCTTCAGTATCACATAATACCTGCACTAAGTGAGTTAAATCACTTCAAGGAGCTTGATGAGCTGCTTCTGTGACAAAGTGGCCCAATTCTGCATTGAGTTTCATAGCTGGAACCTTGCCAAGGTGACTTCCTCATTAAGAACACAATTTGGACAAGTATTTTTAAAACAGAAGCACTTCCCACATACATACTTTAAAAGACGCACAAAGGGCTTTGCTAACAATTGTCTTGAATGCTCAAGTATTTTTCGAGCACATTTTGACCATCATGTCAAAAAGCACACTACATTACATACTGCATTATGACACCACGAATATAAAAGACATGACAATTATTTGGACAATTGAGAGCATGAATAAAAAATGATTGCTGAATTGGAATGCAGCACAGCTTATAGCTTCTGAGAAGAAAGCCTCTGACTTGTAGCGTTTATAAACTCTATGAACCCGACTGCCTCAGCAAAAAAATTTCTTCCTAAAAAATGTATGCACTCAAGTCAAAGCTCAGGTCATACACTGAGTTTTCAAATACTCAAGAGTTTTGCTGAATCAAGACTCAACATGAACTGTGAGCAGCAGCAAGTAAACTTTGGTCTCAAAACTCTGTTCAGGGCAGTAACCACCATCAAAATAAATTCTAGAAGGAAAGCAAACAATAGTGCTGTTAACTCCATTAGTCCGTAAGCTCTCAGAAACCAGTTAAACAATCTGCTAGCCTTTTTCTTAAAAGTACTGTCTCTTAAAAGCACCTAATCATTAGCAGAAGTACCAATCTCTATACTGTAATGCTCTATACTACAGTAACAGTAATATGGGATAGGATATTCTAATTGTTAATGGAAGTGTCACTGTTAATGCATTTACCTACCTGAAGCATGTATGCTAGGACAAAAAAAAAGTGTCTATGTCCAAAACAGACAACCCCATATGGATACCTTCACCTCCCACCAAAATGTGGGACAGAATGGAACAAGGACACACAGAGCAGTGACCACCAGAAGCAAGAAAATATAGAAAGTGCTTCAAAAGGGTTTCTCTTCTAAATTTGAAGGAAACTGTATTTCAGAAAGCCATTATTCTACAATGAGTAGCAGGAGTACGAAATTTAAAAAGCAATGTGTGTAACGCTATTTGGAATGGAAGAAAATACCGATTTAAGAGGTTTGCCAGATTTGTCTGTGCATCCATGAATAAAGTTCAAAAGCATAATGAATTGGTTATACCTCAAAAGGTGGAAGGTGTTCTTAGACAGAGCCTCAGGCTGAGGTGCAGGCAATGAAAGACAAAGGAAAAACAATAAGGTTGCTAATCCAAAGCCAGTACCTCAGACATAACTTGCCAAGCAATAGCATTTGTCTGTCTTTTCAGGAATTGTAACCTTCGTTAAAAATACACTAATTCAGGCTTTCTATCATCCTAAACCCTTCCGTTGCCTTCTCTCCTCAAAAGACATAAATTGAAAGGAGTTTCTAATCATTTCTATCAGTAACAGGTCACAGTTTCTTGATGAGAAATTATTTTCAAGTACCAGTTACTAATGTATGTTTCAAATACCAGGTCTTTAATACTATAATTGAAAGTGTTGGTGTGCCACCACAGGACCAAGTTCAAGAGTGGCAGATCAGTGCAGTATTTATGCACAGCTGAAGAGGAGGTGTAAGGCACTACTTGGTGTGTAGCTGGCACACACTGAATGCAAGGAGAGGAGAGGAAATCCACTCTGAAGAGACAGAAACCAGGAAAATCCACATTTGAAAAACAAAGACTGACACTTGCTAGACCTACCTGTGGAGAGGTCACTGAAAAACGTTGGCCTGGGACAGAAAAATCACAGTCCTCAACTAACACATCAGTCAAAGTCAATGAATGGGTCAAGCCAACAAAGTCAAGCTAAAAATTAAGAATGGGACATTCTGTAGCATAGTGTGCCAGTTGACTGAGCTGAAATACTCATGCAAGCTTTCAGCTACAAAACACATATTTGTTTAGACGACAGTGATTAAGCAATGCAATAAAACAGCCAAGAGTAGTAATGCATTCTGCATTTGTTGTTGTCTTCCTGGGTGTCTTTCTGAAGCCCATAGTTTAGCCAAATAGAAGTTATTGGGATCAACAAAGGGGTAGCTATGTGAAACGTAATGGTCTAGTTTACAGGAGGTTAGACTGAACGATGTAGTGATCCTCCCTGGTCTTAAACTGTCTGAATCATGCAGCAAAAGACTGCAGAGCTCAGGAAAAGAACACAATGCTTGTAACCCCTCTTCTTGTGCTTCAGCTACACATCTGTTTGCCATCTCTTAACTCAGAAGGAAAAAGAAGAGTGCATTACAGAACAAAAATTCAGCACAAAAGAATCAAATATCAGTGACAGGATGCTGAAGACTTGAAGCAAAGATTCCATGATTAACTGAAATTACTGAAGATATCTCTTAGTGCTGATTTCTGTCAAAAGGTTTTTGTTTAGTTAAGAAAATGAATTAACATCACTGTGAAACTTCTCCATGTATAGAAGACATCACTGTAAACTAACAGGGCAAATATTTGTCAACAGTACTTCAGTAACAAAGAAACAGATGAGCAAAATATTTAGTAACTATTACGACTTCTCCACCATCATATCATCTCTCTTGCCTACATAATTTGGAGAAAATAACAGTATTTTTTCTTTACAAATTATATACATTTACCCTGGCTTTGCAGAAGCCAACAACAGCTCAGACAAATCTAGTCTTACATCCTAGAAGAAATTTACTTACTTTTATTAAGACAGACATGTTATACAATACAAATGAAACTCAATTTATAGACAAACAGACCTGGAATGTGTGGTCTGTGAGAAAGACCTAGTTCACATTTCAGACAGAAACCATGCTCGATAGCTCAAACCAATCTCCTATGTTCAGTAACTTTCAAAGGCTTTTACCTATTACCTATTTCAGCATTAGAGCTATAGACTTTGTCTATAAAATAATAGAAAAGAATAACTACCCATGCTATAAAGACAACACTAGGTTCTTGGGACATTTAGATTCAACAAATATCACAGTGGCCTGTTGTGAGCTATGTATAGCTAGAAAAAATCAAATTTCATCTGCCACTCTGTCAGGCTGCATTCCAAAGTCAGTTTATCACTGCACCGAATAGCAAGGTATTTATCTTCCCTGGCTAGGTTAATCTTGTGTTCCATAATTATCATGACTGCCATAAACACATTCAATTCTGTTCCTGCTTTTGCAAATGTTGCCAATTTGGGGAGAAACTGAGCTTAAAAAGAACTTGTTCTTGTTTGCTTTGAACTTAAAGGCCACAGCAGAAATTAAGAAATATATTGCATTGGAGGTTATAATTCAGAGAATGGCTGAGGTTGGAAGGGACCTCCAGAGTTTATCTGGTCCAAGAAGGACCACCCAGAGCAGGCTGCCCAGGACCATGTCTAGGCAGCATTTGAAGATCTCCAAGGAGGGAGACTCCACAACCTGAGTAACCTGTGCCACTGCTCCCTCATTCACATGGCACAGAAGTGCTTCCTGGTTTTTAGATGGAAATTCTTGTGTCTCTGTCTGTGCCCACTATCTCTTGTCCTGTCACCTCCGAAAAGAGCCTGGCTTCATCTTCCTTGCACCCTCCCTTTGAGTATTTATATACATTGAGATCCCCTGGAGTGTCCTCTTCTCCAGGCTGAACAGTCCCAACTCGCTCACCCTCTCCTCACAGGAGAGGTGATCCAGTCCCTTCATCATCTACATGGCCCTACATTGTACTCCTTCCAGTATGTCTATGTCCCTCTTGTAATGGGGGGCCCAGAACTGGACACGGTGAGGCCATGCGGCCTCACCAATGCTGAGCAGAGGAGAAGGATCACCTCCCTCCACTTGCTTGCAATACTTTGCCTAGTGCAGGATACCATTAATCCCCTTTGTCACAAGGGCACATTGCTGGGTCACGTTCAACTTGCTGTCCATCAGGACCCTCAGCTCCTTTTGTGCAAAGCTGTTTTCCAGCCAGGTGGGCCCCAGTATGCCCTGGTGCTTGGGGTTGTTCTTCCCCAGATGCAGGACTTTGCACTTCCCATTGTTGAACTGTGGGAGGTTGCTGTCAGCCCATTTCTCCAGCCTGTCCACCTCCCTCTGTATGGCAGCATGACCCACTAGCATATCAGTCACTCTTTCCAGTTTTGTGTTACCTGTGAACATGTTACGGGTACACTCTGCCCCATCATCCAGATCATTAATGGAGATCCTGTTTAACAACAGGACCAGACCCAGTACTGACCTCTGGCATACACCACTAGTTACTGTCCTCCAACTAGACTGTGCCACTGATCACCACCCTCTGGGATCATTCAGGCAGTTTTCAATCCACCTCACTGTCTCCTCATCCAACCCATGCCTCATCAGCTTCTCTATGAGAGTCTCATGGGACACAGGGTTGAAGGCATCACTGAAGTCAAGGTAGACAATATCCACTGCTCTCCCCTCATCCACCAGGACTGTCATTTCACTATAGAAACATATCAGGTTGTACATTATAGAAATGTATGAGGTTGACGAAGCATAACTTCCTTGGTGAATCCATGCTGACTGCTCCCGATGATGTTCTTGACCTTTGCATGCCTGGAAACAGTTTCAAGGATTAGCTGCTCCATTATATTCCCAGGAATGAAGGTGAGGCTAACCAGCCTGTAGTTCCCTACGTCCTCTTCCCTCCCAGTCTCGAAGACAGGAGTGTTTGGAGTACTCAGGCACTTCTCCCAGTTGCTATGATCAACCAAAGGTTATCAAGAGTGGCCTCACAATGACACCTGCCAGTTCCTTTGGCACTTGTGGATGCACCCCATCAGGGTCCCTGAACTTACATACATCCAAATCACTTAAGCATTCTCAGACCTGTCCTTCTTCCACCAAGGGCACAGTTTCCTTGTTCCAGCCTTTCCCCCGGTCTCTGGGACTTGGGCTTCCTGAAAGCCAGTCTTGCTGGCAAAGACTGAGGCAAAGTACCTCAGCCTTTTCCACACTCTGTCACCAGGTCCCACACCTCATTTAGCAGTGGGCCCACACTTCCCCTAGTCTTCCTTTTGTCACCCATGTACTTACTTATTACTAGACCTGTGATAAGAGCTTAGTTTTTTAGCCTCAAACTAAAAATCTTTAAAAGATTTTTGCATTTGAAGTATTCCAAGCAGCAAAAAGAGTACTATGAATGTAGTTGGTTGGCAATATCTGTTTGTATGCGAATGATGAATTTTCCACAGCATTTTTCAGGATTTTTTTTTTCTTGTTTCCTTTGATCATCTGACAAATCCTCAGGATGCAGCACGCTTTAGGAGTCCGCAGGCCTGAAAACTTCAACATCCCCCTATGCAACTTAGCTAAACAGCTTCCAGTTCCAGATTTGGCTCATTTGAAGCTGGCATGGCACTCTTCACTGCACATTGTATTTGTGCCCTAAAGCTGTTGAAAATGTGGTGAGCCAGGGATCATTCCCAGCAGATACACTGCCATTTTTACTGCAGATTATTAGCACCACTCTTACTAACATCTGCTCTCCTGCTGCTTTGAGTAGGAGAGGACAAACACACCTTTGTCCCTGGCTTTCCATGATGACAATCATGCAAAACCCCAGGCTCAGAAACATGCAAACCAAGAATGCTTTTCTTGGGAGAACAAAAAATATCTCCCCTTTTTACTTTCTGAATTCCTCTGAAATGGACCTACAGGTTAATTGGAGAAAGAGCAAGCAGGAATGGACGAATGGAGATGAGTATGCATGGGTACACTGCAGTCTTCTGTATACTTGTCAATTTGGATCAAGAAGAAAACCTGGAATTGTTTGTCACCAAAAGCCAGAGTATGATGTGTGCAACTCTAAAAAACAATTTAACAGAAAGTCTGTTTGGAGGGCTGAGCATATCCTTTAGTTTAGAAGATGCTAAAATTAGAGCAAAATCCATACCCAGCTCCCCTCACCACCCCACCTAGTTTTTGTTTGGCTTTAGCTTGAAGAAACATGGCATATCCCACTGCATTACTTCAGAAGAATAGACTAATTAGAGACTAATTAGAGACTAAATAGAGACTAAATAGAGACTGAGTCTTCAGCTTAACTTAGCAAAGAAGAACTGCATTTTATGATGTTAATGAAACCCAAGCTCAGGCAGAAGCTGAACAATTTAGTAAGGCTCTAGCTAGTTTACAAACTAGTTTGCTGACTACAAGAGTCCAAGGTGTATGAAGTAGGAAGAAGCAGAGTGTCTACATCTCACTCCTCTCCATGTTTAGGACAGTATTCTAGATGGAAACAAGAAGATACAAAAAGTATCAAAAGTATCAAAAAGATACAAAAGTTAAAAAACAGAAGTTCTTGTTCCTGTGTGATGAATTTCTCCTATAACCGCTAGTTCACCAAACACCTCTCCCTCTGATTTTTCCATTTCTGGAACAGGGATAATAAAGCACCTAACGATCCAGAATTTGTAGAGCTCAAAATGCACCCATGTTTGCAAACCACCTGGAGTCCTGCAGAGATGAGACTCTACTGTGATGTGAAATATAATTATGTCATTAGAAGAAGGAATACATGTGCACATGGATAGGTTTGTTCATATCAATGTTTCCTTATTTCAGTTTTCCCAAACTTCCAAAATTGCCACATAAAACAAAATTTTTTTTATTTTTCTACCAAGGCTAGACAAGCTTTCTAGAACTTCACCAGGGAGCAAAGTGAATAAATCTGAGGCTGTAAATTCGTGTTCCTATGAGGGGATTGAGACAGATGTAATCATCTCACTTGCAGAGTTCTGGGGTTACAGAACTGGAAAAGCAAAATGTACTCACAGAACATCTCAGGTCAAGTGGATAAAGTCACCTTTGGCTTCTGTGTAGGAGTGGCAATATGCCAAATTGAAACGCAAACCTACAGAGCTGCAAGCATCATTAGCATAAGTAACAGCAGATTAACTTGAGAAATTATGCCACAATGACTGAGTTTCCCAGCTGTACTAAAAATATCTACACAGAAGAGGCAGGCAAGGCATCCTCAAAACAAAACCAAAAAAAAAAAAAAACAAAACACACACACACACACACACACATAACACAAGGCCTTCGGGAAACTAAATCCAAAGATGACTTCCTTCTCTTTTTAAAATCTCCTCGTGGTAACTTGAAAACACATTATCAAACAACTACCTGTATGTCCTAGAACATGCATGCAATCTCAAAAAAAAGCTACGTGTTACTAAAGGACCAAATAACACGTTAAGGTAGAGCAACCTTTGCTGGAGAGAGCCTTCCCACAGGGGTAATTCCAGCCAGGATGTCAGCAATTGCTGTGAGTACTGATGAAGAGGAGGAAGGTTCAGGATGTAATAGAAAAGACACAAATCTAAATTACATCCAAGAGCTAAGGAATGACTCATTTTCAACAATGATAATAACAGTGGGTAGGCTGTAGAGACTGGTCACTGTTATGTAACAGAAAATGACACCACAGCTACTGAATATGGCTAGGAGGTGATCAAAACTGTCTGTGTGAGTATAGTTCACATTCACCAGTTATTTACCAGATTACGTATATCTGACAGAAGAGTCAATGTGATACACACAGTTCAAAGTGGTGGCAACATACCTGTCTTGTTTGTTTTGCATGGTTTGAATCTAATCTTACACAGCTCCAGGCCGGGTGACAGTGGCATGCAAAACAAGTTGATGTGATACATAAAATTGGTGTGTTGCTTTAGCCTTTATTTGAGAGTTTCAATAGCCAAACACTTTCTTTTACATCTTTGGAAAACAATATATGTTAAGTTTAACATAAGTATTAACTGGCATTTTCAATCTTGAATATTACCTACAGACATAGCTCAGAAAGCAAATGAAAAAGGAGCCAAAGTGCAAGGAAATGTAGTAAATACTAAAAAGTAAAATAAAAGGTCAAAGGAACATAACATGAAAGACAAGAATAAAATACATTTTCACTTTTTAAAAAGTTAACTATTAATTAATAAAATGGAATCACAAAATACTTATACCAAAATAAATAAAAAAATTCTTTTAGACATTTTAAAGGACCATGGGAACCATAAATAACTGTTAGACAAGCCCTAAGAAGAAAGTGTTCCTGATTTCCAGTTTGCTGGCTGATTTAGTACATGTTAGAGGATAGAAGCAGATAGAGGATAGAGATAGAAGCAGATACCACAGAGGATAGAAGTCACCTATATGGGTGATGACAAAGGGGTGGAAAAAATTGCCAAATAAATTGTGAATAAACTGATTTTGTTTGATCAAACCAGGGCCTAAACACACTTACTGAGCTTTTGCAATTGTGACTACATTTTCACCTCACATCTAATGGCACCAAGCTCCAAAGATGAAACATGCAGCATAAAAACGGTTCTCCTCCTTTGACATTTTCAATGCACTGCTTTTCAGTTTCACTGATATATTCTTCTTGTATTTTCAGAGAATTGATAAAGGACAAAAACATATTCATCCAATGATACTCATTATAACATTTGTTCAGAGGGAACAAGTCTAGGTATTCCATCACCAATTTCCATAGGTCTTTCAAGACAGAAGTAGAAAGTCCTGCTTCTACCACTAGAGAGGTTACAGCTTGGCATTAACACCAGGGTGGGCTTAGGGGTTCACTCTCTTTTTAATGCTCCCAAGCATATTTGAACAGCGAGCGCTATGTCTTGCGTTGTTCAGGCACTAAGAATCAGATGAATAACTGCTTCATGTAGTTACCTGTAACACTGTCAGGAATCTTATGCATGTTTCAGTGTGGTGCAGCATCTCCCTGCCTGGGCAGTTTCCTGTCAATACTGTTTCTCAGTTCACCACCCCAGATATATGAATGCAGCATTTCCCAACATTACAGAATCAGAATTCTAAGGACTGTTCCGCTGGACGACATGTAGTGCTTAGCGTTCAGAAATACAGAATAAATACTTGAGTAGTTAAAAAGGAAACAATTCTCTTAATTATTTTATTCAAGATTTTTCTCTTCTCCTATCCACTCTCCTGAAGGGACAAAGCTCACTCACTCTCATGCTGTTTTCTTCCCAAAGCTAACAGCATTTACTTTAATATTAAACTTCAGTACTGATCCTAAATGGCTGTAAATAGGATTACAAGGGAGCAAGTCTTTGAGGGCTTGAATCTTCATTTTCTTGCTCTGAGCTGAACGCATACACCATGACTGCACCATGCTGAGAACCATTTGAAATGCACAGAGAGACAGCCATTTTCTAAATATAGACAAAAATGGACCCCTTCCCCTTTGATGTGTTCTTTACACCCAGTTTCCAAATACAACTTTTCTCTTAGGGACTCTATGTTCTTCCAGCAATGATTACAGACACATGTGAGAACAGTTTAATTTTAGGTGTGTCTTACCCCACCTTTATTTATCCTGGAAGAAAAAGGAAGCCCTCGCTGATTTAGACATGCTCTGACTTACTTAAGTAGGAATTTAAAACTCTACTCTTGAATTAGTAGCAGTACTAATAATAATGGTCAAAGTGTTCAACATTGCATCCTGGTAAGCAATACTGCATCAAAAAAAATCTGAATGAACAAGCCAGACTTTAGGAAATTATGCTAATAGAAGAACGTGATTAATGAAATTAATCCTGCTTCATGTATAGATGAGCTTTTCCTTACTGAATTTTCAACTTCCATAATAACTCATGAGTATCTCTTATGTTCTCATGCAATGGAGCTCATTACTTACTACAAGGAATTGGACTGTTCCAGTGTACTTGCAAGCAATCACTGAGACAAATGATTTACAGGTGCTAAACATCATGCCAGAGTGTATAAAGAAACATCACAGATCTTATCTGAAAACATATCTGCAGCAAAGATTAACATTTTATTCCTGTAATGGGGTGGGGTAATTTCTTTTATTTGGTTATAACGAGAGAAAGTACTGCTAGCCTTCCATAAATAATCTTTGACTGGCCAACAAAAGTAACAGATAAAGACATGAACCTGGCCTTCTGTAACTAGTTTGCTCACTCCTCCCCAAATCCATTTCACTGAAGGCAGGAGAGTTATACAAGAACACCCATATTTCCACAGGTGTCTCCACTGAACCCTGACATCTACTTTAATGTCCAACTCTATTGTCTAACTTACACGTAAAGCTAAAAATAGCATCCCCTTCACAAATTTGAGAAGTGGGCCAAAACTATTACTGGCCTGCTGTACAACCCAAAGACCAACAAATACAAATAAAACCTCTCTTAACCCCTGACAAAGTAATGGTGACCCTTTCTAATTCCAAAGCCTTTACATTCCTGCTGTATCAAAAGGCCTTCCTTAAGGCCTACAACCCTAATGATTGAAACAAATTGTTTGTTTGTTTTCCTTTTATTCAGTGAAATCTTGGAACAGAAATCCCAGCAGTGCACAGGCAGATGGGAGCTTGGTGTTGACAAGTTGTCAATGTCTGAAGCTGAGAGTCACTAGTGGGAAACAGAGGTTTTTAATTCCAAGTCACATGTCTGATATCAGTAATGAATAAGATAAAGTGCTGCCAAGGTAACACTCCCTGCACATAATATCCTTTAATCTTTTACTTACCTTACTTACCTCCCCATTTAAGTGGGATTTATTTTGCTTTTTATTGTTGCTTTTTTAATGTTTAAACAAGTTTATCCTCAGATATAATTTGCACACTCCAGCTGGGTGGTCCAACAAAGCTCTTGAACTAACTAGACTCTGAATAGACCCCATCCTACTTCCATTCACTCTTTATAATTACAACTTTAATTTTATAAGAAAAAAATTGATTGTTTTAAACTTTGATCATGTTAGCAACGGTGGAAAAGGAACACAACCTCCAGAACACAACCTGTTATGTTAGATAGCTTACCACTTCCAACAAATGACAGCTTACTCTTCCTCCCATCTGCTAGCAACCCAGTAAGACACGTCTTAAAACCTCCTCAACATGAAGCCACGTGTTCTCTTCATCAACAATCTCAGATTGAAGAACCAATGCAAAAGCTGTAACCTTGTTTTTTAAACTCCAGTAGAAATAGATGACATCTGTACAACCCATGTGCTGTGAAATGTCACAAAACTCCATTTGAATAGCTTTCTAACTTTTATTTCCTAAACCAAAAAATCCCTTCCTTTTTCTGTGATTGTTTTGTTGACATATCATTTCATTATATGTTTTTCTCTCTTCTAATCCTTTTAAATGTGCAGCCTACTACAGCCACAGACCATGGTGGGTTACTATTTTTTGCCTCACATCTCTTTCATTCATAAGTAGCTTAAAGCAAGGATTCACCCTGGGAGCTAGTTAAAACTCAAGTTTCAGTTGTACATTATAAATACCACCTATGAAAAACTCCAATGCATGCAATCTCCCTAGTACACAAAAATATTAGCAAAGCCAACACACTTGATGTTTTCCAAATGTTAATTACTCATGCTCCTGGTACTACTTCAAGCGCACGCTGTATACACTACCTTTAAACTAGTAATAATACCATCTTCATGATGATTTTCATCTTTTTAAAGCAAATTCGGGATAAGCAACTCCTGAGTAACTCTCCCTGCTTCAGACAGAGAGGGGTTTTATGTTACAACCTATTTTTACCTATTTTTTTAACTAAGTACGAGCTGTAATCAACACTCACCCATTCTATTATCAGTTATCCCTACAAATAACCAAGGTTGAGTCATTACCTCCTGACCATTTGGAAAGCACACTTGGAATAAACCTGTCTAAAGTCACTGTGGTGGGTTGACCCTGGCCAGCAGCCAGACACCTACCCAGCTGCTCTCCCACTCCTCCTCCTTGACAGGATGAAGAGAGAAAATAAGATGAAAAAGCTCACAGACTCTGCTGTTCTTTCTTCCTCACTCTCTGCCCCTGCTCCCACAATATCTATATCCAATACACTAGCTTAGGAAATGGGTATCACCATCCCCAAACCTCTATCACATGTCCTAGCTCTGTATCACCAAGGGAACCTCTGTATCTCCAGGGGAACGCTGACATGAGCGAGGCTACTGCTTGCCCACTTGGTACCCATGCTAGGGGGACATGGAGTTGCTTTTCCAGTCTTGTCGATACAGATCTGTCTGGCAGTACCAATATTAGTTTTTCTCCTTTAAACTCACACAGAGCTGGGACCAAATAAAATCCCAGAGAACAAAAATTGACCGCTTCAGCACTGATTCACCTCTCCTCAATTGTTTTACTGCACTCTCTGTATTTCTACAAATCCTGGGGCAAGGTATTAAACCAGAAAACTCCGCTGCAACAGAAACTAAATAATGGGTCTTATACTATCTCTTAAATTATAATAATGAATATAACTGTTCTGAGATGTTTGCTTACTTGGGTAAAAACCATTATCGTGTCCTGACATGGCAAATATCAACATGTTCTATGAAACAACAGAAGAGAAAGTTGGTCCCCTAAAAAGGCACCTCTACCTTTCCCACATGTAATAGACTAATTTTTCTCTTCCATATGTTTTTCTGCCTTGCTCTTTCAATTTCAATGTTTCTCTACAAGTACAGACTGTGAAGGATTCCCAGTGATATACTCATACTCTGGCTCGGACAAAATACAGCAATTAATATCAGTACCCTTGTGTTTCTATGGCACCTCAGAATTATCAATAGATTGTATGTCTGTGTCGTAGAATCATAAAGGTTGGAAAAAAAAACTCTAAGATCATGTAGTCCAACCATCCCCCTGCCACCAATATCACCCACTAAACCATGTCCCCAGGCACCACGTCCAACCTTTCCTTAAACACCCCCAGGGATGGTGATGCCACCACTTCCCTGGGAAACCCATTCCAATGCCTGTCTACTCTTTCTGAGAAGAAATGTCTCCTAATTTCCAACCTGAACTTCCCCTGGCACAACTTGAGGCCATTCCCTCTAGTCCTATCACTATTTATCTGAGAGAAGAGGCCAACCCACACCTTCCTTTCAGGTAGCTGTAGAGAGCAATAAGGTGTCCCCTGAGCCTCCTCTTCTCCAGACTGAACAACCCCAGTTCCCTCAGCCGCTCCTCACAGGACTTGTGTTCCAGACCCTTCACCAGCTTCACAGCCCTTCTCTGGACATGTTCTAGGGCCTTGATGTCCTTCTTGTAGTGAGGGACCCAAAGCTGAACACAGTACTCTAGGTGCGGCCTCACAAGAGCAGAGTATAGGAGGATGATCACCTCCCTGGTCCTGCTGGCTACACTATTCCTGATACAAGCCAGGATGCCATTGGCCTTCTTGGCCCCTTGGGCACACTGCCAGCTCATGTTCAGGTGAGCACTGACTAACACCCCCAGATCCTTTTCCTTTGTACAGCTTTCGAGCCACTCTCCCCCAAGCCTGTAGTGCTTGCATGGGGTTGTTGCCGCCAAAGTGCAGGACCTGGCACTTAGCCATGTTGTACCTCATCCCATTGGCCTCTGCCCATCAACCCATCTTGTCCAGGTTCCTCTGCAGGGCCTCCCTGCTCTCTGGCAGATCAACACTTCCCCCCAACTTGGTGTCGTCTGCAAATTGAGGGTGCACTCAATTCCCTTGTCCAAATCATTAATAAAGATATTAAAGATATTAAAAAGTGTGCTACACTTATCTCTAGCACTCTGTGCAAAATCCTGAAGTCATGTTGTTAACAGGGACCACAGAACTCAATCCCATTTCTGTTAAAGATATGTTACAACTTCACAGCTGGCCAGAGTTTGCAGCCATAATTCTGGTTCTCCTTTCTGAGGAAACAAATCAGATCCTTCATGTTAATTAGAGGTAGTTCCCTGAAGCAAAGAAATCAATTCTCTCTATGCTTCATGAGGTGCCAGATACACTGTTGTCATAACAAATAATAAAATACTTGAATTAAATAATAATCAGTGTTCTGTTGCCTAGGTTTACAAGAAACTACTTGATACACTTTGCCCAACAGAGTTACTTGAGATATTGTTTATTCGATAGGTCAACCAGGTCACTCGATTCCATACTAAATACCAGTTTAACTAAGGACTCCTGCAAAATTAATGTACTTGCTGCCAGAAGAATAATCCTAACTGAAGTTCCTATGGCAACACACTATTTCCCTGTGGTTAAATTACCTTTATTATCTGCCTTAACACTTTGGACAATGTTGATGATTAAAAGGAAGTCGCATTTAGGCCCATGTAATTAAAAAAACTGTGCCACTAAGGAAAGTGTGGGATTAGGTCTTATGACTGACAATCAGATATTATTATTTAAAGTATTTTTAACTTGCTAAAACAACAGAAATTAAAACATACATTCTCTTAAGAAAAAAAATATGTTTGTTCTTTGTTGTTCCAAGGGCGGATGATGGTGCTGGTTTTGATTTACACACAGGGCCAAGGTAGAAGAACTATTTAGGAATTATGCATCTTAGTTATATCTTTAAATTAGGAGTCTGAGACCCTCACCAAATCTGTCTTGGATAGATTTGATCTTGGTTCAGGATGCATCCTAGCTAGCCACTTACCTAATCCTCATTATTTCTCATGTTTTGAAACAAAACAGAACCTAGGGATAAATATAATTAGTTACTCGATTTACAAACGTCTGTGACATGCTTTCTGTCCTTGGCTTCTGAAGACATATCTGAAAAGGCACATGTATACAAAGATTTAATCACAGGATCACCTGGGCTGGCAATTCACTTTATTGTTTTGGAAGTATTTTGCTAAGTACCAAATTCATTCATAAGGTAAAAACCCCATGTGTTTTTCAGTAATCTAAAACCAAGACCACTAAAAGTGAGAAGTCTGCAATTTTACTATTAAACTGAAAGTTACCACAGACATTAAACCATAAACATCCACAAATTCTTTTAGCAACACAAACTTCAATTTTCAGTCACCAACTATTTTAATGGCACAAAAACTATTTCGTCAAAGCATCCATCCAAAAAGCTTCCATCCGTTACACCTGGGGAAAGTAGAAATATAAAATTTTCCAGATACATGCAGATACCTAATACCTTTACTTTTCTACTTTACAATCAAACCTGATTCAGTAATAACTCAAGATGTGAAAATCAAGACATTGCAGTTTTCAATGTTTGCAGTCCTTATCTCATACTGGACCAACAGCAAATGAAAAGCAGCCTGGGACTGCAAAGTGCAAATACCCTTTGTTTAAATAAATAGGTGAATATTTCAGTTTGCCCTTTTTTGCTTGTACCTAGAGAATATTTACTAAATATCATGTGTGACCATTAATATCAAATTAAAGAGGAGCTCCCATTATAAATGGTATTTTGTGGTAAAAATAAATTAAAATATTGAATAAAAGCATACTATGGGAATATATAAATGGTGTTCCTAAAAAGGACAAAGCTGATCAATCTGTTTTCAGAATTTTTGTTTGCGTTATGTGTTGCAAAAATATATGTGACCCACATAATGGCTATATAAAAATAACAGGCTGCTCATAAAAAGAAAGTCTAGAGAAACAGCATGTGGTGGTTTTATTTAGTGTGGCTTTTAAGTTTCAGGGAAACAGATCAATATAAGTGATCAGGAGTGAATGCTAAAAGGAGTTGACCCCATAAAAGAAATTCTACATGCTCTTTATTCCTAAGCATCAGAAGGACACAGAAATGGAAGAAAGTGAAACTAGATATAGATTAAGAAAACACATTTTCAGGAAGCTTAGTTTTTGTTCAAATTTTGCTTTAACTTTTTCTGATCTACCTTTTTTCCCTGGTTGTGACAAGTCATGAGGGGTGCGAGGGAAGGAAATGGAGGAAAAAGTCTTTGTGAGCAGCGGTCAAATCCAAAAGCCTCCCTGATAATTATAGTATCTTGAGTTCCTGCATTATCAAGAAAGTCAGAACACTGGTTGCAGCTATGTGCAATGTCTTTAGGGATATGCAAATTAAAGAAAAACCTTGTAAAGAACAGTGCGTTGTAATGTAAAACACTAAGCTGGGAAACTCGAGGATACTAATGAAAACACTATGTGCCTAATCTTGTTTTACTCTTCTGATTTTCCTTTAATAAGACTAAAATCTCTTCTAAAGATAACAAAAAGAAAAAAAAAAAAAGCAGTGCAGAGGGAAGTTTTTGATTTTTGTAAACAGGTACAACTTAAATCATTATTCTGATCCACAGATGCTCAGATCATATAGGAAAAGTTTTTAAAAAGATGCAAACAAAGCAATTATTGTTTGATGTTTCTCCCATTTCTTATAGTGTCCTGACTCCTCCCTTCAGAAACGGTCAGGAATTGAGACAGTGTCCCTCCCTTCAGTTATTCCTCTTTCACAGTTGCATTACTGTGACTACCACATCCAAGACATTTCTGCAAGGACTCCACAATGACTGCATTCACGACAGTTCTGCAGTGTATCAGTTGGACATTTTGGAGTCAATGGCACAGAATAAGAATAAGGAGATGGGCTAAATCCATCTAAGACATGCAGCAGAGCATCAAGCTGAAGGATTTCTTGTTATTTATAATTCAAATACAGTAATCTTCTGGTCTGAGTACCTACTGATTTCACTAGAATGAGAAGAGGAACACAGATAATATCAGCCTTCAGAAAATTCTCACATTCTTCTCTGAATGTCTTACTGAGCAAAGTCCAGCAACTGTTCAGATAGATGAGTCTTCCCCCTGCCCTTCACTCCATCCAGCATCACGCAGGAACTTAACATGGTGCTTAGCTACTACCAGCAGCTTTTGGAAATGTCAGCATTTCTTATGGAGATTAAAAGTACAGGATTTCAGAGGAAGGTGTTTTAGTCCTCTGTGACCTTACCCTGGAATGGAGGGAAAGGATATTCTTTATCATTGAATACAGCCCCCCAAATAGTTAGCAATTTTAATTCCATTAGAGAGTAAAAGTGCAACAACAACAAACAAATCACACACAAAAAACAAACCCCCGAACAACAGAATTTGAACTCTGGATCTTGAAGGAAAAAATATTTATGGACTTAGTTTATTGATACATTTTGTTTAGGCATAATATCTTTCTGGAAAGCTGGACGAGTAAATCCACATATTCACTAACATCCCTTTGGACAAGCTTGACTCCCACACATGGCATTCCCCATGTATGTTTTACAAGTTGATGACTACCCATTCTTCAAATGGCTGTCTCATGGAACACCTGAAGCCCCTCCATTCCTCACTTTACCTGTTATTTTTACTCCTGCTGTCCTTCTTACTCCAGTGAATTTTAGAACTGATAGATTTTAGTGACAGAGAGAAGGTGTTTCTTCTCCCAGCTTAGCTTCTCGTGATCCTTGCCTGAGACGGTCAGACACTTCACCACACTAAGTATTTCTAAAACAGAGTTTCCACCTTGTCCAATACTTGTGCCATCAAGCACCAGCTGTGCAGCTCATAACCAAAAAGATCTCTTCCAGTGGACAAGGCACTGCTACTTTCTTGCAAGATTCCTCCAACAAGCAGCAGGCCCAAGGACAATTTGGTTTTGTCTAGAACGTCCAGCTCTTTCTTCTTAGCTCTTCATTCTAACTCATATGTCCAGCCCCACACTAAAATTTCACGTTTCTCTGGACAATGTTCAAAAAAGGCTCATCTGCAGTCCTTCTGGAGCATCAGGCAGATTTCCCTCCTGTGCACGTTTTTCCTCACTGACTTGAGCAGCTCCCTACCCCAATTCCTTTTTACTACAGTAAGAATAAGGCATTGATGGAACTTGCAAGTGCCTTACTCAACAGATGTTGATGAGAATTATCATTGCTCTGTCAGGCTGCTCCAGCTCATATTCTTAATCTGTTTCTGCCCATCTCTTTTCCTGCAGTCATCTCACACTTATGTATCCCCCATCCCCCTACTTTTTTTTCCCTCTTCAGTTCAAGTACCTAAGTATCAGCATATATTCTGATTTCTCTTCTCTGTTGAACTAACATATGTGCATGTTGGAGTTACATATCTGTAAAACTACATGGAAGTGAATGTATTTATCTTGTGCTGTCGCACAGTCTAGAACTTCAGATTTCTTATCCTTGACTGGGATTAATAACCTGAATCATGTGAGGGAGTGAATATAATCAGCTTCCACACCATTCAATAAATAACCCTTTACATTTTCCTTAATTATAGCTAGCCAACATGAGAGTGAACTTCCTGTACCCCTGCACACCTTTTAGATCACCCTTCCAAGAAGTGATTTGAAAACAGTGGTCCCATATCTAAAGAAAGTGAAAAATACCAGATATAGACATTAATTCAGGAACACAGAATAGAAAGGGAATGTATATGTAAGAACAAGAGAAAACTTGCATCAGGCTTAAGTAAGACAAATACACAATTGAATATCTGCATGTATTGACTGTGGAAACATCTGCTGGCTCTCATTGCTGCTTCTCTCCTCTTTTTTATTTCCATTCTTTTGCTTCCCAGCCCTCTTTGAATATAGATGCTTTATTCCTATTATTTTTTCCATCTTTGATTACTAGCTTGTAAAATAATAAAAGAAAAGGAAAATGGAGCAATTACTTCCTTTAGCCCCACCAGATCTCGAATATCATGGCAAAGGTCCAACTCAGTGCTCTGCGTATTTTAAATTGTTATTTTCAATAGTCATCTTTATATACAGGAGCTTGCTCATTAGACCGGCCTGTATTACCGTAGCTCTATTTATAATCAACAGCTAGCTCCACCTAGCGTCAGCTTAATTCCACACCCAAACAAAAACCTAAAACCAAAAACAACAAAAAAAAAAAAAAAAAAAAAAAAAAAAAAAAGAGAGAGAAACAAACTATAAAATTACTTATCAGATGGATGGTGGCTACATATGGCACACAGTTACAATTACTGGCATCACAAGGAAAAGACAATTTTAAGGTACTACAGTATGATAATAGCCAGCCACCACTCTCATCACAAAGAGCAACCAGAGCTTCAGAAGTACAAAAAATAATACTAGCAATATAAAACAGTTGTACTGCTACTCTGAAAACATGATGGCACTTACGCTGTTTATGTGGGTTATTCTCTGTTTTTTCATCATCAACAAGGACAAATTATTGTTATGCTTAACAGAAATTCTCTGAAATAAAACAATATTATTTTTGTCATTAAAACCACAGAACTGTTTTTGGCTATAGGAACCCCGTAGTAATTCTGTCCACTGGTAAGTACATCTCTCCTCCCAGCACTTATAAAATAATTTAAAATGCCTCTCAGAGGTGATCAAAACTGGGAAACGCTCACACTACCTAACAGTATATCAATTTTACTGATCTTTACCTTCAAACTTTCTAAAGGCTGGTTCAGTGCTGTGTATCTAGAAACATCTATCTTTCTATAAATGTTACAGCCTTACTCAGCAACATTTAGTGTTTAATAGCCTGATCCTCTTTTGACAAGACTACATAGAGTACAGCCAGAAAAGTCATTTAAAATAAAAAGTCAGAAAAGTGAATATCCAGTATGACAAGACATTTCTTAGGGGAAGAAATCTTAGAAAAAGTGATATACCTGCTGAAGAAGGCAGCTTGTGCTAAAATAAATCATTTTGTATAGAACAATAATCCAAATAATTTAGCAATCATATCCTGTGAGCTATATAGCAGAGCTTGAACGGTTACTGTACCTCTGAAAAGGAAGGGAAGAGAGGTCCTGCTTACACTTCGAGAAGAACACTTCTTAGATCCGGGCGATCCAGCTGACAGAACTAACATCTGTTTTAAACCTCTTCAAATCACCTGTTCAAAACTGCTAAGTGGTTTCACCCTAGTGGTGATAAAATATATTTCAATATGTACCGTGTACATTTAATGATTGCTCCCCATGACAGAGAGAAAGTATATATGTTGCAAAGGGGAAGGTGGGCAGGAGGAAGGAACATACATCAAAAAGGTACACATACTAAGGCAAGCACCTTTACATTTTCTCAAACTTCCTTAAAATAGTCAGTTGGAAGTTACGCTTCTGACCTATCTGGTTTAAAGTAGTCACAGCTAAATTCAATGATTATACAAAAAACTCACTGCAACACAGAATATGAATTTAATAAAATGCACACAAAGGTTTTCTGATGTTTCAAAAATAAGAATACTCCAATTCTCAATAATTTAGCAGTTACTGTCATTTCTCATTAACAGACTTCAAAATCCTATCTGAAACAAGCTGATACAGAGAAATTAAGAGCAGTAATCAAGCGAGAAATGATAGACCAGCTGGGTAGGCATCAAGTTGGCAAAACGTGAATACAGTTCAATAGCTGAAACAGATGCTAGAGTTGTTGAGAAACCCTGCAGGAGATATTGATGTATTTTCTTTATATAATACTGAACAACCGAATAAATGTCAAGAGCTAAAAACTGATGGGGAATAAAACCTGTCAGAAAAAAACTAACTATAAAGCCAAGACCTGCAATAACATCTTCTTTTCATTATACCAAAACATTTGTGCATGCATCTTCATTTCCTTGGGATTCCTGAATATGCCAATATATCAGTCAGAGCTTGCTAGTGAATCAGAGGGAGCCTCTGCCAGTCTTCTGTTTCACATTTGTTTGCTTCTATCTACCTGAGGCTTCACAGACTTAGAAAAGACTTTATTCTTCAGCCTCATTCTAACACGACACTCTTTCAAGCAAGTGATTCCCTGAGCTTGGAGGCAAGCAGGAAAGAAAAGGTAACACAAGCATAAACCGAACTGCAAAATCCATTTTGCAAAAGGAATGTTGTTTTCAGAGTTTCCAGACCTCGGCAACAAATCCTCTGCCATCAGCGGCAGCTCATTCTAGCATATGCTTTGTCATGGTCAGTTTCTAATTACATTCATAATGATGCAATAGCTTTGATAATCCTACCTTCCATGCCAGCTGCTTTTCTTGTCACTCCATCACGCCAATAAGTTGGCTGCCGTAACAAATCAAGATAGTGCAAAACAGCATCTTTCCCCTGCATCTGTCATCTTCCTGAAAGCATTCTATTACTGCCGACTGCTGGGAACCAGAAAGTCTATTTGAATTCCAGCAGCTCCCCTTTCGCATGATTCAAGTTAGCTTAGGTGGGCATGCCTAACATGATTCTCTCCATCATTTATTATGCAGCTGCTACACCGTCGGTGTGGTAACCACTCTGACCTTATCTGATACGTTAGTCTTGCAAACCTATGCCTCCGTGCAAACGCACGAGCCACAGAAGCATCTTGCATTTAATGAGCATTCTCTCTGCCTAAAGAGAGTGCATCTGCAAATCTGTTTCAAATCCTGCTGCTCGCATTGTCCTCTAAGGCTGATACAAGTGTTTGAAGATTTTTTTAGTCTTGCATTTTGTCTTTTCAGAAAGCACGGTTCTTCAGGCACCCTTGAATTATTCACACTTCAGCTAAACGTTTGCTGATTTCTGTCCAAACAGCACCTTCCCATTGAAACTCTCGGCTCGAAAGCTACTTCTGAATAACAGTACTGTGCTTTCAGTCTCTCAACTCCGTTTCATTTTAAACATGGCTTTTATACTCAGCACACATTTAGCTCTTTCCATTGCAACGAATGGCTGTCTAATGAGGGAACAGTAGATTTTAAAGCAATTTATCTAGACCTACCTGTAAGTGACTTTTACTTTTGCTTTTTGTTTTAGACATTTGAGCAGTAAGCAGATTGCTCTGTTAGAGCATCTTGATTTTCTTAAAGTGGTAAGAGCACCATCAGAAGCTGCTTTTCACCAGCCTGTGGAGGACACTCCATAATGAAAGAGTTTGCTTGACTGTGTCTAAGTATCACAAATTAAAGGGATGGGAATTTGTCGTCTTTATGTTTTCTGTTGGGGTGGGGGAAAAACATACTTGCGTCAGTGATTTCAAAAGAACATTAATAGAAATTGACATATCCATATCAATCATCCACCGAGTTAAATTAGCTATGTCTCCTCCCACCACTTCTGCCCGAAATTCAGAGTCAAGGCATTTCATTTTTAACGCATCTGCTGCTTGCACATAAGCTGAATAAATGCCCTCAACCCCACACTGGAAAGTTTGAATAGCTGAGACAGAAATAAAAAGGAACATTTTAAAACATGCAACAGACTGGCTAAAACCTGTTAACTGAAGTAGGGAGAGAGAGAGGAAGGACTAACAGAAGAAGACCTCCTCAGCCTTTACATGAGGACCAAGAAGGAGTGAGGAAGGGGAATGGGCGCTGTCCCCCATGAAGAACTTTCCCTGGTGGTAGCAGCCAGCTGAGGACTGCTCACCAGCTTTAGTATTCCTGGCACAAAAAGACTCACAGGGTTTTACTTAAACTTCACTTCTTCACTCAGATAAGACATGTTCAACTTCTCTGTGGCTCTCCCCCAATGTTAACACGTCAATCCTTCTCTCTCCCACAACTTCCCAGTCTCAGTTCAGTTCCTCAACCTCTTGGCTATGGAAGAAAAAGCTAGAGAAGATGAGCTTAGGGGAGCTTTAAATCACTGAAAATGAATGGAGGGGGGAAAAAAAGAGAAGTGGAGGAAGGTAAGAAAATCTCCTACTTTGGAAAAAAAACAAACAAACAACAAGAAAAACAGGATATCCAATAACCTCTACCTCCCTGAGCTCTGGGCCTTCATGAACAGCGTTATGTCTTTGTGTGACTGCAGGCCACATCCTTCTTCCCATCCTCAGAGCTGCAGTGCCAGGGCTTAGCACTGAGGTCCCAGCCCCACCTGTGCCCACCGACCAGCAGTGCCAGTGGCTCACCGGTACTCTGGGTCTGTCACAGGAGAGCCCAGCACTGTGACCAGGCCTGCAGCCCCTTCTGCTCTCGACCATGTCTAACTGGCACAGCTGACACCTGAATGAGCTAACACAGCATGGCGCGGTTTATATTTGATACTGTGTTTATTCCTAGCATGCTGCCAGAAAATGTCTTTTTAGAGATTTCATGTAAATAAAGGAGAATTACTACATCTGTTCCTCTGTCTGTAGCAGCACATATCAACAAGCTAATTTTGCATTCAAGGCAGAGACAGGCCTATCATATAGTTACAAAGTGCATAACTATAAAGTGCCTATCTGAAAATACTGTCAGCTCCTTTTTGTTCACAGTTCAAGTCATTTCTGAAGTGAAACAAACCAGACAATAAATGAGGACTGACTTTGAAGTCCCTATAAATTCAAAGTACATAAAAGGATATGCTTAATACTTCACACTTCCAGCTGCATAATGATTTCTAAACCATAGAGGCAGCAACAAGAATTTTACATGGTATTTCACAAAAGAGTTTGAATTCATCCCTCACATAGCCCATAGTTGCAGGGAAGATCTAAAACACTCAAACTCACCATAGACTTCATTTCTGTTTCAGTGAATTTTAAGCTATGCAAGATTAAGGATGGAGATATCCAGCAAAGTATTTCATATATAAATAGCCCAAATAATACCAGTAAAAACTGGGGCCATCCGGTATAGGATAAACATACGTAAGCAGAATCGGATCATACCAGAGAAACCAACACCTTGAAGGAAGTACAAAAATGGGGGGGAAAGGCAAAAGGAAAAGAGAGTTATATAAAAAAAAAGTGTTTTTGGAGAGAAGTATGGCACTACAAGGAAGACCCACTGGGGTTTATCATTCAGTGTTGACTTCCCTCCAACACAGCATATAGTGGATGTGATGCTGTTCAGATCAGGACTATGGGAAGTAGCTATTTTTGAACTGGTATTTTTTATTTATTAATTTATTTATTTTAAGAGAACTGTAATATACCAGTTTTGGCTACTTTTACATACACTAGCTGTACAGAAAACCAGCCCAGACACAAATGGAGAATCTGGGAGGAGAAACCAGAATCAGTCATTCTGTCTGCATACTAATAGGCCAGATTAATAGCTAGCTCTGGTCTCTAGTTTTTCTGCATTTGTCTGAGAAAACAACAGCCTTGGCTTCTGTTTATTGTAACTGGATTCAGCATCTGCATAGATATAATAATAGTAACCCACTCATATGGAATTGATTGCTTTAGAGAGAAAGCTCCATGGGTAGCACTCCCAGACTCTACATATAACACAAATACATGATCTTTTGTCTTATATAGAACTGTCTCCAATTTGGGATAAAAAAAAAAAAAAAAAAAAAAGTCAAAAAACACTCAGCAAGTGGTATTCTGCTTTTTACAAGTACTGAACTCAGTGGCCAAAGAAATTCTAGTCTATTTGGGTGACAACAGTGTGAGAAAGGAGGGAAGACCATCTCTTTCTATTATTTCTACAGCTTATGGTAGAGACATGTCTATTCATTGCAATTGTTTTACTGTGGCTAGAAAGACTAATTGGCTTACTCAGTGTGCTTGAGTTCGATTAGGGTGGTATATGCACAGTACAATGATAGCTAAGATACAATGTAGAGTCTTCTTGCTGACATTCCTTTCTTTTTGTTTTCCTCTTTGCAAGTACTAATGACTCCAACTAGGCAAGAATAGATAATGGATCACTGGAAAAATGAAGCAAGAAGATTGGCCTTGACCTTCAGCCCTACATGATGCTCTACATGATGCAATCTCCCTGGCATGCAAAAATGAATGCTGATTTTACCGTGTAAAAAATTGTTCATTTGTTTTGCTAATATGTCTTTGGAAGAAAGTCAATTTCTCTTCCCTTTTTCTCTGCCTCCCATTATTCTTAGGTACTCCTGCCCACCCCTAATAACTAACTAATTCAATCAATCATGCAAGAAATTACCTTAATGATATACTGGGTATGTTTAGATTAATAAACATCTCCAGCAGGAGCTCTGGGAAGTTTGTTTGGGCAACACAGACAATAATTATTATTTCTTACTGTTAACCACTATGTTAACTATTTCTTAATTTCAAAATTCTTGATGTATAAAAGCTGTCCATAATGAAACACTTTCTCATAGACTCAGAGCCATCAGTACTTTCCTTTATATGAAAGTATCTCAGTAGTTTAGAGAGTATGCCTTATAACATTTATGGAACATGTAACTTTGACTGCCCAAGAGTTAAAAAAAATTACTCCAGAAGAGTGAAAAAAAAAATATGAAAATGAATGGTACATATGGATTTTATCTCTAGAAACTAGAAAGTCCATTCATCTTGAGCTATGGAACTCAAATGGAAGAGTTCAAATGTATCATCATCCAAACAGGACCTCTGTGTCACCAGAGAGACTTGTCAGATAGGCATGGACTACATCAAAAGAAGTATGGCCAGCAGGTCAAGGGAGGTAATTCCCCCTCTCTACTCTGCTTGTGAGACCTCACCTGGAGCACTGCATTCAGCTCTGGGGCCCCTAGCACGAGAAGGACGTGGACCTATTGAAGCAAGTCCAGAGGAGGGCCACAAAGATGATCAAGGGGCTGGAGCACCTCTCCTATGAAGACAGGCTGAGGGAGTTGAGGTTGTTCAGCCTGAAGAAGAGAAGGCTCACTTTATAATGGCCTTCCAGTGCCTAAAGGGGGCCTACAGGAAACCTGTGGAAGGACTCTTTGTAAAGGAGTGTAGTGATAGGCCAAAGAATAATGGTTTTAAACAAACAAACAAGTAGATTTAGGCCTTAGATATAAGGAAGAAGTTCTTTACTCTGAGGGTGGTGAGGCAATGGAACAGGTTGCCCAGAGAAGCTGTGGATGTCCCATCCCTGGAAGTGTTCAATACCAGCCTGGATGGGGCTTTGAGCAACCTGGTCCAGTGGGAGGTGTCCTTGTCCACAGCAGGAGGTTTGAAATTAGATGATTTTTAAGGTCCCTTCCAACCCAAAGCATTCTATGGTTCTGTGTCTGAAGTTGGCCTGTCAGACATCTGACAGCAATTAAAAGAGCTGAAGCTCTCAGGGTATTGTAAGTTTTTGCTCACCTGCAACATAGTTCATTAAAATATTTTGTGTAGAAGTCATCTTTTTTGCTTTAATTAAAACTCAGGTGTAGGAGGTGTTCTTTATAAACTGAAAGCTCAGAACACACTTATCCAAGGACATGTTAGGACCCATGACCAACCTTTCAAATGAGATTTATCCCATTTATGGTAAGCTTGTCTGTAATAAAGTCTTGCAAAGCTTTCTTACAATATTATGCAGTGATATCCTCAGCAACCCCAGGATTTCATATTACAGTACCTGGATAAAAAATTACCAGTACAAATGTTACAGAAACAGTTTTCTTTGAGGGCATCTCTAATGGCAGAGCACAACACACCAAAAAGTGGATATTCTACAAAACCTTTGAATGCTGCCCTCTGATACCACCCAGGGCTCACCTGAACACTGCTACAAACATGGATAATACAATGTTTCAAATGCAGAAACTGTTCTGGATTTTTAACAGCAACCTCTAGTTATGTCTAGAGATAAGTCAACACACATATTCTCACATAACATATGTATTTCAGTGACAGTGAATTTAAAATACTAGGTTTTAGCAAGAGGAAAAACTAGTTAACTCATTCTCCAAATATTTAACATACACCAGAAAGCAGAAACATACAGACTTTCATTATTTAACACTTGGAGAGTTTGTGACCTTGAACTCTTCAGGAAACCTTATTAATCTGCTTCCTCTTAAGTGAATGTTCCATGTGCTGGTAGCATAAAACTGAACAGTGAAACAAAGCATTAAAATGCTAATTACATACAACGTGTATTTCATTCTCTTACAGTTCCTTTTAAATTAAACTGACTTGAGCTACACAGCTCTAACCTTCTTCCATTTGGACCTTTACTTCTGTGGGAAAAGTGCATTGTGCAGCAGTGGGCTTGAAATAATTATTGACACTAGCATCTTAATTTGTTCGTTCTTTCTATAGCTGCAGTCCATGTATAAGATGATGCATAACAGATGTATCAGGAATGGGTGAAAAACAGACCAAACATGCACACCTCAGTCTGTCTATACCACGCTCGATGTGTTTTTGAGCTCTTGAGCATTCTCTCCTGGTCTAGCTCTTCTGTGTAGTACTAGATGTTTCCCTCCATTTTCACCAAGAGGATTAACACGTTAGCTAAATTAGGCAATTGATTAAATTGCAGCTGGTCTATGAAAGTTTTGGAGTTCATAGCTCACATGCATTCAAATGCTTTCTGTTTGGTGATTTTGCCATATTGTGACCTACAGCAATGTCTACTATATCTATATTCCGTTTTAGTAATACTTCCAGTTCACTGCATTGGTTTTCTGATGCATCATTAACCTTTTGATAACATGTATGGCAACTGTGTGTTACAGAACTAATTAAAGCAAGTTCTACTGCAATCCAAATTCCTGTAGTATCTCGGTCAAATGTGTCTTCTCATTGTTTCTTTACTATATCTTCCTAAATTAATTACTTATGTGATTTTGACTGAGGTATTTTTATTAGAAATGGATTTCTGATTGAGATTACAGGTGAGACTGAAATTTTTAAAAAAGGTCAAATCTTATCCAAAGACAGAAACTGAAAGTCCTTAACTGGCAATGCTTCATAAGGCTTTGATTTCCATTGAGTTCTTAAGTTAAAATCCCTGGTAACTTTTTCAAGCGGGTCCATTAAAAATCAGTAACTGCTTCTGAAGATCCTAGTAAATCCCTTAAAAACAACCAAACAACCCCCACAGACAGCATTTTTCAGTCTCATTCAATAGATTAAAAGGTTCCCAAACACTAAAAAGTATAAGGGGCAGAAAGCAAATACCCTAATATTCAGCAAACAAGCCTGCCTATACAAACTGGTCTCCACTTATTGATAGATAACACTAGAAAACACAGATAACACTGTTTGTGGTTTCTGAGCACATGAGAAGTTTTAAACACACAGTAACAACAGGTAAAGGCCACGTTTTTGGAGGTGAACACCCCCTGGATTTTGGAGGTGAACGCCCTTCCTGGGATTTTTACAGCAACAAAGGTTTCAGAGATAGTAAAATAATAAGATTCTACTTTTTCTGTTTCCAAAACATGAAATAAAATTTCACAGAGTATCATTAGATGTTTTAATATATATTCTAAATTAAAACAAAGTCTAGGGTAGTGACTTGCATGCACTTCATAACAGACATTGTCTTAAAAGTGAATTTCCTACACAGTGTCTAGTGCTCTTGCCACAAAGGAAAGTTACAGTGGAGGCTGTGAAGAAAATCTTCCACCCACCTCTACCTCCTTTGTCAGCAGAAATAATATACTCCACGTTTCATATCACTTTTGTTGAATAATCTGCTTTAGCATTGAGTATTTAGAGGGGATATCTACTATTTTATTACAATAAATGTACCAAGAAGGATAAACAGGCAAAATCATCTTTGTTTCCCTGAAAATTAATATATATCTCCCCCCCCCCCTTTTTTTTTTTTAACACGGGATTTGAGATAAAAATCTAAATCTGAAAGGTGAGAGTTCATCACCTGTAATTGTTGGTACTTCTTAACTTTCTCAATTTCAGCATCAAGACAGCTTGACTGTCCCTTTTTCATGTGAAAAGTTTGAA
This sequence comes from Cygnus olor, assembly GCF_009769625.2. Taxonomy (NCBI): domain Eukaryota; kingdom Metazoa; phylum Chordata; class Aves; order Anseriformes; family Anatidae; genus Cygnus; species Cygnus olor. The sequence continues at coordinate 120,970,349 of NC_049169.1, read as the reverse complement.
AGAGTCCACATTTGTAAGGTATTAAAAATGTGTTGGAGATTTACCCTACATTTTTGTCTTGCCTCTTCAGGTTACAGAATGCAATCTTAGAGGTACATTCTGGTTTTGTTCCAGAATCCTTAAATGTTGGTTGGGATCAGCTCTTCTGGGCATTCAGCAGGAGCACTTCTCTTGGCATCTGTGGAAGCATGCTTGGTTTCTACGAAAGAGCTGTATTCCTACATATTCCTCATATTAAGGTTACCACAGTTTTCAAAATCCATCCAAAAACCATGAGGTGGATAAGAGCAATCACCTGGCATCACAACACTTCATTAGCCTGACATCCTTCCATTGTGGGAAGTTCAGATGTGATACATGGAAGATGTTCTCATCTTCTGACACAAGGAGAAGAACAATTAGTCCTTAGTTAATGGACTAACCTAAGTTTGCCAAATAGCTTGGCCTCAGTACTGCTTTACAGGTCCTGCAGAACAACCTACCTGTGTACTGTGAACCAAAAGCCCATTTTGCATGTATTCTCTCCTTTAAAACATCATGGTGGTGATAAACATAGTATTAGCTACAATTTTCACCAGATATCTCATATGCCTTAAGATTTTGAGACCCTAATCCTCAAATCCAGTTTCAAAAGCAGGCCACAATAAGAGAGGCCATTGCCTTACAGGGCAGTAAAAAAGAAGGTCAGAGCCCTCTGTAAACTACACAAGCCAGGCAGCAGAGGAGGTACCATTGTCTGAACTGTGGGGCACCTCAGCTTCTCCTCAAACTTTGGCCAGCATCTTCATTCACTCTCAGAACAGCCACTTCCACTTCCCCATCCATACGGCATGTATTTGTCCACGGGACTTGCATCTTTCTTATTTTTCAATAACATGGAAATATCTAAGTATTTATATTTAAGTTCCCAGACTGGCCAGGGTACAGTAGCTTATTTTGGCTGCCCCACAGACCCTAGTTAGAAAGAACTTTAGCAAGAACCTGTTCTCACTCAACCAGAGATGAAAGCAGATTTAGAGGAAGGCATGACCCTTAAAAAGGCAGTTAATGGGCATATGCAAAAAGCAGAGTCCCGTGGAATCAGCCCTTCCAAACCTCACACCTGTGGCAGCCTGGAGCCATACATGAAACCATGAGCACTTCCCAAATAGATGGGAATAAGGGAGAAAGAAATAACACTCTGCATTGTGTGGGTGATTGATGTGTAACTCCCAGATTAGTTGAATTAGTAAAACTGTGGCCTAATTAAACCTTCTCTCTTGCATCTTGTCAGAATTCCAGCATATCTGGGACACTGAATAGCACCAGTGAGCATGGTGGAAGCTGCCAAGGATCACTTTGCTTGCCAGGCTTCATTTTTAACTTATTTTGCATAATATCAGGGTGCAATCAATTTTGTATTGTATCTGTACAAAAGCTGAGATTTTGATGATATCAACAGAGAATATAACATAGCCCAAAGATTTGTTAAAACAATTACACAAGTCGAATTCTTAAACCAGGTATTACATGTGGAAACAAACTGTTCTGGGAATATATGTTCCCTAAACAGTTAATATCTCATTTTCCCACTCTTCAAAATTCAGGGCACATTCTGCTCAGCTTATAATATGGTATTACGTTACTTGATTTGCACTGATTTACATTACTATCCATTTTTATGCAAAAAATGCAGAACTTAACAACCTCATTATCACCAGAAAATTATCTTGCAGATTTCCCCAAGAAGCCATGACTTCATGCAATACAAACAAAACCAGTTCTGTCACAAGCAACAGACACCTGCATCAACCCCCCATTCAACAGGAGCGGTGTATAACATGGAGATGCTGCTGCATGCAACATCTGTCTAGCTCATTTTGGAACTAGTAGATGTGTCTAAAAGCAGAGAAAGCTGTACGACATAAAAAGGTAACCAGAAAGCAAAGACAGACTGCATAAAGAGAGGTTTGCTGCCCATGTTGTAACCAAGCTCCTGCATGCAGTTTGAAAGTGTCAGAAACAGCAAAGGCTACTGGCAAGGTTTTACTGAACTCCCCTATTTAAGATATTCAGCAATTCCACCTCTCTTGAGGTGGAATTACAAAATTCCCTATTACAAAATAAGTATTTAAATTTGGTCCATAATCAACAGCCAAACCCATCCAGAATGCCAAGACCATCATTGGCATTGAGTTTGTATATTTGTGGCAGACAGGACAGAGTGTGGACTCACCATCAGTCTCGTTATCCTAATGCATGCCTTTTGCATGGCACAATTTTCTTAGGTCTAAAAGCTATGCCAAATTTTCTGTTCCTCTGTATAATTACTGGGAAACATTTTTGTTTGAATTTGGAAGAGCTGGGGAAGAGAAAGATAAGGCTTACACCATGGTCGCACTGCTGCCCTGTCCATGAGGACTAACGACACTCTCCTGGAAGGGCCTGCTCACATCTTCCCTTATGGGCAAAAATTAAACAGCAGCAAAGATGCATCCCTGGTGCAGGAAGAAAGCTTCCTCATAATTTTAGGCTTTTCCCTGTCTGACGTTAATATATGCACAGTCGGAGTAGCTACAGTTGCTGCCATCAATATATTCCTGAAGCACTCTCCATGTCTGTCAATACTTCCCAATTCAACAGACTTGAGTAAGAGCATCACTCACGCTTTTGCTCTGGCTGGCAAAATGGGGCTACATTACCAGTCAGAAAATGTCTTTTGAAAAACACCAAGAAACAGTCATATCAGCACTTCTGTTAGGAACAGAAGTCGTCTCTTGACTTCCAAGAACTAAGTTTTGGCCACAAGCCTAAATCAGCAACTACTCCAGACAGAACATGTGACAAAAAATATGTCACAAGGGAGGAAAAAAAATAAGGAATGCCGCAAAGTCAGTCTCTCCCTCTGCCTTGAGTGGGAAAAAAAAAAAAAAAAAAAAAAAAAAAAAACTAAGAAATGCTCTGAGAGAATAGTCGTGCTACAGGTTTATAGATCAGTCCTTGAGTCATACTAAATACCACCAAAGCCACCGATGCTCTTACATCTACATTTGTTGCATTGTCTTGTCCTAAGACGTGCTCAAACTGAGACCTACATTGGCCTACTATATCAGCGACAGAGTGAGAAATCAGTTCATTAGTCCAGTACGGCTAAGATACAACCAGAGTTAAACCAAAAGCAGAACAAGGCTTATGAAAAATAATCCTTTAATGAACTAGCTTCGTTTTGTTCAGTTTATCACTTCATGAAAAATACCGTTCAACTGAATGTATTCATTATGTAAATATATCAAAAATTCCCTTAATTTTTAAGAACACTGTGGACTGACAGTGAGTCACTTGCTGTTGAGCATTCAAATACTTGATCTTTAAGATGTCTGTGATATGAATGGAAAGATATGGCAAGATATAATTTCTTTCTGCCCTACGGATAAGTCTAATACGGTCACTAGGAAGTTTTACATAAAGCCCTAAGGCTCTGAGTCTTACTGTGAAAGAACTAGCAATTTATGGTAAAGCAATAGATAAAGAGAATCACGAAAACATTTTTTTTTTTTTTTTTTGCACCCTTCTTCCCCCTTCCCCAACTCCTTTTCTGGGCCACTTGTGCTTTGCCTGAGGCACCATTCCAGGAAAAGTTAGGCTGTTGTAAGATTTATTGGATGGGAGCAGAGTTTGAATGCAATTTTCTCTCGTCACATTCACACAAACATATTGCATCCTCCTGCACTTCCTAGCTAAGAAAGGCATATTTAATTGCTTCTGTGCCTGGGTTCTGGTTGGGGGTTTTGGGAACTCGCTTCTATCACTGTGTCATGTAATACCACGGCACTACATACAGTTCTGCTCCCAGTGTGCAGACTGAAGTGTGGAAACTTAAAATTTGTTTACTGGGAGCACTGATGTGTGCAAAATTTGATTGCTTCAATGTTCTCAGAAGGCAAAACAGAAGTTGGACAGTGTCTACAGTAACTTTATTTTTAAAAATCAAGAAAGCAATCTAAGAACTAGGAAATTTTCTAACCCAGGTAAATCAAGTCCAGTTCTATATGATATTTAAACTCAGTAAATAAGACCAACTATGAGACCAACTATGTCCAAGAATGCACTGATCCCTGACAATGCATTAAACTGCAGCTGGATATCATAACAATTAAGTAGTTATATGAACATATCTATTTATCTACATAGAAATATAAAATGTCAACATTTATAAGGACGTATTTCTTCCTTACCATTTGGAGCCTTCAGCTTTAACAGTGACTGGAACCTTCCCAGTTCCGTAAGAAGTGCTGGGCTGGCAGGCTAAGATCATAATTGACCGCAGTCACTGGCAGCCCAGGACAGAGTCCCATATTTCCACCTGATTTACTCTTAGGTGATGTCTTTAGGAAGGGGGGAAGAGGAGGGGGGAAAAACCAAAAACAAACACCATACACCTTTGCTGGGTCTACAAAAAGCTACGGCAGCATTTTCCCATCACCTGGACTATCAAAATACAATTCTTAGAGTGAACATTTGAGAGCTATCATCAGGTAGACTACTGCATGCCCAGGCTATCAGATGCCTGAAATAAATTACCTGAGGGAGTACTGCAGACTTTGAGTACAAAACAGAATTTGGGGTGTGTGTGGTGGTTATTAAAATGGACCTCTCCCTTCAAGCACCCTTTCAAGTTTCCCCACAGGCTGTAGATACTAGGTAGCAAGAAAGAAATTGAAGTTCTCCTTAGCAACCCAAACCAATCAACATTTGTAACACTTGCTGTTGATCAATACCTGAGGTACCTTGACTTCTCCCTACATTTAGTACTATCCATCTATAAAAAAGCATAAGCTAAAAACCGGCCAGGGAAAAAAAAAAAAAAAAAGATTTATAAGTTTATTCTTCTATTTATCACATCTGACTGACAGGAATTAAAACATAAAAAAATACATTATATCTAGAGCAAACACTTGACTACAAGGAAATTACACGATAGGATGAAGCAGTTTATGAATATTATGCCTAATCCTTCATTCTTCCTAATATCTCACTGTCATCTCTGATATGAACTAAACCAAAGCAACATCAACAAATCCTCAAGTAGCAATCCCAGTGATGTGTTATGAAATCTATTTTTCAAATGAAGCGGTATTATATCAATAATTGTCCTCTGTGATGGGTGTTTAGGAGATTATTTTACTGATTGCTAATGAGATAACTATCCCTATATATTCTGATCTGAAAACACCTATGAGTTACTATTACTGCTGTTGTTCGTACCTTGAAAATACCTGGCCTGTGACATCTTTGAGTGCATTGCTTCAGAAGCCATAACTGAATGTTTGCTAATTTTAGCCTCAAACTGCATCTCTCTCTCTCTCATGTTGGAAGACCACATTTTTATGAGAGAAGAGACCACACTATGCAAAACCACCCCCCTTAGCAACACTAGCACATGATTCACCACCAAGCTAAAGGCCACATCTTTTTTTCCAGTGACACCTTCATGCTCCCAGTGCTCTAACTAGTCCATGTCAAAAGGAGGCTTTGCCACTGGCTTAAGTGAAGTGTGGATTTTCCCTCAGAGGCTTTCTGAACAACAATTTCACTTATTAGCAAGATTTTGGTTGTGAATCTCAAATCAAGAAAAAAACACTCAAAACTATAGAGCTACATAGCCTATATTCCTATCTTGAGGACAAGAACATTGGTTCCTGCAGCAGCAATTAAATATCCCTTTCTTAGCTAGGCAATACGGTTCTCTGCAAATCTGCAGGGGAAGAAAATGAAATAACTATTTTATTATATTTTAATATTCATGGCATAACAAAAGAACAAGTAATATACTTTCATTTCCACATCCCTAAGTGGCCAACATATGAAATGCACCTTCTCATCTCCTAGGACTCAGTGATTTTAGACTAGAAGAGGTGGGAAAAAAGGCTTGGAAGATGATAATGTCACATTGTGCTCTTTCTGGCTACCTGTAAAGCAACAAAATCTCTGATCAGAGCAGCACAGGCAGAATTAAAAAAGTGAAAAAATAGACCTGAGTTAGTTCTTTTTTTAGGTACTATTGGGTGACACATCCATAGGCCAAATATTACAGCACTGCCATATGAAAACACATCATCATAGGTTCTCCTTCAGTAGTTGAGGAGCAGTATTTGCATAAATGCATTCAGTCACCTTCAGATCCATATGGGGTGAAGAACTACAGGCAATGACCATTGATATTCCCAAAGCACTGCTACAAACTCAGGAACTGTACTGGGATTAAGCCCTGTATATAGTACTATATTACTATATTAAGCACCATCTAGAGCAAGCTGGACAAAGGGGACTGAACCCCCTGGTTTCTTTCCTTTTTTTTTTTTTTTTTTTTTTTTTTAGGTAAAGCTGATGTCTGAGAACAGGAGATCGGGTACATTGCTCTTAGCAGATTCCTCAGCAGAAGACAGCAGAGCCAGTTGTCTGAGAAGAGCCAGAAGGTAACTTGTTTAGAAAATATCATAAAGGAATTAGGATTTAACTGTTTTGATAGAGAGAAGTTGTCCTGTAAAATTCTACAGGATCAATTTCTATTTCAGTGTTGACACTGAGAGGACAAAAAACTATGACCATGTACTTTTCAGGGAAAACAGGTATGTCTTCATTTCACTAAATCATTAACCACATAATAATGAATGCTTTAGTCTCGTTCCAGAGGTTGAAGTTTATTCCTATTTAAAATACAACACCTCTCCCACAAACTGCTTCATGAACACACCAAAAAACTAACAGGCTCTGGTTACACTGGAGTATAGATGTACTGAAACATGAAATAGGCAACTCATTTACCATGGAAAAATCTAATTGAGATGATGATGGGGGGGGGAGGAGGGGTGCGAATCTTAGCAAGAAGTATTGCATTCAGAAAAAAAAAAAAAACACCACCAAGGAGACAAATCAAGATTGATTAAGCTATATTAAGGGAATAAGAGCTCCTAGAGTTGTTGTCTGAGGTAAGAAAATCAAAGACCATCTCCATCTCCCAAGGTGTTTGCAACTGAAGAATCTTGAATCTGACATTCAAAAAGAGTCATGGGCTAACGGCAGGATATATAGTTTTAGCCAGATACAGTTATTGTAACAGCACATTCGCAAGACACTTTTTCTATGAAATGCCAGCCTCCTGATTAACAAACCTGTGCAGTTAAGTTTAAATGCATATGGTAGTGAATAGTTTTTTAACCCCAAAACTATATAACTGGTGCAAACTAAAAGAGACAAATGTTAAAATAAAACTGTAAAATTGACATACAAGTTCACAAAGGAAAATATAGACTATTAGAGTGGTAGAAGTTTTTTTCCCTCCCTACAAAATCAGAAACATTTTGATGTAAAACAGCATTTTTTTTTCCAGATATCATTCTAACTTCAGATTTATGATAGAGGCTCATGTAATTTATGCCTTAAGTTTATCATTCTCCTCACTTCCAAATATCCCATGATATTTACTAAATTCAGTGATTACACTTTACAGTAGAGAAACCTCAGCCTAGGTTTCTTGCATCTTTATCAGTATGTTCTTTGCTATGTTACTCAAACTCAGATGAAAGTTATAAAGTCTTCCTCTCATCCCTTCAGGGAAGGCCCAAATTGGGACCACTTTCATAATGTAACAAAGTAAACTAGGAAACATAACAAGGGTTCATTATTTTTATAATCTTATTCATTGTTGATAATATATTGTCTGACAAATATAGTATTTTAATTTCTTTTAAATGAAGAATCAATTTAAATATAAAATTTACTCAATATTACTATTAATCTGACTTAGCAACTGAAAACAGATTTTACCCAATGAGTCCTAAGGTTTGGTGGTTTGTTTGTTTTTTGTTTGTTTTTCTTTTTTTTTGGCAAATTACATTCAAATGCTTTTTATATCTGTTCTTTAACAGATACAGCAATCACAAAGCTGTAATCCGGCTGGAAACATAACCATGACACTGATTACATCTTACAAGATCTACACTTCCATCTAAATATGTTTCAGTAGCAAAACTCACTTCAGACGAGTTCTGAGCCTATTTTCCCTGTAATTTCTCAGCAGGAATCAACATAAGCAATACTTTGATGATCATATTTCTGTAGGATTACCTATAGGCAGTACCTTTCTTTGCCTCTAGACAAAATAAAATAAATTAACACATTCTCAAAAAGGCAATTCCAAAGGACTGAAATATGTCCTGTGCCTTTGTGGGAATGTATCCATTCCTATTTTTTTCATACATACATATTAGGCTGCTGTTTGTTTTTTTAAAAAAACAAAAGGGTAGAAGAGTTTCCCTCCATTTCAACAACAATGGTCCTTTTGGGGTTTCTTTCCTGCATGTTTCTTTTACCACTATCCTTTTATGACCAATCCTACAGTTATTTTCCTACCCCAAAACAATTTTAATAGCTCTCCTCCTCCCCGAGAAGAAATCCCATCTAGCGGAAGGCACCAAGAGCCTGCTGCACAGGAATTCCTGTATGCCAAGCACTGCTCCATGAATGAATTCCTCTAATTCTGCGGAAGTCACTCTGCTGATCTTACTCTGTCTGCCTGCTTGCATTTTGCATTGACTCAAATGGTGATTGCATCTGCTCACTCCACTTACAAATCAGGATTTCACTCTTATGCCCAGCAGTAATATCTCAGAATGGATTAGTCATTTAAGATCAGCTATGCTGAAGTAGTGATGCACCTCTCCAAAACCAAGTGAAACTACAGCTAATATTGACTGCTCATTTCATGTCTCAATGAACTTAATCTGTACAATAACATTAAAATAAACATACCCTCATGGGTTCAATGTATATGGTAAAAGTCCCAACATCCCCAGCTCAACGCATTCCCTCCCACAGACCTCTTACACAGAAAAGAGGAGCACACACAGAGTTGGGACACCTAAACCATAAGGCGGGTTTCCCACCGTCGAAGGCGATACCCAAATTCTTCCTCCAGTGGTGCTAGGGGACACAGGCTGTGCTCTGCTTAAGAAAGGGTGTCATCAGCAGGCTCACACTGCACCCAGTAGCCCAGCATCTTCTATACTGCTTCGTGACAGCTTCTGCAAGTAGAAATACCTTTCTCTACCACCTACAGGTTTTAGGGACTCATCTGATCCAATGTACAAACACTCCCTTAGAATTAAGTGACAAAGTTTGGCACCCAATCTGGCACAACACTGAGAATTTCGGACTTCCTGAAAAATCAGATGTCGTGGAGTTAAATTCAGTTCTGTGACATTAACGTTTCTCAAATTAATTAAAATTGAATCTCAGAAAAATGATAACCCCCCCCCCCCCCCAACCCCTTCAGATGCACCTGTATAAACCCAGAACAATCCTTTGATTAAATTACTAGGAAAATTTGTTCTGTCGGACCAGGACACCTCCAAAACTAAAATTGATTTTAACACCTCATTGACTGCATTTAAACAGACATTTAACATGATGACAATAAAAATCTTTCTTCCTATGTACATGCAGCTACACATAACTATTACCAATGATGTGTGTTCATTTCACTAGCATTATTTTGGAATTTAAAATTATTTGTAACCAAAGCAATTTTGTATGGTTTGAGGGATCTTATGCAGGTCTTAATTGTCTAAGTCCCACAATGTCTAAAAACAGATGATAACCGGACTTCAAAATGAATGTGAGTTCTCAGGACTGATATGTGATAAACTCCTGAAGGCAATATATCATCAACATTCAAAAGGTATCTGTCTTCTCACCTTGCCTAATTATGTACTTTATTTAGCTGGAATTTTGAAACTTCAAATTCACCAGAAGTCACATAGATTCATTAATTTTAAAGAAAGTCATATCTAGGAAAAAAATACTAATATAAATTCATATAATCCATGTCTTTGTTCCTTTACATTGTACAATATAACGCAAACATTTGATGCTTTAGTTTCTAACTAGTCAATATATTATTTAATATGATACGATTCCAAACCGTAACTGCACAACACCAAATTGACATTCTAAATAGTCTTTGCTGTTGAGAGACAAGCTAAAAAAAACTGAGAGTCTGAATTGTTAATGAAGTTACTTTCAGACATGATGCTGCTGGAGTTACAAGCTACTGTACAGATTTGGTAAAAGAAAAAAAAATAACCATCACCAAGGCTGCCACTAAACATGAGAAGTAATCATACACAGTTTTATTCCATTAGTCAAAGCATCTGTGAGTGACTCGGAACACAAAGATTAGAGAGAGAGAAACACTATGGCATTTGGAAGAACAAAAACAGTCTTGACCGAAACCAACATGATGCATTTTCTGTGTTGTCACTGTTTAGAAAGCAAATTGATGAATGAATGATAAAACAGTGAGAAAATGGTTTGTATTATTTTCAGATGTGACAAATTAGGACAAGAAATACTAGCCAAAATTACTGCCAGTTCCATTACTAGAAAGACTTCTAGTAACACAGATTAGATATTTTCCCAGTATTGTAAGGTCCTTGATAGTGTCTACTTTGATTAGAAGCACAATGGAATTGGAGACAAATAATCTATTCTGTGCTTTCCCCATGGCTAACACAGTAGGACTCTATTCTCCATTGACCTCTGGGTGCTCTCTTAATAGAAAATGACTGCAAGTAGTGAAACAATTAAAAAAAAATAGCCCTACTTCTAAATATACCATCACAAACTTGTCAGAAGCTCAGGTCTGTATCTGAGTTTTGCTGCTTGAACCTCTAAACTAAATACAGAAAGAGAACAAATGCCTATGGCATAATTGAAACATCTAGCTAGAATTTTCGAGTTCTATTTGTAGAAACTGTAAATAGATTTGCTATGTTTTTAGAAAACGTTGTTCAGGGATACAGAATACCAGTTTTCTCAAATTGGCTTTTGCCTTTGAAAAGCTCATAGGTTTTATCTGCTAAATAAACATTAAAAACGAACAAAAACCTTACATGTTAAGATGCAAAGGTATATTCAGAAGAATTTTCAAAACAAGCAAATTGAAAACACTTAAGAATGCACTGGGTATTGTAAAGTATGTCTCATATCCATTTCAAACCATTCTCAATTTAAATAAAGCTTACCAAAATGGATGCTTATTTCCTTACTCTCACCAGGCTGATGTGAAACAGCTTTTCTCTTGTTCCCTCTTTGCTCTGATCTGAATGTTTAATGCTATATTTTATTTCTCCTTTTTTAATCTCCCCTTCAGATAATCCCTTGGATATACGTTATCTGTCTCAAAGTTTTTCCCTCAGTTTTGCTACATTTCAGCTCTATAAGAACACACAGCTATTTGAGTCCTAAGGAAACAATATATAAAACAATGGACCAAACCGTCCTGGTCAGTTAGCTAGTTACCACAGCAGAAAAGCAGAGAAGGTGGACACTAAGCCAAACTTTTTTTGAAGCCAGGATACTGTAAAAAAAACACAAACAAAAAACGCATTTCCATGGCAATAGTGTAGATAGCTTCAGGTTTCTGAAAGATTTCCCTGCTGGGCAGCTCATTAACAAGTCAGGGATATTGACTCAGGCAGATTCCCTGGTTTTAACAAGTGAACAGCGAAAGAGTGGTACAGACTGGAGATGGATGAGATTTAAATGTATTGACTATTAGGTCAGGTTTGAAGGACACAGCTGAATGAATGCTTGCTAATTTTGTAAGGTTCATCTCAGACTGGTCTTGGAAAGCACTTCAGAAAGTCCTTCAGCAGAAAGAAGGCAGCAGACGACATCCTTTACTGTGATCCACCACCACCTTTTATGTATTTTACCTACCTTACATATTCTTTACCCCTAATTAGAGTTAATACTTTATGAAACAAAGGACAGGGGCTCTTTGCTCTTTAACAAACTACCCACGCTTTCAAGGGTCTTCCCTCCTTCTCCTGGTAGCTTCATTTCCATAAAAGCCTTTAAGACAACCCATCTGCCTTCTGGAAAGCTTAGCTTAGCAAACTGTCTAACAGATCAATAGGTTTGCCCAGCACGAGTTCCCTTTAAAAAGACCACGCTGACTCCTCTCTTGCCTACTGTATTTAGCCCTGTGTTCCCCCATTCACCATTTGCTATGGTTTCTTCTCACCTGTCCCATGAATTCTTCAACCTGAACTGGTGATGGTTTCCAGCTCTCACCTGGAGTAGCCCTGGTATCCAAAAGAGGTACAAAAGTTTTAAGTGAGAAGCTTCATGTCCCATCCCAATTAGTAGCTTATCTAGGCTACTTCATATTTGAATTACCTAAAAACCCTTCAGTGATTAATATCTGATATTGGATATTTATTAACATTGATTTTGCCTGTTTATCTGTAATTTTTTCTACCAGCTCTTCAATCAGAACCTCTGATAACACCCTCAGAGGATTGTGTTAGCAACAAATATAAATTCACAGCTCAATTTACTTCCAAACTTCTTCAACCAAAGTTTTCTCCACTGGCATTTCTACACAGATTTAAACAATAGAGACAATTAAGACAAGAGATTTTTCAACCCCCCTCTCTGAGCACAACCTGATTGCCAGTCCATTAAGTTTCTAATTCTCCCTGATAAAACCAAAGCCTTATGGAAGACCATAACAGACAACAAAATCCCTAAAAAGGTATTCTTTGTGAGCTGTACTGCCATCTACTGAATGGCAACTCTAAACTGTGAGGTAATTCTTTGCTATACATCTAGCAGTATTTTGAAAATTTAAGTAATGCATTCATACCTCATAGTGCCATTTTGTCTTCCACCTTGGCCTGTGAATAGCTGACAGCAAGAAACACCATGCAAACAAAACATGCAGGTGTTATGTGAGCATAGCTACCAGAAGTGGCTAGCAATTCTGGATGTTCAAGTTTAGAGGTCTCAAAAGGACTGCTGTTCAGATGGCAGGTGCTTAACTTCTTAAAGCCATTTTAAGACATCTTAAACTGACTTCTCAGACACTCAGACTTACCATTTACTTTTCAAAATGTCAGCCTCAGTACTGCAGATAGCTTAAAGCCAAAAAAAGCCCTTTTGCTTTCTAAAGCAGCTTAGATTAAAGTTATATAATATAGCAGATAACCACGAGCACTTCAGGAACAGAAAAGCTTTGTAATATTTCAATATACTGTGAATTTTGTTTACAATTGGCACAGTTCCTTTCACTGTGCACAAATAATTGTTTTCTCCCGTACCGCAGTGAATCAAGGACATGGCAAATCAAGATTTATAGCTTTATGGAAGCAAAGTTTTTGCTAGTATTGTGCCTGATCCATTAGAAATTATCATCTAAATATCAAGTGTTGTTTTACATTCTTCTCAGTCTATTAAAAATAGAGAAATATAAGAAATCATATACCAACTGAGCAAGTACACGTTAGGCATAATTGCTTTATATTGGAAGTCAGGGCATAGATAAATCATTAGATGCAACATTGAGAACTGGCCTGAATTTAAGATATTAACTGGAATTGGGATTGTTTCGAGTGACAAACAGAAAAAAAAAAAGCAAATGCAAAAAGCCTAAGAGAACTGGTCAACAGAAGTAGAGGTTTTCCTTTCTTTTTTCCTGCAAGAATTAAATGTATTGGAAAAACGAAGAGAAATCAAATTAGGTCAAACCACTGAGCTGAAAAGCCAAGTGGAGTTAACAGATTTTAAGAGTTTGTTTAGCAAGATAAATGACTATACCATCCTTTAACTCTGACCACTGAGATGTTCTGCAGCCAAAAGTCTTTTTGTAAATCTGTCATATTACAGTTTAAATACTCTACACCACTCCCAAAGACAAAGGAATTATAGGTTGAATAACCTGGAGGAAACCAACAGCTACCTACCTCATGGGCCAAGACTGCTGTACTGAAAGATCGCAAAACTGCGTCTATAGGAAAAATGTGAAAGAACTCAAGGCTTCCAGGAAAACATCCCAAGAGCATCAAGCATCAGGTCCCTTTCCTGCAACAACAGAAATCTCATCCACACTGGAGCTTGCTTCTAGTATTGCATGAAGAGGGATGGGAAAAAGGATACTGAGTTCATGCTCCACCAAGTTCAGTCAGCTCCACTGACATTTGAGCTGATTCCTCAGAGTCCATCTAGGCTTACAACCTGATAAAAGCATATTCCTGGCAAGCAGCTCACACCTTAAAACTGAGAAAGCAACACTCTTTTACAACCAAGAAACAGCACTCCTTTTAAGCCTCAGGCCTATAAAATTCAATCACTGTGGTATACTGCCATCTTAAATAAAAGGAATGTATAACCTCTGTTTTTATAGGAAATGATGTTACAGGATACGGTATTAATTATCCATACGAAAGTCTAATAAGAAATGTAATCAAAAGATTATACACAGATCTGAAAAAGAACTAATTACAGTAAAACCTTGACATTTTTGCTAGTAGTCTCAGTCAGGGAAAATGGATATTCATCGTGAATGTATTCCTGGCAGGTTATTCAGACAGAAGAAATATTCACAAAAGAAGCCCTGAAATAATTAATACACGAAGGACCTTTTTGATGAAACATAAATACACTCTGCTCCAATGAGATGTTGCATTCATATTTAACTGTGGAATACAAGATGAATTTAATACAACCAGCAAAACCTTAGACCAGATACAGAAGTGTGGTTGCATTTAACAGTAGCAAAAAATACTTACATATGTACCAGTACAGAATGAGATATAGGATTATCTCATTTTGATACATTGCATCAACATCAGTGATCATCAATCATTGCACGTATTTGTTTTTTGTTTGTTTGTTACGGACTTGGATTCAATTTAAGGACAACTTCATCTATGCTCTTAGCTGTAAACAGTTTTCAGATGTCGATACATAGATCCTAGACACGTTTAACTCACATAGCTTCAAAAGTCATAGAAAAAAGATGTAACAGGCAATTGTCCAACTTCTCCTCATCAAACAAGATAGACAACTTCCCTCCCCAAGTGGATTCAAATTACCCTCAGCAATTATCATAATACACATCCTGAAGTTAGCACCAATTATATCAGCTCAATTAAGCCTCATGTACTGTTTTTGCAATGCTCTAAAAACAGTTTCCCTCCAGTTTGCATACATACTGATCAATACATTGTCTTCTGGTGTGAGGAAATTGGGTTTCTTCTGACGTCCATGCTTCCAAGGACTCTGCTGTGACTGTTCAGGCTACAATACATTCATATCCTACAGACTGCTCTGTGCTATGTTGATTTCAGGGAACCACAAACACAGAAAGTGTAGAATACAAGCTATTGTTACTCATACCTAACTACATCAAAGCTATTAAAAGTAGTTTGCCGGTCTCTTTTTGGTTTGTGGCAGAACTGTTACATCTAAAGCAAATCAAACAAGACTGGGACCACCCTTCCCTTCTGCCTGCTCTTCGGTACCACTCAAGGTATTAGAAAGCCTGCCTAAGTAGGGCACATGGTGATTCCCCAAAAGAGTCCCTAAGGAGGATAGAAAAGGGTACTTCCATCCTTAAACAACAACATAAGTTCTGTGCAATAAAAAAGTAGCTTTTGAACTAGAGGTTATACTCCTCTCCTCTTGGAGCTGTTGAGATAGGAAAGCAAAAAACATGGATGGAGCTGGTATCTGTGTGCTCGTCAGCAGGCTGCAAGCAATGATCGAAGTCCAAACCCTAGCCCCAAACTCCTCTTGTCATTTTGTACTTTTGCCTGCTGTGCACTCCAACAGTTGCTCCTCTCCAGAGCACAGACTTTCCTGGTGAGACTAAGGGGGAACCCTCTGGGGTCTGCTACAGCCAGAAGAGCCTGGGCAGACCGCAGCACCTCAGGCTAAAGCTACAGGCAAACACTGGGTTTGCAGGCAAAAGTGGCTTAATTCCCCTTCAATTTACCTGTTTTTCTAAATAATACACATCCTCAACATACATACAGGTTCACAGGTTCATTACGTTCTTTCTATTGCATGGCACCACTTGCAAATCTCTGATGATACTACTAGTACTAGAAAACCAAAAGGAGCCTTGGGTTGTTCCACTAGTAATTAACAGCATATTTATCTGATGAGTATCTGACTTGAGCATCAAATGCCACAATGGCAAAAGCTCGTTTCAGTACTGCCACAAGTGCCAAGCAATTTGCTGCATAACTCTTCAACCGCTCGTAACAGCACTGCTGCACAGGTCACGTCCTCCCTGCAAAAAAAAATAATCCCCAATGAACATAAGCACCAGCCTCTGAGTAAAATCTCACTAAAGTCTCGCTGGAGAAGAGTTTTAGTAGCATGCCCTCAGATGCAGCACACTAGATCAGTTCTTCAGCATTATTTCTTTCTTCCTCCCCTGAGATCCCAGCAAAAGCAGTGCTGACGGTCAAACGAGAAATCCTGTAAGCGGGGATAACACTTCCAGCAGCATACCGCAGAGAGCTGTTGTGTGTCTGAGTTAACTGCAACTAAGCACTGCCAGCAAGGTAGTACAGATAGCTGTTGCCTACTATTTCTTCTCCCTCCTAGATTTTCCTAAAAAATAAAAATGAATGGCTCTGTTGAAGTTGTAGAAAAACTATGCCAAATGAAGGCATATTGTCTGGAAAAAGCATTAAACTGACCCAATAACTTTTTTTCTGTCTGCTGCTTGACAGCCAGAACATTACAACAACTGATTTGGGACTGTGCCCGATTTCATCCATTTGCAAGGAGCAATAGAAAAAAAAAAAAAAGGTAGGCTTATTGAGCATTTAGAACTTTCTTTACACTGAGCCAAGTGCATCATAAAGAGAAGAAAAATCTAATACCTATAGCAAAATAAAACAAAGATGGCTGTACATAAGCATCGTTACACCCACCTCTCAAAATCACAGTGGTCTCATGCCAGCTCCTATGAAGCTTTTCTGATCTGATGCAGACTCTCATATTTTGATTGTCAAATGGAAACAAATTAAATCAAGTGATTTCATATGATAAAGCATTTACAGGTCATTTTACAGCACAAACATTTCCTATAATTTTGATTTCTGTTTTGAAAAAGGGGTGTGTAAAAAGGAAAGAGGACACTTCAGATTTTCCTGATTATCCCACTCATTTTCTTTATACTTGACTTTTATATTAGGCAGCTGTTCATACCTCTAATCATAACCAAAATTTTATCTCCAAATACAATCAAAGAATATTTCAAGATCCCCCCTGAAAAACCCCAAGATTTATTTGGTGCTTTGTATTTTTAAAATCATGCATTATATATCAAAGTAAAATAAAATAAAATAAAATAAAATCAATGTATGCAGTGTTCATCAATTATTAATGTGAAACAAGGCATATGAAAGATTTTTTGACTATATATTCTGATTCCACCTACCACTCATGGCACAAACAATTTTGCACTGTATTTATATATATATATATATACACACACACACACATGATACATAAGGACCTCCCAAAACAGGACAGTTAGGAAAAGTCTGTGAAATCCTTTTTCAGCCTTTCCTTTATTATTCTGAAAAGAAAGAAATCATATTGACCTTGAAATCAAGATGTTAAAAATAATTGGCCTCTGTAGTACTTAACTACAAGCTAACTACTACTTTACTACAAGCTTCCTATGCTGTATTCATAGAAGAGATGTTTCAACTGATATTTTTCATAGCTGATCAAGTGTATTAATAACTAAGGTATATATAATATTCATCAGTTCTTTGCTGCAGTCAAATACTCTGTTTTAGTTTAATTGCACTCAAAAACATCAAAAAATCCTTGAAAAGCAAGAGAAAAATCAAAATGACTGCTCTGTTTTTTTCCTTGTCCTCTTGTTCTTGTTAATCTTATTTAGTGTGCATCTGTAGAAAGGAGAACAGACACAACTGAAATAACAATTTGATCTGTATCTCAGCCAGCCAGAATCAAGAACAGGCATAAAAAGAATCAATTAGATCTTACATTTCGTTTGATCAATTAACAAGAAATATTTATCTATGATCTCCTTGATCTAAACAAGTATTAACCATCAGTTAAGACTTCAGCAATACCATACAGCTTGAAGTGAACACTGAAAACTAATTTTAGACATATTATCATAAATCCCTAAAATTATTACAACACAACTATCCTTGAAAGTTCTTTACAAATTTCCTGTTGTTGCTTAGCTGCCTATTTTGTATGGACTCTGTTCTGTTCTAGCCCGTACTGAATTCAGTGGAAAAGGTATTACACATAGAAGAGGCCACAGAGAATCATCGGGTTGAGTTCCATTTGGACTACACCCATACTTTTGCCGCCACCTCCAACAGAGTCAAGGCACCACATTTAACACCCTCCTGTAGCTTCTCAAACAAGCTCAGCCAACTCAGACCCCCCAATCTTGCTTTTTGGTGAGTTGGATATTAACTATAAATGAAGATTACATAACTATATAACCACTATAAAAGACTATATAAATGCAAATGAAGAAAAAGTTATTTGATGTTACATTCACAGCTATATGCCAATGTGTTTTCAATTCTCCTAGCGAATAAAAAGTCAGGTTAAAATTTTCATCCTATATGATGGTCTAGCTCAAGGACTTGTTGCTGCTTTTATTTTTTGCTCTCTCAGAGCTAAGAGCTATTGCCATTTCTGGTGAAGTAGGCCACCGCTCTGAAACTTGTAAGCATGCAATCATAATTTTTTTTTTGTTACTCTAGTCTTTTCTTTTCTTTTCTTTTTTTTTTTTTTAATTCATCATGATCACATTTCCATGGGATTTTCAGTCTTGTTACTTAAAAAGAGTATATCATTCCCATCCCTTCTTTCCTGAAAAAGCACATTGCCGTCTTCTAAAGCAAACTTCCGTAATTTATTCTCTAAATATGGGATGAAGCAGCATACCCCATCCTTATGGAAAAACAGAGGAACTCCCTCACTGAGGAGCTGGAGGCAGAGACGCTATTCTCACCTAGCTTTAAGCATGGCATGTACTGGGGAGCACCGTGTGGCTCACAAACCCTCAGCCACCTATAAGCACCAGAAAGAAAAATATGGGGCAAAGTAAAAGTGTTGGAATATTTTGATGAGTTCAATTTTCTAAGAGAATGAATCCTTAATTTTATGCACCCAAAAAAAAATATCTAAATGCATTGGAAGAATTTTTTTTCCTTTGTTTCCGCAGGAACAGCCTTGAGCTATAATTATAGCCTGCACAGCCATGTTTATAGTTACTTTTCCAGCCTACTCTTCTGTTTCAAACCTAGTAATATCACTGCACCAATACTGGAAATTTCATTTATCCAGCAATCTTCAGTTATCATGGGGCACTTAATACTGAACAAAAATGGGACATTATTAGAAACTAAGATACATGTTTCACTTCCTAGTGTTTTATAAACATGTAGCTTGAAAGTATGCAAAAGTTTTTATGAAACAATGAGGACACCACCCATATTGCAACTTAAAATACTCTACATCTTTGCTTGTACCATACACATTTCAAATGTTTTTTGATGGTTGCCCAAGAGTACTGTATACATTTGACAGAAACATATGCAGTAAATATAGCAAATAGTGTATTTGTCTGCAGTGTATCTTTCACGGCAAGGTATCCTTTCAGCACTCTCCATTGTTATGAATCTTGGCTCTTTTTACTTCCATCCAAGTTAGCAAGTTTTACTCATACCTTTAATGACCCACTCATGTGGGGTCAATTTTACACTAACCATTTGTCAATACTTCAGAAATGGTTCCTGTACTCTATGTAATCTAGCATGGGTACACAAAATTAACTTTTCTGCGCTTTCCTTAGGTATGGTTTTGGGATGGAATTCAAATTCACACCAGCTCGTTTCAGCAGCAACACCTCTAATTATGATTTCCATTCTCTTCTCAAAGATATCCCCAAACACAGGAAAATGACAGCTCAGTTACATAAACTGCCATTTGTGTAATATAAATAAGCATTTGAAAGGTTTCATTAGCAAACAAAACAGAACATAAAAAAACACTAACAATACATTGGAATATTGCGCTATTTATTAACAATATTTCTTTGCTAATATAGAAAGAATACTTAAAGCAGCATACAATCATGCTTGGAAATAACTTTCAGTTTGATTTTCTGAGACCTAGGACATCAGCATTCGTATTATCTCCTGACTTCATCACAACTGAATAGTCTATCAGGTAATCCAAACTTCCCTATAACCATCCCTAAGAACAGGGATTCCCTTTCCTGATAATCTAAGTAAACAATTCTAGCAAGGACCACATGCAGCTCCTTCATTAGACATAGGGTCAATTTGCTTTGATTTTTTATTTTATTTTAAGGAGCCCTGAAAGTATTGTCTGTTCTCCCTCATTTATTCACAGTAGTTCATTAGTGAGATTTTGGAAAGAACAAGTTACTGGGATACAGGTCATGTGGTTTAAAAAATAGCATCAATTAAACATGTTTAAATGTTATTCCCTCCCTTGCAAGAAGGAAAGGATCAGCATTAGCTGTGCTTTATGTTTCCTAAATTAATACAGTAGGTTTTCACCTTGAATAACGCATGACCATTTGAATTAAAACAAAAAGCATAGAGGTTTTCTATGTCTTATTACCCATTCAGAGTTTTATGAGGAAATCCCATTATGTTTTATCCACCAAAAACTGAGATTAATGAAAAATCCCCAGATACCTTAAATGCTGCAGCATTTACAGACCTTTCAAAGCAGACTGCATCACTGTTATTTGTGCTACTGTACCAACACTGTTAGAGGATCTGTACTGTATTTCACATGTTAAGAAACTTCTGGCAACTGAATTTGAGCACGTTTTCCCCCTCCCTGTTTCAGGTATAGTTTGCCTTTCAGATAGGCTTTTCACCCTGCCTGAAGTACAGGAAACTACCATTTTCTGGGACAGAAGTGTGGTTTAGGGCCTTGATGTACACATCTGCATTGAGAGCTGGGGTGAGGGGGGCTGCAAATCCTCTTACATTAAGTATCTTCAGCATGAAAGAATCCAGTTTTCAGTCATGGGAGGGACAATACTAAAAGAGACAGGAATCCCTCTCTTCTCATGTAAGTCCTTCTAGACAGCGAGCATAAGCCCTGTGCATTCAAAGACACCTGGAAAAGCATTAACGGCGATGAAAAAGCAGTATTTTCCTCCTCTTGTGCATATTTGCTATGTGCAAATGCAGCAATGGTGGACAACTGAAAGAGTCTCTTAAATGAAACGCTCCACATATAAAGACAGGCTCCAGACAGATCTCCTGTGTTTCTCTGTTCTCACACTTCTTCATTACTTATTGCTGAAAGTTTAGAGGTGTCACGTACAGCAGTCTCATGTTTATGATATCCTGCGTGAGCTATTAGATTTCAGTGGAGTTTCCATAGCCCTGCAATTTTAAAGAAATGTCGTGTCAATCCGTGCACGCTAGTGAAAGTTCATAGGCACTTAGTATTGTTTAAGTTAGGGGAGCAAACTGCTATGAGAAAAGGTACAATCATACATTAAATAGGGTAAATGATTATTTTTTGAATCAAAACATTTAAGTAGACACATTCAACAGAAGGGCCATGGTGATGAAGGCATGTTCTGTACACAAGTACATAAATATATATGGTTCTCATGGCAGCCTTCAGTCACTACATACCACCACCACCACCCGACATACATGCCCCCTGGCCTAAGGCTTGTGGAAGAGCAGTCTGCTCCAAGCAGCTCCACAAAGCATATAACACAGCATGACTGAGAACACTAGGGGATAATATTCTGTACTTTCAGAGGAAACAGGTACACACTGTCGCATTTTCCAGACTTTTTTTTTTCTTCCTGCACATACACTCTAGTCTCTTAAAGCCTCATTTATATTACTGAATAGCAGTTTCAAATTATTGTCATGAATTCAGCAAGGTACCCGCAGCCTGATACATTCCTACCTACCCCAAAATTAGATGTGCATTCAATCATGCACTTTGTAAAACATATTTTATGCTTCTGTGTAATTTGTACAACTTATTATCAGGTTTACTGTCAGAGACAAGAGAAAAACTGTTCAACTATGAAAATAATTCATTTTTCCCTTTGTTTTGTGAGGGAGGAACACAGAAAAATATGGAAAAGGTGATAAGCATGTATTACTGATTTTAAATATTACAGGAATTTATTCAAGGACTTTGAAATGTCACTGACACCAGTCTGAAATTATTATTTTGATACTCTATCCAGTAAAATGTAAGGGTGTATTAGTGCTGTATGATACTTCCCAAGCAATTGCTTCCCCACATTCTTTGTCAATTGGATTTTTTTTTCCTAAATATAATTTACAGCTTGCTTTCTTTTGTATATTTTAAATCTATTAGTAGTTATCTCATTGAATTTCCCCAACTCCATAATGATCAAATCTATTACATCTTGATTAAATGCATGCTTTCTTAAATGAATAACACTCTTGAAGAAAACAAGTTTTTATGCATTTCTATTTACTTCTCAAACTTTGCAGCTACAGGTAGGAAAATTAAAGGTACGTAGAAGGTCTTTTTTGAACACATACAGAACAACAGAAAGAAGTGGAAAACTCAAATATCAAAATGTAGATACTGTCTAAGGAAAAGTGCTTTCATTCATCACAGTGATGCTGTTTCAGAAGTTGTAATAATAAGTCAGAAGAGTTAAAAATGAACAGGAAGTTCTAATTTTACTTGCAAGATCTGTCTTCATATCATAGGGAGGTGGCACAACAGAGAGATTTTGAGCCAGTGGTGGTCTTAACGGCAGTTGCCAGGGGAGGTTCAGGTTGGAAATGAGGGGACATTTCTTCTCAGAAAGACCAGTCAGACATTAGAATAAGGTTGCTCAGGGAGGTGGTGGAGTCACTTTCCTTGGGCGTGTTCAAGGAAAGGTTGGACCTGGTGCTTAGAGACATGGTTTAGTGGGTGACATTGGTGGTAGTGGGATGGTTGGACCAGATGATCTTGGAGGTCTTTTCCAACCTTAATGATTCTATGAAATCCACCACAAATACTAGCCGTGCTGTAGCTCCGCACCCCTCTGAGAACTGGTTCATGCCCATCCATCGGAGCTGCACAGTGAGGCTGGGGACTCCCTCGAGGACCCAGCCTCATGCAGAAGGTTTGGCCCTGAGCAGGCCCACCTGAACCACCCAATGATCCCCTGACAAGACCCATAAAAGTGATGATGCACAGCTCTGAGCATCTTTAATAACATAATGGCTCCATGTCCCAGTCTGTACCATCTTCTGGTTTCCGAGCTGCTGGGATATTTCAGCCCCGTGTTTGTTATGCCTGAGCTGTGATAAGGTGTTTCTTCAACATCTTGCTCTCCTATTTATGGGTTTAATTGAATAATATAGGGAAAAATTTAGATTTATGATAACCTTTGTAAATAGCATGTGTGCTTTTATTGTGTAGTCATACAATTTATTGTGGAAGTGATTAATACATTCAATATGTGTTTCCTCCTAATAACTACTTAGTAATTGATTCGTAATGCTATTGTGGCATTTTCCAACAAAACACCAGCGGAATCCTGGGGAAATTGACTCTCACAACTGTGTGCTTTAACATGTAATCAGTTATAACTGCTTTGTGTTCCTCTTAGGCAATAAGCAAATACAATATTGTGTAATAAGTCATGCCCGCTGTGTTGCTAGGTGCTATACTAATGACTATTCTTAACATATGTATAAATTATTATTACACCCTAACTCAGTTCCTGCAGTGCTGTTTTTACAATTTCCCTGCTTTTAAGTACAAGTGGAAAAATTCAAATTAAAGGAAATTCTTTATACAACAACATGAAGTTTGTTAGCAAGCAAAACCACTGAAAAAAAATGCTACCACTGTTTAAATTTATATAAAGTACAGAGAATGTAATAAGATAAGAATTCAAGAAGCTACAAGCAGCATTTAATAGCAGCTTCCAGGCTGGGACCCAAGTGTCCTAGACACAAGCAATGCATATAAGCCCCTACTGCTCCTACTCCAACATTTTTCACCCAGGAGATGATATTAAGATTAAAAATAATCCCCCTACACATGCACTGAACAAAGTAGCAAATGCATATAAAATGGTTTTGGTTTCTCAGCTTGGAGAAGTTCACTTCTCCCACAGCTTAACCTGCCCAGATCTCCCTGAAAGACAAACGAGAGAGGTGGAAAACAGCAGTTTAGGTCTAGCCAATGTTTTTTTTTAGGTTGAGAATAATCTGTTCTAGCATTCAGTGCTACATTAACAAAACCGTGGCCTGCCACTGAAAACATCTCTTCTGTCTCAAGCTTTGATCTCTTCCATGCTCTAATTAATAAAGCACAGGGTGCTGTTTTTTAATGTCTGTAACAACCATCTAGAAAAGTGAGACAACTGATGAAGACAGCATGACCACAAAGAGAACTAGACAAGATTTCACCGCTCTTCCAAACAAAATCCAACCAAATCAAACCTTGCATTCAATCAGTGCAGGCATACAGAAAATTAAATGTTCATAGAGAAAAATCTACCTTGTCACTTTTATTAAAACAGGGTTTTGATGCCAAACGAACCTATGTTAAATGCCATGAAAACTAGGCCTAAGAGAATATGCGCCTGGGAGATCAATATGTGAACGAGCAACTGAGTCATGCGCTGCATCCAAATGAGAAGGAACATCATGCATAATGCATCTGTTATCCTTCCACAAAAGCAGATGAAAAGTGCTCAGAAAACAGCAGGCTTTCTTCTTACATAACAGGCAGGTAAACTGGTTCAGTTTATGACTAACGAGGTTTTCTGAAATACAGAAAACCAGTTGACTCTACAAGTAGCGTGAAAGAACCAACTCCTGACATGAACCTCTCAACATAATCAGGTGAAACACCAAAAGGAAATCAGACAACCTCTTCCAGTTGACATCTACTGATTTATTTTTTTTTTTGAAATAATTTCAAGTAGTAGGAACAACAAAACTGTGATCACTATTTCGTGGACTCGAGAGTACAGTTCTTCCCACGCTGAAAGCATGACCTTGCAGCACTCCAACAAAAGCCACTGGTTTCAGAGATCTGAGGCCACTCTGTTAGCAGCAGTTTGATTCGTGCAGGCAGCTGCTTTTAAAAGCCTTACACTGTGTTGATACATACTAGTTGCTACTGATATATTGCACAGGCCATTAAGACAGCCCATTTCTTTGAATCTTAACTCCAAACAACAATATAATTTCAGTTAAATGCACACAGAGAGATTACTATCACATATTATAGTAGTACGGAATCCTTTGAGAAACAGGGAAGAATGCTAGAGCAATAAAGTGAATTATTGCTGCAAAGGAACAACAACAGCACAGTACATCTACTTGCTCAGTAAACAGCAAACAACACAAATTGAAGTGAGGTTGTTTCCAGTGATTTTGTCTCAGATGCATTATATTTAACTGCACAAATTTATGTGTTGTACCATGGAAGCTAAACTATGAAATAACTAAAAAACAAAATGAAGTTGCAAGTATACTCAAAATCTGAAAACAAAACAAAACAAACAAAAAAAGACAAAGGAGTCATGAAGTAACAACAACAAAAAAATCCAGAAAAGACAATAATACAAACTGATAGGTAATACAATACAATAGATGAGGATTAACAAGACAATATGTTTTTAATTATAGTTCAGTAGAAGTGCTGCCTATTTCTCTTAATCTAGAAAGAAAGCATTTGTATTTACAGGAAAAGAAAAAATCTTTTAGTCAAACATGCAGCAAAACACCAGGAAGCAAAAGCTCTGCAGAACATCCATTTGTTGTAATACAGCAAACATTAGCTTCTGGGGGGGATCGGAAGAGAGGAAGACTTATTATGCACTACTTATGCACTAACACACAAAAGAACAGAGCAGCTATTCTTAAGATGGGAAGCACATGAATGTGTCTGGTGATCATCAACAGATTTCTTTTAATGGAAGATCTCTAGGGAATGGCAAAAAGCAGAAGCTGGCTGATGAAATAGTCATCTTTAGTAGGTGACTTACATGAAGCATAGAACAGCCTTCAATCTCTTGAAAACTAACTGTGACTAACAATAGCAATGAAAAACTTTTTTCTTCTGTTCTGATCCTGAAATTTGTTTACTAGTTTTTAGCAAACAAAAAAATTTGACAATACATAGATCACTAAATATCACTCCTGTAGGTATTTATCATTCTAAGTGCCTCTTAAAAAAAGATGGGCATTGTAATAAACTGTCCTTATGCTAAGCTCAGATATGTGTTCAAAATTTATGTACGTGAGTCTAACCACCCAATAACTAACTCTTCTGTTACTGTCAAGCGTTGTTTATTTTAAGATACAGGCTCTTATTTTACAGCGTAGTACATAGCCTTAATTTTTATCGAGTTCATCAGGCACTAAAGGTTCCCAATGACTTTGAAGATTAACTAGGTATTCCACAGGAAGTTATTTGCATATGCTTGCCTACACAACTCTAAGGGATTGCACCACAATCCCCAATATGCTAAACAAACTCCTCCAGTACAGCATGCTTCACACCTTGTAAGATGCTTGCTGCCCACTTGCAAGAGCACTTCAACATGTTTTCACTGAAATGTTTTTGTCACAGCATGGACAAGAAGCAAAAGAATCTAAGTATGTTCTCTACCATCAAAACTATTTAACAATTAAAATAAATAAATAAATAAACAAACAAATAAAAGGAGGTAGATACTGCTTGCCTTTTTTTTTTCCTGCTGGATATTTCTTAGAAAACCACCATGAGATTTACATCCTTCTGTTTCTTCCCTAGTCTCTTGCTAGTTCTGAAAGTGGAAACATATTTTTACTTTAAAAGCTTAGGAATAGACACAGCCATCCTTTTGTTTCTCATTTTCGACTGCTGATTAAGGCTTTTGCACTGGGGGCAATATTTTTCAGACAGAGCACTTTCAAAGTATGAACTTAACATATTTAGGATTTTTAGCTCTGAAACGGACATCGAGTTGTCAAATGGTATAAAGCAAACTTTGCTACAATTGTGCCAGCTCACTGAGTAGGGCATCTGCCAGAAAATTACTTACTGATTTTTTGAAAGGATTCTCTGGAACTAAATCTTCCTGGCCATGGAGTTCACAGAAGGGAAAAGAGGGGCTTTCATCTTTCACTCTAAAACATTAGGTAAATGAGGCTCAGGTTTTCTTGGGAAGGACATTAAAAACCCTCTAATACAGCAAAGAAGATTTCCTCAGGATATTTTTTTGAAATTCCACCAGAAGCATTGTTTCAGGTGGTTAGATCCGCTGAAGTTAAATAAGAGGCCCACAAATAAATGCAACTGTTCCTACTTTGGATAAAGGAGGTGAAACAGCCAAGGTGTTTGTCAAAGCAATAATTTTTTTTTTATTTTTATTTTTTTTAGCTTTTTCCTAAATCTTGGACTGTGATGTCACTCTGCAAAGAAAAGGAAACCCTACAGAAATCAACCATACCACCATAAAGCTGCTGATGCTGGAAGAAATTAATAGAAACTTATCTCTGGTATCCCTTTAGATTTTTCTGAAAAACTGGCAGGAAAATGTGTAAAAAAAATATAAATACTTACTCCAATAAAACACGTTATATTAGGCATCCAGCATTCTTTTCACTACAGAGTATTTGTATGAAAAGAAACCATTATTTTATGTATCTGGTTAGTAGAAATAAGTATTATTAAAAAAAATATTTCCCCCTCCTCCCTTTACAAATATACAGGTTATTTGGTCCAAAAACAGCCAAGAAATTCAGACACAGAGTCAAGAAGTTGACGTACATTAAGCTAAAGTCCTCAAAACACAGAGATAAAGGGACTTTGAAGAAGAAAGGCTACAGTATGAAACAGAACAAGGCTCCCTCCCTCACCATTAGCTTGACAGCTTTTCTTCCATTTCTGTGAAGTATTAAGAATAGCATTAACATTTAGACTTTGTAACAATTCTCTTATGATTTTAATTTCCACCTTATTACCTTATTGAGTAATAATCATGAACCTGATACCTGAATTGAGAAAGTAGCAAGGTCCAAATATTTCAGAAGTCTAAAAAAATTAGTCTCCAACTCTTCTTATTGTTCATTATTTCAATTCAGATTTACTCCTGAATTTTTTGCCCAAATTGCTTTTGTTTTTTTTAACCACCTTAACTTCTAGCACATACTGACTCTGTTCAGAGAAATGAAAACTCATCAAGAGCTAGCCAAATTAATTGACTAATGTAAAATATCTGAAGCAACAGCAAATAAAGAAAAACATTAGAGTATCCTTAATTTCCATCAACTGCTAGTAAATAACTGCTACAAAATAAGAAAAATCAAAGAAACTAAGCAAAAATTAGAATTGGCAACAGTTACAGCCTGGAGTTTATTTAAAAATGCAGTAACTCCAGCATAGTATGTGAAATACTATTTATGCAATCCTCTGAAAAAAAAGTTGAGACAGGTTGCAATTTAATAATAATAATAATAAAAATTCAGCTATGAAGGCTGTAAATCACAGGCAATAAGCCACAAAACCATTTTTTTCCCCCCAGTAACAGACTGGTCCAACCACCAGCCCCCCTGATCCCAGTGGCAGGGCTGGGTTTCACACAGAGCACTGGTTCAGCCATACCAACCAGGGGTCATACAAGCTTGCACTTACAGTACCTTGCAACAAGCATGCAGAAAGGTGGAAGAAGAGAAGAACAGAAGGACTCTTGGATTTCTGACATCCTTGAATAATGCTGCTCCCTCACAGCAGAAACAGTGGCATGGTTAGCTTTGGTCAGGAGATGCAGGAGCTTGCAACTGCACCTTGATATTATGGCAGAGCCAAAAGCACTAGGATAAAACAAAACCCCAGTGCTGTAGAGCATATACGATTCCAAACAGAAAGAGTACCTGTCCTGAAGAATTTTTATGCCCATGACCATGTATAGATAGAGATATAGATAGACAGATACAGCATACGGAAGAAAGACAAGGAAAAACGAGGGCAAGGTGGAAGGGCAAGAGATGACAGTAAAGAAACACTAAGCGCGTAGTTAGTACCAACGATGACTATTTGTCTGAACACCACTTCCAACATTTGCTGTAATTATCATGATAAATCCTGTCACATGGGGAGTACAGCAAAGGGAATGACGAAGTCAGCATTACAATAAATATGTAAGGGTACTCTCGTCTACAAGAGAAGGTAGTTGGAAAGTTCTGCTATTTGGCCGTGCCCTGGGAGATGCTGACAGCTGCAGATGGGTGATGTAAGGTGTGAAGCAGATCTGAACAGACCTTCCAGGAAATACAGGAATACCTCATGCAGCTTAGATAAGGAAGGGAGGTGGTTGAGTTGTTAGAGATGCAAATATGGTCAGTAATGAAACTGGAAAATACCCATGAGATATGAATTACAGAACTGGCTGGGTTTTCTTTGTTTCTGTGAACATTGCTAAATATTTAAGATGCAGTTTGATATGAAAATAAATGCATATGAGACTTCAAGAATGCAATCACAGAAAGACAGTCAGTAAATAGCAGTTCAGAAAAAAATAAAAGCGTGTATAAAAACAGAGAAGTAAAGAGATTTTTTTTCTTTTAAATAATGGGAAAAGCATGTTTCAACTTTGCAAAATCCCCAAGCCTAAGAATATCTACTCAGGACTATGTACTTACAAGTTTTCCTCCCCAGACTTTAACAATTAAGTTTTTAAGCAATGCTAGTCTTCCTGTATGTTATCTCATTCCGAGTGACACAGGTGGGAGCTGCAGCCCAAAATACTTTCTTGAATGGACTAAGCATGAGATATCCAATGTTAAGAAAAGCAGCAATAAATAAATAAATAAATAAATAAATAAATAAAAACAACAAGTCTAAAACCAACTGAAAGAATTAAAACGAAGTCCTTAACATTTTAAGGACAAAAAAAAAAAAAAAAAAAAAAGAAAACCACACCCCAAAACACCACACACATTCATTTTATTTCATAACACTTTGAAAGTGTTATATTTTTATTAAAAGATCCATTAAATCATCATCACTATTCCTAATATTATTCTTAACAGATTTCTCATTTTTTCTGCCATATACTATTACTACAGAAAGAGGTACTACAGTACAACACGGTCTACTCTCAAACCTACCAGCTCCTTTTAGGATCAAAAGAAGTTTCTGTCCCATTATTGACAGCTAACAGTGAAATCTGTGGTTGTGTGGATCCTGAGTCATTTACAGTAATCTTAAAGTCAACATTTTTTCTCGTTAATTCAGCAGCTGGAAAATCAATTTAACAATCAACTATTAAAATCCTATTACTTCACGTACTTATTTTGAGCAGTTATGTAAAAGGCGAGCCAAAAACTTGTTACTGCTAAATATCTCCCTGGACAGTTTATACTTCAAAGTACATTTCACAGTATAAAAGAATATATAATCTGCTTACAGTTTTTCAGATTTTGAATCCTTGCATGTGTTTCAAATAGCTGCACGGAGATTTTTACCCTCTTTTTATACCACAAGCATTATAACCTGATTGTTATCAAGCACTGCTGTCCTGAACCAGTGAAATTTCCAGCCATCTAGCAGATATGCAATTGATTCTATTGACATTAACTAAAATAATTTCAATTGTCATGTAGAAAATGAATTCAGGATTCAATGCCTGTGAAGTACATAAAACAAGATGCTGGAGATTTCAATCAATGTTAGTATGTTCTGTTAGAAACAAAGCTCAAGTAATAAACACTATGCACCACCTTAATATACTCAAAAGAAACAGAGCTGAATTAAAAGCACAGACATGAGCTCAAGATAAATCTGCTCAAGGTTATAAATATTATGCAAGGCTTGGAGACCAAAAAGTAAGGAAGAACATCAGATCTGGCAAAGCTAGAGAAGGAAAACGCTTACTCCAGATCCCAATTAGCCACAACAATCTTATTCTAATACACTTGATCATCCTGTTTCATAAAATTCACGGTGACTCTATACATTCTTCACACATATATTCATTCTGCCTCTAATGTTGTAATTTATATCTTGCTTCCAGCCGCAAGTACAAAACCTGTGAAAACCTTTGTCCGTTGCAATATAACCTAAACGCACATTTCTACTCCACTGTCACTGAGGAGCTACTAAGGAAAAATGCTCAAGGCAATGTCACTTTGGTTTTCTAATACATCTGACATTTTGGAAATTCAACATGATAATGACAAATAATTAGCTTGTAAGCAAGTTACACACTCCTCACATCTCACTGATAGAACAACACTCCCGTCACCAGTGGTTTCCACCCAGGAGCTCCATCCAGATACTTGCCAGATTTAACATGAAGACTTTTCCAAAGAGATATTTTAAATCAGCATCTTCAGTGTCTATGATCTATCACAAAGTAATGAACTATTGCAGTGTAATATTACATGTGAAAAACCTTAATACTTCACAAAATATCCTTTGCTGAAAACAGTCTGCAAAATTTGGATGAATTAATGCTGAGAGGCAACAGAGGCTTTTAATGTAAGGAAAACAGATCACTAACTGTCAGTTAAAGATAATAACTCAGAAGTCTGCATTTGTTTGCTTCCTTATGAGATTTTAGTCAGCAACCCTCTTGGAAAAAAAGATCTGATAGGCTTGGTTCACAAGTAAAATTCAGGTGGAAGCTTAGAGAATGGTTTTGCTTAGAAAACTTACAGGCAAGATGAGAAAAGACAATGCCACCCAAAGAATATCCCTAGTAAATGCAGCATTAACACAAAGTATTTCGGTAATCTGGTGAAATACTTCATGAACTGTGGCCATGCACACAGCCATACATCTTAAAATTTCAAGTCCATGAGGAACCACACATAGGAAAAATTAAGAAGCTTGGTACGAACTGCACATGCAGGACAGAACCTGCAGATTCTGTCCACAATCTCATTAGGATTTTATGGCACACTAAGAAAGTGACCTCTCCCTACTTCAGCCCAACTGCTAGTAACACACCATACAAACAGCTATCTACTTTTCAGTGAGACTGAGATGCAAGAACTATTTTTTAGTATTGGGGAGGAAGGGGGTCAGACCCGATAATCTGAAATGCTACTGAAATTCAAAATATTAACTCTCATTCCAAGTAACTTTACTGTTAGGATGAAAAAAGGAAAAAAAAATGTGTACATCTATTCCACATAGTATCACAATAGCTTGCTACTCTGTGCATAAAGAAATAGCTTCCAAAAAAATAAAACCACATTCCACTTCAAACTTTATGACACAAGAAATCCTTATAAACTAGCAAGGAGTAGGCACTGATATTTCTGCAACAGCAGTTTCCATTTATATCATAGTCAGTAACACATTCAATATTAAAAACAAACAAACCCAAGGAATCCAAAAACCCCTGAATTTCACGATCACTGTCATGCATGTTAACTAGCCATACTCTGAGAAGTAATGCAGGCAGTTGATTACATCTTAAGTGCTTTAACCACAGCAAAATTATCAATTCTTGCCAAATTGGCAAAGCAGTGATGTGCCACATGGATGTAAAAGGAAGTCTAATAAAAATTAATAATAAAAAAATGAAAAAAGCAGCACAGATACTCAACTGCATCCATATATTACAGTTGGTTATTATCCACCAGAGAGGCAAAAGAGGCCAAATGACACAAGCACTTACGGCATTCTCAGACAGCAGTCCCTGTGTTCTGGGACTAATACCTTTGATATTTATGACTGCTATGGTATTGTCCTTCCCACCCTTAAATTAACAACTGCATAAAACCAGTCCTAGAACAGCAGCTCAGAACATTTTTATTTTTTGCTCCTGAGAGCCTCTGGCACAACACCAGTCCTGCTGCAGGCTGCCCAGACACATAACGTGCTGGAACCACCTGGAATGGGTAAACTGGTAGCACCAGAGGACAAGGTACGAGGCCATCAGACCACAGTTACGGGGGAGCCACCTGTGCTTAATCAGTGATCAGAGGAGTAACTCCTGTGTTTCCTCCTCATGTTTCATTTCTACTGACATCAGTGAATTTTCAAAAGAGACCGCATAGCCTGCAGCTGCATCTTCAGCATCAAGCGCTCAGACAAAAGCAACAACAAAATAACCCCCTGCCCCATCTGTCGACATGACACTGCAAGTTTCAGGGTGTATTGCAGATCAAATCCACGTATCTTCAGTTTCTGTCCAGCTTACATGAACAATATGCTTTAAAATGCACATTTTGCAAAGTCTCAAACCATTTTCAGGAAAGAAGGGGGTGTTATAGGGAGAACAGCACAGTCGCGTGACATGGATTAAATTGCAGTTACCATATGCCCTAATTTACACGGAGCAGCTGGGGGATGAAGAGGCCAGCATGATCCATTCCCATATTCTTTCCCTGCCTGTGGAAAAGCACAATGGGTTCTCCATAGCTTGTAAGACTTGTTGCACAGCATGTAATGTACTAAATAAATATTAGGACATTTCAATGAAGGGAAAAATAAATCTCTCTTGCTTACGGTATAGTCAGAAGCATAGTTGCACATAAGATTTGAGGTTGGGGTAGGTATGGGAAAATATGTAGTTGTCAATAACAAGGGGGAAGAAGTCAATGACCTAAAGATCAATTTTAAGTTTTCATCTTCACTGATTTATCCATTCATCCTAACTACCTATTTAAATATCACTTGTTCAATGCTCTAACAGTGTCTAATCAAAGGTATTTCACCTTTTTATCAAAGCAAGGAAGACAAGGAGAATGGAGTCAGGACAGAATATTTATTTCTGCAGATAAACTTGAAAATGTTGGAAAAATTAAATCCACGTGAGGCAGCAAGTTTCCTCACCAAGCACAAGGGACACCATCTCCTCCAAGCCCCTGCTCTGCTGCTTTTTCTATGGTGAGAGGAGCTCCCAGAGGGATGAATCATGCCTCAGGGCACACAGAAGGCATCACATGCTGCTGCACAGGGTAGGCGTGTAAGCAGATAGGAGAATGCAGTTATTTCAGGCTACCACCAACCCAGGTTGAATGTGAAGAGAAGACAGAGGTTAAAAAAAAAAAAAAAAAAAAAAAAAAAAAAAAAGTAGTCCCTTAAATGAGAACTTCTAGATAACTATACAAAGAGAATGAAATTATTAGAAGTTAAATAATAACATTATTTGCTATTAAGCCCGGCGTTTTGTTTGATTTTTGTTGGGCCGTGGTATTTTTTTTGTTCATTTTTCTTTTTAACATACAAAGCATGTTTGGGATTCAAGCCTCTGAGACATCATACCGCTTCAGAGCCTCTGTCCTGCTCAGCAACACAGCCACTAAAAGTGTGCCAATATTCCTGCTCATCAACACGAAATTCTTAAAACACTTTGCTGAATCATGAACAGGGTACTCTTAAACCAGCAAGTCTTCTCTCCTGAAGTGTGAAGCCTCTTTCATGAAACAAGAATGTCAGGGTTCACTTAATGCAAATCAATACACAGCCATTAGCAGTACACATTTTTTTTTTTTAATTTTTTTTTTTTTTACAATAAAGTATCCAGTTACTATTTCTCATTACCCAATGCACCTCTCCCTAAGTGAATTTACAGTCAAACTGGCTGTTTCACTTCATTCTTCCACCTTTTCAAAGAATATAACTATGTTCTCAGATAAGCCTGATATCTATGATTACGAATGTTTCAGAACTGTTTAAAAAAAAAAAAAAAAACACTGTAATTTACATCCTACTTACCTATCTTTAAATACAAGCTTTCTTAAAATTTTATTTGGGAAAAAAAAAAGTCGTCTGCTGTCTGTTCTTGATAGCACTGAACTCAATAAACAAGATTCCCATTTTTCACTGTTTCTGTACCCAAACAGCCTTATGCACTACCATGCCAAGAAATTGCTTAGCTTCTCATTTCAGGTTTTGGGATCCATACAATTCAAGCCACATCTCCATAGAGTCATTGCATATTAGATGCTGTGAAGTGTGAACTAAGTGCATGCCAGAGAAGCATGCACTACCTGCAAGATGCATCATTCTTCTTGCATAGGTTTCCTTCCCCCCAGGAGCTTGCAGAGGACAGTGCACATCAGTGGATTTGGGGAGGCACAAGGAAGCCCAGGGACAAGAACAAGCAGTGAGAAGGATGAAGAAAGCTGAAGGGCATGAATTGGTGTTGAGTGACAAAAGGCAAGGACAAGAGACTGGAGTTATCAAGCTGGGCTCCTGGAAAGAAACACTTGCCACTTAGTTTTGATAACAAATTTAGGGCATTCTCAAACCATTTAGGGGACTGCTCACTGTCCTGCTCACCTTCAGTGCTTACATCTGTTGAGGAGTGTGAAGAAAGCCAATTAAAAAGCTGTTATGTATTTTTCATGGCATCACCAGATAAAGCGGTGATGTAGAATGAACATTGAGATAGCTATTTTCAGTATTTCTTGTGTTACAACAAATTTATTCCATGTTTACCTACAAACTAGGTAATGAGATGACTCATTTTTCTCCAACAATTCACCAACTAAGGGATTAAATAAAACAATCAAGTAGAGTATCAAGTCATGAATAAAACAGGATGGATTTTTTGTTGTTGTTTAATTACATGGCACTGAATATTTTATTTCTTTATAATCTGAAATGCTGCAAGGGGTTACACAGGCTTTCTGCATCCTCTGGAGATAGCTCCTTTTGTTCTATATACATATATAAATTAAAATGATTTCATCAGAACAAAAGAAACCCATATGAAAGTGTAAGTGTGCCTGTGAATGAAATAAAATGCTCCAGTTTAAATGCAAATTTTTGATCTAATCACCTCCACATAACCTTATACATGTACTGCTGTTAAAAGGAAAACCTAGGTGAAGCATGGCAATTTAGCCCAGAGAAACTGTATCAGCAGAAACACCATTATGGAGACCATAAATTTACAGCTAAAGTTAATGATGACCTTCCTGGAATGTATCAAGAAACTAATATAAAGAAGGTAGCAATGTATTTTCCGTTACTCTTGGTAGCTTAAGTCTTTAAATCATTTCTTCACTTATTGCTAGGTACTACCTCTCCAAAACACTACACAAATAGAGCAAATTAACAATATAAATAATGGTTTAGCTAATTGACCTCAGAAAATCAGTCCCTCCAGACTATCTGGCAGATCAGTATCATGAGAAGTAAGCTACTTCAGACCATTAGTGAAAGGTTCAAAAGTTCATTCCTGTTTGGAAACTGAATTTAGGAGTTTAAGTCTTTTCCATCAAAACTGGAAAGTTTTAAAAAAACCCTCCTTAGTGATTTAACAAAGATGCTAAGGCTGCACCACAGCTCTGCAGGTCTGAGCTGAGCGTGTTGTTCCACCAGTGTCCCACCTGCACTCTGAGGGACAGTTATGGAGGATTAATCCCACCACCCTCCTACATCTTAGCTCCTACCTGGAGGTCTGCCATGGCCTCTGTCCCCGGGGGGGGGACCGCAGGCCTCTGGGCAGCAGTGGCTGGGTGACACACCACCCTGGGGGTCCACGCACCCCAGGGCTCCCCAAGCACAGAGGACCAGGGTGCCACAACCAAGAGAGGCTTCTGGTGCTCAGCTGCCCAAGAGGTGAGACTCTGCCTCCTACTCTTTACTTTCACCATAGGTGAAATGAAAAAAGCCTCGTGACACCATTTTGATCCTTTCTTTCCTTATGATACTGGAACAAAGGGTCGAAGAATGAGATGAAACAGGAAATAACAGCTAAAACATGACTTGATCACAATTCAGCCTGCGTGCTGCTTTGTCCTCCCCCCAGCAATGAATCCTATCACTTAACAGTTTCAAAAAAATATTGGAAAAAATACTGGTATGTTTGAGCAGAAGACCAGTTACACTTACAGGTTTTCAGGTAAGATTAAATATACACATTTAATATTGCATATGCTTGCATTCAATAGTTACATTAGAGTACATTAGCAAGAGTATAATAATTCTGGTAGTAATACTGATAGTTCAGCAAACACATGGGATGATGTGCTTAAAGTGTTTTTAGAAGTGAATGCAGGAAGGCTGATTCTATGAAATACCACAAAAGCATTCAGGACACTTAATACCTCAGAGGTCTGAGCACTAGCTTCCAAAGTGAAAGTTTGGCAGGTAATCCGTTAGCAACATTTGCAAATCTCATTGGGCATCTTCCCAAATTCTTTGTAAGATTTTGGCCAAGTGTGCCTATGGCCAGGAACCTTTGTTTGAGCAAAGTATTTCTGGCACCTTCAAAAAGCATTTCACTACTGAGTGGAATCTAACAACAGCATCTAGAATCTATTTCCCATTGATTTCTGTAAGTGCTAAAGCATACCTCTAAAGTTTCATTGGCATTGCTTTGTTTTTGTTGTCCACGGATGCAAAATCAGGATCTTTTAAGATGATCCATCAGGACAACAGTGAGCAGTTCTATATCCTATTAAGTATAGTAATCAAAGCACATTGAATAATTATACATATACCTTTACTCTTTATTTCCCAATTAATAAATGCACAAGTTACATGAGTAAAGAGATAGCATAAATACCCCTGTGCTAAACAGCTTAAACATCATCTCTGTAGCAAAATCCACCCATAAAATTTCTCATTTAAGTCAATCTTACAGTGATGACATTTAAAAGACAAAAGGTTACACTCAGTCATGACCCAGACAGTGGGAGCAAAAGCATACCAATAAATGCTTGTGTAGCTTTTCGGAGAGAAGTCAAGAATGAAAGCACACTGAATATTTGTCTGTCTCAGTAGCACCCAATCATAGCTGTAGTCGCACCTGTCCACACCTTTGGTTTATATATCACAGAGCACTTTATCTGAAAGTGAACTAAAATCAACCAGATAAAAATAGACAAGGGTGGCTTCCAAGAGCACACCAAGGGTTTTCCATCACCAAATGAGTGCTCAGGCAAGCCTAGAGCTAAGTCCAAAGGAAGCCCCCCTTGACATGTTGCCCTAAAACACGAACACAAAGTCCTCAACACCCAGCGCCTTGCCCTACAGACCTGCTCCCGCAGGGCTGCATTTGTGCTAAGGTAGGCATTGTCTTACTGTCACTGTCATGGCAAAAGATACTTCATGCATTTTAATGGGAAATCCATTGCTCTTGAAGCTTAAAGGACTTTAGCAATCTGTAACAAGCCTTTCATGAGGAAACAGACTGTTCTGTCCATACCCCCAAAGAGAGCTAACATGATGGCTATAGCAGTCTTTTAATAGAAATTGGAGATGCCTATCTTTCCCGCTAAAATTAAAAAGCTTTATGCTTACTTCTAGTTCTATCATTTTCCACCTTAAACACTGTCTCTTTAATCCTGAATTGTTGTATCTCTCAGTATCCTAATAGTGGTTCCAATATTCTCTGCTACACATTTTCTCCTCAAGTTCCAGAATTTTCTTATCTGGTGCTTAAAACTGTTTAACCAATTTAACTACTTTTCATAGTAGCAGCACATCAATAAACTGAAGACTATTGTTTTTCGGGTTCCCACTGAGAAGATAAACTCAGCAGTCTCTTAATGCAGCAGAGATAAAATACGCAGTATCAGTCAGGTCTGACTGTTGCAGAGCAAAATTATATTTGATGTCCTTCACAAACTCAGAGAAGTTAATGCCCAAGGCCTGACACCTGCAAATCCACACACAGTCTCCATTTAGCAAGAGCACTGCTGGAAGACCATGGGTCAGCAGGAGGAGGCTGCTAGGAAGTCTGCAGTTAAAGGGGGAAGCATTAAGTATCATTGACTTTCTGCAAAGTGCCTGACATGTCATCATCTTCACCCAGATTATAGGTATAAGCAACTAGAGGAAGACAAAAAGACGAGGACTTGTGTTTTAGCCACAGTGGCAAGACAACCTAGCCCATAACGAAGGTCAAACTATAGTCAGGAAAAAAAAGTCTGCTTGGACAGTAATTCAACACATAAAATCACTTAAGAAGTGGAGAAAAAAAGGGCCAGGAAGTTGTTCAGTGGATGATGATTACAGCCAGCTCCCCTGAGAAACTCAGGCAATTGTAATAGCAGCCAGACATTTCAGAGCAGCCATTTTAAAAAGGAAGAAGCCTATAAAGTTAACCTGGATTTATAGCAGACTCCCAGACTAAGATGATTTCATTTAACCAAGCCTATGGCAGTCTCTTACAGATTTATCTAGCCAGTTATTTTAAGTTTGAACGACACTTGTAAATATACTGCAAAGACTAACGTGGCAGTAAATCCTGCATGATGCTATTCATTTAGGCCTCCATGATCCTAAACACCATTCAAACTCTACCATTTCAGACAGTGACACGAGAAGTACCTTTTTTCTGCCAGAGCTTCTCCATTAGGGGTTATGATGTTAATTGCTGAACAAGCCACACTGACCATGAAATAGAAAGTGCTGTTTCCTAGAGGCTACCTGTTTCCCAGTAACCCAGAATTACTCAGACTGACAAAGAGAACTCCAGGGTGAATGAAAGGGAAGAGGATGGATGAGAGACTCACCAAGTCATCATGAAAATCTCAACTTAAAAAATGTGAGAAAAACATTGTTTGGGAAATTAGGGGGGGGAAAGCCTTCATGAAAGGGAAGAGCAATCCTTTGGCTTTTCTTTATTTAATAGAAAACTCTAGAGAACTGTTTTTTGATTTGTTTTTCTAAAGTCTGCAACTTACCGCCTTTCAGTTATTCCCATCAGATTGAGACCTTAAGAAATCAATATGCTTTACCTAATGTATCAGAAGAAATGAAGGCATTCCAGTCAAATGGAAACAGAATGAAAATAAAGCATGCACGATTAATAATAAATTTGTTTCAGGGTTTTATAGTCTTTTTTACGGAAATAAAAGCTGTATAACAGCAATAATTTTTCAGACACGCAAAATAATGATGAAAACAGCAAGGAGGAAAAATTAGAAATTTACTTAATATTATTGTTTATCAAGCTAGTAACACTTATCTCCCTAGGGCACAATGAAGATGAGTTAATATTTATATAACTCATAGAAGCTGAAAGGTGGTGTTTAAAGCAGCAGGTATGGAAATATAGGTGTAGCTAATTCTTATTTTAATTTTCCACTTGCAAAGTAAATTTTTACACTTCTTATTCAAAAAGAAAACAACAACAACAACAACAAAACTTGGAATTTGAATTAATGTGAAAGGAAGTTGTTTAAAAGCAAACAAAAATCCTACTGGCTATGCTCAGCTTGAATTGCCATACTGCTAAACTGACCTCTTCCACAAAAGGAGGCTGAATAAGCCAAGATATTTGTTCCCTGCTTGCTTACATAGAGTACAGCTGTGCCCTGCAGGTGTTCATTACTCTTTCATTCTGCTTCTAGATTTGGGGTTTTCATTTTTTCTTTTATATGTACATAAACTCCTAGGGGTGGGTTGTGAGCTGAGGGGCTAAGACAACCTCCTGGTAGGATACTCAAAATAATCTGGAACAGATTTGGGGGTGCTATTTTGTACGGGCTGGGATGGAAGCCATCAATTTCAGCTGTAGGGAATATTTGGCACAGAAAGGATTCATTCCTTCCACCTTATCCTTAGCACCAGGGAAGTCTGCAGAAGTTCTTGTTCTGTACAACTGTATTTGTGAAGTCTTACAGAAATTCTAACTGTTAATGGATCAGACAGACAGATGTATTTGGACAATGAACAAGCTAACATCATTTAATACCTCTGCATCTCATTTGCTATTTTCCAAACTACCCTAACTAGTAATACACGCTCCCCTAAATGACAGTGTCATCCTGGTTCAGCTTCCCAGGTGACTTCATGAATCATGTAAATCTTCCCACCAAAGATGCCTCCTTAGCTTTGCACAACAAGGAGCTGTGTTAGAGTTCACTTCCTTAGTAAAGTTTCTAACACAAACAAAAAAGCAAGATCTGCTCTTCCACCAGCCCTCCCAAAACAGCTCCTCACACATTCCCACTGCAGACAACCAGCTGCAGTTCCTCAGCTCAAGGCATCAAATTCAGTTTGTTATGAGCTGCCTTTGGAAAACTTTTGCACATTATCTTCTGTTTTATTTCCTTATCTTGAATTTGTCTTTCTGTCCAGATTTTTTTGTTTCATACTGCCGCTGAGATGAGAGCAAGAGACCTGAAGAAGGCCATATCACTTTCTACCTTTACCTTTCCCCTTAAGTAGGGGAACTCCATCTGCTAGTTCTCAGTTGTATTTCCCACACTAGATTAGCTCTAGTTCTTCTCACTTTGGCACAGCACATCATGAGATAAAACTTCTGGAAATGTCATCTGCTACTGCTGCCAAGCCAATGGGCACCACCACACCTCTCTCTAGGTTGTAACAGGCCACTAAGCCCATCAGCTTTGACTCCTGTAGCAACCACTCATGGACACTAAGCAAGTAGCCTAAAAAGACTATGTTTAAGACTACTAAAGGCAATGCATAGTCTGTGGGAGTTACTTCGCAGACTGTCTTACAACCCCAAACATGAACTTAATACCCTTCCCTCACCAAAGCATGAATCAAGAGTCACCATTTTACAGCCACGTAAAATCACCTTTACAACCGTGATCCATATGCCAAACAAATATTCAGAATCAAGTAATGATTCCCTTTATTCACCCAAACTAAAAT
The DNA here is from genome assembly GCF_009769625.2 of Cygnus olor. Lineage (NCBI taxonomy): Eukaryota > Metazoa > Chordata > Aves > Anseriformes > Anatidae > Cygnus > Cygnus olor. Next base: position 120,928,907 of record NC_049169.1, on the reverse strand, counting down.
CAAAACTGCCATGAAATTGGATAACTTCCAGTTTTGAATAGATCATCTTAAACTGCAAAATGAAGACTTTAGAAAAGTATTTTCAAGTTTCCTGGCCCAAACAAAAATTTTCCTATGCCAAGCATGTATGGACTGCAAGAAGATAGTAGAGAACCAGTTAATCTTTATTTCTACAAATGAAGTTCTAATTTTTAAGAGCTCTAAGAGTTAGTCAAACAATCGGTTGTAAGTTCCATTATTAAAACTGTTTTGCCTTACAATGCCCATGAGGGCTGAAGGGAATTTAAGCTCCTAAAATAAAGCATCCTCAACACAGAAGTTGCTTTTCTTGTATTTATGATGGTGAAATATTAAGGCTTGTAAAAAAGAACTATGTCTTCCCATTTTACTTTTCATCTCAGTTTCCAGTATTAAATCACATTTTACAGTCTGGACACAGCAGTCCAAGATTGCAAAGAGACGAGATATTAAATCTGCCAGTTCAGCCCAGGACTAACAGTAGCTCAGCAGGTCCATTCAAACAATGTAGGACTGAAAATACGGAAGCATCACGGGAGAATCTAGCAAAGTGCAAGAAAAGATACTGCCATGGTGCTAGTTTTAGAACATGCATATGAGTATGAGAAAAGCTGTCCACAATCCAGCTGTTTTTTTTTTCCCCAAGTGAATCAATTGACATAATCACATTTACAACCTGAAACACAACAAACAGAAAGTGATTAAAAACACACACACACACTCCTTTTGCTTCCAAGCAAACTAACATCTCTACACATACACTGAATAACCATCAATACAAACAGATGCCTAACAATGGCAGTTGGGATTTTTATTTTTGTTCACAACATGAAACTTAGTTAACTAGTAAGTTATATAACCTATTATAGTTATCTATATTAAGACTATTTAACTATAACTAGACCAGTTAACCTTCTGCAGAGGATGAGCCTGCAGAAATCATGAGAGTCTAGGAGAATTCAGGCTAAACAATGTTTACAACAGGAGCAAAATAATTTAAAGTACAATCAAAATTACGAAGGAAGCTGCAGAAAGTACAAATATGTCCTGCAGTTTAAGAATGCTTTTTAACAGAGAATCAAAGTGGATACAGGAGAGGATGGCGTTATGCTCTTTGAGGATGTAATAAAAAAGAGAAGTACAAAAAAACCCATTGGGAAACTCCGCACATTCAAAATTATTCTGCTTCAGGTCACAATGTGTACTACAGAGGTGCTTAGTTTGATAAAGGTGAAATCTTGTCTCTGAAACTCTGCATGTTCTTCAGACCCAATCTTATTTTAAAGTAATAGACTGAAACTTAATCTCTGGATTCAGTCATGTAGAAAATAAGTTTGGACTACTAAAATTAGCAGCAAGCCTGCCCAGAGCTTAATGGTTTAAAATATTTTTAACAAAAGTTTTTGATATTACATCGCAATGGACTGAGAGCTCAATAATTTTGTCCAATTCTATTTTCTAATAACAACTGCAATGCTATTCTTATTCATAAAATGCCCAGATGTTTTAACACTGACGTATAAAACTGAAGGAGTAACTTACGGCTTACCCCTCTTGAAGCCATGACACACCACAGAGTATGAGTGGATTACTGTCCCCAAATGGGCTCATGTGACACCAGACAAAGCAAATGATGCTGTCTAGTAACAATAGTGTTTGCACCATAGCTTTTTTCTACGGAAATTCATTCTTTCCAGCTGCTTAGGATGACTTTACAGATCCTTCGTAAAGATGATAAAGCAACTTTTTTTTTTTTAATTAAGAGTATAATAACTAGGCTTAAAAAACGAACAAACAAACAAACTCATCCTTGCCACAGGCACAAAAGCAAGAAATCAGAAGGTGGTTTAGTTCTTCTCCAGAAAGACACTACGTGTTTAGCTTGCAGAAGTTGGTGAACATTTTCTCTTTAAAAAACAGCTTTGACGTGTCTTAATTTAAAAAGAAAAAAAAAAAAAAAAAAAAAGGAAAGTAATACAATGAAGGTCTTATCAAAACAAAGGAAATGCAGAAGAGATTTTTCTGTTGTTTTGCTTCCAGAGGGAACTGCAGAAGCACCTGACCTCGCACAGGTATTTGATCAGAGCTCACCTCCAGCAACAAAGCTCCTCCCTAAGCATTGTTTTATGAAGCAGACTGAAGCCTAGTGAAACAAAGACTGTGCTCAGCACTTATGTGAACAGATCTTGCAGTCAGATTTCCAAAAGCCATGGAAAATTGAGTCTAAATAAAAACTGCAGAACTAAATCAATTACTTTTAAAGTAATATCACATCTTTGGAGAAGACCAGAACACAGTTTCATGTCAAAGACTGAAACAAATGCACTTACTCAGCTTCAACCACTGACCAGGAGAAAAACAATTATTTCTGCTCTAATATATGCTATGCACTATTAAAATCTTCTGTATTATTATACCTACATTTTTTTTTACAACAGAAATTGCTTGTAATTTTCAATACCACCGAAAGGTGGCATTTACAATATCACAGAAAAATACAATTTCATCATAATCTTCAAGTAATCAGAAGGTTTTTACTTAAGTACATGCATTTTAATTATATTTTACTGCTTACATACTGGAACTGACCTGGTCAAGTTGTCTAGCAACACGCAGATGACAACAGATAAATGGACAGAATGCAACTGTACATCATTAGAGAGTCTCAAAGACACAACCATATATGAATCAATTACATAAAAAAAAATAAATAGTAATGGTTTAAGGAAGAGGTCATAAAGCTACTACACAGGCAATAAGTAGCTAGGAATAGTAACCAATAACCAGTTCATTATATATCAAAACAGTTTAAGACAAAAAAAAGTCACATAGTAATTTTACTTTGCAAATTCCGAAGAGGTCTCTTACTCCCGCACTACATTCAAATATATGTTTTTCTTAAAGGCTAATTAAAAAAAAAAAAGTGCCAAATTTTATTATTTTATTTTAAAATGCTTTAGCCATTTTTCCCCTCTGGTGAAGCATTTTACCGTTTTGTTTTTTTTTTCCCTTGAGTTTGAGCTAATGGAATATAGTACGCAAGGTAACACTATCTGTATGGCTAGTTTAAACATCACATTAAATTTTTATTGTAGTTTGGTTTATTACATGATTTTATATCATTGAAAGCAACACCTGGTGTGAATGAGTAGAGGAAAGAAAGAGAATAGTTCCAGAACCTAAAATACGCACAGTTCTGTGAACATGCTCACCTATTATACCAGCATCCTCCAGAGACAGGTAACTCTGTATTATCTCTACTATACAGCAAGCAAGCACCAACGTCCAGTGACTTCTCCAAATATGCACAATAAACAGGGAAAGACCAAACTAGAAGCGACAGCAATCTGTTTCGCAGCATTACACACAGGCCTCGAGACTACCACATCCCTTCACTGCATTTTCCTAACAATCCCATTAGAAATTCTGTATATATATTTTCTCTGTATATAGTTTCCCCTACTCCATTTGCATATAGGTTTTGAAAATTGCAAATATTCAAGCCATTTATTGTCCTTCAGAATTATAGAACCTAATTAATCTCAGTTGTTGTGGGTATCCAAAAGCTTCCCATTTGTTCATCTATGTCAAGTTTTAAAGAAGTAGAAAAAAGATGGCTACAGCTGTTCCATAGACCAAGCTTGAAGCTTGTCAAAGAAGCTATTTTATTTCAGCTTAGGTGAGATCAATACAGATGTTATTATATTCTTCCCTAGAGAGGTCAAGAGAGATGAGGAACAGCAGAGGCATGATCCCTCTGGCCACCTGCTTTCAAAGACAGAGATCACCCATTTCTAGTCATCTATTGTTGCTATTCAAATAAGAGACTTTTGAGATTATTATGGAATCTGTACCATTGAAATGTACTGGGAGAATAGCACAGAATACAACTAGAATGAGAAATAAGCCTAAAAGAGAATCCCTCTCAATACTGGTCCCCAGATTAGAGCTGGGAGGCACTGCGGAGCACCCCAGCCAAGCAGCAGAACATAGCACTTATTTCTAAAGGAATGTCTAGAAGCAACAGCATATCTTTCCTTACAGCGACTCTGTTTTGAGCAACAGCAGTAGAGATGAACAGATCATGTTCAAGGTATTTGTGATATGCTTTTCAAGCATATTATACCAAAGAATCAAAGCAGTCATTAATTTAGAGGAAATTATTTTCAAGAAATCTTTACAGTAATAAAGTACAACAGATTTTACAAGTTTTGATTATTTATTTTTTTAAAAATATATTCTACTGAAACTGAAGTTATTTCTAACCGCTCAGCTGGTGGCTTGCTAGGTCCACTCAGCTGAGTCATGAATCAGATTTTACAGGCAGCATTTAAATTCATCAAATCAGCGCACATTTTGATAAAAGTTGCAATTCTCAATCAGCACGAGACATCTTGAATAGGACTCAACACAGATTTCTAGCACAGAGTTAAGGTAGTTACTAGCTGGTCTTTTTTACTTATATAAAAAGTAGGCCTAGAATATAATACCACATTAAATAAAAAAACAGTGTTAAATGGAAAACAGTGCATGCTAGGAGAAAAACAAAGCAACAAAAACCCTTAAGTTTCCAAGAAAGCTAAATGTAGTATTCAAATACAGTACAGGGGAAAAAAAACTTCGTAAGTCTGTTCACAAAGATAAGCAAAACCCATGGTTTCTTCATTTAGTAACCGTATCATTGAGTTATTCTTCCTTCCTAAGGGTACAGTGCACTGCACTACACCCTTATTTACATACGATGACATTGGAAGATGGAGTAGCACTGAACAGTACTTACAATTTTGCCATAAAATTGTCACATTTGGAACTTAAACCTAGGTGAAAAACCCTAGTGGTGTTTGCCAGAATTCATGTATTCAGTCACTCCAATGTTTTCAGCTTCGTTATGCCTCACTGCCTTCAAAGCCAGCCAGCTTCCAGCACTCAAACATCACTTTAAGCTAAAGATTTACACAAAGCAGATATTAACACCCCCTCCCTCCCTCCCCCCCCCCCCCCCCCCCCCCCCCCCCCTTATGAACTCTCCTGATTGGTATGTGGTTAGACAAAAGCAGGCAGCAAGGAGCAGGCCAGCTAAGGTGCCAGTGAGACAGGCATGCAGGACCCTAAAGGGATTGCTCTAAAGTGGTGCTCTATAGCTCTTGCTCATACCCAATGCTCTCGCCCTTCACAGCATGACAGAACCAGGGACCAGCTCACAAAAGCCATCCATTATAAAGCGTGCTGAGAGTCACAGTACATTGCTAGAGAGCTCAGTCAAGCTCTGTCTACTTTGTCTTGCCCAATTTCATCTCGAATATGGGCCTGCCATTTCTGCCATGCTCTCCAAGCAGTACATGAGACTGGTGCTGGTCCCACCAACCTCCCTGCTGAACAGCAGCACTGACTCAACATACAAGTTTTTGGACCCACTTTTGGGGTTCAAAGAGGATGCGGTCTCACTGAAGCAGCCACAGCAAGCCCTGCAGCCACCCAGACCTGCCTTGCTGTGATGCTGCCTCCCACCAGGGGACACACACCAGAGACTGTGCCTGCCAGGAAAGACACCATGGTTTTGCCGGGAGAAGGAACAAGACAACACAACAATGAAACAGATGATGGAAGATGGGATGAAAAACTGCACTAGGAAAGAAATCCGAGCTGCTAAATTAGAAAATGCTCTCAGTGGAAAATTTTAAATTTACTTCGGCAGAGAGATGCAGCTCTAATCTATGTGTAGTGAGAGACCACTTAGCCGCTTTAAGATATTCCACAAATAATTTCCAAAGTGGTAGAAAGCGCATCCATAAGCTAATGCAAAAGGCAGAGACTTAATAGGACAGATCTGAATATTCCATCTAAACAACCCCACTGCAGTGAGACATATGGTGACTGTACTGGGTTTATGTGGCAAGGTTGGGGCAGCAGGGGGCCACAGGGGTGCCTTCTGTGAGAAGAATCCAGAACCTGCCTTATGTTAGATAAGGGGCCTGCCCCTAGCCAGAGCCGAGCCAATAAGCAATGTTACTTACACCTCTGTGAGAGCATATTTAAGAAACGGGGAGAGAAAAAAAAAAAAAAAAAAAAAAAAAAAGCTGCTGGGGAACAACAGCTGGGAGAGAGAGGAGTGAGAGAGCCCTGCAGCCCCCAAGGTGAGTACAGCAGGAGGGCAGGAGGTGCTCCAGGCGCACAGCAGCAGTTCCCCTGCGGCCTGTGGAGAAGCCCCTGGTGGAGCAGGCTGTCCCCCTGCAGCCCATGGGTCCCATATGGAGCAGATCTCCACGCTGCAGCCTGTGGAGGAGCCCACGTGGAGCAGGTGGATGTGGCCTGGAGGAGGCTGCGGCCCATGGAGAGCTCCCGCAGGAGCAGGCCCCGGGCCGGAGCTGCAGCCCGTGGAGAGGAGCCCACGCAGGAGCAGGGGTTCTGGGGGGAGCTGCCGCCCACCCGTGGGGGACCCGTGCTGGAGCAGTTTGCTCCTGGGGGATGGATGGACCCCGTGGTACGGAGCCATGTGGGAGCAGTGCCACCGTTCCACTTGGGGGGAGGATGTGGAAGAGGGTGGATAGGACAGAAGATGTTTTTGGTTTCTTTCCTTCGCTTCTCATTTCTCTAGTTTGTTAGTAATAGGCAATAAATTTTACTATTTCCCTACTCTGAGTCTGTTTTGTCTGTGACAATAATTGTTGAGTGATGTCCCTGTCCTTGTCTGAACTCTTGAGCCCTTTGCATCATATTTTCTCCCCCTTTCCCTTTGAGGAAGGAAAGTGAGAGAGCAGTTGTAATGGAGCTTGGCTGCCCACCTGAGTAAAGCCACAGCAGTGAGAAACTGAGAAAAACCTCAACCTGCTTCCAAAGTTCTCAAATTTCAGATATTCAGATATCGAATTTCAAAAGATGAGCTTCCAGTTCTACTTATGGTGAGATTTAACATTTGTAATTGTTTCAATGGTGTCAAAGTCACATTGACAGACTACAGCAATTTCTAGACAGGTGCCTGACAAAATGCTAGTGCTAAAGGAATGATTCAATGGCTTTGGCACCAGCTTTTAGCAGTAATGTAATTAAAAAGAGATTGGGGGTTGCTCAGTATCAAATCTACATTCCCTGTGAATCTTTTTCTGTTTTGTTTTTATTAGAAAGTCATCTTCCACTTATGGCAAATTATGAATTAGATAATCTATTAAGTCCCACACAGACATTTTTGTCAAAGACTTTTGTTGTCAGCTGCTTATGTTGAATGTAACATATTTGACACAGCCATCGGTAAGAGACAGACTAGAATTCACAGAAAACTTTATATAGGAAAGAACCCAAACTTATTTTTGATAGACTTGTGACACAGCCAAGATTTTACGCAATTTTTATTTATGCACACGAAGTGTTCTGCAGATTATAACATTTCTCAATATAATAAAATAAGGCATTAATTGGATGAGATCCTTTCTAAGTTCCTCAAAGACAATTCTGTTAAGTTGCATTCTTTGAGGAAATTTAAGATGGAGTCAAACTTGTACTTCTAAATTTTTAAAGGCAAAGAGGTGTTTGCCATAATTCATGTATTCAGTCACTCCAATGTTTTCAGCTTCGTTATGCCTCACTGCCTTCAAAGCCAGCCAGCTTCCAGCACTCAAACATCACTTTAAGCTAAAGATTTACACAAAGCAGATATTAACACCCCCTCCCCCCCCCCCCCCCCTTATGAACTCTCCTGATTGGTATGATCCAGCACACGTGCCTTTCCAAGTCAGTTAAAATACATAACCAAAAATCACGGGCTTTTACAAGGCCAAAAAACACTTTCAAAGTGATCAATTTTTTTTTTTGTCCCTCCCCTCCCCTCCCCCCCCCAATCAAGCTGTCTTTAGCATTATACTCATTCTTTACCAGGGCCTGATCTAAGGCTCACTGAATTGAATGGAAAGACTCATTGGCTTCAATAGCATGGGAGCAGACTTGCAGCACACCATATGCCAAGCATGAAAGTATCCATCTGTCACTGATCCATATCTTGTTATTGTTATGTGCATTGCATCAATGAATTAGTTTGGTTTTTTTTTTTTTTTTTTTTTTTTTAAGAGATGAAGCTTGTAAAGGAGCTGCTGGAGGAAGCTGATGAGTAGTTCATTGTAAGCCAGTGTCAAGCACAAGTCAGCATGACCTGTGCCTGCGGGGACAGGGGACTTTGAGCAGAGCCGTGTGGCAGCAGCCAGGGTCCCACCACAAGTCGCCAGCCTCAGTCTCACAGAGGCATCAATCCTGCTGTAAAGTGCTATTGAACCATCTGCCCTTATTTCACCTGAGCAGTAGGGAGTAACACACAGGGAAGTGTGACAGCACAAGTTGCTTTTAAAAGTATGCAAAAATATACAAGTTCTCCAGCAATTAAGGATCTTGTTTGTTTGGTTAATTACCCTTTTCAACATTTCCCTACATTTTGGCAAACATGCACAGCCCTCAAAACATAAGAACAGAAGGTGGGCGCTAATCTGCAGATCCCTCATTATCTCTTTTCTCTCCAAGATGAATCAGTTGCATTTGAGAGCCTGCTAAAAACTTATTTGCTAAAAACTTGTTTTGCAGACCCATCCCTTTCACTCACAAGGTGTGACATGCAGAAGCAATGCTGCTCTGAAACCTGTGGTCATGATGAGTGGGCTCCTACACTTAGGCACTCACTTGATTCACAGTGATCCCCAATTAATCCCTCATCAGCGTCTTGTCCCACAAACTCACTGCCTCCTATCCTTCTCCCAAAGCAGCTGGTGGCCAGGTGACCCCAGTCCCTCCTACACACAGCCAGAGCTGCCAGCCAGCCTCCTGTGCCATCTCTTCACTCCATCCACCTGCCAACCCACACCTCCCACAAGGTTTCATGCTGGCCACCCTCCATGCTCCTCCCTGCCTACCACTCCTGAGCATCCCCTTGTTACCACAGTCACTCAAACCCCCACACATCCCTTCTCGATATTTATTTCCTAGGTTTAATTCTACCTAGCCTTTGCTAAATTCTGATTGCTGCCTCAAAGCACGTACATGCAAAACCTAAAACTCTTTGTTAGCACAAGCAGCCATCAAACATCAAAGAAATTTTTCTGACCGGGAGAGCCTTCATTGCAATGGAACTTGCCTGTGCACACTGCTCACAGCTTATCACACTCTCTATAGATACCTTAAAAGAGGCTGTAGTGAGGTGGGGGTTGGTCTGTTCTCCCAAGTGCCTGGTGACAGGACAAGGGGGAAAGGGCTAAAGTTGCGCCAGGGGAGGTTTAGGTTGGATATTAGGAAGAACTTCTTTACTGAAAGGGTTGTTAGGCATTGGAAGGGGCTGCCCAGGGAAGTGGTTGAGTCACCATCCCTGGAGGTTTTAAAAGACGTTTAGACATAGAGCTTAGTGATACGGTTTAGTGGAGGTCTTGTTAGTGTTAGGTCACAGGTTGGACTAGATGATCTTGGAGGTCTCTTCCAACCTAGATGATTCTGTGAACTTGACTTGGGCACCTCAAAACATGTGGAGCTTGGTTCCAGTTTTATTTGAAAGTGTTCTGTATTTCACCTTGGCAAAGCTTGCAGGCTCATATATCATCAGTTAAACCACCAGACATGAATTCATATTTGGAGTTGCATCTTCTCCCAACCCTAATAGGTGTGGAAATGGGCTGTTATGATTTGAGCTATTACAAGCCTTAGGTCAACATTCTTCTCAAAGTTCTTGTCAAAGGCCAACCGAGCTATCTAATTCTTACCAAAGGTTAGTATATCACAAATCACTTCAGATTGAAGCTGAGCAGAACCTTGCATTAGTGTATACCGACATCAGTTTGGTTTAGTTTAAGACAGAGCAACAGGTTAGACTTAAGTTGTAGCAGACAATTGAGGTATTTCATTTAAACTATTAACGTACAGCTCCTCAACATACATACTGGATATGGTCAAAAATATGACCTTTTTATAGATGTATTTATTATCACCCATAGCAGCTAACACCAAAAATACCTTGCAATTTTATACCTTGCAATTTTTTCTACGAGTACTGCAAACAGAAAATCCACAGCATTATGCACCTGTCATATTGTGGATGGGGTATTAGGAACAAAGAAGGAATTTGAATGACTAAGCAGGAATTTAAGCACTATGCAGGTCACAGATATGCATGACAGAGTAAAATAGAGTAAGGTGATAACCTTACAAAGAAGAATAAAACTAAAGAGCCCATCCCTGCATTGCACAATCTCACTTTATTTCCAAAAGAGTTCTCCTAAGAGACCAAGAAAATTCTCAGTATATTTTCCTAACTGTACTGCTTGTCATTGTAAAACATACAATCCTGTAGCAGCGCTGTCCCTAGAGAATAGGGAGCAACGTGTGCTTGTCCATATCATGTTACCCTTCTCTTCTTTATCTACCAGATTATGAACTTGAAACAAACATCACACACAACACTTATGCAGTCTTCATCCAGTGTCTTAAAATTGAAGGGAAACGCTTGTTGTTGCTGTAAACATATAGTGATGTGAGCCTGTCAGTTCAAATTTAAGTTCCTTGAAATCACAGCAATGGTTAGTTTCAGTAGTAATTAATTGGGTGGGTTCCCCCCCACACACTTCATTTCTCAGAACAAGAATGGGCTTTACAGTAAACTAAAAATAAGATCCATATTAATTTCTTGGCCCACAGTTAGATTAATTCCTTCATCATTTAGTTGTACAGGCTAAGAGAGCATGCTTACTAGCCCACGTTTAGAGTACTGATATTGCCACCCATTCTTCTGAAAATTTTTCTCTCACACAAACATTCACTTGAAATTATATTTATGACCTTTGTAGTTCTGAGAGGGGGCAAAACTGGCTGTACCCTCACTGGAGAGTCCTTAAAAAGGACAGGGAAACTGAATCTGAAAAATAGGACCAGTTTGAATGCTACAGCCTGTCTTTAAATAAAACACCCTCCTCACCTAAAAATACAAAAGAGCTTCCACAAGAACTGAGGATCTATCAAAGAAAAGCCTCACAGCCTTCGTTTTTCTAAAATTTTCACAATTTAAAAAAATTTTGAAGTTTGTCATTACTGAATAATTAAGCCTGCTGAAGTCACAGACCTGAATGGTGACATTATAGCACCTTAGAGATGCCAGTGTTTCCCACAGATGGCACCAAATACATCAATGTGTTTCATCACTAGACTGAATTTCCATTCTTACATCACAAGCACAATGCCATTAGAATTGATAATGTATGTTTAATTATATCTTCCTTCTGCTTACTTGCAATGGGTGGCAGTGATCTGCATGGACAATGTGGACTTCATTGCTAAAATAGTGCCATGAATATCTAGTCAATATCAAACAAAGTAAAAAAAAAATTAGTGCTTGCTTGTGCTTCCAAACACAGATGACAAAAATCCCAGCTTTTCAACTTGTATGTATAATAGAATAGGTATTACATCATTGGTATGTTGCATTGATTTCCCCCCCACCCCCGCCCCCTTGGGGGGTGGGGGGACAGTTTGGAAGCATACTTTATCAGAGCTACATCTATTATTCATATGGAAGATCTGGCTCAGGCCTCTTTGTGTTAGGCTTTCACAAAACACAGATAAAGATGGTTCTGGATCACACAATTTACAGCCTACATGACAGATGAACGATGAATATAAAGAAGCCTGCACTGAGAAACACAAATGCTTAGCATACCAGAAACTGTCTCAGTGCAGTGATTGCTGAAGAGGTTACACCAGTCCTGATGCTCATTTTGCCTCAGGTTTTACTGAGAGCACTGTAAGTGCCACATTTTTCCACAAAGAGCAGATTTCTTGAACTATACCTGAGGTGCACCCATCTCCCATGAAACTCCCCAAATTCAGTAGCATAAGCTGCTAATTAGCCTTTAAAAAGAAATTATTGCAGTCACTTCCTAGCCCATTTAGATTTGAATTGGTGACAGAGGAGAAAAGGAAGTATAGGTGGTAAGTTGTTATACTATTTATATGACAAATTACCTAGAAATGCTGATCCCCCCCCCCAAAAAAACAAAACACTTGGAAGCTCCCAGCTTTACATGTGAAGTTATTACTGGATGAGTGCCTTGTGTATGTCATTTTGTTTTCTGTTCAGTTTCTGCTAATTTTATGGATAGGAACCAATACTACTAGTTAATCTATTTCATTATTTTCTACTATTTCTATTTGAATCCATTAAAAAATATGGTTAAATGTATTTCTTTCTTCCTGCCTTCATGCTCTAACATCAGAAAACTATGATAAATCCAAGGGAAGCAATTATATCATTGAAGTTACATATTAAGCCTTCATTGCAAATATATGATTGACATGCAAAAAAATCATTTGGACTCATGACTGTACTACTCCTTTTCTTTTTCTTTTTACTTCAGAAGGAAAGTATTTGCAATGGGTTAAACAACTTATTATTTAAAATATGAAATCAGTAGCACTATTGAGATTTTATTTCTTCAGCGTTTTAAAATTCAACATTCCAATGACCTGTCTGGCTGGTTAGTACTATACCAGAACAGTTTCAGCTCTGGGGTTTCACACAAGGGTATGAGAAGAGTGCCACTGCTCAGTTACCCATCCTCCATGAAAGGAAGTTCATGTCCTCTATTCATACATCCATCCCTCCTATTTTCTTCAGCATCCTTTTTCAATTTTTTTCCCAAATCGTTCTCCAGGAGAATATAGCTACTATATATCTACAGTTTTATTATGACATGCTCCCCTGGGTAGTGTTTACTTTTGGAATTGGGTAAATGTGATATGGGGAAGCTTCATGACTGCATCCTTAAGAAAAACACTCTTGAAAACACCTTTTGGCATTTTGGATAAAGCGTGGTCTCCACTACTGTAGATTGCTTAGAAATATGCTTTTTTAGTCCCACTTCCTATCATACTTTTTACAGTTCTGATAATATAACCAAATACATGCTATTCTAAAAATAGAACAACTTTTTCATAATTGAGACTTAATGAAGTGTTTCACACATAATTAAAAATGGTTAAAGGAGCAGCATTCACTTTCATAAAGACTTCTAGTTGGAAATCAAGGGGATAATTCTCCCTGCTCCCAAAAATACTCTTCAGACAAAATGCACAATCTTGCTATACTAACATTATCTGTCCGTACTTCCCTGGTGGTAAAAGCCATCCCAGATAGCTCACAACATCGAGATATCTGAAATGATGAGTGAAAACGCCTTTTTCCTATTTAAATACCAATATAAACAGAATACATGTAAGGCCATGATGTAAGTTCTAACATTTTAGTGCTCCTTTTCTACAGAAACACGAAGAAGCAAATTGTTTACCTTAAACACCGATAACTATTTGAGTTCAACTTCAGTAGTTTTGAAAGTTTGAAAGAGTCATTTCTTAGTTCCTGTTCATTTCTCTAACAGAAACTTACTCAAGCATATTTTCCATGAGTTATATCAGGTTTAAAATATGCAAGACTTTTAGAGATGAAAACAGCAGTGTTCTGGCGTACAGGATTTTACTTGTTTGCTTCTTTCTGTAAAGAGAAGCATTTGCATTTCAGCTAGCTTTGTTTCCAGTACAAGAGTAATATACCTTGGTAAGTTTAGAACTAGACTGAAAGATGTCCCCCCTCCTCCATTTGATGAAGTCTAGCTTTAAGATGCTTATAAAAGATGTCATTTTAACATTTAAAGAATGCTTATCCACCTTCCAATGGTGGTGGTGTTACAATGAAGAGCAAAATTCTACATTATCAAAAAGATTCTAAAATCCAAACACATTTATGTTTTTTTTTTTTTGGAAGTCATTCACACTTTATTAAACTGAACACAATCCACTTTATCACTCCTCTGTAAATCAGATACCTTGATACAGGCACAGTTGCTTAGATACAGAGTAATCAGGGTAAGTGAATAAATCAAATTATCAATAACATACACAATTGCATCCTATTATCAAAACAGGCAATAGGGATAATTTTTAGATTAGTTACAAAATAGACATTTAAAACTTGTTGGGTATTATGAGATGCCAAATAACTTAATTAAATGAGCATTAGTACACATTCTAGGATTTGTTCATTGCAGATAAATTGGAAACACTGTTGTTTTCTATGACAATAATTGCATGAACTACTCATGTGAAGCATCTCTATAGTCACTTTGAAGTAAACACTCAACGAAATACTTCATAAAACGTTATTCTTGATGCAAAGTAGACCCGTACAAAACAAGCTTCCAACATGACCATCTGAAATCACTTTGTACTTGCATTGATTTTACTGCCTGTAACAACTTGAGACTGAAAAGACTGGGATGGTTCAGTCTAGAGAAGACATGATTAATAAAAGACAGAATAGAGGTGCGCAAAATAACATATGGCAGGGAGAAGGCAAATTAGGCACTTCTAATTGCTGTGCCTCCTAATGCGAGAGCAAAGGCCAATCAATAGAACTGAGAAGGAGACATTTTAAATTGATGAAGGAAATCTTTTTATACAAGCTATAATTAATCTGTGAAAATCACTTCCACAAACTAGAAAGCCTCACAGCTTACAAAAATATGGATAATGGAAGCATCTATTTACATTTAAGAGGATAAGTAAAATGAACTGATCATAAGCAAATGAACTGATGGGAGCTATAAGGGGGTTTAAGGTTGTGTTTTTTTGTTTTTGTTTTTAAAGAGCAACTTATTCCATCCTCGTTAAGCAAAATTGTTACATTCCTCTTGTAACACTCTAATTATCACTGAGAAATAGCTACTTGACTATATAGGTAATTGTTCTGAGTTGAACTAACACTTTGGTGCACTTGTGCACAAAAATGACAGTACCAGACTCTTCTTGGTAGTGTCTAGTGACAAGGTAAGAGGTATAAACTGAAACACAGAAGATTCTACAAACTTCAGAATTCTCTTTTTTTTTTTTTTTAAACAGTGAAGATAATCAAACACTGGAGCAGGTTGCCCAGAGAAGTTGTGAAGTGTCTGCATTTGGAGAGATTCCAAGCCTGACCGGACACAGCCCTGAGCAAACCGACCTTGCTCCAAGCAAGGGGTTCAACCAGATGGTCTCCAGAGGTCTGTGATTCTGATTTAATTATAACAGAGCACATGGAGCCATTCAAGGGTATTAAAGCAATACCAGAAGTTGCTGTATGCTGTAAAAAGGAGAAAAGCATGAGTCTTCTAACTGGGTAGGAGCCCAAATCAGAAGGAATCAGATGTTTCCCCTCTAAAAAGGGAATCTTGCTTTGCAGGTCCTGAGAACCTCCACAGTTACCTCATCTGTGACTCAGGTGTAAGTTGAGGGGTTGATTTAAGTAGATTTTCCATAAGTGAAAAGGAAATAAATAAAGCAATTAAAACTTCATTTAAAAAATTCAAAAGAGTTTTTTAATCCATACTGATACATACCTAGTAGTTGGATAATCGGTCCTAAGTCAGACTGCTTTGATTTCACGTCAGGATACATTGATTGAAGCTCTCTAGGGCAAGAGCAAAGATTTTCATCTCTCAAGCTCCACAGATGACTACCTGCTTTATTGCAAAACAAACCAGTGAATTGCCTTTTGCTTTTCTGTATTTCTGGTTGCCCCCAGCATAGGGAAGAGACCAAACATCTTTCTGCCATGTACCATGGAGCTCAGGAAAACAGCCACTTAACTCTTCCCAGATCACAGCTGACCACATAGCAAACATAACAGAAAAAAACATTAATTTGACATGTCTTCTCCAAACAAATTAGTGTGTTCTTAAACTAAATAAATCATGCTTTGCTGATCTTGTTAGAAAAGGCCTTAGCTGTAGGCACTGGAACTAATTCCAGTCAGATCACTAATACTACTGAAGATTAAGGTCTTACTGAAGTCTTTGCAGAAGTACAGCTACAAAAAAATAACAGAACACAGTCCTACTAACACTTAAATACTCTGAGAATTAAGATGCATACATTTAAAAAATACTACTGCTTCATTTTGAAATTACAATAGCTACTTTCTGAACCATGATTTAATTAAGCATTTTAAAAGCAATTTGTTTCACTAGATATTTTGAAGCAAGTAGGTTACATTGTTTTGTTTTGATATCTTTTTCAACTACATTTCTTTACATTAAGGTATCTTATCACAGCTCCCTATAATTAAGGAAAATAGGAAACAGCCCAATAAAAACTACTTTGTCCTCACTCATGTCACCACTAATCAAAATATAAACTTATTTTTCCTTAACTTTATTTCCTTGCCCAAATATAAGTAAAAGTGATTTGGGGAATTCCTAGGACTTTGAATCTAGAATTCATCTTGCCTGTCAAGGATATTCTGGAAATCTCTCAAAGAGGAGAAAGAAGTGATTTTTTTTTTTTTTTAACTGAAAAAAGAAAAAGCCAAATTCCAAAAACCATATTTGAGAAAATGGGAGGAATGCATTTGCCAGGCTTTCAGCACCTTCAGACTTTGGCTTTAAAGTGGTTTGGCTCAAGACCATTACAACAACAGCATTCTTAAAGCAGTGCTTAATTGATTAGGATACACAGGTGAATAAAGGCAAACAATCAGATCAATTTAAACACCTAGCTAAAACTTAGTTACTGTAACAGGCTGAACATTAATGCATCACCAGTGCTATGAGGTGAATATATGACCGATATGTGACTCAACCACAGGAAATCCATTAGGTATGTTTTCCTCACTGAAATATAATCTTCTCTTGAGAAAAGAGCAAGTCACTCAAGTTCAAGCTTCAAAGATTTCAGATTTCCTTTTCACACCAGTCAAGGTAATCTACCAACAAAATCCTAGGTCTAGTTCTGAGAAACTATTCTTTTGACCTTTGTATTTAGCTAGTACTTCAGCTATTTCCTTACCTGCCATCCAGGCAGGGATCTAGGCACAGAGATAGATGACTCTAGAAATATTTGCCAATACCTTACTGAATGTCCTGCCATTCAGCTCCACACCTTCATACAAAATAGAATAAATTAACAGAAGGAGTAAGCAAATGCCTGTCCAAGTTTTCCTGTGGAAGTGATGGCTATATATTCAGGGAGATTGTTGGACACATGGGAGAATTAACAGGGTGGTGGGGTGATATTTAAGTTTACCCATATGATCAAAAAACAAATGACCCCTGCCCTAACCCAACAGAAGACAGAATGCATATCTATGAAGCTCTATTTCTCTTATATTTCTTTATGTAACTTCTGCTGTACAATCACATAACTAAAAAATGATAAAATTGGAAAGTATACTTAAATTCAAACGTGTTTGTAAGTGATGGGATATTCTAGGATATTGCTGCCTTGATCTGTGGGCTACTTTTCAGATGCTGTCTTTCTTATCCTTCCATGCATAGTCAAGCAACACCCTAAATACCACACTCAGGATGAAGGGACATTAAAAAAATCAAGCTAACAGTTATCACAGAAAGGACTTAGAAATGAGTTCCAAAGGAATTTACTGCCAAATACTTTCATTGGAGTGAAAAGAATTTTAAAGTATTTCACTGTTAGCAGCTTCACTAACAGCAGCCATTCCCCCAATTCACAGAAACAGCTGTCTCATTTAACCATAAAGAACATCATAGAATCATTCAGGTTGGAAGATACCTTTGAGATCATCAAGTCCAACCAACCTTACCTACCAAGTCCCATCACTAAACCACGTCCCTTAGTGCCATGTCCACACATCATTTAAATACCTCCAGGGATGGGGACTCCACCACTCCCCTAGGTAGCCTGCTCCAATGTTTCACAACCTTCTCTTTAAATAAAGATAAATAAAAGCTTTCTAATCTCCAGTCTAAACCTCTCCTGGCACAACTTGAGGCTGTTTCTTTATGTTTTCCTCATGTCTTATTGTTCGTCACCTGAGAGACCCTCCTTGCTGACACTTCCTTTCAGGTAGTGGTAGAGAGCAATGAGGTCTGCTCAGGCTTCTTTACTCTGAAGGAAAGAACCCCAGTTCCCCCAGTCACTCCTCATGTGTTTTGTTTTCTAGCCCCTCCATCAGCTTCAGTGCTCTTCTCTAAAGACATTCTAGCAATTCAATACCTTTCTTCTAATGAGGAGCCTAAAATGAAACAGTATTCTAGATGTGGTCTTACCAGTGCCGCATACAAGAGGACAATCCCTTTCCTACTCCTGCTGGCCACACTATTTCTGATGCAGGCCAGGATGCCACTGGCCATCTTGGCCACCTGAACACACTGCTGGCTTATGTTCAGCCAGCTGTCAACCAGCACTCCCATATCCTTTTCTGGGGGACAACTTTCCATCCACTCTTCCCCAAGCCTATACCAATGACTCTTCCTCTTTATCCACCTCCATTTAAAGCAAAGAAGTTGGGTGCACAGTTCAAATAGAAAAAGCATGCAGAATGAAGCTAAAGACCTTGTTGGGTATTGCAGTTTAACAGCAGCAACACCCACAATTGCACCCGAAACTATCACATATCGGTCATCTATAACCAGACATTAAAACCATTTGCTTTTCCATGTGTTGTGCTTTCCTTTCCTAGTGGCCACAAAAAGAAAGCAGTACTCCAGAACAGCTTGGTAAGATACCTTCTTTTAATGCTATTCTCCCTCCCTCTTAAAGAAAGGGAGTCATCATGAAAGATTATGTCAAGTTATGTATTTTTAATGTTAGAAGCAGTATGAATTCCCTTAATTTTATAGGCAATATGGCAGTACTCTAAACTGTAAGACTGTCAGACAAATGTGTTCCCATATTATACAACTAAAATTAAAGGGAATGTGTCTTTCAACAGCAGTGAAGTTACTTATTAAAAAGAAGAGTGCTAACTGAAGTATCACTTTCTCCATCCAAGCAAGAAACAGTACGTTAACTTCCTTGGATAACAACATTAATAATTGCTTTTAGAAAAAAAAGCATTAATTTTTCAATAGCAATTTAATGTGAGGCCTTGAGAATGAGCAAAAACTTTGTTACTTTCAAGAGCGTTTTCAGGAGGGTGTAGCTGTGTTTTTTTCATGCTATTTTGGGACAACAGCTAGAGTTGCTTCAATTAAGATCTACATATAGTTTTTCTACATATAGTTTTGAGCAGTAGTTTAAGGGTTCCCTCCCCAGAGATTCTTTGCCAAGTTTTCAGAAAACTGAAAGGAACAATACATAGATTTAAATGTTACCTTATTATAACTTTGAGGAAGAAAGGATGAAGCACTGGGACAGAGAAGCAGCATCACATTTCTAGATTAAGCCATTCAATATTTGTCAGTGTAACAAGCGAGGAATGAGTAAAAGTGAACCCTTAAGACCATAAAGCCTCATCTAAATTGCATAAATATTGAGGTAAAAGGATAGTATATTTCTGATGCCCCTTTTTCAAATATAAAATTAGCATCACCATTTTTAGTTAGAGCTCAGATTTGAGAGTGACACAATGCTTGTCTCATTTGCGTTTTGTCAGTGTATTTGACCACCCTAGATTCAAGGATACAGATGAAGTGACTTCATCAGTAGTGGCAGGATTTGACAGGCGGCCACATTTCTTCCAGATGACCCCTTTTTGCTGTTCAAAAAAAATACAATTTATCACTGCTTTCACCTATTTACATAATTTTATTTCGACCTGATTTTTAAGAGCCAGATTACTTTATTTTGGAGTTTGAGTTATTAACTATTAGAATATGTTCTGCATAGCTGTACTCAACTTTAAGTGCCCAGGTTAAAGTTGCATTTGGTATTGCTTAACAATAAAGACATTCTCTTCTCATACCACACTAAACTCGAGGACAAAGCAGAGTACCCTAAAAAGCATGTACTTCTGCCAAACAATCACTTTTACCAAATGAATGAAACCTGATATGCAGGATAATCAGTTATTCTTATGGGACAATCCTAGCCAGACATAACAGAACAAGAAGCAACACACTTCTCAATTTGCAATCTGTTACCATAATATGGATGCATTATGAATGGGCTATAGCTTTACAAGATGGCATATTACTTATTCATTAGACCAAAGGGGATATTCATAAAAGCCGTCAATGCTCTGTGAAAGCTGCTTTTCTTTTTGCACTATCATGCTAAATAAAAAAAAAAGTGTCAGTTCATGGCAAATTCAACTACTTAACACTTGCTTTTTAAAAGAAGTTCCATACTATGCAGGGCTACAAATTTTGCTGTAGAATTTCAAAGAAGAGCCCAAGTTTAATTTTATTTTCTATTTTTTGTCATTTCTAATTAGGTAAAATGACTTATGCTAATGAGATTGTTAAAAATGGGTCCCAAAGAAGTGGGACTTACGCCCTAAAACATGCCACAGGAACAAAGACTTGTAGCTAGCCGTCCTTTATGCAGTTACCATCTCAGAGGCACTTAAGCCAAGAAATCTACAGCTCAGAGTTGCTCTAAGCTTCCATTCCTTTCCCACAGAACAGCATTTAGATGCTTTTGCTTAATGAATTGCCTTAGGTTGGAAAAAACAGTCAGAGTGGATTATGTTATTTATTGTCCTTTCCTATGCAGAATATACTTACTGATCATACAAATCTTAGCATTCATCTCCAAGGCATTTCTTAGTGTTCTTGCACATTCCAGAACACATTTTCCTAGGTCCTTGTGCTAAATTATATCAATGAATTATTTTTGTCAGAGGGTCCATTTTATTTTCCCAAATGCACAGAAGTTGAGCACATGAGCTTGGTGACTAGGAAAAGTACAATCCCTCCAGAATTACACTTGACATTTCCAAAATACATAAAACATGCCGAAATAGGCTATCATGTTAAACTCTACTACAGCATTAACAGTATAAGTTACTTCCAAGTTAAAAAAAGCTTTTGTAAGCAACAGTAATCAGGTTTATTGCTGGAAACAATCATTTTATTGTGTTGTATGTTCACAGAAGCCTCAACCTTTGTTTTTAGAGATCATAACACTTCAGCATGAAGAACAGAGCAGCACCTTTTCAATGTACAGGTTTTGTAGACCCACCACAGAGTCAAAACAACATATTGGAAGTCATGACCAGATGTACAAGGCTATCAGTTTATCTTAGACAAGAATTACAGATCATTGTGAAACAGTTTTACAAGAGAACTTCTGGCAAAGTTATTAATTGAAACATTTAGATGTTAGATTGATCTCTATAAAGCTGTTAGCAATAGATTCCAAAATAATACTTATTCATTCAACTCGTCAGACAGCTCTGAAGTCGTTTCCTCAATTTCAGCAAAAAACAAGCAAAGCCCCTAGCATATTGTACAGAAAAGCTGAAAACCAAATGTACCAGTGCTCAGGATGGAAGAATCAGGACATGCAATTACCAAACTGTAGAAGTTGTTGCATAGTTCTGTATCTTTGTTAGCTGCAATACAAGCACCAAATAAGAGAGTGGGATACCACAGGGATAATAGTTAAAAAAATAAGCGTTTCCAAGTTTTACACATTCCATCTGAAAAACACTAAGTAAAGTCTGTCACCAGGAACCTTAAAAGCATCAAAACGTTTTCTGTAATAACCACTACACACTAGAAGTCTTCAGAAAAAAAGAATATGCTTTGAGTAAAAGTAAGGGAAGGAAGCATCTTAAAAGAAATCAAAATTCTGTTCGTGCAAACTGAAGAGGTTGGACAAGTGCTGTTTCACATTATACAAGCCTTCTCCAGGCTCAGCTTGCTAATTGCATTAGACTGAGCATGTCTAATATACTGAGAGAATTAGGATTTGGACACAGGAAAAATAAACTTGTATTTCCCTTTTCTTCAAATGTGCATCATACTGCAGGCTTTGCTACAAAACCTTATGGAAGGAATAGAAAGCCTCAGCTGCCTCCTTCCCACACTGGACCAACCTCCACTTCCCACCACACAGGATACTGCAAACGTTTACCACCCTCCTGCATAGCAGCCATACCATCCCTAGGAAGGACAAGTTTCATCCGGGCTAGGAGGTGAGCAATTAAAAAAAGAACAAATCAATAGGTAAAAACAAGGGTATTAATAGAGCACAGCTGTTCTGGGTAAGAACTCCCCTCTCTCCCAGGAGGGTGTAAACATTTGACATTAAGCACAGATCAGGATTAAAATTCCATTGTTGTACAGGTAAGTATGAAATATCCTTGAAATGCAATAGGTAACAAATCACAACATCACAAGTGCAGGTACCCTCTGCTAGAGAACATGCAAAACCCTCCCCTGTTCTTCTGTCTGGTTCCACCTACCCTCACACTTGTCAACATGAAAGTTTTTAAATATAAGCAGTATATTTTAAAGAAGGAACTAATCCAACAGTGATGTCAAAAGATATAATTAAGGAGAGGAAAAGCAGGCAGTATTGCTAGACACAATTAAGGAAACTAATCAACAGGCTATTCTTGAGTTCCTTTCCCGTACTTCACATTATTCAAATTATAGTTTCTCCATTTGCATTAGAAGCTGTAATACCCAATATAACAGATCTAGCCAGTTTCATTTGGTTGTTTTGTTGTTGTTTTTAAACTGAAGTGTTTTCTGCTACTTAGTTTCACCTCATGCTTCTAGTTTCACTTCAGTAAAATCAGGATCTTCATTTAAAAAGTGAAACAACAAGCCAAGCAATTGAAGTATTACAGAAAGGAAAACAAGCCATGGGCCCAAATATGAAGAACCATCTAAACCAATGCATGGTTAGGAGCACGTTCCCCAAATGACTCTGGGTTCCTTTCCCCCAAAGCCACTAGTGAGGAGCAGAAGAACACAGAGCATACATGCACCTGGTTCATTAACTCAGTGTAAAAGCACAGGTCTCATTCAACATGAAACCTGTAACTCCCATCCTTTTATCAATGCCAGAGAATATCTACAAACATTTCACTGCAGGTTCCTTTATCAACAGTTACATCTGTAATAGCTTGTATTACTGGTACCCACGAAAATAGATTTTTTTTTTTTTCCAGGTAAGACTATGGAAGTAAAAGTTGGTCTCATGACAAATAAAACAATCTACTTTATGGAAAAATCAATTTGCTTTGATATAAAACTGAATATACAACATTACTTTGAAGATTTCATTGAGGAATTCAAGGATAATTTTAATCCTTTCAGATGCTGCACCACGTCTCAAATCTGTACACTGTAGTACTGACATGAGCTTTTGCTTTTTTCTTTCCTCTTCCCTTCATACAATTCCCTAGTCTGAGATGCTCTGAAATTAAGTTCATGCAATAAGTCTTATTTCAAGGTTTCATAGCAGAAACACAATATTTTGTCAAAAATGGTGTGCTTTTTTTTTGCTTAAATATGAAGAGAAAGGTTTGAGACATGAGTCAGCCAAACAACTGTTCAACTAAAAAATCTGGCCTACCAGAAGTAAAATGATACACTTTTAGAACATAATCAAACAGATTTGTAAGATGATTGCTATTTTGGGATGCGAAGTCAGTTTTAATTAGAGTGCCCTAAATTTAGGGCCTCAAATTACAGACAGTTTTGTGGTCCTCTTCCCAATAGATTTTCAGCACTTGTCTCTTTTCAAATACACTAATATCTGTGCCCTGTAACGTACATGGAAATTTAGCTGACCTCTTTTTAAATTGTGATGAAATTGCCTCATCAAGATTGAAAGAGCCCTCACCTCTTCTAAAGCAGTTTAGTCACTAAATATAGCTTTTGAACCTTAATTCCTCCATTTTAAATTAAATCTGCTAAATTAACACTCAGCATATCTATGCAAACACTTCGGTAATGATGGTGTGGAAGAGATGTGTTGACTTTCAATTCAAAAGTCATCCCGAGCAGACTCCCTGAACTACAGGGTATCCATGGATACCCGAGCCCACCATCTCCCTCCCTCCTTAAGCAAACTCTTGAAAGTTGCATCTTGCTTGATTAACAAAGCCGCACAAGCCATATTACCATGGCAGAGGAAAGCTCGCAACTAAGACTTGAGATCTAAGTTATGGGCACACTGCACTGCAAGCCGTCTTTGCTGCTTAAAGCAGCAATGAATTGCTGGTTTAAGTGTAGGAAAAGCTAGTTTTGAAGGTAGATAAAAGGTGGCTTGCAAATACACTTCTCTCCAGAATTAATGATAAGAACTGTAGTAACAGATGAGAATCAAAGGAAGCAATGGTAAAGCAAAGACTACTAGTGTCCTTCAGCATAACAGCTGCATTAAGCTTCAGAAGAAACAGGCAGGAATATACTATCAGCTTGAGAACAGTTTTCCATATGGAGATAGTAGAACTTCGCATGTGATACCTTAAAGGATCACAATTTGGGAAGAGACTGATTTTAAAGAATTAAATCTTGACAGATACAAATGCATCTCAGTTCAGAAGAACAAAAAATGAATAATTTTAATAAAAATAGAATGCCTCTTAACAGAGGTAAAATCTGTCCTGTCATTAACTGCACAAGTAAGTAAACCACATATCCAAGTTGCATTCAACATTACTTTTTCTACCATGAAATTTGACAGGAAATTTCTCCAAGCCTTGACTGACAATTTGAATTGTTCTATTTTTGTCAGCCTCTGATTCATCTCAAATATTCTCCTAGGAAGAGTCACTAAGTTGAAAGTAACCACTCCAGCTTAGAAATAGACCATGAGATAACTCTTACAAAAGTCTCTAGAGCAGTATTATGTGTAACAGCTCTATAAAGCCTGGATCTAAACTTGAGTGCAGATTAGGTTAAAGATGAAGAAACTCTGTAGATTACCTATATTCACCACCCAGAGGTAACATTATTTGCTCTCCTTGAGAAATGTTTTCCAGCCTACTCACCAGTCCATCTAAGGCTAAATACGGGCACGAGACCGATAGCCAACAAGTACTGTAAGGGAAAGTTGAAAAGAACTTTGAAGAGAGTTCAAGAGGTCAACCCCTGGGGTTTTGGAGTCAGGGATACAGAGGATCTGAGGCCCGCTATACTCCAACCGAAAAGGAGATATTGGCAGCATATGAGGGAGTTCGATCTGCTTCGGAAGTGGTCGGTACTGAAGCACAGCTCCTCCTGGCACCCCGACTGCTGGTACTGGGTTGGATGTTCAAAGGAAGGGTCCCCTCTACACATCATGCAACTGATGCTACATGGAGCAAGTGGGTTGCACTGATTACTCAGCGGGCTCGAATAGGAAACCCCAGTCGCCCAGGAATCCTGGAAGTGATTATGGACTGGCCAGAAGGCAAGTACTTTGGGATACCATCAGAGGAGGAGGTGGTCCGTGCTGAAGAAGCCCCACCGTACAACAAGCTACCAGAAAATGAGAAGAAATATGCCCTGTTCACTGATGGGTCCTGTCGTATTGTGGGAAAGCATCGGAGATGGAAAGCTGCTGTATGGAGTCCTACACGACGAGTTGCAGAAGGAGAAGGTGAATCGAGTCAGTTTGCAGAAGTGAAAGCCGTTCAGCTGGCCTTAGATATTGCTGAACGAGAAAAGTGGCCAGTTCTCTATCTCTATATTGATTCATGGATGGTAGCAAATGCCCTGTGGGGGTGGTTACAGCAATGGAAGCAGAACTGGGAACGCCGGGGCAAACCCATCTGGGCTGCTGCATTGTGGCAAGGTATTGCTGCCTGGGTAGAGAACCTGGTTGTAAAGGTACGCCATGTAGATGCTCATGTGCCCAAGAATCGGGCTACTGAAGAACATCAAAACAACCAGCAGGTGGATTAGGCTGCTAAGATTGAAGTGGCTCAGGTGGTCCTGGACTGGCAACATAAAGGTGAATTATTTATAGCCCGATGGGCCCATGACACCTCAGGCCATCAAGGTAGAGATGCAACATACAGATGGGCTCGTGACCGAGGGGTGGACCTGACCATGGACACTATAGCACAGGTTATTCATGATTGTGGAACATGTGCTGCAATTAAGCAAGCCAAACGGTCAAAGCCTCTTTGGTATGGAGGACGATGGCTGAAATACAAATATGGAGAGGCCTGGCAGATTGATTACATCACACTCCCCCAAACCCGCAACGGCAAGCGCCACGTACTTACAATGGTGGAAGCAACCACCGGATGGCTGGAAACATATCCTATGCCCCATGCCACCGCCCAGAACACTATCCTGGGCCTTGAAAAGCAAGTCCTATGGCGACATGGCACCCCAGAAAGAATTGAGTCAGACAATGGGACTCATTTCCGAAACCACCTTATAGACACTTGGGCCAAAGAACATGGTATTGAGTGGGTGTATCACATCCCCTATCATGCACCAGCCTCCGGGAAAGTTGAACGATACAATGGACTGTTAAAGACTACACTGAAAGCAATGGGTGCTGGGACATTCAAAAATTGGGAAACACATCTGGCAAAGGCCACCTGGTTAGTCAATACTAGAGGATCTGCCAACCGAGCTGGACCTGCCCAATCAAACCTGTTACGCACTGTAGAAGGGGATAAAGTTCCTGTAGTGCACGTAAGAAACATGCTGGGTAAGACAGTCTGGGCTACTCCCGCCTCAGGAAAAGGCAAGCCCATTCGTGGGATTGCTTTTGCTCAGAGACCTGGATGCACTTGGTGGGTAATGCAAGAGAATGGGGAGGTCCGGTGTGTACCTCAAGGGGACCTAATACTGGGTGAGAATAGCCCATGAGTTGAATTGTAGTATGTTAATTATCATATAACACTGTATGTCATCACTACCATGGTTGCTATATATCATAGATGAAAATGGTGATTAATTAGAAGGTATTGGAAAGAGTGTAACCTGAGCATGACATAAATGGTATGAAATAAGGGGTGGATATCTGTCCTGGTTTCAGGTAGGACAGTTAATTTTCCTCCTAGTAGCTGGCAGGGTGCTATGTTTTGGATTAGAATGAGAAGAGCGCTGATAACATGCTGATGTTTTAATTGTTGTAGAGCAGTGCTTACACCAAGCCAAGGACTTTTCAGCTTCTCGCTCTGTCCTGCTAGCGAGCAGGCTAGGGATGCAGCAGGAGCTGGGAGGGGACAGACCCAGGACAGCTGACCCAAACTGGCCAAAGGGGTATTCCATACCATCTGACGTCATGCTGAACAATATATAGGGGTGGCTAGCCGGGGTGGAGGGGGGGGCCGGCTGCTCGGGGATAGGCTGGGCATCGGTCAACGGGTGGTGAGCAATTGCATTGTGCATCACTTATTTCGTACACATTATTACTATTAATACTATTATTATTATTATTATTGTTATTATTATTTCCCTGTCTTAATAAACTGTCTTTATCTCAACTCACAGGCTTCACTTTCCCGTTTCTCTCCCCCACCCCAGAGAGGGAGGGGGGAGGGTGAGCGAATGGCTGTGTGGTGTTTAGCTGCCAGCCGGGCTAAACCACACTCACTAACTGCAATACCAGTTCAAGCTTGGAATATACTTGTGAATGCACAAGTATATGAATGCACATTCACTTCTCATTATGGTCATCTCCTAGCAATTGAATCACTGAAGCCTTAACAAATCCAACATAGTTCTTTTTACCTTGTCACATTAGGAAAACTTCTCTCCTGCTGATTTCCAAGGTACCTAAAAAGATACCTAAAAGAAACTACCTAAAAAGATACCTAAAAGAAACAGCTCTTGGGAATCAGTCTTCGAATTAATACCTTCAGGTCAGGTTAACAGAGGTAGCACCACCCTCCCCTGCTGGAGTTTCTATTGCTAAGAGGATTAATGTCCTGCCAGGTAAAGACTCTACCATACAGCATACATGGTGTATTCTCACCCCAGGGAGAACAGAACGCAACTCCCAACCCTCTACATATGCAAAAAACAAGATCAAGGGTGTTTTGGGTTATTTTCTTTAAAATCAGAACAACCAAGTCATGAGATTTGTGATTTGTAAGGACAAGTATTTCACGATTACAACCAGTGACAGCTCCCATACTACAGTTATGAGATCCCATGAATACTGGATGACATATATTACTACCTGAAGACAGACCGTGCATATCAGCTGATTCACACAGATGGTTTTCCATTGCTACTGATTATTATCCTTGTGATTAGTAGTCTAGTAAGAACATAGCTTTTCCCTGTGTTTGAAGATATACAACAGACTTTCAAATATAGCAAGAAAAATATTTGAGTTTAGAAATTCTGGAATAAGCAATTAATGTTTTTTCTTAAAACTTGTAACTAGACTGTTTTACTGCTCCAGTAAAGACTGAAGATAGCAAAATATCATTAGGAAAATAAATGGACTAAAATTCATGTAATAATGGAAAAAATAAATGCATTGTACTTGCTACCATTATTGCAGTTTTCTACAATATTCTCAGTCAGGCAAAAATATTACATTAAATTACATTACGAAAATCTTTCAGATTTTCTATTTGGATTATGAAAAGAAACTTTAAATATTTAAAGCCCATTAAAAGCAAACATATGTAATGTAGCTAATTCATTTTGGACTCCCCGCATTTTAGACAGCGCTGGTAGAGTTACCGCTGTTGATTTAGAAGAATGCGGCCAAAGCAAACAGCTCTACCAGGACAAACAGTGACTGAGACTGATAAAACCAAAAAGCTGCACTCTGCTGGGACTGCTTTTTACATCCTCAAGAACTCCTGGCAGAGGATCAGTGCTTTTTTCTTCCTGACTTTCCTAGATTTAATGAGAATGACCAGGGCTGCATTTTGTTGTTGGTTTTTTTTTTTTTGGTCTGTTTTTAAATTGACCAAAACTATGAATTAAACACAAGTTCACTGTTACAGGTTCAGTGCACCAGTACAGAGAAGACTTGCGCTAGGCATACATGTAATCCTATTTGAAGGCTACACAAACACTGAATTTTATGAATAAATGTCTTGCTGTTCTAGAACAAATGCATAAATTGACTACAAAGATTTCCCCCCCTCCTTGTGTACAGAGAATAAAGTGTTTTTTTTTTTTATTTATTTATAAGAAGCTTAGGGTAACATATTCCATTCCCAGTGTTAGTATTGATTTGAGAAAAAAGACTTTGCCACATTATTTGTAATCAGATGAACATCCAACAGTTAAGGAATACAATCCCAGTGCACTAAGTACTTTGCAAATATTTAGCAAGGAACATTGTTTACAGCTGAATGGGACAAACTGAAAGATAGAAGGGGGCTAATGCATACTTTGTGGGGGGGATGTACTTAAGTGCTCAGGTAGGTCTAAGCACTTAGGTCCTGATAATACGTAGGTCTCAGAGCCCAGAAAGAGATAGTATACCACTTAGGTCCAGAGGAGCTGCAAGGAATCCTTAAGACACCAGATACATTTCCTGATGTGCTAAGGGCATGCAGACTTTGTTTTATCATTTGTCAGCCACTGAACAGTTGGATATCAGCTGCAGCTGCTACTGGCTTTTACTGTGGGAGGGAGGCACAAGGGAGATGCAGTGATGTAGTGGTTTTGCATTTTTTTTCCTCCCCTCTCTACAACTCCCCACCACTGCTGCCACCCATCTCTCTCAAGGTCAGAGAGGACATCTGTTTGATTAACAGCATGAAATTATAGAGAGTTTGTGATTTTACAGTATAGGGTGATTAACTATTTTTTCCCTTGTAAACATTAACAAAGTACATGAAGCCTGCATGGTGGGCAGAGCCCTGAGAATAAAGCTGCTGATGTTAAGAGCCAGCTTACCACATCGTACTTCACCTATGATTTTCACAGATACTAGGCAAAGTTTTAGAGAGAGTAGTGGGGTTTGGGTAGCATTACCGTTTTAAAGCGAAGAGCATGCTCCCCCTTCTTTAAAGGGTTAACATTTTTGAAATTTAGGCAACTGAGGTATAGGGAGAAGAGCGCAAACACGAGCAAGGCAAAAGAATGAATTCTGTAGGAACTGGACACAGAAATGGAGAGTAGAAAATACATAGACTCTGGATTTGCTCTGGTAGTAACAAGCAACAACTGTCCCGGCCATCTATGGTGGGTGCCCAGCACATGCTCTTCTGAGAGGATAGGACTGAGCCACTCATAAGCAACTTCTTGCTCTCCCCACTGCTTCCATTCTTCCCTCTGCTTCCCAGTCTCCCCCAGCAAAACTTTGTAAGTCTCTGGAAACAGCGGAGCCATCTCTCCACCTTTTCCATAGCCAACCCTGCCCACAAGTGCTTATTCTTGCACACACTTCTGCAAGAACTCTTGCTGCAGTTAAAATAAAAAAGGTGCCAAATATAAAAATACAAATGGGAGTTTTAGCTAGACACCACAGCTGATAGCAGGGATTCTCACAAAAGTGGGAGAAATGAGAGGAAAGGGTGGAAGAAGCTGGACTAAAATAAGGAAAAAAGAGGAAACCCATCTCAGCTGCCAGCCAGCTACATACTACAAGACGAACTCTGGCATTTCTGGATATACTGCAAGGCACTTCTTTTGAAAGTAAATTGGTTCAAAATCCTGAAAATCCCACTGCTGTTATGAACAGATGAGGTAACTTTTAAGTTACACCTGTAATACAGTTATGTTTGTAACCATAAACAAACAGGCTCAAACAGGGATAAATAAAGATGCTGAATTTCAGCACAGCACACTGTGGACAACTAGAAGAAAGCTGAAAGAAACACATAAGGATAAAGCAATACAGCAAAAGCTACAGAAAGGAAATTGAAATTGTTCAGAGATAAATTCAACTATGCCTCTGGCAAGTATTCTAGCAAAGGAGGTAGTAACACTGGGAAAAGTCCAACGTAGATAAACAGATAAGTGCAGAAAACAATCAAATATAAGGCACAGACATAAGCATGGCATAACAATAATAGGTATACAAGAAAAAAATACACAATAAAGAGACTGAAAAGCGACAGCTGAAAAGGTAGATCACAAAAGTACTTTGCAAATCTGTTTTGAAGACATGTTGGGCAAAGTACTTGAAGTACAGCAGGTGGTAAGAGGATGCACGAATGGAAGGTTTGAGATGACAAACACAGCCTTGGCAGAAGAGGTAGAAACAGTTATTCCCCCTCTTGAAAAGGATGACTGCAGCATCTACTTGGGTCTTCATACTCCTTGTATCTCTATCCATCTGAGTTTCATTGGGGCGCGTAGACTGAGAAGTATGAAATATTCCAACACAACTCACTTCTAGAGGCTTCCTTTCAATTCATTACATTGTGAGAATACACACACCCCTTACTGAATGACAAGCTCCAATAATCAAAATGTTGAACCGTATTTTCGACATTTACCAGAAGTATTTTTGGACTATTTCTGGAAAGGACAATATAATTAGTTCTGGACATAATTTAATCCTGCCCAGATAATGATAATGTCATGGTAATGACCTTCAGAGTCATAGCTGTCATCTCTCCAGCGATATCACTGCTTTGCTACTGGCTTGCCCTCCCCCACTTTCACTTTCAGTGAAATCCACCTCTAGAGCTGCATATATTGTCCTAGAGACATGATACTGCATGCAGTTATTGGGCTTGCTTTTTATTGTATTATTCCATTGCTTATTTGGGCTGAAATCTTTGAAGTTTTCTTTAGAAGTGATGCTTCCAATAGTCCAAACAAGTCACTTCAAGTAAACATATGTTAGTACCATTTTTATAAATCTCAGATTACAAAAGCAAAGAGGAGAGACAGCACATTTAGGTTAAAAACTAATAATAAAATTATAAAATTAAAGTTGTACATCTCTCTGTAAACATTCCATTTTCTTCAGATCAAGGTGATGCTTACCAGGGTGACTCACAGTATTTCCCTCGACCTCAGCATTAGCAACAGAGGATTAGCAGCATGTTTTGAAGAATCCGATACATGGCATCCACGAAGGGCAAAAGGGAGAACATTTATTTGGTGGCAAGTGACTCTGAGAATTACATGTGGCAGAACAATTGCTGAGCAGCACACTGGGTATATCCTAATTTCCTGGAGATACTAAATAGTTTATTTGAAGATCACTGCTTCCTTTCCATCTTTGTAAGTATTATGAAACATACAATTCAGCTGCCTGAGAACCCAGAGCTTATATCTCCAAGTTAAGAACTGCTAACACCCAGGGCCTTGCAAAGATTTGGATCTGTATTCAAAGGCATGCCATAGGAAGGCTTCTGAATCTTAACAGTTTCTTTAGCTCCAAAGAAGAGTAAATAATATCTGTGAACTAACATACAAAATTCAATTTCAGATCTTCCTGAAACACTCACTTTCTGTTCAGGCAGACAGCTTTGAAATCTACTTGTTGGAGCATCTATTGAAAAACAGTTATAGACAAGCAACACACATGACATTAAAGCTAGTATTTGAAATTCTCCCTCCCTCCCCCAAAGTTGGCTAGGTGCTCTGTGTGCCTGTTAATGCTCTAGCCTGCCTGTCTTAACAGGCAGACTAGGATGGGTGGCTTTCATTGCTGTCCAAAATAATTAGGAGAGTGCATATTCTGCCCTGTCCCACATAGCTGACATTTCCTTTGAGCTGTCACCACTCCAGTGCTTCTTAAAAGCTTACTGCTGTATGCCTCTGTGGCAGATGCTCATAACATGGAAATTGCTATTATTTTTGGAAAGCTGTCTATAGGTAATAAGCAGCATGGCTCTAGTATTACCCTCCCCTTTTTAGCCTGCCATAAGAAGTAGTATAGCTGTTGAAGAGCCTTACTCTCTCTACAGCAGCAGCACCCTCCCCAAATCAAACATGGAAGGAGACCCCATCTACCATCTCCATTTGAGGCAACAAATACCATTTTCATTGAAAATGAATCCTGGAATAATTTGAAAGAACTGCTGATAATTCATTTTTTGGCTTTCCAACAAATTTCTTTACTCCAACCCTGCTGAATCAGAGGCTGGGCATCTAAGAGCAAGTGAACCTATTTGAAAGCCCCCTGGCTTATGCATAGGGCACCCTCTAATGAATTTGTGTTCTGGTGCAGCAGAGTAGGGTCCTGGCTGTATCTTACAGTCTGCTTCAGCATGTACTCAGCATGATTTAATGCTGGTTATCCATACAGTTTATATCTTTAATGTTTTATTTGTAGGATGTTCTAATGGGTTTAGCTTTGTCATCACACTGCCTAGGAAGCTCAGACTATAAACTTAATTAAATCGTTATTTACCATTGTGATCCTCTCTTGGGTTCACTAACAAAAGCATCTACCTATGAGAAGCTGATTAAAAAAGCCAGAAAGCTAGATTTTGTTCCTACTTTTAGAGGAGAGGAGTTATCTAAAATGACAGTTCAGAAAGGCAGCAGGAAAGCAAGTACTCATCAGGAACTGATCCAAACCATTAAAGTCAATGAACTGCATGCACAGATTTCAGAGGCATTTGCTTACGCTCAGAAATACATTAATACATGCCTCAAATGGAAATCAAGTATTCCAGAAGACAAACAGAAAATAATGAAAAAGCGGAGATACACTGAGGGGGACCACCTTGGACAAGTCCTAGAGAGTTATGCACCATTCCTGGCGAGTATTCTCTTCTCCCAGAGGAAAGGGAGCTGGCTGAGAAAAGTTTCTACACATCCAGGAGAAGCAGGCAGTGAGCTCACTTAGTGTTCATAGGATAGGATGCATCTCAGTGGTATTTAATAAAAGGGTAAAGCAGAAAACTGCAACAAACAGAAACAAAATGGAAATGAACGCAGCTGGGGGCAGGGTGTGTCAGCCTAAGCATCAGCAGCTCTGGCACCACACCCCCTCTGATCCACCCATCCAGGTGAACCAGCTCTCAGACAGCTTGGAGGTAATCACAGTCACTTTTGTCTCTCCTTCTGCTAATTTTATTGTTCTCAACCTCAATTTATACATTCTGATTTTAGTTCTATTAAAACAGTCCCCCCCCCCCCCCCTTCAGCCTTTATACCACAAGCTGCCTGTCAAGTACATAGACATCCCTAGTACCAGTTAGTCCCAACTACAAGGGACTCCAGACTAGAGAATGTGACTGTCACCATACAGGAAGACTTGTGTCTTCCCCACCCTAGGGAGTCCTCTGACATCCATTCCAGTAACAATTTATGTACATCATCTCTAAATTTGAGCACAGATTTCTCGTCTTCCAAATTAAGCTTGAGAATCTTAAAGGTCTAAAGCAGGACCCAGCACTCTTTGAGCTGAACCCAAACTCAACATTTTATATCTTTAACCTATAATTTCTAGCATATTGCACAAAATACAGGTTAGTTTATGATGATGAAATACTTAAACTGAACAAATAATTACAAAGTGATGAGGAACAGGAACTCAGAAGGTAATAACGGGGACAGATTTTAATTCAATATGTTGATTTAAGAGCAACATTCTAAAGTATTGAAAAAGTTACTAGAATTTCTAGTTATGAAATACAGGTAGTTTGGCAATATGCAACAAGAGTTAGTCAACCATTATTATGCCAATCTTCCCACAAAATGAGTTCTCAAAGCAACAGACTAACCAGGCTCCAGATAACTTTTCATTCACAAGCAGGTACCTGCAGAGGTATTGTCAGCTTCAATTGCCTAGCTGGAAAGTTATTCCTTTTAAATCCCTCCTGCTCCAGTTTAAGTAGTAGTCTGGAATCCCATTCAGGTCTTAAATGCAATTTAGACCTTTTATCATATGGATCTATTTCTGACCTAGATGGGAATAATAAGTTAATGGATTTTTAATCAGCTGCTGACAATCAGAAAATAAGAACCAGGATACAGTTGATTTTCTTTCCTTCCTACTCATCTTTCTTCTCATATCCCCAGCCTCAAAGCAGAAGATTATTTGTCTTAGAATTTCTTCAGATCCAGCGACTCAGACTCTGAAGTCTGCGACAGCACTAAGAAGAAAAAAAGTGAAAGTATCAGGTCCTATGGTGCTTCAATTCACACACCTCCAAGAATCATTCCAGCCATCTGAAAGCTTGCTCTGTACTGTTCTGGTCATCCTACTATTAAAAAGGGATATTATGGAAACCATGACACTGCAATAGAAGACAATCAAGCCAATACAAAGACTGAACAATCACAGCTAAAGTTTTCAGGAAGAATAAGTCCATTCTCTGAAAGAGCACAAATTGGAAGCAGCATTTGCTCCATTCTGCCTCTGAAAGGAATAAAGAATAAGAGCAGTGAAAAGGCAGGAATAAAGCCAATGATGGTTGGAGACATTAATCTTTAAGGGTTTTTATTTTTCATAGTCAAGTTCACATAACTACAAGCTTAAAACAACCACCAAGACAAAAACTCAAAAGCTAACAAAAACACATGTGAATACTTACAGTTATGTGGGAACAAGCCCTGATTAATCTACATTGTTTGATTATTAAATACAGGGGGGCATGGGGAAGAATGTTGTCAAAAGGGAGATGAAAATAAGAAGAGTCCTTGTTTTCCCCCAGAATTCATCTGGAAAAAAAAATTATGAATAAGCCACAAAAGTTAATTCCCTAGCCCTACAGATGACTAGTTTCCCCATACCCCCAGATTTTTTTCCTGTCTCATTTCCTTATGTGGGAAAGGCCTAAAGCCAAGAAACAGAAGCCACCACACTGCCAGGTGTGACAAACTACAACCACCAGCAGCTAAACATTTGACCCAAGCGCACACACACACACACACTCCCTTAGCTCTGCTGCTCTTCCCAAGACACAGGAATGCGCAAAACAATCAGGCTTGCTCCTGGCACTGCTGCTGCTGGGGAGCTGGAGACTGTGAAACATCAGCTGAGAGAAGGTGAGATGCACCTCTCCCTTCCCTGGAAGCAACACATGCAACATCAACCCTTTCTCCAGCTCTACTCAACTCTCTCGGTTGTTTATCATCTGAGCAGCAACATTCAGTTTTGCCCAAACAGCCCTGAAACTTGGAGAGAGATCTCAGAGGGCAGTGACACAGGGATTGCAGAATTAGAAGCTATGAAAGTTACCGCTGTAGTGTTGATGCTGCACTGACTCCCCACCTAATAACAGCTTAGCTATATAAGAGCACGAAGCTCTGAAAGAAGCTGGTTAAATGCTGGAACAGATGGCTCACTCATCAGCAACCCTCAGCTCTGCTCCCCCTCAAGAGGGGTGGGTACCAGTAGGGCTAGCAAGTGTTTCTGGCTACGACGACTGCAGGATAGCATCAGCAGGCCGGTGGCAGCACTGTATCCTGTTGTGCATGATGTATAAATATGGTAAAGGAAACAGGAAATCAGCATGCCTTCTGCACTTCTGACCTCCATTCGTCACCAGTCATGATTCAGACTCCACCACTGACCCACCACAGGACTTTTAGAGTTAAAAGAAAAAGGGAACTGTCTAGAGTCTATTATTCCACTAAATCTTGTATCTGCTGTCACTGACCAGTTGTACCAGGTGTCAATTCTTTGAGATATTTATCTCAGACCTATTACCTGGCTTGTCTTTGATCCAGAGAAAGATCTGTAGAAGTTGTTAGGAATGCTAAGAATAATTCAACAAGCTATTAAATAAAATATTACCAAAACATAAATAAATAAGCACTCTAAAATTAAAGGCAAAGCCTAGAAATCACTCCTACTCATATCACAGCTGGGAGAGTCATTAAGAGGCAGCTGGTGGCTGAGAGGCATGCCAACATCAATCTATCAATCTCCGTTTTGCTGTATTAATATGTCACAGGTCTTGTGATCTGGATTTCCTATACCCCAAAAAAAGGGGTTTCAAACTGCCTGACATTTAGCAAATTGGCAACCTACTGCCTTTACTTACATTATATACTGCC
The DNA here is from genome assembly GCF_009769625.2 of Cygnus olor. Lineage (NCBI taxonomy): Eukaryota > Metazoa > Chordata > Aves > Anseriformes > Anatidae > Cygnus > Cygnus olor. The sequence goes on along the minus strand of NC_049169.1, from coordinate 120,892,347 downwards.
TTCTCAGGGTCCATGCCAACAACAATTGTGTTTTGATGGCCATTGAAAAATCAGCTGTGACATTTCAGTACACTGGGTGAGAATGCTAGCAAGCAGGGCTTTGGACCCAAGGGGCAGCAAAGCCATGCCATGTCACATGCCAGACAAAGCAATTCACGACTTGCTACTGTTATGAGCAGCAAGGGAAAAGCAGCTACCCTAAAGTGGTCACTACAACAATCTGAAATACCCAAGAGCTGAGACACCTACAAGCATCCCAGTCTAAGACACGCACAGTGGCAACTGTGTCTTTCTGCTCAAGAAAGCTCACTAGCACCAAGCTGTATTTATTCCTGCTTCTTGATCATCAGTATTGTAGTGTACAAAATGGTACAAGTCTTTGCTAGATAATCAAGAGAAATCAAAGTAAATCGAAGAAAACTACCATATATGTGCTTTGGTGCCTACTTATTCTTGTTAAGGATTTAATCTGTAGCTTTTACAAATGTCATTAATAGCAACAGGAAGAGCACTGGGAAAGCTGAAAAGCAAGCTGCATTAAAAGCAATGTGGTTAGCAAATGATTCTTATCTACAGCACTCCTTAACATTTAACGCAGGCAGTAGATCCTGGACAATGCTGTTTTAATGACAAATGCAAGGCTGTATTGATGCAAGCCTATGGAAGCACTGTACTGTAAGAAGCCTTCTACTTTTGTGTTTGCCAACATAACTATGTGGTGCACATTAGGCACTCTAAAACACTACAGCGAAGCTATGCTTTCCTAACAGAATACAATTATAAAGTACTTAATGGGAAGACATCAATAATATATCATTACAGACAATATTTCTCAGGATGTCTCATTTTTAGACTGCTGATGTCCCATGTCTGCTACAGCAGTATGAGAAAGAGACCAGTTTTCAAAAATAGCAGTCTGATACTTGTAGAGAAAGATTCACATTTCAGGTCCTGTCCCTCTATGAAGTGTTCCTGTTTATAACACCTACTTGAGGGTTGCAAGTGACCAAACACTGACCCAACAGGCCAAAACCACACTCTTAAAGATGAAAACATTTACTTTCAAATTAATTGAGAAATACATACAAGGCATACTTTCTCTCTGCTGATTAGACTTTTCTATGTGCATCTGTCAAAGCCCAGCAACAAATACTACAAATCAGTTCCCACTCTTATGAACTCTTGTAGGTGAAATACTTGCAAACATCTTATTTTGTAGGTCCAGTGCCACAGGCAGACTATTTGAAACAGAATGAAAGAAGACAGTTACAGAACCAAGCTGGCTTCACCACTGACACAGGACCTACTATCTCTGCCTCCAGCTCATTCAACATTAAGCAAAAATCAGTTGGCAGACAGTCAGATGGCACAGTTGTGGCATTAATTTACTAATAGAAACAAACTGTTTTCAGTGCTTTCTTGCAGTTGCTTTCATGTGACAATTGCACCAGAAAAGTTACTTGTATTTGCATTACTTTTTAATGGTTCCAGTTCTGACCAATATTATGTTTCCAATATTCTTGATATTATGGCTAAAGCAAAAGGTATTACTGTGCAGGTAAAAGGATCCTTTGATGGATCCATGTTATATTTCCAGTTTCCTCAGAGACTGTGTGTGGCCTTCAGCAAGTCAATTTACTTTCTCATCTACAAGGTAAGGTAGTAATAGAACAGTAGCTCCCAAAAGTGTTCTGTTTCCTATCTTCGGAATAAAAAGTACTTCATAAATATTAATATCATCCAACAGAAATACATAAAATACCAGCACCTAATGATGCAAGCAGATCTTATTTCAGGATCTGGAGGATAAGACCTCTGCTCCTGCAGAAAGCCAGGCACAGGTGCCAGGAATCAACCTGTTGGTCTGAGCAGGGTCCTGAGCCCCCATGAATGGGAGCAACACTTCATGCCTCTCAGGAGCAGGTACACAACAGCCTAGGTGACATGGATGCTCTCTGAAGAGAAACAAGAGGGTGTGACTACCTTCGACATGAGACAGCAGAGTTGGGGTTTTGCTGTTAACTGGACAGTTACACTTTAACTACACCAGACAGAGACTGATTATGAAATTTAACACAAGGCTGAGCTTGACTGCCCTGACTGGCGGTTCTCAGGTGAATTTTAAGTGACCATTGAGTAAAAAACAAAACCTGGTTCCCCAGGCCTCAGCAAAATGATATGATGGTGATGAGCAAAGCTGAATAACTACAAGTGTTTCAACAGAGACATAGTACTGTGATATGAAAACCCCACTTGATGTGTGGTGCTTAATGAAGGGTAACTATTGACTAGAGGTTTCCACACTTACCTTCACAGACTGACAGCTGTCAAGCAGTCATAGCTTGCTTCCTCTTTCTCAATGACAGTAACCACATGACAATTACAGAGCATCTCTTGATCTAGCTGAGGATATCAGATCTACATAGTATGCTATATCCTAGATATTTTGCTTAAAATTATTTAAATATTTATAGATCTGCAGGGTTGTTTCATTTTTATGGTTCCTTTTAAGCCCAACTCTTTTCTGACCACTGCAGTCTAGTGATTTTGTTCAGGGCTAGCTAGGCACCACAGCCAGAACTAAGCAAGATTATTGCACAAGAGGAAAAAATACTCAGTTTTTAAGGCAACAGAGGTGCTTTTGACATCATGCAAAGCATACAGGAGAAACCAAATTTATCATTTTGCAAAGACAATGCGTGCTGCCAAAACCATATTCATCACTAATGTATCATCTTAATAATTGTCAGTGGCACAGACTTGGGGGCAGTCTATTTTATGTCATTCCTGGTGATTAGTAATTACGTACTAACAGTAGAACATTGCTCAAAAAAATCTAATCTAAGTAAAGCTACTTCAATAGGAACAGTGATGCAATGATTTCCTCCCACCCCACCCAAACCCCCCAACTCACACACATCTTCCAGTTACATCTCAAGCTACTGTGATTTGATTCTGTATATTTTCAAGTTCTTAAATGTGTAGATTTGTTTACAGTTATATTAGAATTGTATAACTTCTATAAGATAATAGAAACAAAGCTGGAGAGTAAACACAGTAAGGAGGCTTGCTAAACCAGCAGCCCCACCTGTACCACAGAATCGGTCAATTCAATATTTATTTGGCAATAACCAATTAGATTACTCACTATATTGTGAATTCCATGCTTAAAATGAATCATACTTTAGGTATTATCTAGGAATTCCTGAGAAAAACACTAAGAGATGATACCAAAGGTAGAATTCATAGAAAGTTCTTCCAGTTTAAAAAAGCAGAAAATAGTTATTCTGAGATGTTCCAAGAACTAACAGATCTTTCAAGCACAGAAATCAAAGAAAAAACTATTTTAAAGGCTCCTTCACATTATCAGGATTTTATTTGACATCAATCCCATCTGTATTTTACAGAAGGCAACACTATACTACTACTTATTGCAAGGGAGGCAAGGGGGAAAGAAATCATAAATAGGTGTGAAATCCATCTTAACAAAAAAAGCACAGAACTCAAAAGAGTACGTTTCATTAAAGGCAGTGTGGATGGGCAAGGGGTGGGGATGGGTAGAGCAAGCAAAAAAGCTTACAATGCCTATTCCAGCCTCTGGTGTCACAGGGCTGTTGATTGCTGAATGACTGCCCAGATGTGCTATTCAATTCTTCAAGACATTCTCCATCATTTACAAAAAAGACCAGTTATACAGTTAACAGATAAGAGCATTAACTCCAGTACAGAACTTTATTTCACCCCTCTCTTAATCATTTTCTCCATAGCTGAGATTGGACTCCAGTAGTGCAGCAATTGGTAATTAGGAGGGAGGGGGTACAAAACAGCTTTGACAGTAAAAATCTGATAATCAAGGCATCATAAGATGCAGCTGCCTAGTGTCACAGCTTTCTGTTCCACCTAGATTTTGCTCCCAAATGTAACTGATTCAGAGGGAGTAACAGACTAGAGCAATGAAGTATTTTCTAAAAGAAAAGCCAACTGCACCAAATCTCATGTCATTTTGAGCCTTACAACAGTCACTAAAGGAGCAGAAACTGGATCATAGTCTAGTGGAAAACAAGTCTCAGATTTTTAAGACCAGGAAGGACAGAAGCAGCTTTTGGGACTTCCACAGTATGGTATTTCCCTTTAGCAGTATTTTCAACCCTTCTCCTCTTCACCCTGTTTCCCAGATTCAGTACTGGCTATGCAAAAAAGCTGGAAACAGATACATAACCCTGTAGTTGTGGTCAGAAGTCTCATGGATTCTTGTGACCATGCATCTCAAACCAGAATTATGTAACCTAGCAGTCAAAGAAGTCTGAGAACAAGCGTCACCACTCAGGGCAAGCGGCATAGGAACAAGCTACCACATATGAAGTGCACTATAGGTAGCATTAAAGAAAAAGGGAAGCAAGCAGTTCATGGACAAGCACTTGTGAGAAGAATTTGGAGACAGATGAGGAACTGAAAGGGATCCTTGGTTGTCTCCTGCAAGTCAGAGAGGTTGTTCAGGGAAAGGAACTTTTGAAAAAGCAGGTTTACAGAAAGTAATACATACAGGACATAGAACTTGAGAAAATAGCCACTTACTAAAATTTATAGCCTAGAAAATTTCAGTATAAGTTACATTCCTCATGAGAGATTCAATTGCACACATACGCATGTAAGATTGAGAGCCATGATGAAAATATATTCTTGTGTACGTACACTAACTTACGTTTGCTCCATTTAGCGTGAAGATTTTGAAATACTCAGCTACAAAGCTTATAAAGTCTACAATTCCATTAGTTCTGAAAGAATTTGCAAGCTAGAAGCTTACATATCTATTTGCCAATCATATTGTACAATACATCTCCTGTTCCTTAGATAAGCACCTTCCAATCCTGCCATCATGTTATAAAATATATGCATCTCCTTTGAATAGATATTTAATGAAGGTATTCCTTGTAAAAGAACCCGTTTGTTTACACTGCATTAAATATTTAAGCAACTTGTTATGGAAGAGCACTTAAAAGAAATCTTTCCGAAGACAAATAAGTTTTTCCATATCTTCTCTAAACCTCTTCCAGCAAGAGCTATTAAAATTAAACTGCTTACACTGCTATGCCAGAGCACACATCTTTAAGGCAATGCAGATAGGTGGATCACAGCTGAAAAAATCAAGAACTAAAACAAAGCCGAAACTGGGAATTTCTCCTTCCTACACTGTTACTCCTTAAGCCTATGCTAGCTCCAGACAAAGACCATACCTGGCCATGAGTTACAATCTGAATTGCACTCCATCACAACCAAAACTACATGGGTTTAGTACAGCTAGCTCTCTGGGTTTCACTTTATGGTACAAAGTGATGTGAATGAAGACCTAGTTAAAACAGACAACAACAAAAATAACACTATGCAAGACTGAGCAAATCTCCTTTCCTTATCAAGATAGAGTCCTCCTGCATCCCAGTCCTCACCAGTGTAGGAGCAGAACTTAACGTGAAATGTTGGGATCTGACTTTAACAACTTCCATCAGAGAATGAGCAAGTACATGAGAAGCTGAAGATCACTTCTAACCTTCTAACAATTTGGAATAGAACTTGGATCAGGGGGAGGGGGGTGATTTTTGTCCATTTCAAAGTTGCTTGATAGGACTTGTTGACTAGTTCAAGTCTTAACGTTCAGTTGGAATATACTGAAATGCTGTAGCACAGAAAGGGTCAGAAACTCCAGTACATGCCCTAAAACACACTAAGGCTTTAATAAGCACATGTAAGCCATCTGATGATACAAGAATCTCAAATCTTTAAGAAATGGGCTTAAAAGCCTCATTTACAGCATGCTGACATTTTAATATTTACTCCACAAATCTCTACAGAAGGATATAAGAGTAAACAAGCCTTAAAAAGCTTTACCCTCTAAGCAAATCACTTCCAAACAAATTAAGATAATGTCAATTACTGAAGCAACATTCACAAACTATCACCCCTTTATGATGTCAAAAACTTTATGTCAAAAAGACTAGATACCCCTCAAAACGAAGACTACATGTAACATACATTGCTTATTTCTAAAATAAAGAAACTCAATTTACCATTACCCATATAGTATTTTCCCCCTGCAAAACTTATTTCTTTAATGTCACTGCAGAATTGCTACCAGAAGTGTATTGGTTTTCTTCTGGGAAGAATCATCTTGTGAAGCAATGGGGATCCAATCTTCCATGCCATGCAGGCTTTTTCTGTATTCAACATTTTTGAATTTATGTAGCTATAGTTAGACAATGCATTAATACAGAGATTTCATACTTCAAAATTATAAGATGACACGCAGAGGAAAGTGACCAAATTTCTAATCCACATCCTTTACCATGCAACCTTCTCCCCATACAACACGGGTCTTGAATACTAAACACTTTGAAGACTACAGTGAGCTGATAACACCTACCACTAATTAGTTACATAACCATTTAAGTAGGATTTGTATCATAATCTGCTGTGGAACTTGACAGCAGGAGATGTGGTTCTGCAAATAAAATATTCATTTACAGAGACATCTTTGAACTAAGGTGGTTTACATTCTTCAGACTTTTTATATAATTTAATTACAACTCCATACTCCCCTGTCAAACACTGGGGCAAGTCATGCTAATATCCACTGCTTTAGTACCATGCACCCAACTCCTCCTCCCCCCGCTTTCTTGAGCAGTCTGATTCAGGACACTAGAATTTTCTGTATTTTTCATACAGAAGAGCAATCCATAATGCTGCATGCCACATAGTACATATATCCTTTGGATTTTTCAAGGCCTATTTCCAGCTTTTTTGATCACTTGCATAAAATCCGCTCCTACTCTTCTCTTGGAAGGTTTTTCATTTCTTCTGCTCCTGTGAACTACATATACCACAGCTCTCACTCAATCTCTTCATATAACCATGTAAAAAATCATGAAGACATTACCTGAGGGACCCATGCAGTTCTGCACAGAACCAGACAGGATACAGGCTTCTCTGCACAACCACTTGTGTCTCTCTTCGACAGGGATCGCTCTTTTCAGTCCATTTCCCACACCCAAAAGGAGTTACTACTGTTCACATTTGCTATTTTTACATGCTGCATTCATAAGTTAACATGTCACTTTACCCCTAAAATTATTACAAAAATTGCACAGGGCTTAACTTAAGAATGTGGAACCTCCCTTGCCAATCCGTAACATTAAAGTAAGACAACCCCCCCACCCCAGTACAGAGGTTTGCCTATAAACAGAAGGCAAACTAACTATATATATAGTTAACTATTATTTATATATATATATAAAATAATATCAGGCCTGCCCGATAGATTTCTACTTCTTCAGCTCCAGTAGTGTATAAGATTGAGATTCTTTTTTGTTCTTTACAAAAAAACAGGGATTCAGTATAGCCAAATTATTTCAGGGACTCAGGAAAAGTGATAAAAGGAGAAAACATCTCACAAGAATAATGATTTGCCTTCCTGAAAGAAAGGAGGGCATTTTCTACACTACCTTTTCCATGTTTCAGAACATCTCGTTTCCTCTACAGCCTACCAGCTAGCTACTTACTGTGCTACAAGATGCAATGGAACTTAATGCGCATCTGATGTGTTTTTCCCTACCAGTACATCAACATTTTCCTGAAACACTACCCCAAAGTATTTTTTTTTTTTCCATTTCATAAAGAGGGAAAACAGACCACAAGGCTTGCCCAATCCCTACTATCAGACAAGAACCAATCTATGAAGCAAACAATAGCTCCCCACATCCATTTGACCACTGTTACCAACACACTTTGTCTCAGTGTATTCTTCCCAGTACAAAAATTTATGCATGCACAGGGAAAATGCTGCTGAAAAGCCTTGGACCTGTTTCTCCCCCCATTCCACCCTGTGCTTCAGTCTTCATTGCCACAGGGCACAACAAGGGTATGCTGCTAGATGTTTTTTTCCCAGTCTTGGTTTCTGTACTGACTGGCATGCAGAATCCAGAAGGTAGGAAGACCACAGAAGCACACACCTCTCAGGAACCTTGGGGCTATGGCCTTCAACTTTGTTTATCTTTACAATAACAACACACTTTTTGTAAATAAATTATGGCTAAATTCAGGAAGCATTTATAATGCAGTCTCCTATTCTGCGAGGAGAGAAATTTTAACATAAATCCATTTTTCCTTTGATTAACAAAGGAGTTATGATTCCATGTAAAACTGAAAAACTGTCAAGATGGAAAAAAATCAGTATTCTACACGTTCTGATCAAACACTATTGACAGAGGGCAACTTGCATCTTGTGTCAGTACTCTCTCCTTCAACTCCACTGGCACCTTTTTGTTAAGGCTGGATAAAGGAGAAGACAGACAAACTAAACTGTTACTCTTCTGTGAGTGTTACTCTTGCATTTTTTCCTTTGAACTGTGATTTCATTATAGCTGTATCATATTTTTGATAAAAGCATTCAAGGACATTATAAGCCATCTCAATTCTACAAAGCAAAGAAGCATGGTCCATCGCTCTATCAGGTAATTGGTATTCTAGAATTCAAGATGTGTTAATGGACCAAGGAACACAGTTAAAATGTGACCCTGATTAGAGGAAGAAGCTACTCTGTATTGTTTTATTTTTAATACCTTAGAGGAAAATCAATTATTATGCCTGAACTAGTATACACTCCTTAGTCTTCAAAACACCAGATTATCACTTCTAATTAAGATGCATTTGTATCAAAGAAAGCTATGGGTATTAAATATTATAAGGTACTAATTTTCTCCTAACATAAGGAAATCAAGTTCTCTTAACCAGGAATCTACTGTCTATTGCTTTGGAACATAAACCTGAACAGCAGCATTACATTAAACCATAAATCACTATTTTATCCCTTCAGAAAAATAAATCTTACATACACGCTGATCAGTGGAATCAGTAAAAATGCATTCTTTCCACAGAACACTGGAGTTTGGAACCCTGCTCCAAGGATCATAAGCAAGATTGTGTGTAGGGAGTACTGTACACTATGAGTGTACACTAAGTTAACCCATAAGCATTAGTTAAGTACAAGTGATGTACTTTAGAAGTGAGGGATTCTACACTACCAGTAAACTTTCATGAGTTGAGATAGAAACTCAACATTGAAATAACACAAGTGTCAAATACAAAAACTCTTGACAAAATAAATTTGAGCTGTTTTTTTTTTTTTTTTTTTACATAGGAAAGAATCTTGTTTACATAGTTACATTTTATATACCTGCATTTTCATTTGCTTTGGATTATTGGCTCTTAAGTCTCGTGGTTCATGCTTGAATAGTCTGTTTTTGAACAGACATATGCGTTGAGGCAACTGTTAAATTTAGTTTCCTTAAGTTTTTATGAACAACAATAAGTGGATAAACCTGTCATCAGGGCTAGGGGGAGTAACAGATCAAATCCCACACATAATTGTGCCTAGATAACTTCACAGGTTTTGTTGCCTTTAAATGTATTCAGGTTTATGTACTTTGTTCATCACTTCATTAAACAAGCTGCATACACACTGAATTTGTGGCTCAGAACAAACCTGTATAGGGATATGCTCATTTCAGTCACACTCACACCTGCATGAAACACCCATGAAGTTAGTTTCTACACAAGTGAACTCTTAATCAAAAAAAGTTACAGGTTTACTTCCAGTGTCAGTTTTATGATCTGATTGGATTTAAATAATTTGGCACTTGAAGTTCTGAAAACAAAATATGCCAAGTTGCTCTTTACTTTGACAAGTGTTCTGTAAACTGCTGCCAACAACATCCTAATTGAATTACATATAAATATTTAATGAGGAATTTGAAATTAAATTAGACTTTCCCCTACCCCTCATAGTATCTCTATGCATAATCACACGTATGTGCATACCTGAGACATGAGGATTACACATTCCTGCTCATCCAGTCACTCTCAGTTTAGATTTTAGCATACTGCACGCTTCTCAAATAGTACTCTACATGTTTTGTACTTATCTAGGTAGAAGCACATAGGATATACTTGTTTGAGTTGTATTGAGCAGGACATTTAACTAATGCAGCACTCCAACAATAGCACTACCCACCACACATTTATGGTGTTATATACAGGGAATACATTTGTCTATTTTAAGGCATCAACCCTCCTTTATTAGTGCTCTGGCAAGGAACCACAGGCAGAACATTTGCAGCAAACAAGCCAGCCTTCCCAGCTAGAAAGCCACCATGTGCTCACTGAAATACCCAGCCACCCACTGCTTTCAATCACTCGGGTGCTACTACAGCCGTATTTTGTTCTGGAATACATTACTATTCACATGCTATTCTGTTTTCAGAAGTGCCAACAGCTATCACACGCTTCCTGGGACATGGTCTAGTGACTAGGGTTAACATGTTATGCGCCCAACCTATGGTTCGAGCCACTCAAGAACAGACAGTGCTTGAGTTGCAACTTCACTTTTAAGCGTTGTTACCAGTTTTCTGTGAATTGCATCAAGGCCTGATGAGACCTTCAGCTCCATAGGATGGGATGGAGCTATAAATCAAGCTCTGAGGTACATGGCCAGGGCACATCCACCCTTGAAGCAGGTGCACCTGCTGAAGCATCCTCTGAAGTTAGAGGAAACCCTACTGAAGATTAGGCTCTGTGTGAATGTAAGATAAAGCTGGGTGTGATCAGAGAACAGTCATCCACAATTTAAGTATGTGGCAGACATTCATCTTGCTCCATTCCAAGTAGATTTAACTGCAGTTAACACCACAAAGCCAGAACTGCAACACGTCATACCTCTGTGGCCAGGAAACAATTCGCCCATCCAGCAGTGTGGGAATAAAAGCAGCTGTCTGGGGTTTTAGACTGAGAACCTGAAGGTTTTCAGGTATTTTATATTCTATCATACATGCCTGTATTGAGAAGATACACCATCAGACTCTGTTATGGGATATACTAGCAAGTAATCCCAAGCTTTGTTGAAGCTGGGCTCCCTGGTGTGTGGCCTGCAATTCATGGTGAGCTTCACTTTTTTTTTTTTAGTAAAAGAGAACATTTGTTAAGAATTGTTTCAATTTCATGTAGAATGAAGAATCCTTTTGGCCAGCTGCGAAAGCATTACTCATGAAAGACAAAGCATGAATTTTAAATACCATTTCCCTGTTGTTTCAAGTATAGTCCTACCTATTTAGGATGCTAGAAGGTATAACATCTTGGAAGAAGGAGAATTAGGCTCATCTCTCATAAGAAAGTTGAGATTTCAGTGTTCATACAGATTCATACCACAAAGACATCCCCTTCTTATTACTGTAACCAATGCTATGAAGAATTTCACAGAGTTAGTCTTTAAACTCAGAACTTTAAAAACTATTCTATATTTGTAGAAGCTTTAAACTCTTCTGGCTAAGTGCTTATGTTTTGAATATGAACGTTGTTTGACTGCAGAAGTCATGTGTCTATACACTGTACCTTCTATTCCTTCCCATGACAGATGACTGGAATCCTGACATATCACATCACTAAGAACTTCCCAGCAGAATATTTTACATAAGTCTAAATGAGTCAGGCAAGGGATTATTTTAGAGCCAGTTTCTAAGGGGGATCTACTGTAGCTGATTTTCCTCTGAAATATCCTGAGGGAGATTATATTAAGAATTTAAAGAATGGGATTGACATTGGTATTCCATTCTCGGTTGCTAATTTATTATCTGGAGGAAGGCACATTAACCATGAAGGAAGTCTTGATGAGAAGGGATCTATAGCTCAGGTGTATGGGGTTTAACTGACTTCTCAGTCTTACAAGAATGCATTAGTAGTATCTATGCCTCTGTTTAACCATCAAGCAAATGGCAACCAGAGCAACAAATTAGTTTTCTACATTGCTATGCAAATTAGCACCACTCCTTTTAGGGACTCATTTCTCCAAATAACCGAACACTTGGTGGAAACCCAGAGGAGTGCAATTCTAGAGAAGATCACCTGGGACTGCTCAGCAGGAAGAGAGACAACTGCCTAAGGGCCATCACATTTCCCCATCTGTTTATAATCAAAGGAACAGATCCTTGGAAAGGTTTTTCCAAGAGCTGGGGGGCATGGAAGAAGTTAAGCAACTTTTACTCTAGGACATTAGAACCCAATTAGTACCCAGTGTTTCCTTTAATTATCTCTAACGAGCCAAGTTCTCCAATTACTTTTGGCACCTAGGAGGGGAAGAAGCCTGCCTCAGCAGAAGCAGTATCTGGTTATGTCCACATTGCACAGCTCTGAGGAAGCCAGCATGCAGATCCTTAGCAGTATGTTTCAGTGCATTAGTACTGGGCTTCCACCTGTAATTCTGTTCTGCACTACTGACCACCTCTACAGCTACTGAAAACCAACAGAGAACTCGGCAGTTACTCCAGAGAACAGGGCATATTCCAGCATTATAACCACTGTTGCTGAGACCGTCAAACAAGAGAAATATGACTGCACCAACATACGTTCAACAAATCCAACAGGGACTGGTAAGCAGACCAGAAAGTTTCTTCATACACAGAAGTGTTCCTCACCTCTGTGTTGGATGCAGGAAAGCATGAGCAAAGGATCCCAAAGCAGCAGCAAATCCCTCTGCAGATTCACAGGACACCTTTTCAGACTAGGTCAAGTCCAGCATTAGCACTGAGATCCTTCTGAGTGTGAAGCTAGTGTTCAGCTGAGGAACTTATTTTGAAAAGCACTTTTCCAATCCTTGGCTATTTCCACCCAGCATTCAGCAAAATATTACACTTGAGATAAATGAAGAAAGATCCCACTAACCTAACTGAATTAGCCTAGTTATTGGGGTATGGGGAGGTCGACAAAAAAATTTAAAGACTTCATTTTTTTCAGTTTCCAACCTTACCATGCTTACTGTGATGTTAGACAGTCTAAAGCAAAGATGTCCCTTGAATTATAGAGTGCACCTGGGACTGGAGAAATAGGTTTTGGTCACAGGTACAACAGATTTACTCTTCAGTTTTAAGTGTGGCCTGCAAGGCTGAAAACACTTGGTGAAGATGGTTCTCAGCAGACATGGACCATCAAGACAAAAAATTTCTATTGAACATAAATTTATTAGAAAACTTCATTATGCTTGCCTGCTCCTACTGATCTTACAGCTTGAAGCTCAGTCATATTAATCCATTGTAGCCAGTCTGATAAACTCCAAATATCAAAATACCAAGTTTATCTAGGTATTAGAGAATGAGAAGGTCAGACTCCATCTAACAAAACATGTCAAAACCACGCAGTACCAGCTAACAGTTTGACTTGTTAATACACTGCCTCTAGATATAAAAAAAGATGCTTTGCCTTTTGAATAAAATAGTGCCAGTCTTTTCAGCAAGCTGATTTGGAGCTACAGCTCATCCAGAAGTTTTCACTAACTGGCATTCTTCATAGCTGTTCTCCTCTTTCCCCATTGCTATCTTAAAATTAGGTACAACAGTAGGTTTAAGAGTGTCTATTTTACTTTTTTCTTTCTCCACCTACAAAGTAGAAATGAAAACTTCAACACTGCAGTCTTGAATGTTTGCCAGTGTGCTCTTTGGATAGTTGGACTGTTTGCCAAGCACTACATACTGAGCAACAGGTACAAACAGCTTTTACAAGCTATGAACAAAATAAACTTGTGGTACTTAATGTACATTTCTTTACAATTCAATCATCCTTCTAAACAAGAAAATAAGTTAGCTAACCAGTGTATTATTTGCCTAGTAAACAGAGCAATATTTTAAAATGATGTTCTAAACTGCAGCTTCCACATCCAAGCCAAAGTGCACTTTAGAAGCAGCCCAGCAACCACTTCCAAGACTTTATGTAGATAATACTATTTATGGTATCTGATTGCATGCTGCAGCATAACTCAATCACATCATGCTCTTGATATCAATCATACAGGATAATAAGGACAGCGGAAAACTAACCTTGAAATTCAGTACAATACTTTTGCCAGATTACACAAAACAATAGATTGCTCATCAAGCTCTAGAAATATGAGGTAGGACTTTTTTTTTTTTTTAAGTCAGATTCAACAATGGATGGAGCATTACACAGCAAAACATTTGTACATGGTGGGAAATAGGTTCGCTTTCACAAGGAAATGGTATTCATACTTCAAAGTTAATACCAGTTCCCCCACCACTGCTAATAGCCACTAACAAATCATCGCTTGATTCAAGTCAGTGATAATTCCTACCTTAAGAAGGCAGAGACACAGGAGAACTGTTGAACTGAGTTCTCTCAACTTGGAATCCAAATTACAGAAGACTCCTTTAATGAAAATAATTACGTTATCTTTAATGTCCAGCAGGACATAAGGTTAATCACAAGATGTGGGTACTTATTCACAGGACACAATCAGCTGTTAGATGCACTGCTCCTTTGGCAAGGATGAAACCATAATGTTAACTGTTTACAAATGCTCTGTTTCTAAATCTTGTTTAAGAAACCTGGCTATAGTGTTTCTTTCAATTTATATTTGAAATCTCAGAACTTCTTAGAGTACAAAAATATTGTTGCCAAGACAACAGTATACAGAAGGCAAGCAATTCACAAAAGAAATACAGATATTTAAAGAGCAAAATGTAAAATTAATATATTAATCTAAATTGCTGTTCAGATGACCTTTGCAGTTGCTCAAGAGTAAGCATTTCTTCCAAAGAGACTACTGACAGGAATTAACTTTTGAGACATTTTGTAATGCTTTTAGGAGTGATTTCCCACCCTCCATTTGTATTCAGATTGAGATGACAGTACTGACAGAAGCTGCAAGCAAACAGCACTTCTGAACATAGCAGACCCCGTGGTTTTTAAGTGCATAATGTTTACACTGAATAGATAGGAAAAAAATCTGCTTGAATATCCAAAAGCCAGTTTTACAGCCATCAGAGTAAGGTATCCTCTATACCAAGATAAGGAGCTTGTACTGTGCATGGTCAGATTTTCCTTCTGATAAAGGGAAAGCAAGCCTGTCAAGTGTAATAGAAATAACAGACATACCTTGAAATAAGAAAAACAAGCCAGCCTGAAAACTTAATTCCAAGAGAGAAAAATATTTAAATCTAGTTTTATTGGGGGGGGGGGGGGTGATTTGAATATAACAGTACACAGCATAGGATGAAGTCATGGATTCAGCAAAATCCTTTTGTTTTTACTGAAGAATCTTTTACACATCTAAACCAGAGAGTTAAAAATGACCTACAACACCTTAAAAGACACCTTTACAGCTTGTGATTGCAAACATTACGAGAAGGCTCAAGTTGTAAGACCTTAGGATTCAGACTATAATCAGCACTCCACTCTGTTTGCAAGACCCAGCAATGTCCTGCCTTGACACAAGAAGTGGGATAAACAAGAGCACAAGGATATTGCTACTTCATCACTATCAGCTTTTGTTCTACAGTTGCTGTGCATGCCATAAGTGTCCCACAGAAATATGGCTGAACAGGTAAGGCCAAGAACTAGCGTGCAAATAGTTTATATCCATATTTGTTTCATTCAGAGTTGTCAGCAGTTTTCTTTTTTGATATGCAACTACATCTATCCAAACCCAGACTTTAAAATATGGAATAAATATTCATTTTAATACACACAAGCTTTATAACCATGGATCTCATAGTTTGCCTCATAGGGTATCTTGGCTCAGCCCCTAGAGCCATTTTGGACAAGATCCACAGTTCTTCCCACACACCACACGTTCAGGAATAGAGATAGCACGTACAAGTCTCCCTTCCCTGCCGAGCACTAGCTGTGATTCATCAAAACCAAATCCCCACACCCTCAGCAGCCGCAAAGATATTCCTTTTATTTTTGAAGGAAGTCCAGCTCCTTGCAGCTGGGGCAGCAATGCCATGCAAGCACGCCTCAAAATCTCAAACAGATTCAGATGGGAAATTACTTAAAATTCCTGCCCAGAAGAATTCCTTAAGTGCCCTTTCAACACCCTCAGGCAGCAAGTGGTATGCACACCCAGGCACAGTGAACGCTCTGTCCCAGCCCTCCAGCACGCTCACATCACAGCACTGTGAGGGCACACGAGGCTTCCCTCATCAGGGAAAGTCTCAAATACAGCATATACACTCTGTGGAACAGAACCATTTGTTGATTCATTTGATTTCCACCAGACATACCACTAATGTTCAACAGGCATCATCATCTAGAGCTGGACATGTACTGCAGCCAAGCAAGCTGAGCACAGCCCTGTGCTGCTTGTCTGTACCCATGAGAGGAGGTCTCCAAGTGCTGGCAGGAGAAGAGGAGAAGCACGCACTCAGGCTACCCCATCTGGGACAGGTACTCAGAGCTTGAGTCACCTGGAGTTCCCACACTGATAAAGCTGGGGGGACCATGGGGAGAAAGATCAGCCATATGTAACTACTTGTATAACTTCTCTATACTGCATCTATACCTTTTTATGGCATTAAAGTACAACAGGAAACCAAGTGTCCAGAATATGTACTTGTTTAACACTGCTTAGCGCTAATTCCTGTTCAACAATTGTTTTTCTGTGCATCACAACCAGTTGTCTTCCAATCAAAACCTCAAGTCACAGCAACTTCACACTGGGAATGCAAGACTGGCGAGGGTCACATCCTTACTCACAAGCCCTGAACCACACCAAATCATTCCTCTAAGCAAAGTCAGCATGCCAGAAAAACAGCTTGCTCTGCATCCGCATCATTTTTGCTAGAATTTAAGAACAAATGAGGTCTTAAGCCCTTTTTCTATAAACTCTGTATGAAACAGTGAAGAAATTAGAGGGCTTTCTGTTGCTAATCATGACTACAGTTACTAAGCTCTGCAACAGTAATAATGAAATCTCAATTTAATGAAGATTTAGAAAGTATTTACTGCATGTATGTTTTTATTACAGAAAAATGCCCTGCTTTGAATTGTATTTACATTATTTTTTAAATAATTCTTCCAAATGCACTTTACATGTAATGAGCATCTAAATACATTCTAGACATGATCATGGTACTTGACGGGAAGCCAGGAAAAATTCTAAGGCAATGAAAACAGCATGTTCTTCTCAGAAATTAAATCAAAGATAGGTTTTATTCTCTGCAACTTCCTGACGCATTAACTAGCATGGTGTCCATGTGTTCAATAGTCATGACATCAACTACAATATATCAAAGATCCACACTTCGACTGGCTCGCTTAATAAACATTTGGGAAATGAATGCAACTTGTTACATGTTTGTGCTTGCACTTCACTGTCTTTTTTCTAATAGTAACTTAACATCTATCTGGATCTTAGTCCACTCATTTTGAGACCCAGATGGGTTCTGTTTTTTAGTAGCTGTATCTTAAGCATTACAAACACACACACAGGACAGAGGGAGGACTCAACAAAAGCCTCACACCAGTAAGGAGCTAGGTGGTCAGTCAGGTCTGGGGACAGCCCAGTTCTGCAGCAAGCATTAAGCTAAAAGCTCTATATAAAATGTCCTTTTATTAACAGAAGATTCACAAGTGAATACAGTTATGGCCAGAAGGGACCATAAGACAGATGGCTGAACTGATGATTTATGACAGGCTCTTAAGTATGGAGCCCAGTAACTCGTACTTGGATAAAACTTAACTTGGAAATAAGTATGAACTGCTGGGCTGAATACCTCTAGAGATGGAAGATCTAGTCCCAGATGTTAACCATCTTCACTGCTCAAGATCCTGCATGCTTTGAATTTGTTAGCTTTTAGTTTTTCGTCCTTTCTACACCTTTCCTTGCTAGGCCTTCGGGATTTTCTTCCCATGAATATAATCATTCAAAGAAATAAAGTCACTTCCCTAGCTTGCAAAAAAAAAAAAGTAAAAGAACTACCAGCTGAGTTCCACAGACATTTTCCTTACTTCTCAGTTTTTGTGGATCTTCTCCATATTCTTTTTTGTGGATCTTCTCCATATTCTTTTTTGAATAGCCTTCTAAGGAAACGTCAGAATTTCTGGTATTAGTCAGCCATGCCATGTACACAAGTTAAAAATAACTTTCCTACACCTATATCATGTCTCTACATTACAAGCACATGCTGAACCCACAGTGACCACTGATTTTTTTCCAATGCCATCAGTCACTCCAGAAGCACAGCTTGCACTCCTCATTCCTACGCTTCGTATTTGCATGAATCTTCTCTGAACACCCAGGCAACCCAAACCATCCTGTGTGAGTGCAAGTGAAAAATGATGAGTTAGTGTTGGAACTAGTGAGTATCCCTGCAGAGAGATACAACAGGGATAACCCAATTCCATTATAACTCCCCGATGGCACCTTTTGTAGTACAACAGTTTTGTGGGTTTTAAACTATTTACTAGGCATTTTATTGCTAGTAATAATTTTTTGTCTCAGCATACTGAGAAATTCTTTTATCCAGAAAATTTGTTAACAGAATAAGTATTTGACAGAGCCTGCTTTCCATTAAATTTTGCTAACAGCCTTTGATTTTAACATTTTTGCTCTTTCTTTACATGAAGTGAATCCTCATAATTTTTCCAATTATTTTACCCAGAATTAACAGGAGGATGCCCAGAATAACGCTATCTGCATCAGCCCATATTAAAACACTGGTGCTCTAAGCTTTTGAATAAGACCTCAAAGAGCAGGAGTGTTGGAGATTTCATTATGGCTAGTGCATCAAAATTTTCTGCTCTATCTTTTCCTCTAGCTCAATGAAAAGGCAAACCCTGCACCTACCAGAGGTCTTGTTTTATATTCAGGAGGGCAAAAAATTCCTCCACACCATTTTAGAAAGCAGCAGATCCCTGAAGCATGAAATTAATATAAACAGAATGAAAAACAAGTGGGATACAAGCTCTTAAAACTACTTTGGTATCCAATGCCCTAACTCTCCAAGGACTTTCTGTGCTAGCTTCATTTCCAATCACTGAGAGCTTCCCTGCTGGATCACAAAATCCTTTCTGCAGACCTCTGAAGAGCCACCTGGGAACAGTTTAGCATCCTTATCATTATGATCTGGTTAAAGAGGCTGTGCCAGCATTTCACTCACAAGAAGCCCTCTTATAACTTCCAGTTCAAAACTGTTTAAGGTGAATGCATGTCTAAACAAATAGAGTATCACAACTGGACAAATGCCTTACCTAGGTAACAGGTTACAGAAAGCCCTAAAATAAAATGAGCATGTCCTCAGGCTTACAAATTCAAGCTCTTCTCAGCATCCTTCTGCAAAAGCCTACACTGATTTATGATTACTATTTGTCCCCAAATGTGTAGCCATATTTTAAGAAGTGTATTTCAAAAATTAGATAATGAAAAACAAGAAGAAATGAAAGATCGCTGGGGGGGAAACAGCTTGGGGTAAAAAAAAAAAAGAATATATATACACCCTTGCAATGAAAATCACCACAGAAATTGATTTCTCTCATCTCTTTGGGCTTATAAACATCTGGGACAATTCTATGATCCTTAAACTGATCCTGTTTCTGATTCATCATCCAGAATAGACATGGGAATTGTGTCCAATTAAGAAACACAAATGTTTGCTCGCTCTCTACTGCTAACATCTAAATTCTAATATTACTCTATAGCAGAAAACTAGAGAAATATTTTAGCGTCATTTGAGATCTTACATTTATTACAATATGCAACTAGCATATTGCCACCAAAGTCTATTTGGAAACAAACTTTCAAAGCAAAACAGAGAATATAAGAAATAATTGGGAAACATAGGTAAAAATACACTTTTCAGAGGCTGTCTGATCTCAATTACAGATTTTTAAAGTGGGAAAGCAAACAATGTTGCAAGTAGTTGCTAGCTATAGGGAAAATAAAAAGAAAGGTGGAAGAAAG
Organism: Cygnus olor; assembly: GCF_009769625.2. Taxonomy (NCBI): domain Eukaryota; kingdom Metazoa; phylum Chordata; class Aves; order Anseriformes; family Anatidae; genus Cygnus; species Cygnus olor. The sequence continues at coordinate 120,872,558 of NC_049169.1, read as the reverse complement.
TGCTGCTAAGTCATAGAGCCATAATCATCTAACAGTAAAGTTACTAACTACGCAGACATGAAACATTTTTTTGCAATCCTTCAAGTTTTCTCATCTCCAACCAGTAACAGTTGCATGCTAACAGGTCAACCTTTTAAATTAAGGGGGCTTTGCTTTGTGCTGTACTCGCCTTGCATTCCATATCCCCCGAGCTATAGAATGAGCTAAGTATGGAACTGGGATCATACACCGCTGTAAAGGTCAGCACCCCCAGCTTCACCAGGAACGACTACTGAGGCAGCTCACCACTTTTTCCCTTTCATGTTCTCCTCATGCTACAGAAATATAGACAAAAAGACATAGCCTGGGAGCCAGAAGCATGACCTGAGGGAAAAAAAAAAACATCAGAGCAGCCACCCAACCCCTACCAGGGCAATGCGCTTCCTTCAAGATGCTTACCACCACCCCAACGCTTTTAGAGCTAAAGATCCCACAGCAGCTCTAGTTATCCCGTTAAACATGACAACTATTTCGTTGATAGCGCTGTTTCTTAACACAACTTAAAGAATTAGCCTATTTTACAAGTTATTCAAGCACATGAGGGCACCGTTACTTTAAGGCTCGCTTATTGGGCAAGCACGTAGAGCTTCAAGAGGAATTACTTTAATTTGTAGCTCCCCATGCACTTGTGCTGCAAACGAGCTGAATGGTCTATAAATACCTTTACTACCACGGATTTGGTTTCTTTCCAGGACTAAACGAAAAGAGCCCAGGCACCTGAAACTCTATCTTAGCCCTCTGGGGGGTGGGGAAGGGGGAACCTCACAGCTGCCGCCGATCGCGGGTTTAGCAACGGGTCCCGCTGCCCGGCCGGGGGGGACCCTCCTCGGGCAGCGGGGGGCCGCCAGCATCGCTCCGGCCGCAGCGAGAACCGCTCGTCGGCGGGCGAGCTCCTTCCGTGCTCAACAAAAGTTGAGCTAATTAAAGATATCATAAGTAGGGAAACAAATAAATAAAAGCTGACCGACGCCCCCACGGCGCAGACCCCAACCCCGACCCCCGCCGGGATGGGACGGGACGGGATGTAGGGGCGCGGGCGCCTACCGGAGCGGCTGCGGATGATGTCTCGGAACTCGTCGGCGGCTGGGTTCCCCCCGGCGGCGGCAGCGGCTCTGGGGAGCCCCGCGTCAGCCATGTGCGGAGCTGGGCAGGGAGGGAAGGAGGCAGGCGGGGCAGCGCCGCGGGGCTCAGGGCGGTGGGCGGCAGAGACGGGACGGGACGGGACGGGACGGGACAGGTGCGCGGCGGCGCCGCCCGCCCTGAAATAGAGCCGGGGCGGCGGCGGCTGCGCCCCCCGCCCCCGCCCGATCGATGCGCGAGGAGCAATTAGCGAGCTAATGGGGCCCCGGAGGCGCCGCGGGGCAGGAGCGAGCGGGCGGCCCCCGCCTGCACCCCCGGCCTGTGCGGTAGCGCAGTTGCGCGCAAATTGCGCGCAGCCCCGCTGTGGGGAGCCCCCCGAGGCGCTGGTCCGGCGATGAGGGTGGGGAAGGGGATCGGGATTTTCTCGGGGTTTTCTCCCCACCCCACCCCACCCCACCCCCGCAGACCTGGTGGCCCGGTGAGTCACGGACCCGAGGGTCCCTCAGCCATAGCCTGGTGGCACCTGCGGTCTTCTCAGGCCTGCTTCAGTGAGAGGACACAGAATAAACGTTTACCCACGTGTTTGATACAAAAAAAGGGGAGGCTTAGTCCCCTGTTGTCCCACTCAAGGGCCAACATGCTGCCTGCTGGCCTCGTCTCCTTGCACCCTTCCGTGAAATGTCAGCTAGGCTGACAGCCTCCAGCCCCCTTGCATCCCTTTCTTTCCCCTCAGTTTTCTTTCCACACTGGCATTCAGGCTGTGCCTTTGATGCCCAGTTTCCCTCACGGGACCAGGCCCCAAAAAGCTGGCATCACCCCACAGGGAAAGCAGCCAGGCCCAGAAGGTAGACGTGGAGAAGTGAAGTGCCTGCTCTCCCTCTGACGGAAACGGAGCTCTTAGCTGTGCATTGAAATATGGACACTAAGAAGATGCATAATCCCCTATTCATGTTTGCTAGTTTGTAAAACAACAACATGGTGTATTCAATACAAAAAGCTGATCAGCTTTAACACCAATTCATAGACAATCCATAAGCAGATACTGAAGTACAGGAAATTAAGGATAATCTGTAGAAAGGAAGTATGTTTTCACTTGTACTTTGCATAGATAAAGGACTTGAATCTCTTCAAGTACACAGTAGTATGTCAGAACAAATTTAGTTGTCTGAACATAACAGTTAAATAGAATAAAACAGAATAAAACTATGTAAGAAAATCAGGTCAGGCACAGTAAAAAGAGCAGTTGTAGGAAGACTTTTTGTAGGCACATGCATGGTGTTAGGTGCTGAAGAAGGGGGCTTGGCCCCGTTTGAAGCAGTGGGGCATACTCTCCATCCAGGTATTGTCTCATGGCTCAGTTCTACCTTCCTGTTTTTCATAAAGACTGTTATGAGATGGAGTAGGTGGGAAGTTTTGCACAATGATATTTCAAAAATATTTTTCAGCTTTGTATTTTGATGATCAGTGTTTATGACTTTAACAAAGTGAGTAGGAAAATGAAGTATTGGCAGCCTTAAATAATAAAAAAGCGTTAGTCAGACTCAGAAAAGGCATGAAATTGTCCTCGGATTATTCAGGGGAGAGATCATATTTCTTTGTATTCTCTTTTTGGATTCCCACTGGCCACCCCTGGTGCATGCCAACTCTCACAAACTTCCAGTGATGCAATTTTGGCTCCCACCACAGGGGTTCTTGCTAGAAAATTTGGCTAAGATCAAGTTGCAGACTGGGTTACAGCACTACAGCTAATAAGGAGACTAGTTTCTCCTCTGCTATCGCGAGTCTGTTTAATACCGTTATCACCACACCCCCCCTCCAGGTTTGTCCCATTCCATGAACTAGATTCATTCAGTCCTATATCAATCCAGCCTCTCAGTAATGTGTGTCTGTTTCCCTACCACTTGTTTTCTCAAACTCTGCTTCTCCTTTTTTATGTGGATTTTCTTCTTTGCATTCTAGTGCCTTAGGAGAGGTCACAGTTTGTACATGCCTTCCTCTCTCTGATAATAGGCATAGCATTGCAGAATTTAAAATGGGACTCATCCACTCCTCAACAGCTGATCCACAGCCTCACACGTGTTATCTGCTCTGTCTTTAACACCCAGATGGGGAGCTTGTATAGCTGCTTCCTTCTTCTTATTCCATCTCACCTTCTGTCTCTTCCCAGGGACAAAATGGAGGGAAGATAATTTTGCCTCTTTATGGCCAAGTTCTGATCACTATTCTTCTGTTAGAGAAACTTAGAAGGAAGCCAATCAAGACAGAGATGAAAATTGCATGACTGACACTTCTGTCACTCCAGACTGCCTGTATCAGTAGCCAAAATCTCATTACTGTAATTTGACAACAGAGCACTATCTTAACTAAATGCTGAATCTGTTCCATATAGTTTTACAGACCTAGCAAGGTCGTCTGCAATACTTCAATGCTAGAAGTCTCAACATGTTTAGTTAACTTTATGAACAGGTCCCTTAGTGTGCTGTAACTGAGTTTTTTGGGCTAAGTAAAATATCTGCATCCTATTTCCGTAAACACCGGCTGATACGCCCCATATATATATATATATATGTTTATGGGGCTGCTGTTAATTAAGTTCTGAGAATCTCATGTATTCTCAAGAATTCTGTGCTTTTGGCAATACTTCACATGGCTTTTGTTATTATTGTCTTTTTTTTTTCTTTTTCTTTTTTCCCACAAACAGAATCTTAATTTGAGACAGAATAGGTGTCTAGGCAGCTCTTCTAATTACAGATCTTTCTTGAACATGTAAACCTCTGAAGTCCAAATCAAGGTAAGGTTTAAGAGCAACAAGAGTAACTGGCAGCTCCTGTTAGTCTGTGTTGTTCTGGAAAGCAAGTTTCACTTATAGTCATCCATGGAAAACATCTTACGCTGTGTTTGTAATTTATACTATTAAAACTATTTGATTAGTTGTTTGTCAAAACTTGGGGCTGGTTATTTCAAATGTTGCAGTAGGCCTTCAGTTAGACGTAATGTTTTAGGATGAAAAATATAATTTAATGACATATTTGTACATTATTAAAAGCCCATTTCAGAAAACAATTGGTTTTATAATAGAATCTAAAAGATGCTCAGAGTCTGAGGTTAGCAATTCTGGATGACAGATTATCTATCCCTAAAGGCATGTCTATGCTTTGATTCCCCTTAAATATACTTTTCTTTTTCAGTTGCATGTTCAAAGACAGACTTAGGGCTAGTCATGTCAAGTCTGCTGCTTAATGTTAGCTATGAGTTAGAACAAGCATTTACTTGTTCAAAAGTAGATCTTATCCACTATTTTTCTTAATTTACGCAACATAATAAATATTAAAATATGACCAAAAAAAAAAAAGTTCTGACTTTCAAAACAGTAATTGTACTCCTTGTAAAAAAAGATCCAAAAATTTAGAAGAAAAATAACATTATTTTTTTTTTTAAATCCTACAAAATCAGGCATGCATTTTCCAATGGTTCATGCTACATTCTGGTTTTGTTGGGCCATTTAGGATATTTCAGCACTTTTTCCACAGTTTGATTAAGCTAGGTAATGGAGTTGTTGGTAAAAGTCCAATTCAATCTAGAGTAGTACTCTCCCCCTTGGGAAAAAAAAAAAAGTTGTTATTATATATTGTGCCCACAATGCATGACCCATCCCATATTAAAAACAGTTCTTTGGCTATCTAGGATTCTGATACTCACATTATCTTTTAATTATTTTATAAATCAAAATGAATAAACAATCAGTCAGAGAAAAATACATAAAAGCTTTCCTTGTGGTAATTCATGCTTTAAAATGATTGCTTTGAAGCAAAAAGGATTTGTGACTGTATTACAGACTTCATCTGATACTAACTAATTTATGGCAACTCCCTCAGCTAACAAGAATCACATGGTGTAAATGGAAAATGAGACTCCACTGGTATTGAAAATAAAGAGGTAATTTCTTTCCATCTTTCATAACTGCTTTTCGAGACTGCATATATATATATATTTGTCAGAACTGATTAAAAAGCTTGTTTTTCATCTTAGAATTAGTTTTATAATCTATTCAAGCAAAACTGAAAGTCAGCAGTCTAAACACAGTAAAAAACCCACAAGATTATTTACTGATTAGTACTTACCAAGTTGGTGACCTGCTTATCCCCTGGGAACACAAATACTAGTGCAAACTGCACAAAATCTTGTCCCAGGCTTCCTCATGAAACTGTGCTTGTGATGGATGGTGTTTTGTTATACACATTTTTGCTGCTATGATGTTTGTAAAGTTGAAGATTTATTAGAAAGCTATACGTATAAAGCACTGCAGTGAAATGCTTGCTTTAGGTTTGATTTTTAGTGTACTTAATTCTGGAGAAAAGTGTATGTTGAATCTTTAATAAGAAGGCCTTTAAGTAACTGAAACTAAATAAAAATAAATGCCAAAAAGAATTATTTATTGCACAATGACATATCCTGTATTAAAACCCTTGTACTAAAAAGTTACAAAATAACCTCTCAGTTACAGCAGTCATAACCATATTTACAAAGGCAATCAGCATTGCCTCATGCATAGACTTGAGCACTCTCTGTGAAGTAGGGCCTAATTACATTTTCATAGCTATCATTAAGCATCTTTTGGCTTCTACTGTCATATGCAGTAAATGCTTAAATATTTAGGTCCCTATCCTCAAAGATATTTAGGTGTCTAGTTCTCATTTCTAATTTATAAGAATTAGGGACCAAGTACCTTTTTCCAAAGCCAGATTATTTGAAATTTTCTCTCTTGGAAAGCTTGTTAGAAGCTTCTGTGGAGAAAGCCAAATTGTCACAATAATCTGAATTCAACGCTGGTGTTTCTACAGTACACACCTCAATAAAGTAGTCTGTTTATGGGACATTTTTGAAGTATTCTTCACCAGATTTTTATGTGATTTTGATTAATGTTATAATCCATTACAAATTACCTAAATATACCTACACTTGGAAAAAAACTGCCCATCAATTGAAAGGAATGTTTAATTCGGACATGAAGTGTTTTACTTCCAGAGAGCCATTACCGAAAGTAGGATATCACAGAACTCCAGCAATGTTTTCTTCTCCCATATTCCAGTCTTTTCAATAACATTGTAGTAGTTGACTAAAACACAAAACAGGGCTTTTTTTTTTTTTTTTTCTTTTTTTTCCCCTGGTGTAGCAATGTTGCTCTTACTGTTATAAACTTTCCTGAGTCCCCTTTTCTCCTTTAAATTTTACAACAAAAGTCTTATTCACTTTAATGTGAACTGGATTTGATCATGTTGTAAATCCATCCTTCATTATTGTTTGAGCACATCTTCTAAGGCTATAATTTACAGACATACAGTTAAAGAAATATCACTGTGTGGCATATGCATTATTATTTCTACAGTTTATAGACACATAGAAGAATGTCTTTTACACCTAGAACAACGTCTTTTTTTTTTCTTTTTTTTCCAATCCAAACACACACACACCACCACCACAAAAAAGGGGGGGGGAGGGGGAGGGGCTGATACACTGAGTTTCTGATCTGAATATCCTTCACAAGTTCGTTTCACTTTCCATGTTATTAGTCTTGCAAATTTGTAAATGCACTTGTTTAACTTCAAGAATGTGAGTAGAAATAGAAAAAAATATATATATGTAAATGTAGTGCTGTAATAAACTCAATATTGAATTTATTTGAACATTTGAACACAAATGAAAATACGACACCTTGATCGGAGCATTGTACATGAAGCAAAAAATTTACAAGCATTCATCAAAATGACTTCATCAAGCACTGTGTTAACTATAGTACCAATTTTTAGATAAATTGTTAAAAGGGTTTAAAAAAACAGTGATCAAGCATTTCTGTTTCACTATGTCCTTGCCAGTAAAATTCCACTTGGTTTACTTTTATAAGCAGTGTTGCCTAGGAAGGAAAATGTCATTCTGTGGAGCAACGTTAATGAACTTGAGCCTTTGGGACTTGGAAAATAGTTGTTAAAGAAGCATAAAGATTGGAGCTGAATAAAAGGATAAGATTATGTATGGGCTGCTGTTTGAGAATACAGCATAAAATGTAAATGGTATTTTCGTAAATAGTTAAACCTCTGAAGAGGAGAAGGGGTAGAGGAACTGCGTTAGTCTAATTATCATTGTTGTTAAAATTGTAGTTGTCATCTCAGTTTTGTATGAATTTACAGATAGGCCCTTTTAATGTGAGGTTAATTAGCAAGGCTTCTCAGAGACTTTTCAGATCTCTGCTGCAAATCTAGCCTAGATCAGCAGCAGCTGATAATCATTACCAGTACATGACTGTTCACTTGTCTTTCTGAAATCAGTGTGCGGCCACAATCTAATTCAAGTAAGTCATGTTTGCACATTACTGAATATTTGCACATTACTAAATGGGAACTAATTAACTCTCATACTGGTTCTCAGCAAAAACCAAGGTCTGCTATATACCTGTCTCATTTAAGACTAGTGTTGCACCAAAATTAGCAAGGCTCCACTTGGGATTTTTGCTATCAAGTGCTTCTTGATAGAAAAAAAAAAAAAAAGAAAGAAAAAAGAAAAAAAAAGTCAGACTTCATCTTCCTGGACTGACAGTGGTTTTCAGCAAGCACTAAATTCACATTCAAAATGCATGCAACAAAACCCTATTTTTGAATGACGTTTTGTCAAGGGCTTTATAATTATTATCATCCTCAAGTGTATCTATAGATTGACCTGTCAACTGTGAAGCAACCACTCTGATAAATCATTGTGATTGTAAAGGAATTTTTACAAAAATGTTTTAAATAATTGCATTGAGATTGAAGATCTAATGACTAAAAAGGATTGGGGAAGTTAGAAGCATCTGAATCTTTCCCTTCAATACAAAGGAAGGAAAAATGCAGTAAGAGGTCATTCTTTTCTAGTGATATTCTTCAGTTACCTGCAGAGTTAAAGGCAGCTTTTAGTCAGATCCACTCATGAGTAGAGCATATTAGCAAGCCTGGCTATCTTATATATTAACTCAATTATATATTTTTCCATTCCTAACACTATAAACTATGTTTTGCACTTTCAAATATTTGTAAGGAAAATATGTGCCTGGTACATTGAATTCAATTTCTTATATTTGAAATATTAAGGGAAAGACACACACAGCTGTATCTCTGCAAAGCACTGATGTGTTCTGCTGGCCAGCTGAATACACACAGTCAGAAATCACTTTACATTTCAATGACTCAGTGTGGGCATGATCCTTCAGCACTTTGGGACATTCCTAGTTTTGTCCACTCAGTTGACCATTCTTACACATCTCAGGGAACAGCAAAAGCAGGGAAGTTCCTTTGGGGCTGGGGACCATGGGGGCTCCCTGTGGGGTTGGTCAGGACAGGGTTTGGCAGCCGGGGCCCATTCCACTGCCCCACCAGGATCTGGGCAGCCGGGGGACAACATGGCAGCCCTAGCCCCATCCCTGGGCACGTCCCTGGGGACCGACTGAGGTTGGGCTGCGATGTGGGCCCATGGGTGGGCCGGCTTAGACAGAGTCGATGGCTGGGCAGGGCGAGGCTTTGGGGAGCTGGAGCCGGGGCCTGCTGAGGCCTTGCTGGAACAGGGGCTTGTGGCCCTGGGGCTGACATGGGGGCCTGGGCCCAGGGCAGGCTGGAGGTCTGCCGAGGAGGCATTCAGGGCTGGAAGTGCCCTCTGGGCCCTGACAACACGGAGATGGAGGACCATGTTAAAGATGCTTTTTTTTGGTTTTTTTTTTTTTTTTTTTTTTTTTTTTTTTTTTTGGACTAAGCTACTACACACATGGTAATATATGGCTGCATACAAAGTTTCAGAAAAAATCTAACAAGGTCATCTTACAGGTGATAAGTGTCTACATCCTCTCTTAAAAACTGCTTATCTGTCCCTCTCTACTGTGTAGTGGATGCTTCACGTTTCAGCAGCAATTTGAAATTAGGAGCAGTGGCCAAATGAAAGGACAGAGAATGAAAAATGCTCAACCAGTGCTGGCCTGCAGCCAACCTTCTCCTAACCCCTCTGTGCCATTACACTTGTGAGAGGCACTGTCCCAACTGACCTTGCCCTACTGCTGTGCCCTTGCCAAAAACATGTGGTCCTGATGCTTCAAAGGCAAACCATCTGTACCCAGCAGATGTGCAAACTTGCTATTGGCACACCTGCAGTCAGGCAGAGTACACCCTCCAGCTTCACTGAGAGCAAGGGCTGTGTTTCACAGGAACCCTGCAACCTCATGCTGTTATTCTGTTGGATAAGTGGCCAAAAAGGTCTTGCCCTGCCCAGAGCAAGGCTTCTTCCTCTCCAGGAAATCTATTTTGCCCTATATTTTTCAATGGGCTGTGAAAAAAAGACTGTGTGGGGTTGTAAGTGCATTTCTCTGATGATGGAGTAAGCGTCATGCCCTGGAGGCTGATGTCTACGCTGAAAAAGGTCTAACAAAGTAATGTTGATATGACCTGTTTGGGAAGCAGCTTCTGCAACATGATCATCTTTTCAGAGCTAGCACCACAAATAAAATTCTCTGTACCAGAAGGCTTCAAGCTAATATCACGTGAGGCTCAGTCTGCTGTCAGATGCATTATGCACATGCAAGTGTAAGCAGACTTTCAAAGATAGAGCAATGAGTAACTTGGGTAACCAATCTGTAACATTCTGATCTCCCCTACTGCAAATATCAATTTGCTTTTCAAACAGAAAATAAAACCAAATTGCTTATTTCCACACGTTTATTATCCCACTATGAGGTAAACACAGAACACATGTATGTTGATCTCAGAATATATCTGGCATATATATGCTGGTATTTTTCTTCATTCTTGCAATTAATTGTTGATAGAACATATGAAGTTGTCATCAAGCTGGAAATTAAAATGTCTCTGAATGTCCTCTTGCAGTTTTATATGGAAAAGATTGGTACTAAACCACCATTTTCCTGGCTTGTTTTTTTTTTTTTTTTTTTTTGCAGAGTCTCCCAAGGAGTTAAGAAATGAAATCTGATATCTACTTTCTATTATCATTATATGTACATCTATTATTTTCCTTAATATACAGATGCTTTTCTTTTTGAATGTTAATGAAATGAGTGAAATACAGTTGTGGACACTGCATGTGTAACTAAGGAGCGGTGACAAGCAGATAATACCTGGATAGCATTCTGCAGTTTTACTTGCCTCCCAGTGCATGGCGGGATGGTAATGTGGGTATGTATGTAGTGGTATGTTGTACCTATTCATCTTTTATGTCTCATGTAGTTCAACCTTTCAGCTTCAACTCCTGTTTTTCTTCGTAAAAGATGCAAAAACAAATACCATAGAAATGGGTCTGATGAAAATAAAATTATTAATATAAAGATCACCCTTTCCAAGGGTAACAGTTACACCATTTCAGTACAGCTGGGTGAAGGGGGATAGGTATTGACAAGGAGTCAATGCAACTTCCCAAACAACTGCACTGCGAGAGTTCTCATTTCACCTTGTTGCTACCATTACATCAGCTCTACAGTGTTTTATTTATCATCCAATATCCCTTCTGCTATCAACTGTTATATTTTAACAGCTTTCCATATTTCTGGTGAGGAAATCAGCAAATAGGTTCCCACTCTGAAAATGTGTTCATGCATGGAGTCAGCTTTAGCAAATGTAGATCCCAGCTCTATTTTCTGAACTAGTCTTAGGCAAGAGTACAGTGCTAATCAGAAGATTGGCTGAAGACGAATATGCACTACACCAATAGGGGTTTACAATCATCTCAGTATTCATGAGGTGACTAACTCCCTACTACATCTCTGCTCACCTCTGACACAGAAGGTCCCTGAAATCGGCAATGGTGTTAAATAATTGTGTCATTTGATTTGCTTTACCCCTCTGAGAACAGTGTTTGTGAAAAAGCAAATTTTTGTAGGATCCACTCCAGAATAATGACAAAACAACAACAAGAAACTAAATCCACTCAAATATTGCTTTATTTGAATTAATTTTAAATTAATTTTAAATAATTTAAAGCATTAATTGTAAATGCTTTTTTGGGTATGACGTGAAATTCTGAAATTTTACTGTTTTAGTCCCAAGCTATGCTAAAAAATATAACTCTTTAATTGTTTCATGCAGTGGAAAGTTTAAAAGGTGTTTATATGAAACCACTGCAGTGACATTACCAAAATGTTTTTCATAGCTACCATTCAGATATATTTCATAGTGACAAAACATTACAATACAATATACCAAAGGAAACATTTTAGCAATACCAGAATGAAATATTTTGACATTGCTAGAATGAAAAGAGAAAGTTTCAAATGAGAAAGTCAAAAATAATTGCTCTGAACCTCATAAAATCAGAAAATCTGCTCTGACAAACCATTTTCATTTAGACAAAACAATATTTTCTGTCATGATATTGTTCTCTTGACTTTTTTCAATAAGCCCTAGGAATTATTTGCTTATTTTTTTAAAAGTAATGAAAATCATATAAGTGGGTCTGAAAGCTTTGAGCTTTGAAGTTAAGGTGAATGTCTGTTTCCAAAGAATACAAATAAAATCATACAACTCTTCCTCTCTTTCCCCCCACACCCATACTTTCACAGACTTATGCTTAGCTTATTTTATGACCTATTATCTCCGCACCCCAATGGCCAAAATCTTATCCACAACCAAAGGAATGCCAGTGACAAATGTCACCCCACAGACCTCTTGCTTGCTCTATGGACTGCTTTGCTCTGCCAGGACAGGCACCAGGTACATTCTCCACTGCACCTGGCACTTGGTACCTCAGCACCCCACACACCTCCAGTAAGCCACCTCAGCAAGGAAGGAGGCGGGGGCAGAACCACCAGATAGAAGGATTGCACAGTCTTCACGTCAGTATGTCAAGATTACTCACAAGTTGACTATATGTAAACAAGGAGCCCTCAGGAACCCAGGGAGTCATTTAGAGAATCATTGTCTGGAAGATCATTTTGGTTCATAACGTGGGCTTAAGCCTTCAGACTTCTTTTTCCAACAAAGAACAAAATCAACCAAAGAAAAAACTTCACTTTTCTTACATTCAGGTCAATGTATTTTTAGAAACATAAATGTTTTAAAATGCACCAGTCTCACATGTCAATTAATGTCATCCTCTTTGACAATAATTAAAACAAACTAACAAACATTGTTCCCCCAGGAAAAGAACAAGAAAATACAAGGAATATATGAAGACAAAAGTGAAGATTAGCAGATATTTCTGTGCAAAACTTAAGGCATGCAGCACTCTCAAATAATCAACCATGTGTCCAGGTCCATGAAATTAAAGGAATTAGTATTAAAGGCAGATATTTCACAGGTGGAGATGGTAAATCACTTCAATGTAGGAATATAAATTTGTAGTAATAGAGGATCTGTCCCAACATAAGTAAACTAAACAGGTTCCTAAATCTTTGCAGGGCTGAGATTCAATGTTGCAACACTATTAATATGGTTTTCTATGCTCTTCCTTTTTACCCTGTCAGTGGAAGGATGAAAGACATCTACAACAGTGGAAACAGAAGAGATTAACTTAATTTGCATGTCCTTTTCATCAGAAATGTGTCCCTTACTGGTGTTCATCTGGACAGTTTTTATTCAGACAACTTGCAACATTGAGTTGGATGCAACTCCTGCCTGGGTAGCGGTGACTTTTGTTAATCTCATAACACAAACTGTAATGCAAAGCTAGAGCAGCATGGAGCCCTCTTGAATGCATTTTCAGTGTCCACATCTGCAGGGACGCAAGAAAGAAACTGTACCAGGGGTGAAATGGCTTGTAATCCATACAGTCATAGAATCATGGAATGTCTCAAGTTGGAAGGGATCTTAAAGACCATCTAGTTCCAAGCTCCCTGCGATAGGCAAGAACGCCACCCACTAGATCAGGTTTCTCAGGGCCTCATCTAACCTGGCCTTGAAAAACTCCAGGGATGGGGCATCCACAACTTCTCTGGGCAAAGTCTTCCAGTGCCTCACCACCCTCTGAGTGAAGAATTTTCTCCTAACCTCTAATCTAAATCTCCCCTTTTAGTTTAAAACCATTCCCCCTTGTTCTGTCATTATCTGATTGAGTCACTCTCCATCTTTTTTGTAAGTCCCCTTTAAGTACTGAAAAGCCACTGTGAGGTCACCCAGGAGATTTCTCCAGGCTGAACAGCCTCAGCCCTCTCAGCCTTTCTTCATAGGAGAGGTGCTCCAGCCCCTTGATCATCTTTGAGGCCCTCCTCTGGACCTGCTTGAACAGCTCCACATCCTTCTTGTGCTGGGGGCTCCAGAACTGGACACAGTACTCCAAGTGGGACCTCACCAGGACTGACTAGAGGGAGACAATCACCTCCCTAGACCTGCTGTTCAATTCTTCTTCTGATGCAGCCCAGGATGCAATTGGCCTTCTGGGCCATGTTTATGCCTGACTGATGTTCATGCATTGGCATTTGAAGAACTATCGTCCTAATATGCATAAATGTTTTATTTCAGTTTCACAACAGAAAAAAAAAGAAAAAAGAAAAAAAAAAAAGATTTACGATAAAATAAAAAAATAAAGTAATGTTAATTCTTGAGGAATGAAGTGCATTTCCTGTGTTTTTAACATATCAGTCTCACATTTGGCTTGATTCTGAAGCATTTTGCTCAAGTTGAAATAATTAAAAACAAAGAGTTATTGTTTCCTGTCTTTTGTGGCAGAATGAGCATCATTGCTGCAAAGTATCTTTTTTTAATTTTCAAGATAATAACAATGCAAACATTTATATATATATAAATGACAGTACCTCTGTAAGATTTTCAGATCAAATATAAATTAACCCAGAAGGTAGACCTTCTGCACAGAGAAAGTCTATATTTCTCCATATGTAGACCTGGCTTAAAACTAACCATACCTTTCCTAGCCCTGGAGTGGTGCCAAGGGAGCCACATTGCCTACATTTTGCTATCCAAACCCTTTAAAGCTAGTGCTGCACTATAACAGATTGCCCCTTACAAACTATCTCAGTTGAGTCAGCTGGAAAAGTTACCGGGCGGAAAAAGTACGGTTCTTCTCTAACATATTTTGTTTGTATCACAGCCACATAGAATTAACAGGGGAATCAGAGGTATCTGAATATGTATATATATATATAACTCAGTAAAATTGCTCTTTTAAACACAACCCTTTTTTCTTCTAGTTTGATTGTTGCTCCAATCCTGCAGTGAATGCTGAGTAGATGGAGTCAGTTGGCCAGTTGGAATCAAGAGGGATGGAAGGGAAGAGAGAGCTGCACCAAAATGCAGTTTATTAGCTCCTTTGCTATTTTTGGTTGACCTCATTAGAATTTCTGCTTCATTCATTAAGGCTTTGCTTCAGCAAAGCGTGCAGGGCCATAGTAACAGTAAACATTTATCTCAATGAATAAATTATATTGTAGTTAAATATGTGCCTTACTGTTTTCCTGAATGGGTGTTTTAACACTTTATTTTTTTCTAATTAAAAGAAAAAAATGTAAGAGGGGAAAATGCAGTCATGTAATTCCACAATTACTATGTTGCACAACTCCAACAATAAAGCTTAATTTAATCTTATCTACTACACTAAATAACTTGCAGAAGCTTCTAGTGACCTAGTCAATAAATCTTAAAATTGTAGAGAAATACTTGTTACAGATGTTCAAAACTAATTAATGATGAATAAACATTTCATTTACATAATTTATTTTCAATTCATATAATTCTTTCTCTATAGTATCTATTCATGTAAAAAATGTAAAGTTCAGTTCATTTGAATTATCCGTTAGAAAGAGAAAGGGGCAGAGAGAAAAAGAGAGAGAAGGAGAGAAATGGAGAGAGAAAGAAAAGAGTATACATTTTTGTTCTCAGTTTATTCAAATATAACCAAAGAACTTAATTTACAGTTTGGAAAAATACCATTTACACTGAAATGAACTATGGCACGTTTAATACTGAAGTGGATTTTTAAAACAAACATGAGGGAATAATTACAGATCTGTGGTGAGATTCATCTTGTAGCTTTAAATAAAGAGTATTTAATATAATTACTGGGGAAAAAACAGGACGTTCTTGCACTCCCTTTAAGTCTCAGAACTTATTTTTTTGGCATTAGAATACCTCAGTGTGGCATTGCTAGCTTGGAAAAGGACAGAGAGCTTGGCTTCAGCTCCTAGCAAGTGAGAAATTAGCAGTAATAGTAGGTTCATAGAAATGGCCTTACTGGCTCAGAACTTCATACACCTTTGGGGCATCCTGTCTCCAGCAATGACCAGGAATCAATTTTTAGAAACAGGGCAAACACACAGCAATCTTCCTCCTTATATCAGACCAAAAATCCATGGTTTGTGAACACCCAGTGTTAGAATTCAGATTCTATTTTTAATATTTTATGATGGTTTTATCATCCAGTAATCTGTCTAATTTCACTTGGAAGCTACCAGGTAAGATCTCCACAGCTTCACGTGGCATTATACTCCATAGCTTCATCTGTGTACCCTCATTTGTTTATTTGGTCTGTAGCTTTTCTTCTGAGTCCTCTTAATTCTTGAATTATGAGAAACAGCAAGCAGTTTTCTCTCTACCTTCTCAGTTTCACTCATGATTTTATAGTTCTGTCAAAAAAAAAAAAAAGTGTCTCTTCTCCAGGCTGAAGTGTCCTTGTCTGTCTAATCTTTTCTCTGGGAGCTGTTCTGTACCTTTTTTCATCAGAGTTACTCTTTTCTGTACTTTTTCTGTTATGTCCTTGTAGAGGCAGGCAGACAGGATTGCCAACAATATTCAAGATCCATCTACATAAAGTAAGTGCCATTATGTTTTTCAGCTTTGTTTTCACTTCCTTTCCTAATAATTCCTAAGCATTGCTTTGTCTTTTGACCATCATTGATTACTGAGCTAACACATTCACCAGTCCAGTTATAAGACTTCTGATATGTCTTTCCTCAGGGGAATTGGGTAGTTTAGAACCCTTCACTGCAAATGTAAATTACCTTTTACATGGATATTATATCTTTTGCCTTTATTCGCAGGTGTACTCATCTATACTACTGAGTTTTAACACACCCAGTAACTCAGTATTGACAGTTTGTTGAGAGTTTTATGAAGAACTTTTTTTCTTTTGTCCCCCTTTTTTCCTTGTCCCCTGCAAAAAACCTTTGAAGTTTCAGTACGGAAAGGAAAGGAAAGGAAAGGAAAGGAAAGGAAAGGAAAGGAAAGGAAAGGAAAGGAAAGGAAAGGAAAGGAAAGGAAAGGAAAGGAAAGGAAAGGAAAGGAAAGGAAAGGAAAGGAAAGGAAAGGAAAGGAAAGGAAAGGAAAGGGAGGGGAGGGGAGGGGAGGGGAGGGGAAGGGAGGGGAGGGGAGGGGAGGGGAGGGGAGGGAAGGGAAGGGAAGGGAAGGGAAGGGAAGGGAAGGGAAGGGAAGGGAAGGGAAGGGAAGGGAAGGGAAGGGAAGGGAAGAAGAAACCACTGTGATTTCACTTTCCAGTCTTTCTCTAGATGATTTATGTGCATATTAAAAAATGCAGGGCCTAACAACAATCTTTATGGGACTTCAAGAGTGATTTCCCTGTACTGATAAAGCTGACTATTTATACCTATCCTTTCTGTCATGTTTTTTGAGTGTTTATTTGCTCATGAGAGAATCTTAGAAAGAAACAATGACTGGATTTCCTTGATGAGCTGTTGAAAGTTTTTTGAAATACAGACATACAATATCAACTGATTATTGATGCTTTAAAGGAATCCTAATAGATGAGCAAGGCCAAGCTTCTCTCTACAAAATTCACATTGATTTTTCTCAGTGATACCATATTTTTCCATGTACTTACTGATTGTCTTCTGCATTGTATATTCTACTAATTTGTCTGATTGGTAGTTCTCAGATCACCATGGGAACCTTTTCCAAAATTTAGTGTGGTGTTTTTTGCCTTTTTCTTTGGTACCCAGACCATTTAAAGAGAAAGTTAAGAAAACACTGTTAGTGGCATGCCATTTTTAAATAGCTTGATGCCCTATAGAGCTTTGAAAATTTGTTCCTATGATATTAGCTTTTCCTGCTTTTATTCTATAAGATAGAGCCTCCAAAATGTCTCCCATTAAGTTTTTATGTTCTCCTCAAAGAACAAAAATGCAAAGAACTGATTCTTCTTCACTCAGCTTTTACATGGTTTCTTGCACCAGTAGCTCTCAAGCTACTTTTCAAAAGATATAAGTGCCATTTCTATTGTACAGAGGAGGAAGAAAAAAAAAATAAAAAATAAAAAAAATAAAAATTGAGAGATGAAGGACTACATTCCATAAAGGACTGACAGCAGAACCAAGTGCATAAATACCTCATCTCCTCTGATCTCAGCCTGAGGTTGTTTAGCACAGGCCAACTTTGATATGAATGTCCAGAAACTGTTTAACATGTCATTGAGCCTGAGTAGATGCACACTCCATCACTGGAGGTAGAACCCATCATCTGGGTTTTAACCATCATCAGTAGGTTTTACCTCCACCACATCTGAGCCTATCTTAAAGGGCTCTTTTAGAATAATTAAATACAAAAACAGGATTTACTTGTGTTTACCACAGACTAAAAGAGATAGCTGAAAAGAAGTCCAAGACAAAAGCAATTCTAATATATGGAGCTATTATTTCATAAATAATTGTAATCCAGAATTGGTCCATGCATATAATGAGACTTAAATGTGTTTCATGACTCCTGAAATAACTTCGCAGGTCACATAACAAGTGTGACCTGCTGTGCACGCACCTGAGGCCAACTACAGAGCATCCTTTGTTATATCTTCCTAATGGCTATGCCTTGTGCTTCATCTTCACATTTGTACACTAAGTAATGAGCACACACCCCATCATAAATAAATACTTCCTTGTCTTGTATAAATAAACTCCAGTAATTCTGTAACTGGCAAGCAAAGAAGACAAGTGAGGCTAACCAGGATTAGCAAAATACCAATGCATCCTCTTTAATTACATGCTACAATGTGTTCATTTATTTTTTCATTTTTTTGTTTTGTTTTGGTTGTTTTTTTTTTGTTTGTTTGCTTTCAGTTTTTTGTTTTTTTTTTTTTCCATTCATGCCTGATTGATCACATAAAGAGGGGGCTGAGAGCTAGGACAGTCTATTCATTATCTTAAAGGTTATTATAGCTGGTGCTCTTATTAATCAGATCTTAACAGGAGAGATGTAAGATCATCCATTGTCGTTCAGAAAACCAGCGCTCAAGGAGATTACCTAGGCAAGTGCAAGGTCAGTTTTCTGGCTGGTAATAGTCCTATTAACTTGGAAGTGAATATTAACAGCCTGCAGTACTGGGTCATCTTCATTCCATCCTTATTATACAGAGATTAACGAGTGTGTAGCATTAATAACAGAATTAAATGGAAGCATGTAAATTGGAAAGATATATTTATTTTTAAGTGTTTACAGGAAAAAAAAAAAAAAAAAAGGTATTTTAGTTCCAGATATCATTTAATAAAGACTGCATATAAGCACCTGAAAAAAAATGCTTGAATGCAAGGTAATGATTTTGAAGTAGAAATTAAAAATTATCATTTAACTTCAAAAATAGGAAAGTAGAAATATTAATTGAATTTCCTTTGTCAGGAGTCCCTGTGAGTCTTGCTTAACTACATTAGTTAAACAGTGCCTCTTTGAACTATGTCCAGGTCATTGTGAATATCCTGAATAGATTGTGGCAAGTGCAAGCAGTTTTCTGAGATGTTGAGTTTCTTAGTCTCATGGGCTTAGGCAACGGATAGTTGCTCGGTCATTCCGTGCAGATAACCTCTGTAGAAATGCTCAGAGCAGAACTTTAGGCACTTAATAAACTTTATAGCTGAAAACTGAAGAGCTCTTAGCCCTCTGCTACCCAAGCAGTTTCTTCAGATTGCTGTCATAGACCTTGGTGTATAAATTCTTCCTGTGTTGCTCTTCAAGTATCGCTCTGTAAGATTTTTTTCTTTGGAGTCATAGAAGATGCTCTGCTATATTTTATGGTCTATGTAATCTGTTAATAATGTTAAGCAGAGCTGACATCAGCCATGGGTGCAGTCCATGAGAGAACTTGTGGTCAAGGGAGCTCATATTTATTTATTTATTTTGTGGCTTAATGTTTCTAGTATGTTATGTCCAGAGTAGTTTTTACACATTTTCAAACAGATGGGTATGATTTGTCACAGCTGGGTTTATCCTACTGATTGCACAGCTTGGAAAAGTTCTGACTGAGTTGGGGTAAAATGAGTCATAGTTTCCCAAAATCATTTGTTACTGTTGTAAAACTAGAGGACAATTGGTCCTGATTGGCAATTTCTGCTCAAAAAAGACATTTGCTTTGAAGGAGCAGGACAGCTGCAGATAAAAATGTTAGGGTCCATCTAAGAATTGCTTTATTTGAAGAAGCTAGGTCTATATTTTAGTAAATGGGAAATCTCTGTCTATTCCCCCAAAACCAAAATGGTTGTCTTCAGGTGATCCTGTAGGACCTGTGGAATAGTTCTGTGGAACTATTCCAGTGCCAGAGAATAAACACTGGAAAAAAAAATATTCAAGAGGTAACATTTTTACAGTAATACTTGGATTTGGCCAAAATATCTTCTTTGTCTTCATGAATAAGAGAGTACAGTAACAAAAATTTATTGAAGAGAAGGAAGGAAACACTCTGTATGTCTAGACTTACACCTCTGAATTCATACAATTTGTGCAAATCTTACCTGATACCTTCCTACCACTGCTGAACTTTGTCTGCTCTTGGATTGGTACCTTGGAGCGAAAGTTGAAATGTGCAAAGAAACCAAGTGCACGTGACCTATCTGAAGAGAGCTAGACCATGCTTAAGACTAGTCAGAATGGAGTTACGGTAGGAGACACCCATGGACTAAATTCCACTCCCTGCTGTTTCTTCAGAGGGTGAGTCAGGCTCCTGTTGAGACCAAACAGAAAGGAAAAATCTCCTGCATAGATGGCCATTGTTAGCAAGCTCCTGCTCTACAGAAGTTGCTACTTACAATGCAAGTTTCTTCTTCTTAATCTGGAATAAACTTTGCTGCACTTCCTCTACAGTTGTTTAATCTTCCTCCTTAGGAAACTACAGCTACAGTCAAGTCCTCCCCTTATAAATTAAAATTATGATGTTACATAAATTTTTAAAAATAAATAAATCTGGTAATGATTTGACATCAGCTTTTCTGTCAAATAACTAATGACCCCTCTTAAGGTTCCCCTCCTTCACTCTGAAGAGGCTGGCCACCCATGTCTTTTTCATGTGGCATCCTAACAGTAAGATGTGACACATGAATATTATTCTGAAATCAGAGTATTAATATAACACTGCTTGCAAGACAGATTCTACTTTCTCCTGCACTGCAGAACCTTGAAGAAGGGTATCATTACTGTGCATTGCTCTGTTTTTATACTTCAGTAGATTCTTGCTCAGACAGTTACGTTTGGTTGCTTTAAAATACAAGATTTATTATTTGATCAAGGAATCTATAGAAACCAGGATTTCATATGCATAAATTCATGATTTTTTTCAGCTGTAACACATCAGCATCTCCACATCAAAAGCTGAACCATGCTGCACTTCTTACCAAAGGGAAAGAAAGTCTACTGATATGTTTATGCAACAAATCCACATCTTTCCATTGCTGTCTTGATTAAAAGAGCACCAGTACTTTAGGCTTAATTTAAGACTTAGTCTTAAAGATTCTGATAAATGATATTGGTCTAGAGCATTCCACTGTGTAAACTGTGATCAAATCAAAATGAGGAAAAGTAATTCTATGTTTTTTTGAAACTAGTGTTTTGAGGGTTTTTGTTTGTCTGATTGGGTTGATTTTTTTCTCCATTAAACTAGTGACTCCCATCCTCAAATCTAGGATCTACGTTCATACAAGTCCATATAGTCCATGTGAGGTTTAGGGCCCTTTTAAATATATTTTGGCAGATAGCAGCAGAACAACAACCCCATCCCACTCCGTCCCCCCAGGACATCCTGGGCCCAGCATTTATCCTCTCGTCAATGCTATTCTGGACTTGTATTGCTAAGGGCATTTAAAGCTGTAGTTGCTTATAATGGCCTTGGTCACATGGGATCTATTCAAAAAATAATTCAGGCCTTAACTATATTATGTTTTTTCCAGATAATATTAGGATAATTTGCAGTAGAGAAAAAAAAAGAGATTTAATGTTCTCAGATCCCCATTAAGTCACACACCCTTGCTCTCACATGGATCTCAATTTTCACAGGATGCAAAATGTGTTAGAGAAAAGTCACAGAAGTTTTCATGTGTATGTCTTTTGGGGTTGATATGAGCCATTATTATGATTTATTTGTTATTTGTTGTGCGCTGACAGGATGTTTGACTTTTTGCAAACAAGATGGATGATGTTACCATTGTGTGACCTTGCAACCTACGCTAGTAAGTTAACACAAGGAACCAGGGACCCCAGCTTAATGATATGCTTGTAGACTTGGGATGCCTCCGAATTGTTTGTGTTATTGCTCAAAGTCAATAGGTAGTTTTGTGATTAGTACTAATCAGTTTCCAATTAGTACCAATTATAACCTCAGCTAACGTGGAGGTGGTGCTGCCAAATTGCTAAAACGCTTCTCACAATTACTTCCTGGGACAAGCTCCTACCTGAGAAGGATTTAGATTTTGCAGAGATTTTCTATCACTAAGTCAAGAAATTTCTAATCTAGCTGGCATGTTAACTCAATTATATTGTATTTTAAACTACATATATATATATATATATATATATATATATATAAAACATATCATTTTAGCTGATTTTCTTTTTCTGTAGGATGTAAACATGCATAGCTTATCAGCATGCAGGGTTCAGTATGCTTGCTGTGAGAAGAAAGGTCCAAACTGGTAATCACTTCCCTTGCAATAGACCTGTAATGCTCAAATAACCTGGAGGTGATATTACTGGAGCTCTGGAAGTAGCCTCAGTCCTTGTGGATGGTATGAAAGGGTAAAGACCACAGAGATGAAATATCATGATATACCCTTTTATCATTCCACATCTTCTTATAGAACAGGAGACCAATGATCGTTCATAAGGTCTTAGGTACAAGCCTAAAATGAAACATAAAGAAGTTCCCGATACATCTGAAATATATAAATGAACATAAAAGAGTTTAAAATATCTCTTTTATATGATGTGATATATGATTGACTACTGAAACTATGGTCACTCTGTTTCTTGCTGTCCTTACAAAAGCAAGCCTATTACTTCTTTCGGTATATATATTTAAAAAAAAAAAAAAAGTTAAGTAAAATAAGATATTTCTATCGTGAATGTTGTATCCTAGTATTCACAGAACAATACAAGGTATAGTTTAAACTTTCTTTGCACTGATGTAGCCCACTGAAACTAATGATTGTGTCAGAGAGCAATGAGGTCAAAATGTGATCAATAGATAATAAAAAACTACTGTGTTCCACTTAAAGCAGTATTTCTCTGCTAGTTTCTCTTCTGTTTAAGGTTGAGCATAGTTTCTCCCATTACAGATAAGCTGCAGAAATGGGAACAAATGCAGTTATGATTTAGTATCATTTTGATGTTTACTTTCCTAGTCTTCATATAACTTTGTGCAATATCTTCATAACACATACCTTATGTGGTTTCTTTTTCCAACAAAATGACCCTTCAAATTACCGTTTCTCTGGAAGAAGAATTCATCAGGACCCAGAGTACCATGTTCCCTACATGAAGGTCCAAGTCTTTGCATTTGGAAGCTTGATAGTGCAGTGTTGATTTATTCAATAAATGCCTCTTAATATTAAACTCAGCTGATAGCTTCCTATACTATCAATATCAAATAGATGCTTATAGTTTCAGAGTTTTCAATAGATTAACCAAATTAAAAAAAAAAAAAAAAAAGGTTGTTAGATGGTGGCAATGACATGCATAGTGGAGCACCTTAATATATATAAACTTGTGCATTTCCAGCTAATCAATTACACAGTGCTTCTTCCTTTTTTTCTCTGACTGTTAATGACTGCCATATTAAATAAAGTCTTAAATAGCTTGCTAGGATGCTCACTGGTCTCTAGCAGGCAGACTGAGTGTCTGCCAGCTCCTTTGCTATTACATCTTAAGGTCTTTAGCTGTCTGAACAGCTGGATGATTGCATATAGCACTGGCAAGCAGCCATTATCCCCTCCAAACCCCAATTAAAACCGCTGTCACAGAGCTAAGAAAGCACAGGCTGCTGCTTTATTTTATGCAAAGATCGATGGCAGTCATTTTTAAAAAAATGATATAGCACTATGGTATATGTCTGAATAAATATTTTTCTGTTTGCAACTGGTTAACGAACAGCCAGCAGTACTCCCCAATGCCTTTTTCATTTGATATTTTGCCAGATAACTGACATAAACACTTTTCAGTCCATAGACTGTGCAGCAGTTTCTTGCACATAGCTGATGTTTGGAATTTCAGGTACATTTATTGGCTGGAATTGGAAAAAGAGTCCACGTGTTGTTTGTTTGTTTGTTTTGTTTCTTGGTAGGAAAAGTATAGCTCTCAGGAGGTAAAGAGGCATCTTTAGGGTATGATTCACCAAGCCTATATTAGTATGGGATGAATCACCCTCTGAAAGTGCCTATTGACTACAGAAGGAGCCCAAATGATTGTCTAATCTAGACACAGATTTCAAACAGTTAGACTAAGGTGATTCCTTCTTTTAAGATATACTTCTGACAGATAATTATATACAACTGTTAATGGTAGAGCTGTTAATGGTTATCACAGACACACCATAATATTGCATAACACTGTACACCTTTTATCAGGGCCCAAATTTAACTTAAAATGTCATTAATCCTGTTTCAATCAATAAAAGTAATATATGAAAACATATCTAAATTTGATGAACAGCAAATATGTATATGTTCTTTTGCTTTAACCTTGTCTTTATTTTTCATAAGCTCTACTTTCTTATCTGTCCTTGACAGTGCATGAGTCATATCCTAACCCGTTAAAGTTTTATTCTGTGGAAAAATGCTACAGTCTTCATTGTCATTCTTCTTTTGATTATATCATAATATTTGTATGTCTCTATGTCCAAACCACTTCCTTTGGCTCCTTTGATGCTGCCAAAACTTTAAAGGACCTTAATGTTGTTTAATCCAAAGAATCTTTCTTTTACCTAAGCCATTAAGATGACATCCTTCAAAGGAATTCAAATAAATCAAAGATTAGTTGTTTCAGAATGCATGTTCTCTTTCTTTTCTGAATAGGTAGAACAATGACACAACTTAAAATCCTTCCCATTGCCTTTTACAGGAGCACATACATTCACCTATGACATGCTACTTATCAGAAGGTCTTTAAAATCTTCAGCCTCACTGTTTTCTAGCAACGCCATGAATAACTACTGCAGTAATTGTTGCACTGTGCTGATGGCCATAATAGGGTCTTCCTTCCATTTTGAGTCTGCTGTAACTCAACATAAGCAGAATCAAGCAAGTGGTAGAGGAAGTTATTTTCTGTAACGTCACTAGTGTGACACCATCACACCCTGTTGTGAGGTGACTGTGTCATGGCCCGGGTCAAGAGACAAGAGTAGCCATTTTGTGGGCATTCTAGTATCTGACAGTAACCCAGAACTACCTCCACAATTTTTTCCAATATCCCACAGTAACACAAATTACCTCCATGAGTAATATAGACATATCTATCATTAAAACAAACAAACAAAACGTATATTTTTAGTTCTGCTCCATTGTATTATCACCATTTTGTCTCATAAAGCACCAGAATAAGCAATAAAACATGTCTGTGAAGAGAATAACAACAATAACAACAACAAAAAAGCATGCCTCTTACTTGTATGTGGACCACGAACACTATGAACATGGCACTGTTTCTGCTTCTCAACAGGAGGTCAGTCTGATTCATTGAATGCTGACTTTTTACCCATTGGAGAGGCCTCGTTTTTATTGTCTGCTGTACTTGTCCGAGAAAAGATCCTCTAATGGTTTCCACTGACTTTTATATTCCATTTCTTATCCTGTCTGTCTGGTATGGTACTTAATCTCATCTGCTATATCTTTTATAGTTGTCTGTGTCTTATGAGAAAGGTAAGTTACTTGCCTTTTAGTTTTTTTTCTTTTAATGCTTTTATTGAGAAACATGTCCTATGAATAAAGTAATCAATGATGCAGTCTTTTGAGATTAGTTATAAACACCTTCTATCACCATGCATTTTCATATAATTAACTTTGTAGCCAAACCTTCTCCCCAAAATACTTCAAAGCAATTTTCCATGCTTCATGTGTGAAAAGAGAATGACCCTTTGGAAGTGAAAAGTTTAGCCAAGAACATTATCTGTTTTTCAGTATTAACATTTTAGGAGATACTTAATTAGAGTGATGAAATGAGAAGAAACAGTACAGCTAGACTATCAAGTGAACAGACTTCAGTGAAGCATCTTTCTTGTGTTCCAAAAAATAGTTTGTGTTACTAGCAAGAAAGAGAAAAAAATCACATTTTTCATTTTACGGAGAAGTTTTATCTTTTCAAATGTCCTTAAGTGCTAAATTGGAACAAAACCAAAAACAAACAAACAACAGTGTTAAAAGATTCTTATGGCAAAAACAGTAAAAACTAGTTTGATAGTATTAGTTATTATAACATTAATTTAGTTTGTTATTCATTTATATAAATATCTTTTTTTTCCTGTATTTTCAGTATAAATAAGAGTATATAATGGCATATAATGAAATAAGGGTATATTGCCATGCCAAAACACGCTTATTTGTGCCTCTTTAGCATTGATACTGCTTCTGTGCAGAGCAGCATTTCCCAACCTAGGATCTTATTCTGGGAAGGAAATGTGGGAAGGAAATTCCTCAAGACCAGGCCTTTAGGGCAGCTTTCCGTTCCTCTTGTTTTTATTCAGACTGAAACCACTATCAGAAGTAGAAGGGGTAATTCAGACCTTCATCGACAGATAAAAAGATGACAGTTGAGAAAATAAGAGAAAATATGAAAAAAAGTATACAAGTTCTTTCAAATCTCAGGAGAGGGGCATATTTTGGACAAATGTTTCAAGAGTGGGTGTGGGATGCTGAGCTGAAATGCTTTCTGTTAACCATCTCTAATTTCATTTCCTACCTCACATTGTGATCCAGGAAGTCTGTTTTTCAGCATGAGTCATTTTGTCACATTCCAGATCTGAAATGAGTAAAGCTATTAACATTTATGATGTGTTGCAGTTTTGCCATATCTTGCAAATGCCTATTTTTCGTAACTGTTGTCATTGTCAGAAGTAACAGCTGACAGTGTAAGAATATACGCCTGTTCTCAGTATAGAGAAAAATAATAGTACACTTTATCTCCTTCATAATAAGGGCTCTTTCCAGTTTAATATTGGTTAAAATATAATTTAATCAAAGCAGGGGCTCAGGAAGAGTGTTTTATTATTGACTACTGCAGTGGTGATGAGCTGCCTATGTTAGCAGAGCCATTCCATAAAGGTTTATGAATGAAATTTACTTTATGGGGTTTTGGCTGGATCTGAGCATCAGAATATCCCATGGTTTTTTGGATACAACCTGTAGGAAAGCTTAGTCCAAGAATGTATTACAACTAGTGCAAGAAAACACGAACTAAGCTAACCTAACTTCTCAGAAGAAATTATCTTGGAAGGATGCAATCTTAGAAGTAGAAAGCTACATGAAAAGACAATGCCAAACACAGTCATTTATGATTAAAATTAACCTTCCCCTAAATTTCATACTTATATACATACACAGTTATCTGCATAATTATATGCAGTCATCTTTTTAACAGTGTTAATTTTTAACAGTATAATCATGATACTATGAATGCTTGAATATTACAAAGCTTGAAGCTTTGGTGATATCAGCTCAAGTATATTCCTATATCTACATGAGAAGATCTGCCATAACCAGCCCTCCCTCCACCAACCCCCCCCCACACCCCAAAAAAAAAAAAAAAAAAAAAAATATATATATATGTATATATATATATAAATCAGACAATCAAACCTCCTCTCCCAACCCCCACTTGTATCTACAATTTTGTTTATAAAATCTTCAACCAGTATAATTGGAGGCATGCAAGCAAACATGATTTAGATTGGCATACTCATACCTGTCAACTGTTCATAACTGATTTCCATATCTACCTAAAAGTTGGCAATTTCATCAGTATAGCAGTAGGTATACCTTAACTGGAACTAATTGTCTCGATGCCTTCTATAACTTTTTGTATCACAGATATCATTTAATTAAAAAAAAACAAACAAAAAAAAAACATTATTGTATTTCTTAGCCAGTTAGAATACTTCTTCATTACAAGCATTCATTTCTCACATAGAGTTGACTCCAAGTGTGCATCATTTTTTATTTATTTTTTAATCACATCACAGAAAGTTGCTTTACCTGGCCAAATGGTAATGTCAGGCCTCTTTTTTTTTTTTTTTTTTAACCTCCCTCCATTCCCACCTCCACCCCTATGCCTCCCCCTCTCCCTTGGAGAAGGGTCCACAGACGTGAAAGATGTGATTGACTAATTGGAAAATTAATTACACAAGAAAGTGAAGGTAATGTCACTTCTTCACAGCAGTCAAAAGTCAGATAGCTCATACAACATTTAATCATTTCAAAAGCAAGCTGAATACAATTCCTGCTCTCAAATTGTAGAAAAGGTAGATCAAGTTGTTGATATTAAGATATAACAAGTTTTTTTCAATGCTAATGGATTAATTGACTTTTTTTGTTGTTGGTTTTTTCATTTGTTTGGTTTTTGCAGGGTTTCTTACTAGCAAGAACATGTTAGGTTATGTAGAAGAGAGAAAAGGAGATGAAGATTTTAAGCTGAAGTTAAAAGCTTGTTGACCAGAGAAAATGGAGGAATCACTAAAAGATGAAATAATGATTAGCTTAAGAAGAAAGTAACTTCAGTTTTCATGATGGTAGGACTGAGAGAGTTGAGAATATAAAGGAGAAATTCCATTTTTATGTCAAAGAGCAGGTCTGTACAAGCCTAAATTGAAAAGAAGAGGAATCTGCTGCCATGGTGGGTGACAGGTGAAGACATTGCACCACAAGCAGATGTCCACAGGAGGAGAGCAGAGGTAAAGCACAGTGTTCCACGCATTTAATAAACACTTACGTTATTCCTAGGAGTCTCTTAGCGCTGTGTTCACACATTCTGAGTCTTCCTCTGCTCTGTAGTCTCTTCTGGTAATACTAGCTTGATTTGAGTGACACAGATGTTTCATTAACTTTCAAAAGTTCATCTTACCCTAAGGCACTACTGTACATCATTCAGATCTTGCTATAAAAGACTAGTCCTTAACTGCATAATAAATATAGTACTCAAAGCTGTAAGTACCTGCATCAGCAAGATTA
This sequence comes from Cygnus olor, assembly GCF_009769625.2. Lineage (NCBI taxonomy): Eukaryota > Metazoa > Chordata > Aves > Anseriformes > Anatidae > Cygnus > Cygnus olor. Next base: position 120,844,057 of record NC_049169.1, on the reverse strand, counting down.
ATATTAGAATATTTTGTTTATACTTTAAAGTATCATTTCCATGCTTTTTGGACATAAGAATAGCTTTTAACTCAAGAGAATGTTTGCAAAGAGAGCCTAATGTACTGCCAGATGACAAGAGTACAATGAACCTGATACACACCAAAAGTGCACCTATATTAAAGAGATACAAATGGTCATAGCAAATGCAAGATAGCAGAGCATCTGGAGTGCAACATTATAAATTAATGAATTTTAACAAGTGGTTTTGTTTACAGGGTCAATAAATTACTAGTTTACTTCAGTAATTTCGTATTCTTTTAAGATCAATACAAAACATTGTTTCTTTACTTGCCACTTTATAGGTAATCATGTTAAATACTATCATTGGTGAATGATTCTTAATGAAGTGTGATTACTTCCTACACCTGTAAATGAATATAGATAGGATATCTTACCTCTGTGCACTTTGCCAAGCCACCTATGGTCAGTGAATTAACTGATAGAGGGTAATTGGTGCTAGTACTTTCACAGGGATGCCACTCTGTGTTATACCTGCTTGTCAATCACAATGCCATGGATGTGGCAAGTGAAAACACAACTTGCATCTTCTCTGCTGATTTGCCTGAGACCCTCCTATGGGTCTCATGCTGAATAACCTCATCATCCAAATAGAACGGATGGGGTCTTTTCATCACTGCTGACCTCTCTTAGGTGGCCTATCTGTTCCCAGAAGTCTATTACAACTAGTGTGCTATTAAGATAGATTAAGCCTTTACCTTACTGTTACCAACCTGTAAATCTCTACTCCTAACTACTTTACTTTTTAAGCTGTCCTCTGTGGTCTGCTAAATAGAAAACTTCATAAAATGCAAAGCTAATAAGATAGATGAAATGCCGTCTGGGGATTTTTGTGATCTGTCAAAATTCAGCATATGTAGAGGACAGATGATAAATAAAAATCTGTAAAAGGGTTTGAAGAAGAAAAGATGTCTATTTATTTAGCAAAGATGGAAATGTTAATAAATTTTGCTGCATGGGAGCATTATCTACCATGGATAGTTAGGGCTCAGGCTTGCACAACTAAGAGTGATAAATGAGACTCAGCTACAAAATAATTGTTAGGTTATGAAAATCCCTAGAATTCATGTATGGGTTCGACAATATTAAATCTATCTCAATTTCTTATTAAATCATGTATATACATGAGAAGAGAGAGCACAAGCCCTCACAAAAGTCTTTGAAAAAAAGCTATATCTCTTTGCAATCAATGTCAATGAACTCATTGCTGTAACAGTAGTATTCTTAAACTCCACTAGCAGTGTTACATTCTGAGACAACTTTCCTCATTCATTCTAAACCTAGGATTTTCCGCACTTTCCTTAATAATCCTTCAGTTGAAGTGGAAGCAGCAAACAACTATCTATCTGCCCTGTAAGGCCACATGGGGATTTTTATCTCTGTTTCTCCCAGATCTAGAGCCACCAATCACCAAGTGGGATTAACCAAATACTACTGAACACCAACAACTAGATATAACAGGGGAGATGTAAATATCTACCAATGCTGTATTAGTTGCTTTATCCCAATTAGTACTGTAGGCATTGAATATTCATTAGGTAAGTGTTCAAAATTGCCAGGGTTTTGAAATCTGAGCTTTCTTTAAATGATCCATGTGTGCTATTGGGAGTGTCCCAGTTTGTACTTAAAAAAATTAAAGAATTCCCCAATACTTATTGACATTCTTAAGGCTATGTTATCATTTTATCATTTATCTGGTTTAGAAATAAATGCTTGAACTTCATCTTTCAACTCATGAGGGGAATGTGGCCATCATTAAGGATATTCTTTTTCTAGTCTAAATATAAATCTTTTTCTGGTCAGCTTGGTCTAGTTTTAAAATATTATGCTTTTTCATGTACTCTTTTACTAGTGCTTGTTAGTACTGCTGGAGTTGGAGAAGCCCTCATCCTTGGGGGGTTAAACTGACAGGAAGCATAATGTGTGCTAATACCGCCTCTGAGACTGCAATTTATATTTTTTATGTCTGACTTAACTTGCTAGACTAGGAAAAGGATCCAAGTCAAGTGGTAAATGTAAGTTGGAGAGCCAAGACAGCCTGGATCTCTTTAGAAACATTATATTTCCTGGCTTCAAGATGCAATAGGAACTTTGAAGATATGGCATATGTAGAAAGCTTTCAAAGATTTAAATGTATGTGTTTCATCCTGCAGGTAGTGAGCTATTTTGTGGTTAATGAAAGCCCATTGGCAGAGAACTGACATTGTAGTCTGTTTGCTATAGAATATCACTTTGGCAAATAAAATCCCTTCACAGGACAGTCTCCTAGTCAGCCAACTCCATCTTAGAAATCAGTTACTTAATGATCTCTCCCAACTACTGATTTTTAAGATTAAGGGCTGCCACTAATTTTTTAGTGACAGCTGACATGTCTTATATGAAGTTTTTATGTGTTTAGAATCTCTAGCCTCAATCCATTGTGCTAATAGAGTCAAATCTACCAATACTTTGTTATTAAACAGCTGTGCTATGGTTCTCTCAAGCTCCATTAAGTGAAAGCACATCCATTTGTTGGAACTGGGACTGAGTAAATTAAAAGAAAAAGCATAAACAGTCAGTAGCTGAGAACAGAAAAACTTCAGTCTTTTCTATGATGGTTTCATGATGTTTAACATAGTCACGTTTTGTTATGGACTCTAAAAGTGCTTCATCTTCACCTTTCTGTCACGATGACCTGGAGACAATGGAAACCAGCATCTTGACCTTTTCATGTTTAAAATTCTTATCACATGCTGGAACATTTTTGCTTCCCCAGTTAATGAACAATGGGACAGAAAATCTGAGAGACTGTAAGCATCATGACTAACAATGGAAGTAACAGAAATATATATATATATTTATATATATAACAACTTGGAAAACGGAATGTACTTTTAGTACATTTTGCAGTTGAATTTCAATCCCATTTCCCCAATTCTCTAAATAAATAGATTGGTTTGGATCATTATCCGCTTGGGAGAAAGTAATAAAAATACACTGCTACTTGACTTATAGAAAGGAAAATATTACAAATTATAAACTGAGCACAGCTGGGCAATATCCTGGTGGGAGCAATTATTTCAGCATTATGAAAGTCAGAAGACTACAAATTCTGAAGGGAAGGAAAGCAATAACCTTTCTTCACTAGAAAAGTCTTGCTCAGTAAGTCTTGCCTGAGAAATGGGTGGTAACACAGATTGATATATCAAGCTGCAAACACCATAATTAATGTGAATGACATATCTCTAGACTTCAGGGAATCAGCTGCCGTTAAAGGTATTTTGTCCTGTAGGAGATGGTAACCGAGGTTGGGGCTTTGAATGAATACTTTGCTCAAGGCATTCAATATCACCTTGGTAAGTACAATTCCCTTGCCATACAGCCGTTCACACAACCTCTTTTATGCTTCCAATCATAGCCATCAGAAACTAGAAGTGGTACTGAGGAGAATATATCATATTAATTCAGTCTCATCATCTAATGTCTCACTATACATTTAAATGGGTTCCTGATCTTTAGCAATTGAGCCTTGCTATTGTGAATATATGTATATTTTTTTCATATTTATTTTTTAAATGGTTAGGGAGAATACAAAAAAGTGCAGTAAGAAAAACATCATAGACAGCGATATTATTAATCTAGCTAAATTAGTATTACTACAAAATTACCATATCAAAAGCCAAGGTTTACCTCATACAGTACTGGCATTTTCTTTCTGTAGTATGTGCTTCCATTGAGTAATAAAGTATTTCAGATTGCCTCAGTAGATGTATTCCAGCAAAATTAAAAAGATATCTGAGTACTTAGGCTATCTGGAGTCTTTCTCTTTTTTTTTTTTTTTTTTTTTTTTTATAACCTTTACTGTGAACTAATTCACTCTTAAGTACATTACATAAAATGAATATACACCTGTAGAAACACTCCTGGAAATTAATGTTTTAAAATGGAAAAGAAAACTTTAATCAAGGTAAAAGAAAGTACTTTCTCTGATTCATGGATACACAAAAATCTCAAATAACTAGAATCTTAAGCAGTATTCTGTATGTAACATACATTCCTCACAGTCCTGCCAGATGATGTGTTTGGACCCTACACAAAGGTCTAATCTACCTGTATTTTGTCTTTGCCTAGAAACATAAATGTCAAAACATAGTACATCTGACTGCTCCTTGGATAACCATCCATGTCAAGTGTCACTTGTTTTGATACAGGTAATCATTTCTTAGCTAGCTATGCACTATAATTCAGACATAGATCAACATAAAGTACTACAAAATCTTCACAGAATCTTGAAAAGTTAGTCATGCTGAAGAGAGATACTACTTGTATTTTGTGTGTGTGTGTAATAATCTAATGATATGAGCAAGCAAGCAATTGAAATAGCTGATTTACGGGCCCTTTTCAACCTGAGAATGTCCATAACAAGTGAAGTATGAAATATGTAGAATATGTGTCTGTGACTGCTGTAGGGTTTTCATACTTAAAACATAAAATCAGTGATACTGTATATCACCTTTCTTGGAGTATTTTATTGTTGTTGTTGACTGCTGCTGCTACCAAAGTAGATGTTTAAGTAGAAATTTTTGACAATGTCATGCCTTTAATTCCCGCTTCCATGTTCAGTCTTTCTTCATCACAACCTACTTGTAGCCAGTTCTCAGAAAGTAGATTGAAGCTGCCAGTTAAGCTGCAACTAGGGAGGGATTTCCTATATTCATTCTCCAATAACAAGTTAACATTGAGAATATAAGAAATATAGGAAATAACAGTCACCAAAAGCTTTCAGCACAGGGCACAGCATTTGATGCTGAGATGTGGGAAACCCAATTTGCATCAGTGGCCTTCATTCAGCTAGTTCCTCCTTCCAGGATAGTTTGTTTATCCACCATCAGAAGCTTTCACATTCTTGGTCATAGAACTTGAAATTCGAGCTCTCCAGTGAGATTCAGGCTTCCTCCTATTTGTCTTCTATCCCATGAAACCTGTCATAATAGTGACAGCCTAAATGTCAGTGTAAAATGTGTCCTTCTGTCTCCTCCTTCAAGGACCCTCAGTCTCTTGATATGTGTGTTTAAGCCTCAGGTGAGGAGTAACTACTGCTCCTAGGGTAGGAGGCTGTTCTTACATACAACTTTACAAAAGGACTGCACCATATATTTTGGTTGCTTTTCTTTGGAAGACAGATAAACGGACTAGAGCTTGCTAGCATTTCTTGTGGTTTTCCTGGATACTTAGGAACTTTGTAGGGATAGGATACTGGCTGTCAAGGTTAGTATGGACTAGCATTGCCTGTTGCTTCAGGGAATTGAATTTATTCTGTTTCTGATGTCAACTGCAGGTAGAGTTGAGGGAAGACTGGTGGAGGAATGGGAACTGGTAGAGGAAGAGACACAGTAGCTTCTACTAGTCCTTTCCATGTTGTCTCATGCAGTAGGGTCGCTCTTCACAGCTGGGTTGTGAAAGAATGTCTTTTGGCTTTACTTTTCAAGTGTGAGGGGAAAAATGTAGCTGCTAGACCTGGTTCATCTGTCACATTCTTTTTTATTCCTTAATTCCACCCTGCTGGAAGAAGGATTAGAGTAAGAAACAGCTGGGACCATACATTCACTTCCATCCTGTGTTTTGGCATGGCAGAAAACAAAACAGAACAAACAAACAAACAAAAAACCACCTTGCTCTTCATCTAGGTTTCAGATTTTATGAGCGCCTTTTGCAATCACCAACTTCAACCCTGAAGGCTAGAACAAAATCTACAATGACTTTCAACTTTCATTCATGAAGGTGCCCTCAGATCATGAAGGCACCCTTTGAAGGTGCCCACAGCTGTTCATCCTGCACTGGAGGAATAGAAGAATACTGGAGAAGGAAGAAGGAAGCGAACTATTGAATGGAAAAGGGGGAAGAAATATCTAAACTGAGTTCAACCCAACTCAAGGGAGAGAAATATATTTCTAACTTAAGTGCACTGAATCTGTCTGAGCTACACGGAGCTTTGTATTTGGCTCCACTGTCTATAAGCTTACTTTGGAAAGAACCGAATTATTTCTCATGTTTCTTAATAATTCAGTACCTAACATATATATTATTTCACTAAGATAAACACCCTGGATCCCATTCTTTCTTATTGGTAACTTCTATAAATTCTATGGATCTTATTCATGTTTACATCATGACAATGAACTGAAAGAAATTATGACTACAACAGTGACTGCTTGTGTGCTCCAGAAGACTGAGTATGGTAGGTTACTGAAGGTTTTGAAGTTGACTTAAATTTCTCTCTTAATACCATGAAAAAGAAAACCTTCATCTTCTGCCAACAGATATGGCAGTGGTTAGTTGGCTGCCTGACCAGAAGTATTGAAATCTAGATTTTTTATTGTATCTTGTGTATTTCGTCTTCCTTTCTTCCTCTCTGCAAAATTTGTAAAGAAGAAACTGCAAAGAAAAACATGACTGTTTAAAACAACAACAACAACAACAACAAAACACAATATTATTTTACCTACTGTTATGTTTCTTGTTTTTGCTTGTTTGTGTGTTAGCTTGGTTTTCCTCTTATTTGCTGATTAGTCCACTTTATTTTCAATTCTGCTAACTGAAGGTGAATGCCTGGAAGAGGCAATGTATGCTTTTTCTTTTTCTTGGTGTGGAGACCAGCCACAGAGCTGCTTCATAATAACATATGAAAAGTCCTCTAAATCACCTATGGTAACCCAGCAAGCATTAAAAGCAGCAGTTTTTCCATTGATCTAATATTATGTTGTTTCCAGAAATTCTTTATACTGGAAATCAGAGGCCAGATGGAATCTAATGGCAGAACTGGCTTCTGTAGAGCAGGGAAGCACTAAATTCCCAGCTCTGCACTGGGCAAACCTGATTACTCATAATCTGTTCATGCCGGGCACCGCTGACACAAGACAACACTATAGGAAGATAGGAGCTGAGGGAAGGAAATCACTTCCCTGAAGTTGTATGAATCTTAATGAGCAGCTGTATACTTAAAGTTAAGTCTGTCTGGTGGGCAGGTAAGGAGCAAAGGCAACATTATCCTAACATACTCTTCATTATTTTGTGAGAGCTTCTTGCATGCTTTCAACTTAGTAATGTGTCTGCTTGGATCTGATCTTCAGTTAGGAGACTTGAATTTCTCTTGGGTAATCATGAGGAAGATATTATAGATGCTGTGGTAATATGTGTACACTTCAGTGGGTTAAAGACTGCTGAATTACTATTTAAACATTAGCTGGGCTCTTTCTCCATTTCCGAACCATGCTACAGAACAGAGTGTAGGAACTGAATGGAAGGAGCACTTCAGGGGGAAAAAAGAGAGAGAGGGAGATTAAGATAATAATGGTTGTGGAAATGAACCTGAATAGCAGAATCCTCAAGTAGCACATATTGAAAATACTGTTGATGGCAATGAAACTAAGAGTAGAAATGTCAGCAAGGAAAATGAGCAAAACCGAAGAGGTAAGAGGGGAAGTTGGCTGAAGAAGCATCTGTGAAAGAGTTGCAAAACCATTAGTAAATTCACTATCTATTGGACATTGGTGGGTGTGGAAATTACTAATGAAATTGCTTTTTTTTTTTTTGATTGTGTTTTTTTCATGCTGAAATGAATTACAATCACAAAGCCATTACTACTTTATTTAATGTGGATGTAACACGTTACTTTTTTGTTAATTCCACAGAAATCAGCAGGGGTCCAAATCAAAAAAAAAAAGAAAAAAAAAAAGAAAAAAAAAGGATTAACGGTCTTAACTTACATTGTTGCTTACATGTCAGTGATTTTTTTGTTGTTGTTGTTGATTTGTTTGTTTCCACTGAACAGTGGATGTCGCAGCTTTTCATGTGTTCATGCTAATTGCATTACAATCTACACTGGAGAGAGTTGCTTACAAACCTCGTCCATGATGCATTTTTCTGTCAGTGAGACGTAGCTAAGCTCTGTCTCCTCCCCTAACCCCCCAGACAGATAGTTATGCAGATGATCTGAAAGATTTATGCAGAAATCATCTGTACATTGGCCTTTTTTTCCCTCAAAACTTCCAAAGGGATATAGTCCAGGGAAGTGGACTATAAAATACAAAAAAAGAGACTGACAGCAAAAGCCGAGCCAGTAACACAAGAAGGAAGGAAAGCTTATCTAATTTCTTGCGGTTCTGGATTAGTCTTAATAAAGTTACTGAGATGTGAAATCATTTTACTGGTATCTGACTATACTTCCTCCTGGTTTCTCTCATTTTCCAGCTCTTTGTAAGAGGACTTGTGTTTCCATTTTATGTTTGTACAGGACTCACAATTGGGTTTCAGATCCTGAGCGTGGGCTCCTAGATGGTGTTGAAAATTTGAATTAAAAAATTATCAGTGATGATGATGATAATAATAATAACGGTATTAATGAATAATGTTCCAATGTTAGAACACTTAAAGAAATAATCAGAATGTATTTAAAAGGTACAAAACACTCACGTATTACATACCTGTCTTTTTAGAAGACCAGCATCCCCAGAGGAGAAGAGTTGAGATCAGGTTAGACATGAGCACCTTCCCTCTTTCATCATTCTAGAAACTTTTAAACACAAAAAACCTTCTAAACACACAAAAAACCAAACCCTTAAACAGCACAGCTGTAACCCAGCTCTCACATAAATATATATCTATCTGGTGTATGTAAATATATGCCAAATTATTTCTACAGCAGTATCTCTACCATTGTATGAAATCAAGTTTGTGAACTAGCTTCCAAGGGTTCTTGAGTGTGCTTTACTAAATAGAACCTAGTGAATATGTGGGCAGGAGTATCTTAAATAAATAAACCTGGAATAGCTAAACTTATTTAAACAGTGCTACTTGATGCCAGAGACCTCACTTGTAAGCTGTGTAGAAAGTTGGTGATCCAGTAACTGGAAAATAAGTAAGTTTATCAATGAAAAACACTGTGAAGCCCATTCTCTGAGAACGTTAAAAGTGTTTTCAATTTAGAGAAAATGAAGCTACAATCAGATGACACTACGTGGAGGAATTAGGATGTCCACATTTTTAAAGTGTAAATCCAGACAGTGTCCCTAGATTGTTTCAGGGACTAACACAAAACCCATTTTTCAAGAAGAAAAGAAAGCTACTGTTTTCTTTCTTTGTGTCAATCATTTGATCTTCTTGTAAGTAGATAAATCCTTTGGTCAGTAGCATTGGCCCATGCATCACAGAAACACATTAACAGTAAACAGTACCTTCCAGCTCTTCAATCTGGGCACCAGTGAAGACTGTGATATATAGTATGTAAAGACAGACACGAAAAATTAAACAAAGAGAGATGGCCAATCCTTCTTATGACTGATGTTTTACAGCTTCTATTTCATTTCTCTGCTTGACCTGTGATCTCTCTTTTAAAGTTTCTCTCTCTACACTAAACAAAACCATAATTCATAAACTGTATGAAAGACAGTGCCTTGACTTCAGATACCTAAAAGCCCACTTACATGTCTCAGACCAGTTAAAATGGACTTTTAATTTCTATTTTATTTGTTAAAGTCCTAGACCATATTTTCAAATTAATCTACATTAATGGCTCACCAGATTCATATATAGTATGCATTTACAGTATGGAAACAATACAGTGACAGCTTTTTATAAAGACTGATTTTGTTGGATCTCGATAAATACTTGCTATTATGATCTTGATTTTATCCAATACAATGACTGGTAATCTTAATTAGTTATAAACTTCAAAACTGAGTGTGTAGTTTCACTTTTTTTCTCAGTGATGTTTATATCCATTTCCATGTCCTTTCTCTACTTTTTTCCAGAAGAAGTAGTGGCCTTTTCTTCCAGGCCAGAAAGCCATCCAGATTCACAACATGCTCTAAAAACACACTGATTCCATATCAAAGGCTAACATACTTTAGACTAAATATAGTCCTTCATAGCGCAGAAGGATGTAAGTTCCAGCATCTCTGCTACGGTCACTGTGGTGGAACTGCCCTTCCAAATCACAAGATTTCAAAAGACCTAAATTTGATTTTCAAATATCTTTTACAGTTTTAATTATGGTAGATATTCCTGGCATCTTTCAACATTATCATTAAGGCATTAACATTCTTGCTTCATCTAACATAACTCAGTATTAGTCCGTACTCTGAGCAACACGTTTCACTTACACTTTTTATTTTATTTTATTTTATTTTATTTTATTTTATTTTATTTTATTTTATTTTATTTTAATCAAGCAGGCTTGAGCAGGACAGACTAGCAAATTTTTAATTATTTCTTCCTTACTTTCACCTGTGAATAATCAAGATTCAGAATTCCTTCTGCTTTTTCTCACGCTTGTAACATTTTTTTTTCCTCCCTCTTACTTTAGAGTAGTTCCTTCAGTGAAAAGGTATAGAGGTATATATTTTTATGGAACCTGTTTTCCTGAGGCACTCACCATTTACAGTCTGTGCTTAGTAGCCCATACTGCAGGTTTTCCATATATAAGTAACATGAATATGTACTCTTTTCCCTACATGGTCATTCATTTTCACAAAACTTTTAGAACTTAATATATCTGAGATCACCAGATTTGGTAGGAACTGGTTAATGAATTCAACTAGTAACACAAACCTAATAGAGTGAATGTGTAAGTTTCTTTCCTCAGGAAATACATTAGCAAATACAAATGTATGTTGGCCTCAAGACTAGGTGATTCTCACTTTTCAAGTAACGAAAGTAAAAATATTGCCTTCCCTTACCTAGCAAGCCTGAAACTGTGCAGCCCAATCCTGTTTCATTTTGTACCACATCAGCTGGACCCTCTGGAGCTTAATGCTACTCAAAGGACCTCCACCTAGAAGCAGCAGGGTGTTCTCAGCTCAGATGCTGTGCCCACCTTGGGGTAACAGCTGCCTGGTTGGCTTAGTTGCTGAAGAAATTGATTATTCTTTTTATTCTTTGAAAAGACAGTGGGTAACTTTAGGTTTGGGCCATTATATTATTTTTAGCTTGGTTTCCTAAGAACACAAAGACCACAGTGCCTTTCAGTTCCTTGATAATGGCTCTGTAGTCCATCTCCAGAGTGGTACTAGTCTAGGGACCTGTCCCTCTCAGCAGATTGTATTAATCAAACACTGTGAACATAAAGCTGACTATAACTCCCATATTTATAACTTTTCCCCCCACTGTGCTCTGATTGCTTCATTTTTTTGGCATAACTCAGCATGACCTGCCAGATGACTTCCTCGCAAAGAGAATTTCCTCTGTATCTCCAGTCAGCTTTTGAGATTTTTCCCACAACAACCATGTTTTACTTCTGAATATTTCTGGGCCTTTCCTGTTAACTTCCTATATGCAAAAAAAAACCCCACTGCTAAAATGTATATCTCTTCTTAATTCCTCCACCCCCCAAGACAAAACACAATGCAATATTTTACATCATTCAGGTTACATAAGCAAATTGCACAGTGGTCTCTTTAGCAGCCAATCAATATGTGCATCCTTTTTAAAAACATTAGCAACTGAGGGCTGATAACACTTCGCTTACCCCTAAACTTGTTTCTTCAGAGAAATAAAATATATTTTTTTTCTAGAAAACTTAAGATTTTTTTTTTGACTTCTGCCAAGATTTCTGCCTGCATTTTCTTAGAACTCACTTCCCTCTAAAGATTCTTTCTCATTTACTTCTTTTTGAAAAGAGAAATACTATCCTTTAGGTCTATAGATATTTTTTCGTGATCGGAAAACTATGTTTGCAGTTTCATATGATTAGTCTTCTGGGCCACAGGAGAAGTATTTGGAAAGTGGTTGCTCTGCAGGTTTGAGTTCAGTCTCAAAATATGGCTTTTTAAGGTTTTAATATTCTTCTTTTATATATATATAATTATTTAGTATAGCTTATACATGCAACCTTATCATGTTTTTCTCAAATGCGGTTTTCAAATGTACACATATGATCAATATAGAACTGGGAGCAAGTTATTAAGAAAACAACTGGAAGAAGCAAGAGAGAATCCTGTCGAGCATCTTAAACTTGAGTTTCCATTCAAAGCTGCACTTTTATTTATTTATTTATTTATTTTTTGGGGGGTGGGGTATAAACTAAATCAGTCTGCTCAGAAACCTTGGAAAGAGACAAGCAGTTTCTAGAAGACAGGTTTGGAGTCCTTTGCTTCTTTAATGTGCCTGTAAAATTGCTGGAGCTCAATGAGCTCTTCTAACATTTCAAATTTGCAAGTGGCTATCTTGTAAGCATATCTTTACTCACTTCCAAATTGGTACTTTGCAATAGATTTCATTGATCTTTCAGAAAATTCACATTTTATTTTGTTAGACACTCATTCTTTCTAGAAGAGACAGCATGAAATATTGGGGGAGGGGAGGGATTGAAAACATAATTAATACTTAAATTCTACAGCTCAACAGCACTGTCTGAATTATCTTCATTGATGCAATAATAATAATAATAATAATTAATCTCTAATGACAAATCTATCAAGCAAAAATTGAAGTGGAAATTACTCTTTTAAAAAAAAAGTAGTAATAATAATGTCTTCCAGTCATAAAGGAGGCTCAAAGTCACAAAAGTCAGAATGATCTCTTAGTCTTTAACTACTGAAGGGCTACTATACACTATACGATTCCCTATAACATTTCAACAAATGTTCATTTTTTACTTTATCAAACTATCATTTTACCTACATGACCTCACCTTTCAAATTGAATACTTAAGGAGGAGAGGGAGGGAAATTACACCTTAGGCATTACAAATTGCAACTGTGGATATTCCATCAAAAAATGGTTGCTGCTTTCCCAATGTCTTGCTTGGTCCAGGAAGAAGCAAACAGATGTCATAACAAAGACTTTCAAACACAGACTGGTTTTACCTGCAGGCTGTAAAGTCTATTCTACACCTATTCTAACTTTTGAGCTCTCATCAATTGGGTTTCTTGTTTCACAAACACGTCTGGAGGCAGAAGTAAATAATATGAGACTTACCTTGCTTTAGGATGTCCACTGGGAACATAAAGCCTTTGCTTGAGGAACCATGAATGGTTTCGGTGGTGTAAAGGACAATCTTTTTTCTTTTCTCTCTTGCAGGTACAAAACTACTTCTTGGCCTTTCCAAGGCTTGATGCATCCCTGGAAAGAAACCTGGAGGCTTTATTTATTTGCAGGCCGTACATCGTCTTTCAATAGGAAAAATGGTAAATTTGGGATTTAATAGTCCAAACAGTGACATATAAAATTAAAAAATCAGGATAATTTTGTCCACTCAATTCAGAATATATATTTTTTCTATATAACATTTAGTTTAGAAACTAATTTTCCAGAATAAAGAAAAACAACAGCTGAGAGCAGTAAATATATGCAGAAGAAAAAAAAAAAAAAAAAGTTAGAAAGGCTGAAAACAATAGAATTAATTGTTGTTTTTCATACCTGAAATGTGCATTGTGAAGATTTGTTCCCTTCGCCTGTTCTTAGAACTGTTCTTATTATAGATATAGGTTGTGTACACAAATACCCAAATACATATGCACACAAAATTCATTTGCAGTACTGGTATTAAAGAAAAAAAAAAGTCATTCTCCCTGACCAGTTTTGAAAATTCTGTTTAATCTGTACAACATTCTGCTTCTAAACAAAACAATAAGTCTAAATAAGATTTAGGGTGAGGGAATAGGGTCTGAGCTAAAAAGGAGCATACAGAAATGGTTATGTCTGCATAAGCTTGGCAAACACATTTTTCTGATCTAAAGAAACTCCACACATTAAAATATGATCCATCATAGAAGCATAGAAAGAAATTATACATATGGCTGCTCTCTGTGTGAATACCCATATTTGCATGCACAAAAGATCAGTCATCTGCTAACAAGAGTGCTTGTCATTTGTAATTAATCTGTCCAAAAAGCTTGTATATTTCTAGTATGAAGAGCGAACCTTATCTTGTAAGTTTGGGGACCAACCCTAGATGAATAAGATTAAGTTTGGCTCAAAATTAGGTATAAACCTCTTCTGCCTGAGCTCTGAGATGAACAGAACCTGGATAGCCAATTTATTGCAGGCCCAACCTTGAAATAATATGTTCTGCTTCTCAGACTTCACAAGCTCCAAATGTTAACTTTGACTCCAAGCTTGTTTGAAAGATATGCAAGCTGACTTCCTGTCCTCATGCAAAAGACATGGGCAATGATGTCAGATTTTGTAGTATATACGCAATACTAAGAGCTCTTCTTTGGATCTTTTTCATTGAATATGATTTAACAGAAGTCTTTGTGTGTGTGTGTGTGTGTTTAGTATGCCAAATAAAGTTCACCAACACATTAAGCAATAGCATCAGAATTGCCACTTGTCTTTGAGAACCTAAGATAATGTTAGTTCTTCTAATAGCAGCATGACAGGTTTCAGTTGCTATGCTGGGCTAATTTATTGAAGGTGTCCTCTAGTTATACACCTAGCAAGCTTACAGAAGAATTTCTGAACCTTAATAATCAATCCAGTGTATAACTTTGTTTTTAGCTAGAACACTTCCATTTCTGTTGCTCCAGTATGCAAGGTATTGGCATTGTTTCTTATTTTGCATCACTAGTATTTTTAATAACTAAATAATTATTTTTATCTTTATCAATCAAAAGATGAAGTGTGATCAGATGATTGCTGCTTAAGGAATTTAATTAGTGACCATTTTCAACATTAATATTTTATTTATTTATTTATTTTAGCATAACTCTTGGTTTTCCACTGTAGGTATCACTAACACTATGTCAAATGCATTTTTTACCAAATATTATTCATAACCTTTTCTAGTAGCTAAGGAGAAGCCTTTTCTCCATCATCTGGAAATGAAAACACTGCTGCATCTGGATAACACTGACCCAAGTGTATCAAATATGTTTGCATGACCAGTACTGGGAGGTAGTGGTGGTGATGGTGGTGTTAGTTAATGTTTGGATGATACATAAACCTCATCAGTAAAAACAACAACAATAACGAAACCCTTCCACCCCATCTAAGAGTGTGATGAATAGAGCCCATATGAAAGAACACTCTAAAAATGGCACTATTCCAATTTTATTTTTGCAATACCTCATAAATTTGAATCACAAGGGTCAATTTGTTACCTGCACAGTCACAAATGAGACAAGATAAAAAAAGTCTTTTTAGAAAAAGATCAATGTTTTCCAATATTCTTTATTCAAATATGACATATCATTGCCTGACTCCTTGCAAAAATTCACAAATCATTATTATTGCTCTTACAGTAATCAATTCTAAGAAAGTGGCACTGAAAAAAAAAAGAAAAAAGTGAGAGGCTTAGTTATAACAGGAACAAGGGCTAATAAAGTTTCCCCTTGTAGATTTGTTATTGTGCTTTACTTTTAATCATGTCTCATATTACTTCTCTTCCTGGCTTCTCCCAAGTTCAGAGAAACAAATCACCACAGACCTATATTTGAGGCTGTCTAACAGATTTTTCTTGTGCTTTAAGGAAAATCTGGAGTTCAGTATTTAATAAATAAATAAATAAAGTTATATATTAATCTAGTTTGCTGGCAAGTCCAATTGCAGGCCTAAACTTGTGTCAGTGTTGAATATGTGACTCAGAATCCACATAGCTTATCTATTAACATAATATATTGCCATTTCAGGAGAGAAACATGCCAACTGACCTAGCCACCAATTTGTATAGCATGTAAATGCAAATATTTTGTTCCTCCATCTTATGACTGCACCAAGCTGTCCTGTGATTTCATAAATGTAAACTGATTTCTCTTACAGCTTAATCCTTTCTTGGACTCACTTCATTGACCTTTTCTATAAATTGATCATCTTTTCACCTCTTTCTGCCCACTATGTCCAGAAAACAAAACCCTATAGAAGTACTAGTTATAGCTTTTTAATTAAGACCAAATTGAGGATTTAGCCTCATTGTTATGTATGAAAAGACAGCATGTGTGTTGCTGAGTGCGGAATGAATTTTCTGAACATTTCTATGTAAATCTGTTTATTAGTTTATGAGTGAAAATAATTAGAAATATCACCTTTAAGAAATTTAACACCTGCTGTACTTATGTCAGCATCACAGAAGAGATTCTTCAGCATTTCCTTCTTATTAAGTCTCACTAAAATTGTACATGAATTCTTTTCAATCAAGTAATTTGTTTTCTTCCTGTTAATCCCCTTTGACTGTTGGTTTACTAGATCCAGCCAGCTACATAAGATGTCTTTTCACCACTGCTGATGGCATCACAGTGAAATCCTCTCCCCCTTTCAAAGAACAGGGAGTGCTGTCTTCCCTGATGGCCACTGAGCACCACAATTTTGGGGAATGACAGAAAGTTGCAGGTTTCTGGAAATCACGTTTGGGAAGCAGTTTGGGGAGAAGTCAGTGCTGCCTGAGTTTCCCCCATGGAGGGTGCTTTATCCCATTAGAAACACAGAGTATCACTTAACAGAAAGTAATAAGCAGCAAAATGTGACCACCAAAATATAAACCACTTAGTTTCAAAACTTGTGACAGCTGAACCATGCAACAGGAAGGCCAGAGTGGAGAGTGAGGATCTGTGATCTCTTTTTGGGGTTGTGTTGAGAATAGAAAAGTGAACCAATATACATCACGGGGGGCAGGCAGGAAAGAGATGCAAGAGGAACTGGAAATTCACATAAAATGCAAAACAAGTGTTCAGCCTGAGCTGTATGGAAAGAGTTAAGCTGATGGCACCTAATGATTCTCCTTCACAGGAAATTATAGATTTTAAACTACCTATCTTTTTATGGAAGACCAAAGTTGGCTCTGTGTCTTTCCTTCTGAATGATGAGGCACAAGTTTCATGCTTTCATCTCTTTTAAGTGTTCATACAGTAGCTTAAAGCGCAACTGGCCAGGGCGCAGCGGGGGCCAGCAGCAGGGCAGGGACCTCCTCCGGCAGCCCAATCTCATTGTGCTCAGAGGTGGTAAGCAGAGCTGGGACAGGGATAATGACCAGGGTTCACTGCAGACCCAGGACCGCTGGGCATGGCCTCAGGGGTGGGTTGACTCCAGGTCTGGTGCAGGTGTCCCACTGGCAGGGCCAGGGATGGGCCTCATGGAGGTTTCCCAATGCTTTTCCTCCCCATCATGCTGCTTTCCCTGCTGCCAGTCCATCACAGAGCTGGCCCTGGGCAGAGACTTCTGAGCCCCAGGGCACCCCAGCTCTGTCACAATTTTCCACCTCTTCAAGTGTGCGCAGGTTTTGTTAATACATGGATTTTGATCACCATGTACTTCATCTGGCCTGACCACCTTTACAGAGTAGATGTATGAAGGCAGCTATAGTTAGCTGGGTGAGGAAAGAGCAAATAACAAAGGAAAGTGTTAGAAAAAAAAATAAAAACAAAAAAAAATTCAAGGTATTTACTGCTACATAATATTGACAAAGACCCACCGGGATGCTAAATCTGCCAATCAAACTAATTGGATTTAGCAGCAAATGATGGATTGAAGATGTATAAAAATAACCATTAGTGTGACTGAAAAATGAAATGCCAAATAAATTTACAATAGCGGTTGTATCTAGCATATCAGCCTTCTGTCTGCCTAACCTGTGGCAGTAGAGCATAAATTATGAATTTTGGGCTCTACTGCCAAGATGGAAACATCAACCACATATAATCTTCAGGTCCTATTTTGAATAAAAGTAACTGCTGACTTAATTTTTGGTAAAAGCTGCAAAATTGCGTATGCCAGAATTAGGTTTGTAGCCGATATTTGTCCTTGTCACAGAAAACATGTCACATACAATTACATTAAAGTGCTTTGTCAATCAAATAGCCTGTTTTTGTGATAGCTCAGAATTTTGGGGGTTTTCCTTTCTCTCTCACCATGCTGCTGTGTATTTTAATGTGTTCAGAGAAAAGGAATTTCTTAGTATCATTATGAAGCTAATTTTATTTTAAAAATGGTAATTATCAATTTTAATGTGACAATCATTACACATTTTTATGTTGAGTTTCTTGTAGAGGTTCATTAGAGCAATCCTAATTATTACACTCTCTTCACATTTTCATCAGAAAACTGAAATGAGAGATGTAATTGTTTCTTTACGAGAAAAATTGTAGACTAACAATTGTTGAAGTGTTAGTCTAAAACAACACTTTTGTTTCATTCTCTCTGCGTACAAGCCAGTAGGCCCTTAGTAACAAATTCAGATCAATATAGGTATTCTAACTAATTTTTACTGAGTTTCCAACACAATGTTATTTTCAATGTCTTCAGTCTTATGACTAATCTACCTTTTATTACCTATTTTTCCTATTAGCATTATTTGATTTTTGACAGCACAAGAAGGCTTTTCAGAGCTTGACTTAATTAACCATGTACAACTAAAGATTCAAGTGAGAATTCCAGGCACATATTTACTAGAAAAACCTCTGATAGTCCCAGTTTCCATTGTTTTTTTTTTTAACTTTTTTTTTTCTTTCTTTTTTTCAAGACCTTTTGTGTTCCATTGAAGCTTTTTTCTTTTTTCTTTCCCTAAAGAAACTTATAAAATGGCTGGAAGAACACTAAGGTGTTCATACTACAAAATGTTTCTGAATAAAAATGTTGTTTCTTACTGGAGAAGTCTTAAAATTGACTTTCACTTTTCTCCTAAAAATCCAACATGTTAATTTTCACTAAATTTAATCTATTTTTTTTCAGTGTTTACAGACCCTTTAGCAATTCAAAGTTGCAGATGTTCTTATTCCTTTTTAAAAATATTATCCTTGTTAATATGTTCAAGTACCTTTTGTTATATATATCTCATATATATATGTATATATGTCATGTTTTCTCATGGAAATAGAACCAAGCGTCATGTATATTGCCATGTATTCAAAGTTAGAACTATATGGATACTATATAGTCCAAATATTTATTTACTATGCATATTATATATATGTGCATATGTTGATATGCTGTATAATATAAATATTCATACAATACATAGTATATAGTGTATGTATATAATGTATATGTAGTATATATACACTAGTGTATTACTAGGTATGTACATATTACATATATTTTATGCATGTATGCACATTTTACTTGAATAACCATTTATGTTTAATTTGTTTGCTGAGATTAGGAAGAGATAGAAACAGCCAAACGTAACCAAACCATCAGCAAACACAACAGCAGTAAACCATACCTAGAGTCAAGATTTGCTGAATAACTCCAGTTTGGAATTTCGTGCATGGCTTTGCACTTACAAAGCAACAGCAATGTAGATGACGTAATTGTTTTGTCTGGGACGGAGTTAGTTTTCTTCATAGTAGCTGGTATGGTAATATGTTTGGGATTTGTGATGAAAAGAGTGTTGGTAACACATCAATGTTTAGTTGTTGCTGAGCAGTGTTTGCATAGAGCCAGAGGACTTTTCTGTTTCTCATGCTGCCCTGCCAACAAGGAGGATGGGTATGCACAAGAAGCTGGGAGGGGTCACAGCCAGGACAGTTGATCCAAATAGACCAAAGGGATATACCGTACCATATGGCATCATGCTCAGCAGTAAAAGCAGAAGGAAAAAGATGAAGAAGGAAGGATATTCAGAGTTACAGTGTTTGTTTCCCTAATAAACCATTTCTTGGGAAGTGGTCATGGCACTGAGCCTGACAGAGTTTAAGAAGAGTTTAAACAATGCTCTCAGACATGTGGTTTGATTTTTGGGTGGTCCTGTGAGGACCCAGGAACTGTACTTGAAGATCCTTTTGTGTTCCTTCCAACTCAGGATATTCTGTTTTTGTGATTACATGTGATGGAGCCTTGCTTTCCTTGAAATGGCTGAACATCTGCCTACTGATGGGAAGTACTGAGTGAATTCCTCATTTTGCTTTGTGCACACAACTTCTGCTTTCCCTATTAAACCACCTATTTCTCAACCTATGAGTTTTCTCACTTTTATCTTTCCAATTCTCTCCTCCCCTTCAACCCTGGGTGCAGATCAGGGCATGAGTGAATGGCTGTGTGGTGCTTAGCTGCCTACCAGGGTTAAACCACAATAAGATGATATTGTGAAGGTAGTCATGTATTTACTGATTATAACGTGCACATAGTATTTGAATGTCACAATATATATAGTAGTTACTGACCACATCAAAAATTGACAGCAAATGAAATGCTACAAAAAAAAAAAAAAAGAAAGAAAGAAAAAAAAAAGAAAAAAAAAAAAAAGAGAGAGAAAAGTAGCCAAGACACTTCTCTTGGATTAGTTCCTCGTGGTGCTGTATCAGGTCTAATGACACCTGAATGGTGAACTGTGATTGCCTGTGTCAGACCCATAGTTCACTTAATGGATATGAAAGCAGCAATGACAGCAATGAATGATTCAAGAAAATAATTCTAGGCCACAGGCTATGTTGTCACTAAAATTACTGCCAGGTCAGCTGCTGCTGTGTAACATGTCAGGATAGTCAAATGTCAAAGGCAGCCATAAAGGAGCAGCTATTCTTGCACTTGTCTCTGCTCTTCTGCTTCTCCACTTGCTCTGAAAGAATTTAAGAACATGTTCTACTCATCTTGGAATGGGTTCATCTAAATTTTTCTTGTCATGCATCAGACAATATTTCCTCTTCTTGAATGGTCAGATTTTGGAACTGCAATGAGATCAGAAAGAGAGGCAGTAAACCACAGGCAAATGTGCTTTATATTTAGTGAGACAGATGGTCTCAATTACCATATCTTGTTTCTTGTGCGCTATATTCTACACTTACCCTTTTAGACACTTTGTATATTTCTAGTTGGATAGATTTCTTTTTCAAAATAAAGTTTGGATAGATTTCTTTTTCAAAATAAATAAATAATTAAATATTTATTTAAATAAAGAATTTCAAATGATTTTGTTGGCAGAAATCCAACATGGAACAAAAGTGGTTTCCCAAACAAGAGATGGAAAATACATCAGGGAAGCAATCCAGTATGTTACTGTTACTGAATAAAGTTTAAATATTAAATATTAATTTAAACAGATTCTGGTAATTCTATAATCAAACCACTTGAGATTTTGACTAACACCTTGTTGTAGCAAGGTATGATCCTGGTAAGATATTTTATTCTCCTCTAGACACTTTAAAGTTTTGTAGGGATTGGGAAACTCTAATAGATTGCAGAACAACTTCACTAATAACTTCACTAATAGCTTTGGAAAAGACATTTCTGAGCTTCGTCTGTGTGTGTGTCTGAATTTTATATAACACTGTTTTTGCCAAAATATTTTGAGTCTAGCCCACAAAGAATTATATTAGAATTGCACTTATTAGCATTAGATTGTAAGTCTTTAATATAAAAGTTCAAAACAATAGTATCAGTTCCTGGCTATGGTGAGGCTCTACTCCTTTTTGAACACAGGTGAGATTTGCAAGTACATATGTAGTCTCATGGTTCTTCCTGTTCTAATTCACTCAACATTATCTTATTTAGAAAAATAAAATGTTTTGTATATTCACTTATATAGAGAGATATTACTATAGGATTGTAATTTTCAAATACAGGATATGTAGGTGATCATAAAGTGATCTATTTAGGGAAGTTTATTATCAGAAAAAAAGAACTATGCTATAGTTATTAAAGACCTCAGCTCTGGGGTCCCCAGCACAAGAAGGGCATGGAAGTATTAGAATGAGTCCAGAGGAGGGCCACAGAGGTGATCAAGGGACTGGAGCACCTCTCCTATAAAGACAGGCTGGGGGAGTTGGGGTTATTCAGCCTGGAGAAGAGAAGGCTCAGGGGAGACCTTATAGAAGCATTCCAATGCCTAAATGGGGCCTAGAGGAAAGCTGGGGAGGGACTCTGTCAGGGAGTGTGATGATGGGACAAGGAGTAATGGCTTTAAAAATATTTCTGGCTTTCTTCTTTTCTTCTTTCAATTTAATTCAGCAAATGCAAAATACCACAAATCTATTTATTATTATCATTATTATGGTAGCAATTAATATTTTATCTTTCAATTTTCTTCTTGTATTTTTGTTTTCAATCTGAACAATGATGTGCCTAACATCGTCAAAGGGAACAGAAAGTAAAATATTTCTACTTGTTAATTTTACAACAGAAAAATTGTGCTAGGATGTGAAAGGGATCTATTACTGAAAAGTAAATATTTCAGAAGTCTTCAATGCCAAAAACTCACACTAAATGTTCATAAAAATATTTGCAGGGTTCCATTATTAATAATCACATCTTATTTATTTATTTATTTATTTATTAAGTCTTGAAATCCCCTATCTCTTTTCTTATTTGTATTATTAGAGGTTGAATGCTGTGGTATTTCCCAGTGTGCCAGATGGCCGGAGAAATGAAGATGTAATCACTTCTTCTAAAATTTACATAAAAATTAATGCACAAGCTGAAATCAAATTAGAACCAAAGAAAAACAAATCAAAACAAAACAACCCTATGACCTTGATGAACATGGAAAAATGAGAAGTGAAAGAGGTGGTAAAAAGAAAAAGCAAGTGATATGAGGGGAACTGTAAAAAGTCTACCGTTTAGATTACGACAATTCAAGAATTCTTGTATTCTTGTTTGGGTTGTTGTGAAATCTGGTGTCCCTTGTGGAGGTATAAAACACAACCTGAGATATAAATTTGGGTTTATTCATTAGATACAGTCCTCTAGTTTAAAAATAAAAAATAAATGATGAAAACAGGTATTCTTCTTCCTTTCCTTCTATTTGTTATTAATTAGTTATTAAGCTATGGTTCTGACCTTCCTCACATTTATTGTAATACATGTTTTACAGAACTTGTCTTCATTTTGAATTAATTGAATAGAATAATTTGGAAGGATTCAAGGCACCTAACCAGAGCTCTGCTCTATTATAGTTTAGGAGTATTCAATATTTAATAGCTTCTGCTTTTCAGAAGTTTTCTTCAGAGGATGAAGATGAGAGCTCAGGGAATCAAATGGAATATAGAAGCTCTCGGCTTCAAACCACACTGTCAGAAAAATCCACTAACTGTTATTATTAGTAGTCACTATTGCTGAACATTTAAGGACTCTTCATGAGATGAACAAAATAATAACTAAAGGCCAAATCTGAGCAAACACCTAATATTACTTATTGCATAATTAAACATAGAAAATATGGCTGGTTGTGTACATCTCAAAATACTATTTGAGTATAGAAGACATAATTTGAAGTAACTCTTTCTCAGTTCTCGTCATTTTATTGATGATCAAATGTAGTAATGATATTCATATCTCAGATTTGGCTGTCTGACCTTAGAGGACCAGGATTCCTTATGGATCTGATAGTTATCCTTTAAAAAGTTTATTTTAACAGCAGCAAAATTTCACTTGCAATAGGGCATTTTGTACCACCATGTAGAAAAATCATAGCAACTGTTGAAAACAAAGAAAATTTCTTGTAATTTTAAAACTTCAGATTCTTTTGAGAGCTTTTGACTTCAGTTTGTTCTCTTTCTCTTTCTCTCTCTTTCTCTTTCTCTTTCTCTTTCTCTTTCTCTTTCTTTCTCTTTCTCTTTCTCTTTCTCTTTCTCTTTCTCTTTCTCTTTCTATTTCTTTCTCTTTCTCTCTTTCTCTTTTTCTCTTTCTCTTTCTCTCTCTCTCTCTCTCTCTCTCTCTCTCTGTCTAACCAACACTGAATACACTGAGAGGTTCTAGATCTAACACTTACTCATTGCATAGCTCTTCTTCAATTATGTGTTTGGTAATTGCTCATGCTCAGCCTTGGAAGTGTGAGACATTTAGTGAGAGCAAATAAATGTAAGCTAAGATATGAAGGTTATCCTTTATGACTTTTAAAATACACATAATGGAGTCTCTATCTTCCCACTGGACAGAGAACATCTCATTCAGAGGAAAAAAATTCCCCAAACACTACATTTGAAACATCATCTAAGGGAAGTAGAAATTGGACTTACAGCAGTTAACTGGTGGTTCATCAAGTCTGAATATGACTTTTAGAGGGGTTAGCATACATGTTTCAGAAGAATGACTTATGGCAAGAGTGCCAAAGGGAATAATTTTTAATGTATTTATCACAGTTCTTTTTCATCAGTTTCTGAGGTAGGTTTGTGTCCAGAAGCTTGATGTGTATCTTCCTTCAAATTTAAGGTCATTGGCGAATAAAAGGAATAATTTGCTAGTCATATAAATGTCCGATATATGTTTTCCATACAGAGAACTACATAGTCTGTAATTTGTGAGAATTAATGGACATAATATACTAAAGGATTACATTTTATTATTTCTATAAGTATCATCTTCAGTGTAATTAAATCTTCCTCACCTTTTTACCTTAGAAAGGAAAAAATAAGTAAAATAAAATGAAGCTTTAATTACTAATGATCATAATATACTCAAATCGTCATTTCCAGCAACAGATCTGTCCAACTTTGACATTCTGGAGAAAGTCATTTCTCCTGAGGTCTTTCTAAGTTAAAAGGAAAAAGTGATGGAGTTTGAGGATAAATCTGGCATGAAGATAACACCCTGGTAAATGTTATGAAGCAGGCACCTAACAGAAAAATAAACTATATGCGTGCAAAATAAGAAAGGAAAATTTCCAAAGGATAATCATGTATAGCCTGCACTAACACATGCTAACACATGAAGAAGTTATAACTTGCTTATATCTCAGTTATAACTCAGTTGATTTATAACTCAGGTGATAATATAACTCAGTTGATTTATAATTCAGTTATAACTCAGGTGATTTTTTATTTTTTTTTCAGCTGAGCCTGAGAACAGACGAGACTCCTGCTCTACTCTGCACTGGTGTGGCCTCACCTCAAGTACTGTGTGCAGTTTTGGGCACCACAGTACAAAAAGAATGTGAAACTATTGGAGAATGTCCAGAGAAGGGCTACTAGGATGGTGAAGGGCCCGGAGGGGAAGACATACATGGAGCAGCTGAGGTCACGTGGTCTGTTCAACCTGAAGAGGAGGAGACTGAGGGGAGACCTCACAGTGGTCTACAGCTTACTCATGAGGGGGAGTGGAGGGGCAGGCGCCTATCTATTCTCTCTGGTGACCGGCGATAGGACCAGAGGGAATGGTGTGTCAAGCTATGACAGGGGAGGTTCAGGCTGGATATCAGGAAAAGGTTCTTCACTGGGAGGGTGGTCATGCACTGGAACAGGCTCCCCAGGGACGTAGTCATGGCACCAAGCCTGTCGTAGTTTAAGAAGTGTTTGGACTATGCTCTTAGTCATATGGTCTGAATTTTTGGGTAGACCTGTGTGGAGCCAGGAGCTGGACTCGATGATCCTTGTGGGCCCCTTCCGACTCAGGATATTCTATGACTCTATGAGACTGTTTTCTCACCTTCTTAGTAGCAGTTTCATAGGCCAGCTTAGGGTCTACCTACTATTACAGACTACAGCTTTTTCCAGGAGCAAGGGCAAGGAAGGTGATAAGTACACCTTACCAGGTTGCCTAGGAGGTGGGAAGCTCCTATGCATGGAAAGGAGGACAGAGAGCTGGGGAAAGTGATATTTTCCCAACAAGGATCCCTGAAGGACATGTTTTAGACACCCAGGCAGTAACAACTGCATGGGTAAGGGCAGTAAGTATTGATAGAAAAAAAGAACATTTCTGTCTGCCTAAAGCAGCACCAGCCTTCCTTCATGATTTGTCACTTGGGAATGGAAATGTGGGGCTGGCTATGTAGATGTTGCTTGAGAGCATCCAATGCAGACATACCAAGCTAAAGACACGTTTGTAGCTTTTTTTTTTTTTTTTTTTTTTTGGACTTTCTTGGCATATCAAACTAGACTTCTGGCTCAACGGTGTTAACAGCTACAAAAGTGGTTTAACCAATGGATATCAACTAGGAATGAATTAATCCTAGATGTATCCTCATCACACCTGGAGGTCCTGCTGTGAGCCATAAGGGAAGCCTAGAGCTATAGTTCATCAGACTTATCCAAGTCTGTCATAATCCCTTTCCCTATGATTTTTCTTATATATTAGAATTAGCTTACTAGTCTGTTATCTTTCTAGCTAAGCTGCTTGAATACAATTTTATTGATTTGTTGAAGGTCATTGTCATTATTGCTCAATTTATCTTTAAAACAAATTCTATTTTTGAGAGTGCTTGAATTCTTTAATTGATCTTGTGCTCTTCTTCTTGATTTCTTTTCTTGCCCAATGGTGTGACCATGTGATTTTTTTTCTTCTGAGAGTTATTTCACAATTTGTGAGGAGGCAAAAGTTAAGCAGTCGAATGACTGTTTGACATGTGAGCTCAAATGCTAAACCCCTTGCTATCTGTTGTAAGCAGTTAGGCGCACAAGTGAGTCAGGAGTGCAGTTAAACAGGATTCCATCCAACTGTGTGGAATTGCTTATTGAAGTAGCTACTCAGATAGACGAATAAGGATCAAATGCTGTCCCATAATGAAGAGTATCAGGATACATTTCTGACTGGATAATAAGCTTCCAGAAGTGATTTATGCTTTCTCAATGGACGTTTATATATTTTACTGCATGGTCTGATGAATAAAAAGGAAAAAAAGGAAAGTGGAAGGATATGATCTCGGTTGCTTTTGATCACTCCTTAAAGGGTACTGAAATGCATATTCATAATGAGGAAGTTAATTCCTCTAGAAACTGTAAAATGCCTATCTATGCTCTTAAAAATAAATAATTTAAAAAAAAAAAAAAAGTGTGTTCAGTAGCTGGTACAATCAAGAACACTGTGAAAAACAAGTTGAGAAACATCAATTATTCATGCATACCTGAGCTTCCCTATATTTAACATTGACATAACCCACAACAGTAACACACGAGAATAAAATACAAATTAACAGCTGGAAATTCCTTCTTCATTTTTTCCCACCTTTTTACTTTATGATATACATTTATTTTGAGACAGTCACAATCAAATAGCCCTTTTAATTCTCCAGATGGACCTGTGTTCCTACGTACTCTTCTCTTTTACTTCCCCTGGTTCAAACTACCACCTTGTTTTTATTCTGCTTTAAATTTTTCCCCAACAATTAAGCTTTTCTTTTTCTGCCTCTTAATATACTGTTACTTTCCTGATCAACAAATTATTATGCAACTACCCCTGCTTCGCCTTGTTTTTCATCCTCTTTTCCATCATGAAATATATTGAATACATTACCAGTTTACTTTCCTGAACTTGCTGTTCTGGATGCTTTACCAGTCTGTTTTTCCTGGAATTTGACTCCCAGCCCCCAATAACACTATTCACATAAAGGCTATTCTCTCTTCTATCTTTGCTATCCTTGATTGTTCTAGCTTATACAGATCCTCTCTCTAAGTCTTTTGCCGATGTGGAACATATGATCCTGCACTCATTTGCTGGTTTTGATACAATGAAATTATGACTTTGTTGTATCACTGGCTAGTAGTTCTTCAGAGTTTCTCTTCTGATGTGTATGCCACAGTTTTACCTTCAGTAACTCAAATTTAGTCTCCTGTCTTCAATGCAATGAAATCATCTACAAGATTCCGTATATTTTGGGGGGAAAATAGGATCTGCTTCATTTTATTTCCACTGAAATACTTACCTTCATTAAAGACGTACATATTTATAAAATATTTTTCCTGAATTTTGAAGGAAAAAAAACAACCATTAAACAGAGGCTTAATAACAGAAAATTTCAGGTAATACTACTTCACTGGTTCTGGTTGGCATGGAGTTAATTTTCTTCATAGCAGCCTGCATGTTGCTGTGTTTTAGATCTGTGACCAAAACAGTGTTGAAACACCAATGTTTTAGTTAAAGCTGAACAGTGCTTGCACAATGTCAAGGACTTCTCTGTTTTTCACTGCTCCCCCAGAGGGTAGGCAGGACAAGAGGTTGGAAGGGGACATAGCAAAGACAGCTGACCTGAGCTGACCAAAGAGATATTGCATAGCATATAAAACCATGTTCAGCAGTAAAACAGTGAGGGGGGTAGGGGGAGTTTTTCCAAGGTAGCGGTTGCCTGGAGACTGGCCGGGCATCAGTCTGCTGGTGGGAGGTGATGAGTGATTGCCTCTGCATCATTTGTTATTTATTTATTTTTATTTTTCCTTTTTAATTCCTGAACTGTTTTTATCTTGACCCATGAATTTTTCTAGCTTTTGTTCTTCTGATTTTCTCCCCCAACCTGAAGTGAACAAATGACCGGATGGAGGCTTAGCTGCTGAAAAAGGTCAACCCATCACAGTCCTTTTTTGGCACCCAACATAGGTCATTGGGGGTTCAAGATAACAATAGATAACAAACAGGTGAAAATCAAATTCTTGAAAGGAAGTTGTTGGCTAGTACCTTCTATATTAAGAGATGTTTGTTTCATCAGCACGTCATGATGTAGCAGTGGTGTTACTTCATTTCCATTTAGTCCATCCCAAACTTTTCCTGATATGTTGATCTGTCAACAAACCAGGTCCAGAACCAAACATTTGTTTTGCTTGTGGATTACTATGTAGATAAAATTTGTCATATATAAAGTAACACAAATAATTCCATACAAAATTAGCACTGCTAATGACTATGGCATTGAAAATATATCGAGGAATTAAAAAAAAAAAAAAAAAAAAGTGATAAGAATGACCACGGACATTTCAAAATAAATGCTTCAGTTTGAGTCAAATCAACCTTCCTCTTGCCTAACATATGTAATTCTGGATTTTTTATTGTGTGTGTTTCCACCCTGTAAGAATTTCTTTCCAATTAAATTGACTTGGTAATTTATCTGTTTTGGTCTGATGTGGTGTTACAGTCTTCAGCATAGTAGGAGGTACATAATTCCCCAGAGAAAGTCCTAAGAAAGGCCATTAATGCATTTTTTAAAGCAGTACAATATAGATTTTTTTTTTCCTTGTGGAATAAAACAAAGTATTTTTGACTGCAAATCAGTTAATGAGATATAAACTTTTTCTTATTTTCCTGATACAGTTTCTTTAAATCAGTAAATTGATTTTTCCAACATTTGTTAAATGCTGGAAATAGCATTTATAATGAAAAGGTATACCAATGAAAAACTCTAAGCAAACTTTTATTCAGATCCTTGACCAGAATCATGGGGCAAATTTTAATACTTTAAATAATCAAACTGTTCATATTTTTAGATTTTTATTTAGCCTTACATTACTAAATTAGGTTATATTGTTATGATTTTCAATTATACTTTACACTCCTGTATCAACATGTGCAAACATTTCCTTTAGATTGGAATAAAGTTCAGGAATAGTAATGTTCACTAATAGAACCACTTCATATTAGGTGATGTTATTGCTTATATGACAAAATTTTATGTCAAAAGAGAAATGTTAGCAAATATTTCATCACAGAATTCACATCTCTGTTATGGGGGTTAAACACAACAGAATTTTACTGCTTTCAGTTAGACACATAGACATATAGAATATCTGAGTTGGCAGGGACCCACAAGGATCATCAAGTCCAACTCCAAATTCCCAAAGGACCACTCCCCCCCCTACACACAAAAAAAATAAAATAAATCAGATCGTATGTCTGAGAGTGTTGTCCAAATGCTTGAACTCCAGCAGGTTCAGTGTCATGACCACTTCCCCAGGGAGCACATTCCAGTGCTCAACTACCCTCTCAGTGAAGAACCTCTTCCTGATATCCAGTCTGAATCTCCCCTGTCACAGCTTCAAGCCATTCCTATTGCCGGTCACCAGAGAGATGAGATCAACACCTGCCCCTCTGCTCCCCTTGAGGAAGCTGTAGACTGTGATGAGGTCTCCCCTAAGTCTCCTCTTCTCCAGGTTGAACAATCCAAGTGACTTCAGCCACTCCTCAGACATCTTCCCCTCTAGACCCTTTACAATCTTTGTTGCCCTCCTTTGGATGCTCTCTAACAGTTTTATAACTTTCTTATACTGTGGAGCCCAAAACTGCACACAGTGCTCGAGGTGAGGTCGCACCAGTGCAGAGTACAGAAGGACAGTCACTTCCCTTGACTGGCTGGCAATGCCGTGCTTGATGCACTCCAGGATATGGTTGGCCCTCCTGGCTACCAAGGCACACTGCTGGCTCATGTTCAGCCTGCTGTCGATCAAAACCCCCAGATACATTTCTGCGGGACTGCTCTCCAGCATATTGTACCTTAATCTGTACATATAGACAGGATTGCCCCTTCCTAGTTAGGTTTCGCGGACAGAATGTAGTAGCTTTTGTGACATTTTTGTATCAGTTTCTGTGCTTTCTCCATCTATAATAAAAGCTAACAATAAAACAGGAGAGTGTTTCTTTCTCATTTTCATTTTGTTTCTAATCTGTATTTGAATTCATTGGGGTACTCTTTGATCAGTTGTCTGTGCTTTTTACAATAGTAGCATCTGGACTCCTTTGATCTTGCCAAATTGTTTTTATTTTTTATAGCACTCTTTAAAGATACAATTAAAAAACAGAAGCAGATTGTACATCCTTAAAAAAGTTATTCCTGAACAATGATAGCAAGAATTACCTGTGACTTCCTCCCTGATATACAATGATAGTGTTTTATACAAGATTTCTTACCTCATCTTGTTAAGAAAGTTTAGCTATGCTTTTCTTTTATTTATTTATTTGTTTGTTTGTTTGCTTATTTATTTATTTTACAAACAACCTCAAAGACATTTTCAAAAGGCCCATGGCTGTCTCCAAGCTCCCTTTTGAAGAAACTCTATTTTGAAGAGGATTGTTATCACAAGCTGGGACCCTCCATTCAGAATCATTCACATTTGTTTAATGTGTAAATTATCATAGCCTGCTATTTGAAAATTCTATGAAGAGCCCTTTCACCTTGGAAAAGCCCAGTCATAGAAAATCAGACTGGAGTATCATGCCAAAAGCTTGTTGACAGAAGAACAGTAACTGTAGTTAAGGTGCTGCCTGGGATGCTAGTATCTCTTGAGCTGTAATGCTGGCAGATTTGTCACTTGTTAGTACTGCTTATTCTCTGAATGCCTAAAGCACACAGGAAAGTTGGTCCCTTGTTGATACTGGGGGCATAATCTGAAGCCAAAGAGAACATTTTAAATTACAGACAACATCTCAAATTTTATAGGCAAAACAGTTATTTTCAAATTTGCTCCACATAGAGAGCATATAGTTATTCATGTGACTTTTACTTCCAGAAGATTCAGAAATATATTTTATGCTCACTATCATTCTCTTACAATTCCCTGTCTACATGTTATACGTGCATAACTACTATACAATTTGTGTTTTCATTTGCTCTAGCTGAACAGTGTCTGTTACAGTTTGCTTCCTTTCTTTGGCAATGATGGACTTTACAGCTAAGAGGGAAATTAACAACAGCTACAAGATTATTTAGAAACTATGTGGAATCCATTTTTTTTTTCCTTTACATAGCAGAAGGAACATTTTCTTCTTCAATCCTCTTTCATTACTCTGCTAACATAGTTTGGAATACTTGCTCCTCTTAAACAATTTAATCTTGGATTTCTCAGCATCCTAGCATGCAAGAAAGCTGTTCTTAAATATTTTTTTTCCAAAACTACAATAAAAGCAAAATGGAAAGAAGTTTGGAGGCTTAAACTATACTCTACAGGCTTAAGATATAGTGCAGTCTGAACTGAAAGAAGGATTTAAAGCCCTTTAAGAAAAAAAAAAAAAAAAAAAGATGCTCATCAGTAGACAAATTCTAATTTATTTTTTATTTTTTTTAAAAGGACAACTTTATAAGCTTTCATTACTGGAAATTCTAATTATCCAAAAACATAGGATATGTTATTTGGTTTTAAATGTGTTTCCTGAAACCATCATTGCTTCAAACTGAGTACAGTACCAGAGCATGCCTGAGCAATTCCAGTAACTCATTCAGAAAATAAATGTGAGAATTCCAGTAACTTATTCAGAAAAGAAATGTGAGAATTACCAAGAAAACTGTGGACCTTATTTATCTGCAGCAGTTAGGGGTTGTCCTATAACACAAAGAAAACTCATTGTAACTGCAGGGGGCGAAAGAAGCAATGTCTGAAAAGTTGTGGCTAGAATCTAGAATTTACTAGACTCTGATGATGTTTATTCTACCTCATTATTTCTACAGGGCACTTTCTAAGATATATATATATTTAATTTTTACAGGCTTTTTGCAAACAGCAAGAGACACTGTACAGCTTAAGTACTTTCTCACTTAAATTGATAACAAAAGCAACAAAGACAATGATTTTACTAAATTCACAGAACAAACCAGAGCAGTGAACAGAGCCTTTCTTCTCCAACTGCCCTATATGTTTGAGACATCACATATAATTTTATTTAAACATTTTTTGCAGGGTTTTCTTTTTGGAAGAAACTTTATCGTTTTCTAATTTGGTGAGACAGAACAAACAGGTTGGCCTGTGAGAAGCAGTTGCAAATGTATTGACTCTATTCTTCCTTGTTATAAAATGGATGAAATGAGGAAACATCAGAGGCCATGATTTAGCCTAGGCAACATCATAAAACTGCCTAGGCAATTCTCCTTGTAAGAGGAATACAACTTCTATTCTAGCACATCTCCATCAAATAAATCAGATCTGTCTTCAGGCATAGGGTAAATCAAAGCTAAAGGTTTCCTAACCACAGTGTTTTGAACATTCAAAGTACTCTTGTAAGTAAGAGAAAGGGAGGCTTGATGGCAGATGTAGCAACATTACCCACATCCTGGGATTTCTGTGTGTAGCCTTTTATGTCCGTTCCATGGAGAAACTCCAGATATGGAGTTACTGTCCTTCAGCAATACCTGCTTCTTATACTTGTGTAAAATAAAGTGTGTAGATGAACACTACCAGTAGCATGACCTTCACTTCCAGCTAAGGATATAGGAGCTGAGCTAAAGGCTCAAGAACCCTTGGGGTTGTAAGGTAGATTGCCTTAAATGAGTGAAGTGAAGGAAGGTCTCACAGTTATGCTGAGAGGCTACAGAATAGAGTTTAAACATGGATGGGCAAAGAAAACAGCCTGAATTAGAAATCCAAAAGTGGAAAACAAAAATGAGAATATACTGAGCTGGGCAACAACAAATCAGAAGAGATTAATTAGATCTGATGCATCCAGATGACAAATGACTGAGAAAAACACAATCACTATGACTTTCCCAGTTCTGCTCCACATAGAGAATGAAAAATTCTGAAAGCTATTACCTGGCTTTCTTGAATGGTATGGTCTTCAGATTTCCAGATGACCTGTGTAGAAGACGAGAAAATGTCACAATTAAGTTTTTGTTTGCTTGCTTTTACCAGACTTAGTAAATAATACACGTACACACACAAAGTAAATAATACACGTACACACACAAACACAAATATACATGCACACCCTTAGGTGAGTCCAAAGAAAATTAATACTGTTGCAAAGGAAATTATTCCAAAGACCTAAATTCAAAAAAACAAGGAAATGCTGGAATAAATATGCAAATACTGTACAAATTCCATTCACACTGTCTACATGCAAACAGCAATAAATAGTGTGCAATCATGAAATTAAATGTTGTATTATAATATTAATCATAAGAGAAAAGAATTAAAGGTTCATGGGCATCCTTTCAAACATATCAACACAGAATACTTTGTCATTACAGTCTGCATAATTTATATTTTTGTTCAGTATTATAGCATGTATTAGTTAATTAAATTTTTGTTCAGTAGTGCAACACATATTAGTAAGGCAACTGCAGCATAAAGCTCTTTTGTTAAAACTGTTTATATGATTTATGTTGAAAAAAAAATCATTTGCATCTTTGATTTCCCAACAGCATGATTTTTAAAGTTACTTTCATTTTTTTCTTTTTCATTTTTCTTCTTTTTTAAACAATGTATCTTTTTGGAATAAGACACAAATGCCGGAGGAAAATTGCAAACCAATTTCATGTTACAGCATATTTTGGATATGACAGTGTCAAAACTGTCAGCATATTCTGCTGATAATAGTAAGCAAGCATAATAAAAGTACATGTTGCTGTTCAGACATATCTGTTGACCAGAACCTTGTATCCACTTAGAAACCTGATCCCTGTATCCACTTAGAAACCTGTTAGAAGCTCTACAACGTCTCAAATATGTAATTCCTGAGTTTCCATGTGTTGAACTAATATTTTTTAAGTAAAGTAACAAAACTACCTGTCTTGCAGGGTACTTGCTGTATTTGAATTCAAGTCCACCTTCTTATACTTTTTCCATCACTTCTCTTTCTCCCCATCTCCCAAGATAGCATTTGGCTCTCCCTGTACCTTTGCTGCTCCTTTATTACATTTTCCAAAATTCTGAAATGGCATTTGAAGCAGCCTACTGTTTTCTTGTTCTTTGACAAGTTCAGTGACAAAACTAAAACTTACCTCAACAGTGGCAAGAAAAGTAATTACTTCCACACAAAATTAAATTAAATTTTGTTTCTCATTTCAGAATTATAGTCTTTTGCTGTTTGTTGCCATTTTTCTCCACTGATGGATGAGTATGGATTTTTTCACTACCCAGTTAGCTATCTTTAAGTTTAGATCATGTTGGGTTGTAAAAAGGAGAATTAATGTAAATTTTCTTTAGAAATAAATAAAGGTCTAACATGACCTAATGGTAATGCTAACTGCAATTTTCCTTATAGTTAATATAGCTCATCTGCCCAGTCAGATTGTAGCAGTCCATAGTAATGTGGTTAGTCTTTCATAGGCCCCAAACTATATATAATGGTAAAACACATTCATTATCAATCAAGCATGCAGAAATTAAGGTACAGGAAGCTAGGTTTCACAGTTTTGTCAGCAGGACAACTTAATTGGGAACAGGGCATAAATTAAGACCAAGGCAAGTAAAAGCCAAAAATTCAGTTCATACTAAAAGCCTCAGACTGATGTTTACTGATATGCTTAAGTACCATATTCTCCCTTGGTGCCTGCTATTATTATTGGAGCACAGATGGTGAAAACATGTACTGTTCAAATTTACTATGTTCATTCACAAGGGTGTTACATGAGAAAATAGTGTTAGTCTAAACATTATAGCTTCATTTATTCTCTTTTTCACCGTTTTTTCTTTTCATTAGTAGGCTAAATAAAACTGAATTTGCATTTACCAGAATGTTCCATATACTTTCCAATGATGGGAAGTGCATGACGGCTGGTTTGCAGACATTACAGTCTATTACAGAACAAGCTAATTAAAATTACAAACTTTAAAAACATGTAATTTGCTCAATGATTCTTAATGCCCTCTCTAGAGTCATTACCACCATTGTGTAAGCATGCTATTATAGGGTTATTAGATGTGATCTTTACTTGATCATCTCAAATTACTCTTCACTGACATGTTGAGTTTGATCTTGCAAAGTTCCCTAACTGAAAACGTTTGGTGACTCACTGATTTCACAGATGTTAATAGCTACGAAAGAGGCTTGGGGTCCAAGTTAAAAATAGGAGTACGGTATCTTTTTATCAATCATTTAGGAGGTGCATAAGTGATATATTAATAAATATTTCAGGTGACATTAAATGATAGACCTAAAAAGACAAGCCAAAAGTAATAAAACACAACTATATCTTATTTTTATAAAAATAGACTAGAAGAACAGCTTGACACAAAGTCAAACAACATTCCATAACAACAACAACCAAGGTTCCTGAAGCAAGGCTTTTAAACTTACAGTTAGCATACCATGGTGTCATGGTTTAACCCTGGAGAGGGGATAAGTACCACACAACCAAAGCCATGACACATGGACAAATTTTCTTAAGGGTTTTGTACCAACAGAAGGCATTATTTGTATTCAAATACAAACTGGAAATTAATTGAAGGTACATGTATTTGAAATCCTCATTACAATAATCTTTTTTCTAAGTTTATATTACACTATAAGGCAAGTTTTCAACCCCTATTATATTCTGCTGAACTTAATATCTCATTCTCTCCCTGTTTTGTGTGTGTGTATATATGTGTGAGGGTATATCCTAATCAGTTCTTTCTTCTTCTGCCTGCTCCTCATTTTCATCTCATTCAAACTTATAAGCTATTAATTGGGAAGCATTGGCTTAGGTTTGAATTCAATTATAGTCTTTCTATTTCTATGCTAAATACTGACAAATACTTTGACACCAATTCAACTTTTGTCTTCCTCTTCAGAAATTTCACTTTTTTTTTTCTCTCTCAAACTGAATAAGGTGATTTTTTAAAATCAGATCTTGTCTGCTTTTCTCCTAACATTTTATTGTTATATGCTGTCTAATTTACATATCTCCTATTGAATTTTTGCAGCCTTTTACAGTATATAAAGACTTCATAGAGATTTTCTAATCAAAATGAGACAAGTTCATAAGAAAAAAGTAATGGAGACTGATTTCACATTTAACCATTGCTATCAGTTGTACCATCTACTTTCCCTCAGATGCTTACTTTACCATACTGTCAACATACTGAAATCCAGTCCTGGGCGTAGGCTAGCTGTCTGTAAAAAGCTAATTACACACAATTCATCTTGAAGTAGAATCAGTTTGCCTATTGCATTCCTTCTCCAGTATTTGGAAAATAATGTTCTTCTATAAGCCAGTCCTTAAACACAAGGATGTGTGGTGCATCTAGTCCAGTACCCCATCCCCAGCAGAGGCCAGTAAGAGTAACTGATCTAGGATTACAGAACAAAGCAAACATACTGTTATACTTTCCTGGTGTACTCTCCTAGCTTGCAGCTTGTAGCTGAGCTAGCTGTGGTAGCTTTGTGTTTATGAGCATCCCTCTTCTGAGAATTTTTTTCAAAGGTAGTTTTACTACACAAATCTTGACATTCATAACATCCTCAGCAAGGTGTTCTACAATTTACTTATGCATAATGCTTAAAATTTCTTTTGTCTTTAGTGAATCAAGAACATCATTCAGTTTACTTTTCCAGTTTCAGAATTATAAAAATAGTTTGCATTAAATATGCAACAGTTTCATAACTGCTTTCTTCCAATCACTACTGTTTTTATAACTCTCCTTTGTATCTCTCACAAACATAATTCTCCAAATTGTAGAGTTCTTAACTACAAAGTTGTCCTTTGCTCCATCTCTTTAGCCCTTCTCTACACATTTTCTGATTCTGTTATATGTAGTTTCTTGTATACCAGAAGCAGGCATGTCACAGGTCTTTGCAAAAGCCTAATGGTATTTTTATTTTGTTCCTCAAAGCTTTCTTAAAAATCTTAGATGTTCTTTAAAATAGTGAAAATTAATGTAGGCCAAGTTTAGATTTGCTGTAAACCAAATGGAACTCTGAATTTGACTTACTACATGTCTAAAATATAGCATAGTCTAATTTGTAATATATAACAGAATACTTCTTTCAGGAAATGACATTTTGAATTTCAGGCAAAAACTATACATCATAGGTACTGGCTACTTTCATGTTTCTCCTTTCTTAATTGAAAATGTCCACTTACCTTCTTCCATCTTTCAGACTACTTCAGATATTCTGGAAAATAAAATGGCAAACCCATGAGGTGCAGAGAAGCACACCTGCAGTAACAGACAGATATTGATTAATCATGTGAAACGGATCAGTGAGGAGTTAGCATGCACTCGTGGACATTTGTTACACCAGAATTCAGTTTTACTTGAGTTACTTGGCAAATCAGCTCAGTTTTGGAAAAAGCGTATAAATAAATCCATTACAGCAAAAGTGCTGACTCACAGACGTTGCACACCATATGATGGGAACACCATCAACACCGTATTTGTCATTGTTTCCCACATTCTTCTGTAATGGACATCCTATTCATTTGGAAGCACAAGCAAGAGGAGCTGCTAAATTATATTTGCAACTTTTACTATAGTTTATCAATAGGGAGACTCTGAGACCATGGAAATCTCCACAGATTTTCTTTCAGAAGCACTAGGCTTTGTAGCTAGAACACGGCTTTATCATTCCAATAATCCTGAGGTTTTTGTTTGTTTGTTTGTTTGTTTTGATAAATAGAAACTTTGTTCTATATTGTCTGTGGCTTGTATCCTTCCTTTTTCAGTCTCATGAGCAGCTGAGAGAATAGAGGTCACTGAAGCCCCTTAATTACAGAGCCAGAACTGCACCACTTTCATACTTCCAAAATAACAAGGCTTACATAAAAACATTAGCAGCATGAAATTACTGAATATTGGAAACAACAAAGATTCACTAAAGGTAAACAAAAACTACATTTAGATAACTTTACACATACACAAAGCCTTAGTCTGCAGACAATTCTGTAATTAACAGCAGAAATAATCCCTCTCTTAATGGTAAAGTTGGCCCAAAATCTAATCTTTTGGGAACAAACCATCTTGAAAAAGCATGGATTATTGTTACTTGCATTGTACTAGTGCTGCTCATTCTTACTGTACCAAAATGTTCCTCTGTGGAGCTTCCCATCTCTCATGGAAAGCCAGAGCAGCACAATTCTTTGCTAAATCAGACCTTAGCAATGTTGGACTTGAAAGAACTAAAGCCACAAAAACAACAAAACCTTAACAAAAAGTACCCTTTTTATCTTTGTTTTTTAGGTCAGAGAAACCTAAACCTTTACAAGTTTCAAATCAACCCTGTAGCACAACATCACAGCAAATCCATGAAGAACACAAAATTTCTTAATCTGATGACATTGAACAAAAGCTGAAATCAATATGAGTTGGGTATACTTTTGAATATAAAATGAATACAAACTAGATGAGTTTTGCTTTTAAACTGTGATAAAAGAAACCAGCAGAATTGAACTTTTCCATGCTAAAGAGTAGATCACAATGGAGAACTTGGGTGTTGAGACACCCTTGTGATTAACTTCTGAACATCTGTCTTGGCATAGTGTTAACAGGAACTGTTCAGCTGCAGTTGCTGTTGTAAAAGAGGAAGTGGAGATCCTAGATACTGTGGTAATTAGAAATCCTATGGCACTTATTAAAAGTATAGGAGCATTAACATCAGAGCTCAATTCAAATTCACATTTAGATGATTATCATTAGCTCAGTTTTGACCTTTTGCTGTTTTAGTTGGCTGTCATACTCCTCTTTTAACCTTCCTAAAGACTAGCAGGACCATTCCTGTTGTGATCCAGTCCCTGGTTAGGTGCTGCAGGCATAAAACTTGCAAAAGCCATTGGTGCATCTTTTAGTAGGAAAGGTTGGGTCAGGATTTTCAAAGTCTTCACTTTTTAAAATTCTTGTCTTCAAGCTTCCTTGGGATTGTCCTCTGGAAAGCTAAGTGTTTAACACTGATAGCCTGGCTGGTGTCTCACAGTTCCCAAACCCTGCACCAGGACGTGCCTGCAGCACAGCAATGCAGCTGCCTTCTGTCCCTGTGTGCAGCTGTTGAGGCAGGAGCTCAGTGTGGTGGCTTCCCTGTATCCTGTGACTTGGTAGTGCTGCCATCTGATATCAAATACATCTGACTGTGGCTGCACCCCAACACGCAGGGTATGTGCCATCTCCCCGCCAGTGAGCTGTGTGTGCTGCATGCCTGCCACTGCTGCAGCACTGAAGCAACCAAG
Organism: Cygnus olor; assembly: GCF_009769625.2. Lineage (NCBI taxonomy): Eukaryota > Metazoa > Chordata > Aves > Anseriformes > Anatidae > Cygnus > Cygnus olor. The sequence goes on along the minus strand of NC_049169.1, from coordinate 120,804,609 downwards.
CACAGGGTGTGCTTAGCAGTATCAGTCACATTTTAAAGATATGAAGAAAACATCCCAGGCATCCAAGAAAATAAACCCCACCCTGCTACCGTGTATCAGCCAAACTACCCTGGTTTCAGCTGACATAAAGTTAACTTTCTTCATAGTGGCTGGTATGGTGTTGTCTTCTGGATTTAGGAGAAAAATAATGCTGATAACAAACTGAGGTTTTAGTTGTTGCAGAGAAGTGCTTACACAGAGCCAAGGACCCTTCTGCTTCTCATGCTGCCCTGCCAGTGAGGAGGCTGGGGGTGCCCAAGGAGCTGGGAGGGGACACAGCCAGGACAGCTGGCCCAGGATGGCCAAAGGGATGTTTCATCCCATGTGGCATCAAACTGGGGGAGATGGCCAGGAAGTGCGGCTGCTGCTCAATGACTGGCTGGGTATCAGTTGGCGGGTGGTGAGCAATTGCATTGTGCATCACTTAGTTTGTATATTATTTTTATTTTTGTTGTTGTTGTTGTTGTTGCTATGATTATTTCAGTTCCTTTTCTGTCCTATTAAACTGTCTTAACCTGTGAGTTTTACCCTTTTTATGGTTCTCTCCCTCATCCCACACGGAGTAGCGAGCGAATGGCTGTGTGGTGCTTAGCTGCCTGCCGGGTTAAAACACAATGTGGGGCACGAAGGGTTGAGATAATGACAGATCTGATCAGAGTGTGTTAAAGAAGTTTTGTTATAAGCATTATATGAATTTAATAGTTGCTGGCCGCAATGCTGATTTATTCATTTACATTGTGAATTTATTCATTCACAATGCTCTTTTATGTGATTTTAGGGTTGTTTTTCTTGATTCCTTTCTTGTTTATCACTTCTGGGGACTGGCCTAAGTTTGCTTATGGTTTTGTCAGTTTGTATATAGCATGTGTTCATATTACACTGACTGTGAACTTAATCTGATATTTGTACTTAGTATGGTGATCTTTCTCGCACTTCAGGAACCTTACCATGGAAACTATTAGCAAGTACATTCTTTACTACAGGTGACTTAAAATAGTTTTTGAAAATTTTGAATATTCTTGAGATGTTCAAACTAGCAAGATCCTATTGCTATGTTTCCTACATGTGTTTTGAGTTTGTTTATTGTTAGACAGCTATGTAATAGTACTACCCAGAGATCTGCCCTGAGGCAGGATGGTTATCAATGGCAAGGTGTGTGGCAGGATATGGTATCTACCATGTCACCTCCAATGGTTTTGGAATTCACGCCTGAACAAATGAAGAATCCTAAAAAGCTGGCAGAATGTTTTGAAAAGGTATGCCTCAGTCCTGGCAGAGCCTGAGATTTGCAGCTCACGGCACTCTGCTGGGGTCTGGCCTTCACTTATCAAACAATATTCAACACTATTTGGCACCTTTGAGAAAATGCGTCTGGATCTGGTCCAACTCTGGTGACAGGCACTGCAGCTTATCCAACCCCATGACAGGCACTGCAGCTGAACTACAGAACCAACCTGCAATTACATTGTGCATCACTTGTTCTGTATGTATTATTATTATTATTATTTTATTATTATTATTTTCCCCTTTTTTTTCTGTCATATTAAACTGTCTTTGTCTCAACCCATGAGCTTTACCTTTTTTCCGATTCTCTTTCCCATCCCGCTGAGGGTGGAGAAGGGGGTGGGGGAAGTGAGCGAACAGCTGTGTGGTGCTTAGCTGCCTGCCGGGTTAAACCACAACACAAACATAGAAAAAAACTACCCTTTTCTGGGCTTCAAGTGCAGCTGGCAGTTACTGGCACTGTCTCCTCAGAGGATGCAGTCTGATCCTGCACATTGACTTGCACAAATAATCAGGAACTTCTAAAAGTGAGATCAGCAATAACAATTAAAAAGAAGTCACAAAAAAAGTTTGCTGTTTATCAGCAAAGAAGTCACAAAATCATCCCTAGGCTATTGTTGTCTTGAATACAAAAAGTGCACCTAGCTGCATTTTCAGGTTTTGAATACTACATACTTCTGTCATCATCTCGAGGAAACAATTTCTCTATTTTGTTGAAACAGAAGGAGCTGAAGGCATTTCCCATCATACAAAGAACTGCAATATAGCTTTGGGGAAGCCTTCAAGTTGCTGCAGTTCTGCTTCAAGCTGAGAGTGCCAAGCTACATGTGACTCATTGCAGAAGCTGAAGAAAAGAAAAACGTCAGTGCTGTGTCTCAGCTTCTTCAGAGACAGATATCTACTTTGGAGAATCAGTTAAAAATTGGGATTTATACAATGAGAAAACTATTCCATCCTCCCTCCAAGGCAGCAAGAAGCTCCTCTCTCTTTTGTCTCAATATACTGTTGTTTTTTCCAACGGGTATCCTTCAGCAAATGCTTTATTCTTGGCTGCGGAAAAGCTTTCTTAGGTTTGCTATTTTACACTGAAATAAGGAGCTCTGTTAAAACACAAAATATTCCATTTATGACCATGAAATCAAGATCCACATTTTCCCAGAAGCTGCAACCGTGATTTGTCATTCTCAGATTGTTAAATATTATTCCATGCAGAACATGCAAAATGTCAAAGGTGTGGAGGACACATTAGCTAACTAAAGAGATAAAATAACATTAGCTTGATTCTGTCTGGGGTATCTCTGAGAGACTGCCAGCCAGCACTATCTTTCTAGAGGTTTGTGAAGATTTTACTTAAGAGAGTAATTCTAGGTCTCTTGATGTGTTTAGATGAATATGTAATACATTTTTGTAAGAAATACTTTATCAAATACAAGTAATTATGTTTAATGGAGAAGAAAGTGAATGAACTGTAATAGTCTGTAATACAGAGGAAATCAGCCCACATCATCTCATGTACACTCTATCCCTTAACCAAACTGTAAGCAACTTCTGCTCAGAGGTAATGTATGCCATTATCTGAAAGATACAGTTCCACTCCTGACCAGCCTCAACACAAACATGCTACCTGACTGCAGGCAGGTAATCATCAAAGCGTAACCCTCTGACAGAAATATGGTCCCACATGAGGATCAACAGGGATGTAGGACCTTCCTGAACAAGGCTCAGAGGAAGGAGACCACAGAAGTGGTCGGTCACCATCTAGTCAGAGTCTAAACCTGAACAGGGCTTTGAGGGTGTCAACAGGACATTTGGAAAGGCTCCCTGGGTCAGAACAGGATCCAGTTTGTGAGGTTACATCAGGTGGTAGAGGACATTTTTTTAACTCTTCTTGGATGGCCAAGATAAAACTAGGCCTGGATTCCTCCCATCACTTGGGAATATTTAACTTATTATTTTTCTATTTTTAACAAATATTACAGGACAAAGAGGATGGGAACATCACACATCCTTCAGACATGGCGTGGCTAGAAGTCTGCATGATAGAAAATAGTTTTTGATAAGTACCACATGAATCAAATTGTAGTGACTGTTTTATATAATGCAATACACAGTCCACTATAAGGCAAAAAGCACATGGCTGATGGAAGGGCAAAGGAATTTATTTGTGGGATCTCTGGACAGTATTTGACCTCAGGCACCATGCAGGTCTCTAAATGTACTTCACATTCTGCAGCATCTGGTGATGAATATCAGGGATATATGGGCTACATGATATTTCTTAATTTCTTTAACTGAAACATAATGTGAAGAAATTGTTTTGGTAACAGCAATTTACCCAAATTACATAAATTTATAAAATTGGGTATTATATTATGTACAGACAGATACCTGTAGATGCATTTGTGAGCCAAGATTAAATGCATAAGGAAATAATCTTTGTTACAACACTGCACCTCTCTGTTGTGTATTTTTTGATACTGCTTTGGTAATTAAAAACTTTATGAGCAGTTCATTGCAGAATAGTAAAAATGTGTTAAAACTCATTAGCACAGATTGAATATATTCATGAAATATTTCTTTGGTACAATAATGAAACTCAGTTCACTATTTTTCCCCTTATTCTAGTAAGAAATGATTGCATTGGAAAGACAAAATAAATTGAGTAAATTGTGAATAAAATAGAGTATAAATAAACAGTTATTTTAAACCAAGTCATGCAAGCTTTTTATTTATGCAACAACTTTCATCTATTAAAAACACTGTGTCATTCTTAACTTTAAGGGAAAAGTCCCAGCAATATAGTAGATGTGAATTAGATAAACTTATGTTCCCACAGAAGTATCTGGGAAGCAGCTATTCTAAATCTTAGTGTCATTAAAAAGATCTAATTTGGGGAAATAAGGAATCTACACAATGGAATTCAATGACTTTATTTTTATTTTTTTTTTAAATTTTTTTAATGTAGTTCACTTCTTTCACTACTGATTTCATGCACGTTTTATAAGTCAACTTCTTTTTCTCTTGCTTATGAGCAGGCCAGAATACACAGATAAGAAAGTGTTCTTCAGAGAGTGATTACTAAATATAAAACATGGCGATTCCTAGCAGGAACACAAAAATACGGACCTAGAAAGGAGGGAAGGTCACTGGGATGAAGACATTGCTATTTGCACTCTGAATGTTTGGAAATTTTCCTCAAATTTTAGTAAGTAGCCATGGTCTTGTTAGAATCAGTGCCAATTGCTGGATACATTAGAATCAAAAGATACATAAAATTAAGCTATGAAAGCCAAATAAAAATATTAAATGTCAACTGCTTTGTTTTCCTTGGAACTCAGGATCATGTGTAAAGCAATCTTGAAATTATGCTGACAAATTCTTTTGGAAATATTTTCCAGCAACTTGCAATGCCATATTTGTTTTTCATTATATGTTACATAGCCATTAAAATGAAAATTAGAAGCCTAAAGGGCAAAATAATCTATCACGGCAATTTGATATATGATCTTTGAAACCAAATGAGCACAGACCAACAGTACTATAAATATGTTATTATTAAGGTCAATTATAATTGATATGAAAACCAGGTGAATAAAGGAATAATCTTTCCATCTACTGAGGGCATAGATAGCTTTTCTTATTAAAACAAAATTCATTAACTATGTAATTTTGTTTTTCTTCCTGGGTTCCTCTCTCTCTCCAAATTGGTTCTGAGGGACTCCACACCTTTACCTTACACACTAATTTATAGCCTTCCTTCTAAGTGTTTCAGAAGGGCTTCTTCCTTCCCAGTCATGACATCTTTCCTAGTTGGGGCAGTGTGTCTCTAGGTACAGGTTGTGCCTATTGGTCTGCATATGATACACAAAGTTAGACTTGGAAAGTGTGAGTATATCTGTATGGAGATTTGTCACCTGAGGTCTAGCTGTTCTATATCTTTCTTTCCATGATGCCAAACATCTGGAAGCATTCAGTGTTCACAGCTCTCATTTACTGATGGGCTGTACCTGATTCCTGGCCTGACTATGTAATATAGTGGGAAAAAATTAAAACAGGGTTGGAAGTGGAAGACCAAGAGGTAGTACTGTATCTAGAGGTGACTTCCCTCTTTGAATATCTATATCATTTGGGAATAAGTTACAGTTTTGAGTATGGGTCTTCAAACACCATGTGCAGTGGGAGCAACACTGGAAGGCAAGAGGCTATCTCCAGTTCCAGGAGCTCAGCTGGAGCTACCTGGGTCAGGGAGGCTCATGGATGTGTTCAGCCCCCACCATGGTGGCATGTGTCCTCCTCTTTGCTTCAGGTAACAGAAATCATCCCACATTCCTTTATCCTGCCTCTTGCACTGGCCACTAAGAAGCAGGTGTAACATGTATGGACAAGATTAACAAATGAGTACTTGTCCACATTTTATATAAGAACATTTATGATAAATAAATTAATGTATACTTATACAATAAGCATATTGTAAAAGGCAGACTAAAACATTTTGTTTCTTAAACAAAAATAAATATTCTGTGCCTTGCTGCAGTCCCTGAAACAATGCAAACATTACACAGAAAGAAGATTTAAAACCAGGAGTTTCCAGTTGATCATTGCATCTTGGTGCATATCAGTGTGGATTAGAATTGCTAATAAGATGAAATCTTTGCAGAAATTACCATGGCAAATATTTAATTAAATTGTTTTGCTTTACTGAAATAGTTAAACAGTAGATCTGATATTGCCTTATATAAATAAATGAAGCCAAAAGTTGCCCCTCAGAGTTCTTTAAATCTATGTTTATCTGGAATGATTAAGCTACAGAATCAAATAGCTTTGTTTCAAAAGCTATTCATGAAACCTCACTTGTTGCACAAAATATAAGAAATATGCAAATCACTTTTTGCTTTGGATAAAATCATACTTATTGTAATTTTAAAAGACATAGTTGGCCAGCTGAATTCTGGAAGTCATTGTAGCAGGAACACTGAGATGCTACAGAACAGTTAGAATTAATTTTACTGGAAGAGTGATGCCAGAAATTAACAGTGTTCTGCAGTACCATGACTTAGAAGTATAAGCTTTACGAATACGAATTATGAATCTTTTTTTTTTTTTTAGTAGATCATCCAACCATCCAATATTTATTATTCATGAGAATTTGCTGAATACAAAGGAAAAGCAATTTATTAGTTCTTTAAAATCGGTGTGTTTATTCTTATTATTCTATTAGAGTTGTTTGGTTGCTCACCTATGTTTTTTTTTTCTTTTTTTTTGTTGATGATATATTTGTCAACTATTTAATCATGTACTTCTAATAGGAGTCTCTGGTGGTTAAACATCAGACTAAAATTGATCTTAGAAAGACTACCTGTTGGTTTTCAGACTGCTGAGAGAGAGCTCTGTGGTTCCATGAACTATATTTAGTCTTTCAAAGGTAACTAAAGAGAAAAACATTTTTTTTTTTTTGGGGGGGGGTAAATTTAAATTTACCATTAGAAAATTGCTAGGTATCCACAATTTTTTTTTTTTTTTTAATTTTAGTGGAAGAAAACTTATGGCCAAAGTGTAGTATGGCAACTCAATCCATAACAGATCTCAATTCTTAGTTTAAGTAATGGAAAACTTTGAAAAGCAGGTTATAGATTTCCTTCATTTAGCTGTTAAATTTTCCCTCATTGATAGATGCAATATATTTGAACTTGTTTTAACATTTTCAAGTGACTTTTTGCATACCTAATGTGCCTAAAATACATTTTCAAAAGATTCTCATTTCCTGAAACGAAAATATTCTTCTTTAAGAAGACCTTTCCCTTCCTATTATGCCTGAACCTGAGGCTTACTATCTTTTCCCAGCATAAGGTGGTAATTTTTATTTGTTCATTTACAAAAGCAGTCAGTCATGTAGATAACGGCAATGAAAAATACTTTAGTAAGTCAGTGCCATTAAGGATTCTGAAAAGTTTTCATTAACAATATGTTTATCGTATTGTGTGAACAAAAGAAAAGCACACAAGGATCAGTAAAGCACTAAATATAGTTAATCTGCCAAATGAAAAGTATTATATGGAAGAGTGAATTCCACAGTAGTAACTTAACAGTTACCCACACATTTTTTCCACAGTTTCAGCAATAATGAATTTAATCAAATATACCTAAAGAAGATTATTGGTAAGAATAGATTGAAATTTTAGAGGTTATTAGTCATTTGTTTTCTGCAAATATGCATATTGATAGGATGATAGGAAGCTGACTTAGCCAAGTATTGATTTAGTAACTTGTTTCTGTAAAAGAAAAAAACTTTTAAATACCTCATCGGTTATAGCCATAAGAATATCACCCTGAATAGCTAATGAAAGGAGGTAGTTATACAGAGAGCCAGCATGGTTTCCTGTCTCAAAATCCACACAGAAAGTTGTGACTGAACCAAGGAGGGAAGGAAAAACTGAGGTGAAGAGAATAAAAGGTGTGTGTCATTGCAGAAATATGTCCTAGCTCTGTAAGAGAACTTTTAAAGGCAGAATTCAATTAAATAGGGCCTTCAAGAAATCTATTCCTGGACTTGATAACCAAACTGCACAGGAATAACTTTTGCGATCAGAATTTTAGGTATGGAAAGAAAGCACTGAATATACAATGCTGAGAAAACTGTTCTGCAACTGAGAGTAGAAGTCTCTGGTTATGAACGGGAAAACTCCTGTGCAGGGTTACTCTGCTGTATGTCTTTAAAAGCCATGAAATTTCAGATTGAACAAACGTTTTGTGTGTGTATGTGTCTGTTTCTTCAGCCTTCAAATCTATTATCTCAAGACTTCCGCTTGAGGAGTTACTTGTTGACCTTCTCTGGACATGCTGGGTTGTTGACCTTCTCTGGACATGCTCCAGCACCTCAGTGTCCTTCTTGCAGTAAGGGACCCAAAATTGAACATGGTATTCGAGTTGCAGCCTCACCAGAGCCGAGTACAGAGGAAGAATCACTTCCCTAGTCCTGCTGGCCATGCTATTTCTGATACAAGACAGGATCCTGTTGGCCTCCTTGGCCACCTGAGCACACTGCTGGCTCATATTCAGCTGGCTATTGACCAATACCCCCAGGTCCCTTTCTGCCACCCAGCTTCCAGCCACTCTTCCCCCAGAATGTAGCATTGTATGGGGTTGCTGTGCCCCAAGTGCAGGACATGGCCTTGTTGAACCTCATACAGGTGTCCTTGTCCCATCTGTCCAGCCTATCCAGATCCCTCTGTAGAGCCTTCCTACCCTTGCACAGATCAACATTTGCACCTAATTGGTGTTGTCTGCAAACTTACTGAGGGTGTACTCGATTCCCCTGGTCCAGATCGACAAAGATATTGAAGAGAACTGGCCCTGCTACTGAGCCCTGGAGGGTACCACTAGTGAGGGGCCTCCAGATGGATTTAACTCCATTCACCAAAACTCTTTGGGCCTAGCCACTCAGCCATTTTTTAATCCAATGAAGCAAATACCTGTCCAAGCCATGAGCAGCCAGTTTCTTCAGGAGAATACTGCGGGAACTGGTGTCAAAACCCTTTCCGAAGTCTAGGTACACTACATCCACAGCCTTTTCCATGTCCACTGAGCATGTCACCTTGTCATAGAAGAGATCAGGTTCATCAAGCGGGACCTGCCTTTCATAAACCCATGCTGACTGGGCCTGATCACCTGGTTGTCCTGTAAGTGCTGCGTGATGGCACTCGAGATAATCTGCTCCACAGCATAATGAGTTTCCACGGCACTGAGGTCAGACTGACAGGCCTGTAGTTTCCTGGATCCTCCTTTCGGCCCTTCTTGTAGATGGGTGTTACACTGGCTAGCTGCCCATCTTAGAGCATAGTTTAGAAAATGTGTTGTTTGCACTTAATCCTTCCCTCAGTAAGCATGGCTGTCTTACTGAAAGACTCCTAAAGTCATGGCACTGTTTTCTAATTTGAAAAATGCTGAAGTACAGTTAGTTCTACACAATGATCCAAACTTTCTCAGAAGTAATGCAGATTATCAGCTCACTAGTTTCAGATGTGTTTTCTTTCTTATTACAGAGCAAGCTTCTTTAATCCTAAAATGGACTTCTTACAGAAACATTTTCTCATTGAGGAAGTTCTGTATAACTGAACTTGGTGTGGTTAAACACATGGCTGTTGCCAGCACTCCAGGAAAAAGACAATCACCGGGGTACACTCTGGATGTGTTGCTCTTGTTGCTCTGAGCAACTCTGCCCAGAAGTATTCAGCAGTGTGGAGGCTGACATTCCATGCACTTGCAGCTCCTTACCCCCTTACTTAGAAAGCGATTAAAGAAAGCCTGTACTTGTGCAGTGTTTTTTTGTTGTTGTTTTTTGTCTGTTTGTGAGTGTTCATCATCTGATTTTAGCTGTTGTTTTGTTTTAGCCCTCCAGCATCTTGTACATCCATAAATATTGTTCTTGCATTTTTTGGACCTGTGTTTTTTTCCAGACAGTTGCAATTTGTTCTAGAGATTCCATGATTCTTCTGCTTTTTCAGTTGTGGGAGTTTGTGTTTCTTTCCTTTTACTGGGTATATGTGCTGATTTGAAATGCATCATGTGTCATCTGTTCTCAATATTATTTGAAGTAGTTCCAGGACACCAATACCATAGTAGCAACAGCAAGTAATTTGTCTTCATAGGGAAATGCTGAGAAAGAGGGAGAAGTACAATAAGACAGAAAATGTAGATTTTTTTTTTCAGGCTTAATTTTGAGAGGGAATTAAGTTAAATGTCTGGAATTCTGCTTAAATTTCTCATAGCCGCATCCAACTGTTCATGACCAACTTGGAAAAATCTCATGATCCTGCTGACCTTATGCTACCAATGAAACTTGTTTTAGACATAATTCAAATCCTGAAAACATTTAGTCTTCACCAAGTATCCCTGAACCACCAGCAAAGTTGTGTCACAAGGTTTCATTTTTTTTAATGGTACAGTAGTAACCTTTGAGCAAATAGAAATAATTAAAAACAAACAAGCAAACAAAAACCACAAATCTTATTCTTGCATCTTTCATAAAATTCACTATGCCAGTTCTCTACAACATGGTGAAACTGTACCCTTTCGTCTTGCAGAAATTACTGCTGCCAGAATGCAGTCTTTGATGAGGAAACAAAAATATTTACCTTGCATACATTTTGATATTTGATTTCAAAAAAAGAAACACAATCAAGTTACTGAAAATCAGATTTTGAAAACAAATGGCATGCTATCACATTTGCAGACTCTGTTTTAAAGCAAACATTAATTTACTCGTAACAAGGAGTAAATGATATAAAGCTGCCTACATATCACTGTAAATTACCTGAGATCTAAATCCTTTCAACTTTACTGTACAATGACATAGTAGACTCAAGGTAATGCTGACCAAAGTAAATGCCACTCTGGTAGCAGAAACTGAACAGTAGAGAGGGTTATTCTTGAAGTCTGCAAGGTTTGTGAAATAAAAAAATCCTCTTTTTTAGGACGTATTATTCCTTCCTCCAAGCATCCAGTTACCGAGCCGCTCACAAACCTCAAATCAATTTTTATAACAGAAGACAGGACACAGAAAAAGGAATTTAAAGTAAGCAGTCAATAAAAGGTATGAAGCAACCTTGAGGTGAAATAAAAACCCAAAAGAATGTTAGAACTTCAAAACAAAATGAGCCTCCTCTTCAATGTGTGTAAGTGAAAAGGACATTTGATCCTTTCTACATCCTTGAAGTACCGAGGCTGAAAGTAATGCTTTGCAATGTAGTGCTTCATTAGTTCAAAGCACTGTGTAAACATTAGCTAATGAAATTTCATAGTATCTCTGCAAGGCGAGCTCTATTTCTCTTATATGGCAGGCACAAGAATGGAGATGCATTTTTTTGTCCAAGGACACACTACAAGGCATATACTGCACTGGAACCCTTATTTTCTAGCCTGTGATCATTTCTTTTACCCTACAGTGGGTTTTAGTCTTCTTGAAGTACATATTAAGAATGCTTGGACTGTCTACAGATTACGGACAGGAAAAAAAAAGAAAAAGAAAAAAAAAAAAACCTTTCCCCCACTACAAATTAATGTTTTTTATTAAAAGTACTATATAAAATATAGAACTAAAATTATGGTGGTTTCAGAGGTTTTGATCCATTAAAAGTTATTTTATTTCTTCAATACATGCAAAATCGGAAATGTTAGAGTAGTAAATTAAATGCATCGTTTTTGTAGTTTGGATGTTATTATTGTGCATATATTGTGCATGACTGTACAGAACAAGGTTCTTCACTTGATAGTACATACACAAATCAACTATGGGTAGGTAAGATGCTAGATGTAAGATGCCTGATTTGAGTTGATTTCACAGAGTGCAAATCCAAGTGTGAAACTAGAGGGACAAATGTTTCAAATCAAAGTTACAAACTCTGCAGTAAAACTGCTTAGGGTACAGCCCATTTCTGCAAAGTTTCTGCACATAGTTCAGTGAACTTGATTTTTATGGCAAACTTACACTACAGGGAAGTGGGCCTGAATAATAAGTTTTCTCTGGAGAATTTAGGTAGCTCAGCAACCTAAGACATGATTAATCCTGGGAAAGACTACAAAAATTATTTCCTTCTTTCTTAATCTCTAGTATATGAATTTTTCAGCTGATCAAATATTACCATACTGAAAGGAACTGCTGTCTGCTGCACTTGTCATATAGAAATACTGTGAGTTATGTGCATGTGGCCTTGGGCTTTATTAGGCAAACATACAGCTACCTCTTAGCTATGAGAGCTTAGGTTAATTCCTCATATGAAAGCATCACAACACCAGCTTTTTCCCTATTTTATCTGAGCTAGTTTTTTGGAAGTTTTCTATAATCATAATTCACATGATTATCTGTGATGAATCACCAGTTGCTATCGCCACTCTTGTTGCCACTTGCTGAAGGAGCAAGGACTGAACTGATGCATCAACAAAACCACACCTTGCACCCCTGAAGTAGCTTGCAATTGCCAGGGTTGAGGCAAATGAGTGCATGAACACAGCTCCCTACAGCAGATGGATGGGTACAGTGCCTTGTGACACCTGTTTTTCTTGAACTAGAAACACATTTTCAGTCTTACAAATCTTCACATGTATCCTCGTACAAGCATGAAGTATCTGTGACTGCAATATCTGGTTCTCGGGAGGGCTGCATGGCCCCAGGCAAGGGGGGAATCATGTGGCCATTACCCCTTATGTCATCCTCAGCCTTGGGCAGGGGAGGAAGGCTGAAAACAGGCCACTTCACCACTCTGCAGGCTCCCCTCATAGGCTCATGTCACTGGCAGAAACAGAATATGTCCCAGCCTGTGTGTGAGGCTCTGCATACAAGTTCGTGATATACGTATTTATATATATACACACTTACACACACATATACACACTTAAAAACAAACAAACAAAAAAAAAAAATGACCAATTCAATGCTAACAGATAATCTGCAGTGAATATCTACTAAGGTGTTCTGGAGCATGCTAGATTGAAAAATTCACCCTTTTAAAACTAGAAGAGATACAGAGTCCTGTGGGATTTTCTGAAAGGAACATCATTAAAGAGTAATAGGAGACTGGAGATGAAAACCTGGAAGAGAAAAGAAAATGGAATTTCAGTATAGAGAATAGTCAAGAGAAGAGAAAGTAGAATGAAATGGAAAAAAGAAATATAAAACATTCAGTCTTTACTCAGGACTCATTGAAGATGCTGCATATAAAGTGTGTGCAATGTCGGCCAAAATTCCTCAACAAACAGAACTGTTATTTTCATCTTAGTACATTTTTATTTGTTTTGTTTCATTTTCCTTGCATTTCATTTGGATTTTTTTTTTTGAACTATTAGAAGATGCCATTCCACACCTAGATAAAGGTGACAAGTGACATTTCCTATGAAAGCAGGCCTTTTAAAATTAATATATTTATAAATCTTTAAATCTTTAAGACAGGGAGGAAGAGATTTTTGGGAGGAAGAGAACAGGCATGCTACAGTGAACCAAAATATTAAACTTTTAAATGCAGTTTTTGTGCAGGAAATCAAAGGATGAAACTTGATGTTGAAAAAAACATCAGGATCTCCTCCTTCAGAGCTTTATGTACTGATGGCATTTGAGGATCTGTGTCATGAGCGATATGGTACACCACCAGAAACTTTCAGATCTTTGCCACCTACTGCAGGTTCAAACTATCCTTAAAATAACAAATGTTGTTTTGGTGAGGTTTACGTGTTAATGGAACTTTTATTAATTTCCTGAGTGTGACCTTTTCAAAACTGGCCATCCTTACTGTCTCTTCTGGACCATCTAGCCCTCTGAACTGCTGCACGCATGTATCTTCCTGATGCTTCTGCAGAATGCGAATGACTTCTGCTAGTTACCATGGGGACATGAGCAGGAACCATGAGATGCATAGCAACAATGCTCCTATTTTTTGCCACTTTTCCTTTTGTGACAAAAAAAAAAAAAAAAAAAAAAAAAAAAAAAAAAAAAAGAGGAACTGCAAGACATATGAGGGTTTATCCTTTCTGTTTATTTTCTTCTCACATGCACATATACACAAAATATTTGCTCCCCTTTAGCTAACACATATTAGATATATGTTGAATCTTTAAAGCATGAAATCAGATTACTATGTTTTCAGGTCCCTAAAGGAAAAATAGTAAATGACTACAAGAAATGCTATGCTTTTGAAATACAAACTTCGTGGACAATCTTGAGGTACCTAAAAGATACCTGAATTAAGCCACTGTTTAACAAAAGCAAGAAGAAAAACTTTGGATAAAATCAGATATACATGCACACATGAGTACCTCGAGAAAGAGATATCTAGTCTTTTAAAGAACATAGACTATTCTACACTAGAGTTGTGTAAATCAGACAGACAACAAAATGGACTGAGTGTTATGGTTTTGACTTTGTTTTCTTTTTAGAATAGTGCTCTGGTAACTTTAAAAATAAGCAGCATTTAGCTTAATATTTTGTGTGAGGATCTACCGACTGCATTCCCTAGATCCTCCTTTCCTCCCTATGTCTCTCCCTCTCTTTTTTTTTGCAATTTACTCTTGGCCCTCTCAGGTACTTTTTTTTATCACTAGTAATGAATTTAAGCACTGTTACAACTACAATTTTCCGGGGCAATAAGTCATTCAGTAACAAGACAGAAATCAATGTTGCTTAGTCATATGCTATTTCTTTATTCTGTTATCTAATTAGTAAGAAAACCTTGATTTTATTAGATATTGTTATAGTAGGTAGATCCAATTATGTTCTCAAAGGATAAAGACAACAAGACCTAAACCCTGCTACTTCCACAATTCAAAGTGTCAGGCTGCCATAGCTTTCCGGTGTTTCTGATTCCTCCTCCACTGAATCCTTAGATGAAAAAATGCTATGTCATTGCTTTGTTTTGGTGCCACTATTCAGATAGTATCACTTTATAAAAGCATTTCATTCTCCAAGGACTAAGTTGCTCTAAAAATTTTTCAGACACAAAAGCAATAAATAATTAACTAGGTCAATAGGAAGATACAGCAACTTTTAACTGCCTACATGATAATGGTGATGTAGAAATTCCCTTAATTTCAATTTCTAGAGAAGCCTGAGTTGGTTTAACAAAAAATAATAACTTTTAATTTTGTTTTGAGAAATGAATGGAAGAAAGATATACACATGAGACATGCTGGTTCAGTTGGACATAGGTCTTTGGAGATAAAAAGAGCAATTACAGTAGATACAGACAATATTAACACAGTTGTTTCTTTGCATCAGCCTCTGAATCAGAGAACGAGCAGTGTTTTCTGTGTTGGGCTTGCTTTGCCTGTCACTAATGATGAGAAGCTCTTAACAATTAAGTTATCTTATGAAAAGATGATGAAAAATCTGATAATTAAAAACCTTCAGGTCACCAGTCCTAGATGATACCACAGAATTCAGAAGAAGCTTAGGTTTGAGAGGACAGAGCAGCTAACAAAGAGCACAGGCTTTATTTAAAAATGCCTACTATATCAATAAGTTGGCAAATTTTGTGTCTCTAATCAAAAAAGCTTCAGAAGGGATCCAAGTAGTTACAGATGAGTACACTTTACATCTGTATCAGAGAAATAATTGAAATGATCACTAAAAATAGAATAATAAAACACCTGAAAGACCAGGATATATTAATGCCTAACCTGCAAAGTTTTTTTGAAGAGTTTCACTGATGTGCTAAAATCCAGTGAATGCCACTAAAGTAATAAATACCGGTCAGTTTATTCAGTCCTTTGACAAGGTCCTGCATGGGAAATTAGTAGGGAAAGTAAATATTTGTGAACCAAAGTATTGTTGGGGATCAAAATGGTGTGAGAGACAGAAAAAAAAAGACTAGAATTAAACAGGTTCTGCTCTGACAAAACACAGAATGCCTCAAAACCACATTGTGACATCAATATTTTCTGGTATAGTCATGATTTGGAATACGGAACCTGTAAAACATGCAGGTGATAAAAGTAATGTATGTTATTGAAGAGCAGAGAGAACTCTGAAGAACTTGAAGGAGATGAGACACTGGCCACCCAGAGGTTCAACACTGCTGAAACAAAGAAAAACACCACTGAAACAACAACAACAATAACAACAACAACAAATATATATATATAACTTATATACCTTAAAGATTTTTAAATTAACTTTCCCCCTGCTTCAAGGAGGAAGGTTGTGAACACAAGGAAAATGAGAGATGGCAGATTATAAATTGATAAGTGGAAATGTCTCTTCACAGTATTTTTAAATAGACTAAGAACCTCACTGCTTCTGCAAGTCATAAAGGCTGATAATTTTTCAAGACTAAAGAGGCTCTGACTTGTGTTTTACAAAAACAAATAAAGAAAATAGTCCTCATACAGAAATTCATATGTTCAAATTGTAGAGAAGGGAGTGGCAAAGTCAAGAGAGCTTAGACAATAAAGATAAAACTTCATTTTCTTTTTTTACCTTTTTCACCACCTGACTAGAGGACAATCAATGCTTGCCATCACAATTGCAACCACAAATGGGAAACTGAGAAAGTGCAAGTGGAAGATTTATTCTAAATTTGGTCTTAGAAGAAATATGGATATTACCAAAGGGATCTGTCTTGAGGTCTGTGGATGCTAATAAAATATTCTAAAGCAAGCACTAGTGCCCAGTGAAAGTGGTGATGTGAAGACATGGGATTTGAGGGAAAGAAAGATCGAATTATGACAGAGAAGGACCCAAGACATAGTATAATGCGTATGGAAAAAGTTGCCAAGATAATGCTAAGTAGATGTATTATAGATTGGGAAAAGGTTAGTCTGGGGATGGATAAATATACAGCCGTGAGAAAACAAGTCTTTTAAATAATAGTTCATTGTCACTTGTGTCTTTGGAACCTTGTTTTATTTTATTTTCATGTGTCTGCTTGACACCTGAAGACTCCTAGAGCTCCCTACACCTTCTGTTCTGAGATTGTGACGAGTGTGGCAGGTACTTCAATTTGACAAAAAAATGAAGCTTTGACTGTTTTTCTCCCTCTCATAGTGACTAGCACATTTTAGGAACCCAAACCTGGGCAAGATGGGAGAAATGAAAAATAAGAAGATGTTTTGAATATATGCAGAAATATTCAGAACTGCCCTAGACAAGCAAAGGAAAATTTCCTAACATTAATCTACACAGCAAAGAAGATTATTTTGCCAGTTTAGTTTTAAGTGCAAAATCTTTCATACACCTCCAGAGAGGCTCTGTACTGGCAGAACAGTAATGTAAAGACGCTAATGTGTCAAATCAAAATGTCACTCCCCTCCCCCTTAAAAAGATTCATTTATCTGCCTCTCTTTGGCTGCCTCCTTCTGCATTCTACAAGTTTAATCTGCAGCTTGACTTCAGATATAATAATTCACTAGCTCTGGACATGTGCTTAAAGGACTGCATATAATTGTAATTCTGAAGAGATTAATACCTTATATTGATCCCTTATTTCTTCATCTATCTTGGTAACATGTAGTATTTAAAAAAAAAAAAAAAAGGAAAAATGATTTGTTTCCAAAATAATCCTGGTTTATTGCCTACTCATTTAGCTGCTAGAACTCATGTGATCTCCTAGAAACACTGTGGTAGAGCATGTAGAGTAAATACATGTTTAGAGTTATTGGTTACAGTTGACAGCATATGGAAAAAGCTACAGTCTAGAATGAAAGCCTGCAGCAGAAGTGTCTATTGATTGGAAAAGACAGGTTTTATCTATTAAAAATAACCCTTGCTGTGCACACAGATTTTGTCCCAGTTGAATGGCTGCATCTTACAAGAGATATGTACATCTTCCCTACCATAAACTCTGCTGGTGTTCCTTAAATGAACACAATTTTCTAGAATGTATAGTATGTCATAACAAAGGTGAACTATCTTTTCATTTGGTAAACAGTTCTTTTCACTGGGGCCATTTGTCTGACTATTAGGTTAGCATTTGGGTTTTGTTGCAATATGCTCTAATAGTGGAAATGCAAAACAACAGGCTTCATGATAACCTTCTGTACAGACAGAAATTTACTTGAAAATAAAGGATAGGGTAACACCTGAAGATACTTTCATGTGTTTGGTTTATACATGCCAAAAAATAGACACTGTAGTGTGAAACTAAGATCTACATGAACTGTTAAGGGAAGCATTTTCTAAAAGAGTTGCCTTGATTCTGTGAAATGCTGAATGCCTGTAACTCCCATTTATTTAAATGAGACCTAATGAGAAGCAAGACCTTGCAGTGTATCTAAGTCTTTCTCACTTGAATAGAAAATAGATCTTTAGTTGCATAGCATATATTTCAACAAATGTGATGCTGGTGTTAAAATCCATATCTCAGTCATCAGTGAAGGAAGACGTTTCAAGGCACAAACATACACGGCATGGATTCAAAAAAATTGATACTGATGATTCAAGGCATTGAGAATTTAGGAATATATCACAGTAATAGATGTAGGCATACAAACAAATGTGGTCATTACTTAATGTAGTCTCTTAAGTATTTTTAGAGGTGTAAGAGAAAATCCACTCTTTCAGCAAAAAAAAACAACATCAGCACAGTAAGGAAAATATTTAGATTGCTATAATATCACAGGCCCAATAACTTCTGTGAAAAATGACAACGTTGCACTGCACTCAAAATTCACACAGCTGCTGTGAATTTTATATAAATATTTTACATAAATAACTTGCTGTATGTGCATTGAAATTGAAGTTCTGGAGCTCTGATTAATTATTCTGATTAATTGATTAATTGGGGATTAACACTAAGTCAATTAACACTTGACTTCGTGTTATGTATTAAATGAAGTCACCCTTAAGTTGTGATACTGAGGCGGTATGATTTTGGTCTATGATTTGTGCATAGGATATCTATACTAGTTTAAGATATATTCAGAAGTGAGCATAATTTGAAATATCTATGGTTTTGTAAATTTAAACTAGAAACTTTTAAAGTTTTCCAGTTAACAAGATACTTGCAGTGAGATAAGAAAAAAAAAATACATATTGTTGGCTGGCACAGGCTCTGACTGCATTAACATTTTGGAGCATTTTTTAGAGCAATTTTGGCACATGAAAACTGTTTTTTTTTTTTTTTTTTTTTTTTTTTTTTTTTTTCTTCAGGTGAAATTAAACAGGAATCCCTGATTCAGGTGCAGATCTAATGCACTGAAAACTGTAATAGCTTTTAAACAGTGATATGTCCTCTGGACAGTTTCAAACCACATGCACAGTAAGGATATTCAGTTCTGCAGAACAGGCTAAACGTAGCCTGAAGGAAAATGTGCAAATTGTATATAATACAACCTCCAATGTAATAATCGGGGTTTCAGCACCAACTACCTTGATCTAATGTTGTGCTGCTACTGAGCTAACCTGATTGCTAATGTAGGCATAGCCACATATTTGCTTTCAGATCATCAGTGCCTTCCCTATTAAGGCCAGAAGAATAAATCAAATGAAAACACAGATTCAGAATTAAACAAAATCTTCGTAGTTTTAGCTACCTTTTTCTTTCATTAAAATTTCACAGAAGCAAGACCAGGTATGATTAATGAAGAACTCTTTTCTCAGCCAGGATTTCTCAGCTGAAATATAAGCCTGATTAGTTTTTGTACATTCTTCAACCCATTTCGTGTCAGTTTTGTAAAGTCAATGTCAAAAGAAATTTACTGTTTTTCCTTTCTTTTGAAAAACTGAACTACTGAGTTGAGAAAGCATAGGTTATATAGACCCAGAAATTTACACTCGATGAAGTGTTATATTACCAAAAGAAAGGGGGGGTGAAGTCTTAGGAAAGTATTAGTATGAATCTTGCTATTGTTCACATATTGCAAGCTTAAATGAGAATGACAAAACTGAGCACAGAAACTTTCCAATGCAACATTGAACCAAGAGCTTTTTCTGTATAAGCCAATTGGTAATAGAAAATAAGAGAAAGGTGGAGATGTCTTGAGGCAGTAAATTAGATTTTTCTCACTGTTTCTTTTATGTACAGAACATTTCCAGTGTCAGTACATAAAGCTTTTAAACATTAAAGCACTGCAACCCCCATTAACAACATTACTCTGTATATTTTCAAAAGACAAATGCCTGAATGATAAAGGCCTGCCTTTTTATTTCCAATTTCACTTCATGTTTGACTTGGCATGATGATATGAACTGGGGAACTAAATTTCACAGATGATAATAGTGACTAGCTCAGGTGTAAGAACGTATTACTTGCTTCTCTTCACAAATGATTTATACAGACTGTAAGCTAGTATGACAATTTGGTTAGTTGATGAGTATGCTATTAGCCAAAAGCAAGTGTTGAGAGTATTTGATAGTCTTTCAGTCTTTAACAAGAAAAAGTTTTGCCGTCTCATGAAAAAGAGTGATTCAGCAGTGATGCTTTCAACTTGCATTTAAAATATTTTCTAAATCTTCATTACATAAATTTAACTTCTAGTTTTTCTTTGTTAACCTCTATTCTTTATCAACATATTACACTCAGCCCCCTTTTCCAGATCATAAAGCCAACTGTATAACACCACAAAACCTTTTGTAGCCTGAGTTGTATCAATGCAGATTTTACCTCATAATCCTTTCCACCTTAGTGTGGAAAGGTATAGTGATGTGTGTCCACCTTAGCTTCTGCCAACAGTCTTTATGAAAATTCCTAAGCTGGCCTGTGTCTCTGGGACTTAATCTACCTCCCTGTAAACTTTATAGCTACACACTGCATTACTCTATTGATTTATATCAGTCTGCTGTATTTCTGTAGGAGCCATTGTGTCAAGACCCTTGTCCTCTCCTAAGCACTTTACCACATCTGTCTTTTATTTCAGATGTATCACACTGCTGAGAAAGTATTTATGGTTATCTTTGGTGAGCTGCCCACTGTACTTTGTATAGGATTTGTTTCTTTTCCAAAAAGTCTCGTAAAGACCAAAGTCATATAGAAATTACAGAAACATCAAATACTGTTTCAGTCATTACACAGGAAAAAAAGTGCTAAGAGTGAGTCTATGTTCTATATTACAAAGTTTTAAAAATTTAGAAGCAATTTTGCAAATAGCTCAGCAAGCTGATGAAACCAGCAAGGCACCTGAGTGAGGAGACTACATAGGTATATTGAGAGATGTTCAGAGCCAAATTGAGGTGCATTACAAAAGGACAGATAAAGAAATTTCCTTGCCATAGGCATAATCAGATTTGGTTTAGATTAATGTCTGTGCTTCTTTTCAAGGCTTCTGTCTCAAAAAATAGAGAAAAGCTCTGTGAGTTTTCTTTAAATGTAATGTAAGATGGTAGTCAGTTATTTTATCGGCTCTCAGCATTTTGTACCACAAATGCAAAAGTGACAGGCTATCGAGAAGCAGTGGGATTTAATGTAAACAGCATGACACTGTGAGTCAGAAAACCTAAATTCTCCCCCTGATCTTGCTCAGCAGCATTAGGGAAAGTAATTTCTCTGCCTCTCTGTTTTGAGCACTACGTAACTGCTAGTTAATACTAGTAATAGGCAGCAACAGTAGCAATATACCTGAATTGTATTAGTATGGCATGGGCAGGGGGAAATGTTTTACTCTCCTCAGTACAGGGAGAGAAAAGAATCTGATTCAGCTTCAAGGTTCTCTACTTCAGAGAATGAGCCGGAAAAAATATTCTTACAAACCCCCATGAAATATGTCATGTACAAATGTACTGTTCATGTTTAAGTACTTAAGGGTATTAGATGTATATTTTTAGATGGCCTTATACACACACAAATTTTTCGTTATTTTTAAGTGACAGTAAGCTAATGACATAATTATGTGCAAGGAAAAGTGCCCTAGTTATTGATTATAAAATCATGATAACCACTCCAGATTATAGGCTCCCTTTTCACCTTTTCTTGAAGCTCTGATTTTCTTTTAATCTTTGCCTATGAAGACTGTAGGATGCAGTCAGAAATAGTAAAAGCTTAATGTAGCCACCACTCTTTTTGTCAGTTCATCCATGTTCTAAACCTTTAGGGGGATGCATTGAGGCTTAATATATGTCACAGCAGCCAGACAAACTTATTGTCAGATCCGCTGTCAAGATCATCTGCAATAAAACTGATAGCCCATTCTCTAGAGTAGTCTTCTAAGTGGATCCTCTTTTTTTTAGTTATGTTGTTTTTTTCAGGATTTTAAGAAACTAATTTTCTCTGCTCCTCTTGAATAACACGGTCAGAGATTTTTTACAACACATAGGCAAAAAGCCCAGTGCCTTGTTCTAATTTACACATTACAAATTCTGTTATTTTGACAGCTAGCATATCTGCCATTATAATATCAGACAGACTGTTGTAAATTAGCTATGAATACACGCATTTTAGCAAAGAGAAATGAAGCAAGAGAGTGGTATTTGTAGCTAAGGATACTCAAAGTCATTTTAAATAGTTGCAAGGTTCTCTGAGCTTCTCTAATCCTTGCACTTGAGGGACAATCACAGTCAAAGCAGATGGTTTATATGATAGCCAGACCTGGAATATTTATCAGTCAATCAAATTAAAAAAGAAAAAGAAAAAGAAAAAAAAGGAGGATGGGGGTGGGGATGTCTCTCACCTGCTGGAACTGAACAGGTTTGCAAGTTCTGTATCCAATAACAAAAAAAAAAAAAAAAAAAAAAAAAAAAGCATTCTGCATCTTCTAGCAGTGCTCACCATAGTTAAGGTAGTGTATGTTACTTTTCTGTTACAGCAGACATTTTGTCCTCATTCATATATGTGGAAAAAAAGTTTTTGGCATTGGAGATGGTAAACTGACTTTTTTCATGTTTAGAACAAGTAAAACTACACATCAATTGAAAAGAAAACCAACCAGCCAACAACAGATAGCTGAGAAAGTGTCCCTAAAATAGGGGTTGTTAGGATGTGCCCTCAGCAGTCAAGAATAAATCCATAGGCAGTTGAACATGAAGCACTGTGACCTGTAGGTCCAGAACATAAATCACAGACATACTAGACCTTGCTAGAAAAAAATGAGCTATAGTCAGTGGAGTCCAATTGTTTGCTTTGCTCTGTAAAGGTTAGCAGTGGAGCACAACTGAAGGAGGATGAAGCTATAAGAATTCAACTTTTTGAGATTAAATTTGTGAAGCTGTTTGTTTATTTACAGGAATTTAAAGGAGTGGCAGATTATTTTTCTGCTTTTTAAAAATTGAACAGCATGCATATCCTTTCTCAAGGTAACAAAAGTAAGACTTGCCAACTCACAGGCTTGTGAAAATGGCTTTGTTAGAAAAGTTTTCTCTCCTTGTTAGAAAGACTTTTATTTTTTTCCTGCCGACTTCTGCCCTTCAATGAAGCAGAAGTTACATACAAAAAATCCCTCAGAAAGGTTGGAAGCTGCAAAGTTTTCACAGTTATTTGGAAACCAGAGAGAACACGAGAGTAAAGCAGAGTAAAGAAGTTTTTCCTATGCATCAGTCAGCAAAGAAAAGTCCATCACTAGGGCTCCTAGGCTTCTGGTACTGCAGCAATTTTATAACTCCAGTGAGATGTCAGATATGATGTCATGATTGCTTTGTTGAAATATCCTCTGCATGAGATAGTTTCCCTCTCTGCATTCAGGAGACTGGAGAGATGGTCTCAGCTTTGTGCAGTAAGTATGCCTGTAGGTTTCCTCAATTCACATCTCTAAATTTTGGGCATTCCTGCTGCAATGTTACCAGTCCCGGCCCTGTAGGGCCTGCCTGCTGCCTTTGGGCAGGCTGGATCCCAGCTGAGATTCTCTTATGGCATCTGAGAGCTGAAAGGAGATGCTAAAATTACTGGCAGAGTAATGCTTTGTGTGTGGTCAGGCTTACTCAAGGCTGTGGGAAAAGGGTTGAACACACAAATGACTTCATGGAGGTTTTCTACGCAGTCAAACAGGAAAGAAAGAGCCTTAATTTCCACAGTATTAGGAAGGAAAACACAAAGCAGATGAAATTCTTTCTTTGTCTGTCAGTAGAGTAGAGGAAACGAAGGTCTTAGAGATCATCACTGACCCACAGGACCATGACATGACAAACCAATGGTACTGTGCAGTGATGACTATGTGCAATTTCCATTGCAAGGTTTGACATTGAATTATAGTGAACCACGAAGCTGGACAAAGCACTTTGCCTGTCAAACTATAATCACTGCTTCTTTCTGACTATCATCAGCCAAGGGATTCTCCAGCCAAGTTTGACTACAGCAGTCTACAACAACTTGACAGCTGAAATAGTTGAATCCTACTGGCATTACAGAGATGACAACTCATTTATGCATATATGATTTTGCTTTAAACCATTCACCACAGGCACTGAGAGCAGAGAAGAAGTGACTGCAGTGTTGACATTTGCTAAATTAGATTTACTTTAACAGATGCAGTTTGCTGCCACATATCTTTCAGAACTCAAGCTGAAAGCTCATTGGACACAGGCTCATTACTGCCTACCCTCTTCTAAAAATGAGTGTTTGGACTTCTGGTAAGTATTTTACCTGTTTGGAGAGCAGCGCAACATAATAGAAATAATAAATAAGAATACACAAAGGAAATGTAATATAGAAACATAAATGTTATTTTAATCTAGCTGTTCTTTACTCATTCTGCCATTACTACTATATAAAAATAAGGTTATATTCCTATCAGGTGAGTCACTGAAAGCGCACTTCCATAATAAATCACTTTGGCAGAAGATGTCTGAAGAAAGCTTAGCATTCCTCAAATTCTGAAATATATATGCCAGCTATCGCTTAAATAGTATCTGGGGTTTATTTTGAATAGTGGCAGCCAGAGACTTATATTGGCAAGAACAGCTGCAGAAACACTTCAGTATTTGACCTTCAACAGTGATGATGATACAAAGCTGTTTTCTGTACTATTTACTTTGAATGCTGTTTGTCTACTTAGCTTTTAGGTCCAACCATTCCTTCTGTTTTCTTGTGTCCATCATAGCATATTTTCTCCGTCAATCTCTTCTGTATCCTTCTGTATCTTTCCTTCCTCGATCTTTTTTTTTTCTTTTTTTTTTTTTTACAGACAGTTGTACAGTAACACTCTGCATGCATATTACAGTTCTTACTATCCTTACAGCATAAGCTTTTGGGAGTTTGAACTATCTCCTCTAGTTTCCTTTATTATACAGGGCTGGAATCAGGGCTTACAGTATTAAGGAGTGTATAAATAAAAGCATATGCTGTAGTGTTTCAGAGGCTAAAGAGATAAACCCAACTTTCACAAGTTCTAATTTAGGTAACCATATATTTATTACCTGTGCCTTTGCAACACTAACATGTAAAATAACTTATATTAATAGTTCTCATTGCTTTACCACAGTATGTTATAAGCCTCTAAATATTTAGTATCTAAAAAAGTTACCTTCTCTGTGTGTCAAATCCCAGTCTTTCTGAAAACAGTGTAACAGTGTGCCCCAGCAGCCATTAGGGCCAACAGTAACCTGGGGTACATCAATCATGGCATTGCTAGCCGGTCAAGGGAAGGGACTGTCTTGCTCTGCTCTGTGCTGGTGTGGCCTCACCTCAAGTACTGTGTGCAGTTTGGGTCACCACAGTGTAGAAAGGTTATAAATCCATTAAAGAGTGTCCAAAGGTGGTGAAAGATCTAGAGGGGAAGATGTATGAGGAGCAGCTGAGGTCCCTTGGTTTGTTCAGCCCAGGCCAGAGCAGGCTGAGGAGAGGCCTCATGGTGGCCTGCAGCTTCCTCACGAGGGGAGTGGAGAGGCAGGCACTGAGCTCTGCTCTCTGGGGACAGCGACAGGACCCAAGGGAACAGCATGGAGCTGGGACAGGGAAGGGTCAGGCTGAGTGTTAGGAACAGGCTCCCCAGGGCAGTGGTTATGTCACAGAGCCTGCTGGAGTTCAAGAAGCATTTGGACAACACTGTCAGATGTTTGGTCTAATTTTTGGTGGTCCTGCATAGACCCAGGAATTGGACTTGATGATCCTTGTGAGTCCCTTCAAATTCTGGATATGCTATGATTCTATAACACACGGATTTGTCATGCTGGTTGTTATACAACAGCTGCATTTCAGACCCTTTCAAAAATGGTTTCCATACCTCTGTTCTGTTTTCTAACATCTCTGCTGGGGTTTGACATTAGCCCAGTTGTTGCAGAGCAGTGCTTACGCAGAGCCAAGGAGTTTTCTGCTTCTTGTGCTGGCCTGCCAGCGAGGAGGCTGGGGGTGCACAAGGAGTTGGGAGGGGACACAGCCAGGACAGCTGGCCCAGGCAGGCCAAAGGGATATCCCGTACCACCTGGCATCATGCTCACAATAAAAGCTGGGGTAAAGAAGAAGGAAAGGGGGGATGTTCAGATTGATGGTATTTCTTCCCAAGAACATGTTAAGCATGTTGAGCCCTGCTTTCCTGGTGGTGGCTGAACACCGGCCTGCTGATGGGAAGTAGAGAATGAATTCCTTACATTGCTTTGCTTGCATTCATGGCTTTTGCTTTACCTATTAAACTGTCTTTATCTCAACCCATGAGCTGTCACATTTTTACCTTTCTGATTTAACCCCCCATCCCACCTGAGAAGAGTGAGTGAACACCTGCGTGGCACTTGGTTGCCTGCTGGGACTAAACCACAACATCCAATATGCACCATTGGAGCTTCAGCTAATGCTGGTGCATGTCTGAACTCCGTGAGCTCCCCACATAGCACACATAGCAGCACCGGTTGTGTCTGACACAGACCACTAGTCCATCCGCACAGGTCTTACTGTGTGGGTGCATTGATCAGCTGTAGCAGCAAAGAGTTAGAAGGCTGAAAGTGCACTACTCAGGAGCTATGCACATATACCTTTGGTAACAGCCTTCCCAAGCCTTACTTTCTAGCATCAATTTAGAAAATTATTACGTCATTACTATCACAGTTGTTCATCCTGCATATTTGCAGTGAGACCACCCAGAACTGCAGGAGCCAGACTGGACTATATGATCACTAGTACAGAGCTGGGTGCCTCTTGGTCCTGCTACTGCAGTGGCTGTAGCCATGGGCATTTAAAGAAGGCACTTAAGGCATGTCACAGTCAAGATGTTTTGGAAGATGCAATCATTTAGGCTGGCCCTGCAGGCTGGCAGGGATATCTGCAAGTAGATTCCAGGTGTTGGAGCACTCCAAGGCACAAGCTGTGCTTGTGGTCACACCAGCCTGGAACCCCAGCCATGATCTGGGAGCCTCCCTGCAGCAGTATGCCAGGGTCATCTGCCAGATCTGGCCTCCAGACTATCATTAAGAGAATGTGCAGTGGCAGGCAGTGACACTAAGCCTTTGTTCTGTAAAAAGTAGAGAATCACCTGAGAGCATTATTTTAAGATACCAGAAATGGCAATAGCAGAATATGCATCCACTGAAAGGAATACCACAGGGGCATTTTTGCTGAGGCACAAAATACTTCACTGTATGCTTTTATAGTTTGAATAATTTAGGAGTGCAAAGTCTTTAGAATATGTTTTAAAATTTCAATAATTTGTGAAGGTTTCCTCTCTACATTCGTTTATCACATACAGAAAAGCTGTGGTTTTGATTGAAAAAAGTTCAGCAGGCAGAAGCCCCTTGAATTATATGTATCCATGTAAATTAATTGCAGTAGTTTTTATGGTCTTTCTTGCATTTAGTTGCCCCTCTCTCAGTTTTGGTCATTTGAGAAGTCAGGAAATGCTCTGAGGTGCACCAAGTATGGAAAGGAAGAAGTATGCATTGTGCTAAGCTCTGGATGTTTAAAATCATCATAGAATCATAGAATATCCCAAGTTGGAAGGGACCCATAAGGATCATTGAGTCCAACTCCTGGCACTGCACAGGTCTACCCAAAAGTTTAGACCATGTGACTAAATGCACAGTACAATCACTTCTTAAATTCAGACAGGCTTGGTGCAGTGACTGCTTCACTGGGGAGGCTATTCCAGTGTGCAACCACCCTCTCGGTGAAGAACCTCTTCCTGATGTCCAGCCTAAACTTCCCCTGCCTCAGCTTCACACCGTTCCCGCGGGTCCTATCACTGGTGATTACGGAGAATAGGTCACCTGCCTCTCCACTCCCCCTTGCAAGGAAGTTGTAGACTGAGATGAGGTCGCCCCTCAGCCTCCTCTTCTCCAGGCTGAACAGGCCCAGTGACCTCAGCTACTCCTCATATGTCTTCCCCTCTAGGCCCTTCACCACCTTCATTGCCCTCCTCTGGACACTCTCCAACAGTTTAATGTCCTTTTTGTACTGTGGTGCCCAGAACTGCACACAGTACTCGAGGTGAGGCCGCACCAGCGCAGAATAGAGTGGGACAATCACTTCCCTCAACTGACTAGCAATGCCATGCTTGATGCATCTCAGGATACGGTTGGCCCTCCTGGCTGCCAGGGCACACTGCTGGCTCATATTCAACTTGCTGTCAACCACAACCCCCAGATCCCTCTCTGCGGGGCTGCTCTCCAGCGTCTCATCGCCCAGTCTGTATGTATAGCCAGGGTTTCCCCGTCCCAGGTGCGGGACCTGGCACTTGCTTTTGTTAAACTTCATGTGGTTGGTGATCGCCCAGCTCTCCAATCTGTCCAGATCTCTCTGCAAGGCCTTTCCACTTTCATCCGAGTCCACAACTCCTCCAGGTTTGGTGTTGTCGGCAAATTTGCTGAAAACACCTTCTAGTCCTACATCCAAATCATTTATAAAAGCATTGAAGAGGACTGGCCCTAAAATGGAGCCTTGAGGGACCCCACTAGTGACCATCCGCCAGCCAGATGTGGCCCCATTTACCACAGCCCTTTGAGCCCTGCCCGTCAGCCAATTGCTCACCCATCGCATGATGTTTTTCTTTAGCTGTATGCTGGACATTTTGTCCAGTAGGATCCTATGGGAAACCGTGTCAAAAGCTTTGCTGAAGTCCAAAAAGATCACATCAGCTGGTTTCCCTTGATCAACTAGATGGGTGATCTTATCATAAAAGGAAATCAAATTTGTTAGGCAGGACCTACCCCTCATGAACCCATGTTGGCTGGGACCAGTGACTGCATTGTCCCCCAGGTGCGCTTCAATAACTTCAAGGATCATCCCCTCCATAATTTTACCAGGCGCTGATGTGAGACTGACAGGCCTGTGATTGCTAGGGTCTTCTTTCTTACCCTTCTTGAAAAGTGGCACAACATTTGCCAGCTTCCAGTCCAATGGGACCTCTCCAGATTCCCAAGATTGTTGAAAAATAATTGAGAGGTCCCGCGATGACGTCAGCCAGCTCTTTAAGCACCCTGGGATGAATCCCATCCAGACCCATGGACTTGTATGGATCCAGGTGGAGCAGCAAATCCCACACACGTTCAGGGTCGGTTGGGAGTTTATCATTCCCACCGTCATGGTCCTCCAGCTTAGGATACCCTGGGTCCCAAAGCCCATCATCAGTGTTGAAGACAGAGGCGAAGAAGGCGTTAAACATCTCTGCTTTGCCTATGTCATTGTCTGTAAGGAGACCTTCCCCATCAAGTAGCGGACCTATGTTTTCTTTGGTTCTCCTTTTTCTGTTCACATATTTAAAAAAAACTTTTTTATTGTCTCCCACAGACCTGGCCAGCTTCAACTCTAGTTGGCCACACGGATTTTCTCCCTACAAACATGAACAGCATCCCTGTATTCCTTCCACATCATCTGACCCTCCTTCCAGCAGCCATACACTTTCTTTTTTCACCTAAGCTCCAGTACAAGATCCCTGGTCAGCCAGGCCGGCCTTCTGCCCCGCCTGCTTGACTTCCGATATTTTGGAATTGCCTGATCTTGTGCTTTTAGGAGGCAGTGCTTAAAGATTGACCAGCACTG
This sequence comes from Cygnus olor, assembly GCF_009769625.2. Taxonomy (NCBI): domain Eukaryota; kingdom Metazoa; phylum Chordata; class Aves; order Anseriformes; family Anatidae; genus Cygnus; species Cygnus olor. The sequence continues at coordinate 120,774,982 of NC_049169.1, read as the reverse complement.
ATGGATGCCAATGCCTTCAAAAGCAATTTCCCAGGGGACCTTGCTGACTAGTTCCCTGAGCAGCCTGAAGTCTGCTTTCCCCATATCCAGGGCTGAAGTTTTGGTGGCAGTTTTCCTTCTGTCGCCACAAATTTTAAACTCAACCACTTCGTGGTCACTATGACCGAGACGGCCGCCAATTGCCATGTCCCCCACAAGACTTTCTCTGTTCTCCAGCAACAGATCTAGGGGGGCACCTTTCCTAGTTAAAATACTCTAAAATATTTAGAAAAAAAAAAAAAAAAGTTAAATTTGAAGAAATGTTGATCTGGGAAATTAGTCTTAGTAGCAGGCAAATAACAAGGATAAATTTAATACCAGTATACGAACTTATGGGTCAGCTGAACAGAACTTAAAAGCCTGGCATGCTACACAATTTTTCAAACTGCTTCTCAGTTGACCCTTCAAGGTACAATGAAATGTTCTTCAGTACAGTCCCCTAGAAACTTGTAAGAGATTGTGCCTTCTTTAAATGTTTGAGAGGTTATTGAGTAATATCTACTTCATACATCAGTTTCTGTTGTGCTGACAGGTGGAACAGGATATGTGGACTGATCGTGACCTTGTATGTATTTTCCAGATGCAATATTCTCAGCTTCTCCACATCTCCATTCACCTCAACAAGACTGTCGTGAGCAGAACAGCCAGTCCCTCTATGAGGGTTCTTCTGCTGGAAAGACAGACCTGCCAAGGAGGGCAGGCTGGAAGAGAGAATAATGCAGACTCTCCACAAAAGAGGCAAAAGAAAGTGATCTAGGGAAAAAAGGGGAGAAAGAAACAAAAGAACCATGAGGTTAATGTTCAAGGGATATAGCAGGGATAGGTGCAAAGGCAAGAGGCTTACAAAATACTGTGCTTTTTATTGCCAGTGATTCTTATTCACAAGACACTTAAAGAAATCCAGTATTTCCTTGATTCAATTTACTTGATTCACAACATTGAGTTGAAGAACAATTCTCCCGAGTTTTGACAATTACATTTTATAAACAAGGAAGTCTATGTACCAACAATAGAAACTGCACTCATCTCAAGACACATGTTCAATTTTCTTAAAACAAAAAGAGCTTTTTAGACTTCCAAAGAATGACAGATATACATGTGCATACACGTATATGTATGTGCATACATACACACTCACTTTCCCACACCATTCTTCAGTTTGTTACACAAGCAACAGGAATGTTACATACAGTAATATCTGGGCTGTAGGAATTGGAATGCTTACTAATGCCAAAACAACAAGAAAAAACAAACAAAAAACAGTCTGACTTGTCTGACTTACATGACTACATAGCAACTACAGGAAAGTGCTTGTACCTTTGCTACCAGCCTTCCCAATACTTACTCCTTAACAGCAATTTAGAAATTTACTATATCATTATTATTATAGTTGTAAATAAACTTCTGCCTCTTATGTATGCAAGTTGCCCCCCCATGTATTGCAAGTTCCATTCCAAATTGTGTAAATTCATAGGTGCTTAAACTTTTGCAACGCACTGGAGTTTAACAGATCTACAGTGCAGTAAAAAAAATAAAATAGAATTAAAAAAAAAAAAAAAGCAAGAGCAGGAAAGAACTGTGAAAGTGGTTTTCCCTTCCCTAAGGATGGAGGTCAGGTTCAGGTGTGGCTGGAGCTGCGTCTGAAAAGAACAACCTTCCATGGCTCTAGAACAGGAAGTGGGGGTGATGTCCTGGGTCCTGCAGTCCACCAGGTTTGGCTACTTTGAACAGAGTCCACAGTAATCAACGTTTAGTGATCTTCATCAGTCATCACTGGTGAGTACGGGATACAAGGATGGCAAACTGTTCAGTCATGCTGGCTACAGTGGTTGGGTGCCATGACTTTTCTGCTACTTTCCTGTTGTCTTTCCTTCTGCACAGTGCAGCAGCTCTGTCTTGTTGACCAAAAATCTGTTCTCTATGTTTGCTGAAGAGCTGATGGGGAAGATTGAAGAGTGGTCTGCTTACTTATTCTGACATAGTATTTTGTGTGCTAAAAAGAATCTGTCACATTTTGATACAGTGGATAAACAACTGTTGATATATACAATGACCATGCTTGTCTGGGCTCACATTTTTCCCTTTCATTGCATCTGTGAAGGCAACAGCAGGCTTAGGAAGGCTGTCTGGACAGTCATGCCAGCAGTATTATGTTTCTTGTCCCCCAGTCCTATGATTATTCCATTGGTTCCATAGCGCAGTATTTCAAGAGAGGCTGAAGCACACGAAAGTCATAAAGCTACAAAATGATTGTGATGGAACTGGCTGAAGGATATTACTGCATTGGTTAGGGAGAGCAAGCTTGCTGTCCTAAGGAAGCAATCAAAACAGGGAAGCAAGTCTAACATTTTTTGTCTTAACTGACTTGAAGACCTAATAATCCTCTTGAGTTTTTCTTCCATTAAAAATAATGTTTTTCAAGTAGCAAAACAGTCCCAGCTTCAGAATTACAGTTTATCCAGAAGAAATTTATTTTTCTTAATTCAAAGTGAAGTAAAGATACATCTAACCAAAAGCTCCCAAGACATAAAAATCAAGGTATACATTTTTATAAAACCTATCAAGCAGAGGATGAAATACACACACATGTATATATGAGGTTAAATCTTCCTAGTCCACTAATCATAAGATTTTAACTCCAGTTAATTCACCACTTCAATTCCCTTTAAAGACTTTTGGGACAACAAAAGAAATTTGCTGAGTGATCAGAAGGCCAACTATTTTTGAATGTGATAGTCCAAAGGGAAGGAAACATTTTCAGAGAACATCTTCCATCCTTGAAAACAGTATTTTCCAATTTGATTAGGATGCCATTAGGGTGAGAGCCTCCATCAGTTTCAATCATTATGGTGTTCTAGAGAAAGACTGCTGAACTTGGAAGAATCCAGGATTTAAAGTAATTTATAATGCTCTAGAGTACCATTGCAGATCCTGGATAAGACTAGCCAACACTCTGATTCCCATTAAGTATTAATAGGTCTAGTTGGTCACATCTAATAATGGTAGATCTGACTATTGCCTTGCATTACATAATATTCCTACAGCACAGTATAACAGAAGAGTTAGCATCCTAGCAACTTCTCTGCCTTCATTTAAATTCATACAAAATGGAAGGCAAGCTGAGAAAGGGATTTCTCTAACAGTGAGGCTCTGACAGACTCATAAACATGACTCACAGGTAGCACTGCTTCTGGGCCTGTCTGCAAGCATAAAAGGTGTGTTTGAATGCTCTTTCCATCTCAGCAGAGGGGTATATGAAGCTAAGCACAGGTGCAAGACTGAAGGTTAGATTGGAAACTGCTATTCAGAAATGGGAGAAAAGGCACTTGTATAGTGGCAGGAAGAAGCAGAAAGGATTGAGTAGATACTTCGAGAGTTCTCCTTGCAGAAGAAAACTGCTTTTTATGGTTGGTCCCTCTCTTGCTCTCTCCCTGTCTCTCATACATAATTTGTATGCTGAAGAACTGCATCTCTGCCTGTTGCTGCTCCTCTGTGCGAGGAGAAAGAGGGGATTTGAAGGCTTTGTGCAGAATGAGTGGCAATTCACAGCATGTTGTGTGCACAGCATGCTTGGAGCCCTTTTTTTGTCCAAGGAGACAAAAGCAAGCAGTACAAGAGGTAATTCTGCTCTCTGTATTCAGTGATGAGCAGGTGCTAACAATGTTTTTATTCATCCGTGTTGCTAAGTACCTAGGAGACCTTAACATAGATGAGGACCTCATTGCACTGAATCACTGTGCAGTCTTAGAACAAAAAGATAGATCCCTTCCCTTTGCCCAAGAGATAAAGGATAGATTCAGGCAGAGTGGAATTGCAGCAAAACAAGTAGGATAGTATTAGTCAACCTGTAAAACTGTGGTCTCAGCAGTCTTACATAGTGATGGTTACTCTGGCTTGGAAATGTTTTCTCCCTCCATATCCAAACTGTCAAACCAAAAGCTGGCCTGTCAGCAGTTTGAATGTTAACAGTGATCATCAGGGACTGTCACATAAACATTAAAATTCTCCATTATAATTAATTTCCTCTATTATAAAGAAAGATCACTAACACAAAGTGCAGTAGTATTAAATAAATATATTCATAGAAGTTATTAATCAATGTAATAAGCCTGCAACGTAATCTGTGCCAAAATAATCACAGCAAAATAAACATAATTAAAAACATCCAAGCTCATATATGTCAAGACAAAGTATGTGTTAGTAGATAACTACCACTGATTGTGAGTCATATAACAAGAGCGGATATGAAACTTTTTGTTAACTTTAAGAGGTATCATACTTTCTTCTGATCATAATCTAGATGATATTAAGCTTGCAGCTTAATGAACTCAACCAACAAACAGACGCACTAGGAGGCAGAAATTCACAGAAGTAATGCAATTTAATTATTTATTTGCTTTCTGTGCTTTGCTATACATCTGTGAAAGAAAAAGTCAGTTCCATGTGGCTCCTTAAGCACTTATTACATGGAACAGGAAGATGGAACATTACATTACAGGAAGACATGTATTTTTCTTCCACCCAAAGCCTGATCTTGTTGATTATTATTTCTGAAAGAAGCCAATAGGGATCATCTTGCACTAGGCTGAGAGGTAAATAATCAACAGGCAAATTATTTTTCTATCTCTTTGTTAAAGCAAAATCCAAATTTCATTTGTTAAGGAGACAGTTTCCTTGAAATGAAATTTTCTGTTGAATTTTTAATTAACATAGAACAAGAAAGAACACTGCCTTTTCATGCATGTATCCTTTTCTGAAAAAGTAGTTCCAAGCCGGCTGGCAACTCATCACTTACATGTCCCATGGAAGTTGCTTGTTTATTGGTCTTCTAAGGAGGACAAAATATGATGCTGTTGCCCAAAGCATACATTGTTGCCACTTTGCTTGTGGCAACACAGGTTTGGAGTGGCTGAAGGCTGGCATAAAAGTGGAAGGAGTCACACAGCCTACATGTACGTCGTATCTGGTCCCCACATCTGTAGGGCTGGATGCTAGCTTCTCTTTTCCTCCCATGTTCTGGGAATGCCCGCAGAAGCCCTAGGAGGTGTTGCAGGTCTCAGGGGTGCAGGCTGTTCTGCAAAGAGCATTGCACAGGATCAGGTTTTGCCAGATCAGACTGAAAGTCAAACTGCCACAGCTTCTGCAGCATCTGTCCTTTGGATAGTGACTGCAAACATCAGGGTGCAGCTGCAATGCAGTCTGTGTTGTTCGTGGGGAAAAAAACTGTGGTCCCAAAGTGTCTTCTTGTTGAGCAGAAAATGGAGAGCATCGTAACATCTCTCTTACTCTCACCAAGTCCTGCTGAACTTGTATTCTACTATTGTCAAGGAGAAATTGAGTAGGACTGGTTAACACCAATAATTTGGCAGTACTCTGGTTCTGACAGCTTCTCCAAATTCTCATGTCAAGCAGACCACTAAGTTTCATTTCTCATCCAGAAGCGAGATTTTCAGCTCGTTTCCCATGACTCTAAAAAGCTGTGCAGTGAACTTATAATGAAATCATACCTCTTATGTTGATATAGCTAAAACAATTAGGACAGTACTGAGAATGTTGCATATGGAAAGCCCTGTATTTGTTTCTCTGCAGAGACTACAATATCAGAAGCTGACAGTTATTTCAGGTATCAGAAAGGGAGTGAATTTTGAGTTTGCAGTGATACTTGGTACACAGACATGATATTACTTCTGATAGTATGCTTGATAGCACTTCTGATATGTAGCAATGCATGCACCTTAATAAATCAGAAACTTGTAAAATAATAATTCACTATGTGTATTACTTTTGTCCATATGCCATGCCTTACTTTATTATATTAAGTAAAAATAATATTAAAAAATACTTGCCTCTGAGCTGTCTCTACAACTACATAGATTTTGGACCCTCCCCCAAAGGGAGGGATCATCCCCCTTTCCAAAGTTTGTGCTGCAGAAGTTAGATGTCCCGCTGCCATCTTTTATTTTCAGGTATGCAACAAAGAGGGGAGATAAACAATTCTGATAGATCACTGAGACTTTATTGAAAAAAAATCTAATTTGTCTTTCCATGTTGTTATCTTCCACTGTATTTATCATTTCTGTATTCATCCCAACTAAACTTTAGAAACTGATTGCTTAGGTACAGATACAGTTTGCATTAATTAATTCTTCTTAACAACTAAAAATATCTGTTTTGAGTACTTGAATTCTATTATTTGGTCTGCCTTCCCAACAAAACCCTGCTAACCAAGAGAAGCCCAACCAACTTCCCATCTTCTACTTTATGCCAGTCAAAAAAAAAAAAAAAAGAAAAAATTTGCAGAGTGTTAAAGCACAATGCCATGCATTCCTCTCCTTCCCAATTTACCAAAAAAGTATACTACGTTATGATTCATATAGTGAAATGCAATGTATTCAAGTTTAAATGAAAAATATAGCAGTAACTTTCAGCAGAGCAGAACTAATACAGAATGTCAGCTTCTTCTTTCCATAGCTATTTCCTTGATCAAGTCAAATCAGCATTTTTCTTGCACCTACAAACTCCACAGATTAGTAGATGACAGCGTCTCCCATAACATCCTCATAGACAAGCTCAGGAAGTTCAGCCTAGATGAGTGGATGGAGAGGCGGATTGACAATTGTCTGGATGGCAGAGCTCAGAGGGTTGTGCTTGGTGGTGAGGAGTCTAGTTGGAGGCCTGTAGCTAGTTAGTGGTGTCCCCCAGGGGTCAGTACTGGGTCCAGTGTTGTTCAGTTTATTCATCAATGACCTGGACGATGGAATGGAGCGCAGCCTCAGCAAATTTGCTGACAACATAAAGCTCGGAGGAGTGACTGGTAGGTACCTCAAAGGGATGTGCTGCCATTCAGAGGGACCTGGACAGGCTGGAGGATTGGGCTGAGAGGAACTTCAGGAAGTTCAACAAAGGCAAGTGCAGGGTCTGCACCTAGGGAGGAATAACCCCAAGCACCAGTACAGGCTGGGGCTTGATCTGCTGGAGAGCAGCTCTGCAGAGAGAGACCTGGGAATCCTGGTGGGCAGCAGGCTGACCATGAGCCAGCAATGTGCCCTTGTGGCCAAGAAGGCCAACGGTAGCCTGGGGTGCGTTTGGAACAGTACTGCCAGCAGTTCGAGGGAGGTGATCCTCCCCCTCTACTCAGCCCTGGTGAGGCCACACCCAGAGTATTGTGTCCAGTTCTGGGCTCCACAGTACCAGAGAGACATGGAGCTACTGGAGCGAGTTCAGAGGAGGGCTACGAAGATGAGAGGACTGGAGCACCTGTCATATGAGGACAGGCTGAGAGAACTGGGCGTGTTTAGCCTGGAAAAGAGAAGACTGAGGGCAGACTTCATCAATATATACATAAATATCTGAGGGGAGGGTGTCAAGAGGATGGAGCTGGTCTCTTTTCAGTTGTGCCCAGTGGCAGGACAAGAGGCAACAGGCACAAACTGAAGCACAGGAAGTTCCAGCTGAATATGAGAGGGCGTTTTTTTATCGTGAGGGTGACAGAGCACTGGAAGAGGCTGCCCAGAGAGGTTGTGGAGTCTCCTTCTCTGGAGATATTCAAAAGCCACCTGGATGCCATCCTGCACAACGTGCTCTAGGTGATCCTGCTTGGCAGGGAGTTTAGACTTGATGATCTTCAGAGGTCCCTTCCAACCTTGGCCATTCTGTGTTTCTGTGACACTTAATGGCCTGCCTTGAGATGTGATCTTTGATCTTCAGAGGGAGAGAAGACCAGAAAATCCTCAAAGGAAAAAAAAAAAAAAAACGTTATAGGTTTATAAAAGGTTAAAGGTTTATAGGTTATACCTCTCTGAAAACCTGTGACAGAGGAGGAAATAACTTTTTATTTTTATTATTTATTTAATTCTGAGAAATTTAAACAAACATTGGGTTTATGATATATTCGAAACTATGCCTGAATGGTTGAAATGAAAACCTATTTAACAAACTAGTACGTTCTTATTCTCACGCAGGCTGGCAGATCAAGAGAGACACCCTTAGTTATTGTAATTCAGGAGTATAACATGGATAAAAAGCTTTAGTGCAAACACAGAAAATATATTAAAAGTATTAATTTATAATTCCTACTTAAACAGTTAAGAGACTAGGTTCAGATTCATCATAGATGGCAAAAAATGTATTTAACTTTTTTTTTTTTTAATATATAAAAAGGTGTTAAGAAAATAAGGATTGAAACCACTATGTAAATATTTTAAAGCATAGTTCAAGGCTAGTCTCAACACACTTCTTCCTTTTTTTTTTTTTTTTTTTTAAAGTGAAGAAGAGATTTAAAATCTTTGCAGTATGTTTGGTCACCAAAACAGTTCGATAAATGAGAAATTAATGAAAATATTTGTTTTGGAGTTTTACAGCCCTTTGTTGTTAACTGTTAAAAGGCAAATGGAATATACTAACTAAAAGAAAGAGTAAAAAAAAAAAAAAAAAAGTCTTTTTACAGAAAGCTGAAATAAAGCATTTTAACATTTTTAAAAAGAGCCTATCCTTAAAAAGCCTGAACAACTGTCCCACCAAGAGTTACTTCCTCCACTCTACCCACATGACTCACCTTGGCTTTTAACACTGGATGAAGAAAGAGAGATAAAACAATAAGAGAAAACCTGCACAGTGGAACCAGGATGGTTTGAGGCACCTTCCCACCAGCTCCTAGGAAAGTCCCTATCTTCCCCAAGGAGGAAGGAGAATAACCCAGCCATGAACTTCGAACACCTAGTAGAAGCAGGAGAACAATCAAAATCTCATAATTATAAAACTTTGTGGAAAATGAGTTGTATGCCAAACAGTAGGCACACATTTCACCCAGAGCTACTCATTAGTAGCTCACCTGTCTTCCCAGAACTCAGTTATCAAATCCTGCTGGCTGCTTCAAAAGGAAAAGATTGAAAAAAGAACACAGTCTCTGTCTTCTGGACCGTCAGAGACCCATGACCACTTCAAATTCATGCAGAAGAAGGGTCATACCGGCTAGCATTTTAAATATTTAGTGATAGTTGATCAGCTTACCTGGGTTATGTCTGCTCTAGCTAACAACAATAGCCAGCTACAACTTTTAGGTAAAATAATATTGATACACATATTCAAGAACCACATACTCAAGAGACAGACCAATTTCCTCTGTTTGTTCTAGGCTGGAAACAATTTGTATTCAGTCTCATCTTTGGAAGCCAGAAGTGATGATGTAGGTAATCTCCTATTCTTAAATACCAATGGATATATTTTATATTGCTGGTTGTTTCTGCAATGTTTAGATGCACTAACAAGGATCACACACTGTTATCTGACAGAGTGAAAAGAATCCAGGCATAATGTATCAATGCTTTCTTTTTTTTTTTTTCCCCCTCCTACAGGAACAGACAAAAGAAGCAGTCACAACAAGCTGTACCTCTAGCTCTAGCCTTACGGTATTGTGTATAAAACTAGTTCTGGAGAGGGGAAGAACTGATTCCCCCATGTAAGCCTAGACAGGAAAAAAAAAAAAAAAAAAAGGATTAAAGAAAACATCTGGTGGATATACAGCTCTGCCGATGCATCACCATGTATTATCACAAAGACCAACTGCTTTACATGAACAATTCATGAACGAAAACCAGGCTGTAGAGCCCAGGTACAAGGAAGAAGACCAATAGTTCAAGTAGAACATTTTAAAGAAACCACAGAGAAGGTTCGGTCTTTCTAGTTTGAAGTACACATACTGCATTTGGTCAACTCTGTATGCGGCAGAAAAAATGCACAAGATTTTGTACTAATAACAAAAGCTGGTGTGGTTACAAAGCACCTTGTAACCACGTGGCAATCATGTCCTTTTATCTCCCCATTAATTATCATGTTATTTTCCACCAGCCAGTCTTTAAATAGACCTGGAGCTAGGATATGCTTGAAGGTCCAGGTTGAATAATCTCTTTAATAACATTATAATGACCCAACTGAATTTTTTATTATTAAATAATAATAATCCAGAGTTGATTTTAAAGAGGGGAGAACAGTCTGAGACAGTAAAATCAAAGAAGACGTGAGTAAAGATTTGTGATATTCCACAACATAAACGTATAGCATCAAGTACACTGAAAAGTACCCGCTTACCAACACAAGATGTTCTTTGAATGCTCCAAGGAGACCTGAGAATTTGGATGATGAAAATGTAAACAGGTCTCCCAGAGACCTGTAAATGCATTACTTAATGCACTACTGGAAAGAACAATGTAATATAAAGTATTGCGAAGATGAGCAGGGAATAAGAGTTTGCATGATAAAATACACAATTTATTGGTTTATCAGGATTGTTGGAGAACAGCTTAGGTAGTATTTAACAGGGCAGTAAAAAAAGTTTTAACCACTGTTTCCATACAGACTTATTGATAATATAACCTTTTTTTTTTTTCTAACTGTTGTTGCTAATAAAGTAACTTTGAAAGAGATCTCAGGTTCCCTTTCATGTCATCATGTTATCAACCATAAGATAAGGTAATAACTGAATATTCCTTCTGTGTAACTTTAAGTTATTTTTCATTAAAAATATGCTGGCAATATACCAAATACATATCTTATTTTTAATAATTACTTCTTCATATGTGTGTGTATATATGCACATATTGACAGCATTGAATTGCCTAATGGATTGTAAGTTACATAACTTTATTTCAAATACCCACATATATACTGATATATTTATATTTTGTTTTAAAGAACTTTAGCATGGTGCATCAAAAGTTTGTTCAAATGAAGGCATATTAAAATTCCAAACTAAAGCTAACTTCACCTTATTCAAAATAGTATATGAGAGTCCTGTGCAAATCATAGTTTTTATTTTATTATTATTATTTACATCAAATGGTATGAGCTACAGATTTTACCCACAAAAAATCTGGGAATTAAAAATGGAAACACCATGTGACAGTCTACGTTATTCTCCCAGCTCTGTCTCTTAGACAATATTGTAAAACAAAAGCCGCTTCTTTAGACTTCTTTCAGGGTCACACGCCAGTTTTCCTCAAGCTTTTCTCAGTCTAAGACATCTTACACTTTGCCCCAAACAATACTATATAAAGACCCTCTGCCAAGATCACCAGATTTCTCAAGTAATCTTGCATCAGCACATGTTTTGAGAGAAAGTTTTGTTTTTTTTTTTTTAATTGATCTGTTTGCTCCCTTGCTTCAGATATGTTTAGGGGTAGGGAGCAGAAGCAGCTTTTAGTGTTACTCTCTAGGCAGGTTTAGGACATGTTGGCAGTCTGGAAGGAAATATGGTCTTAAAGGTAACCTTTGGGATTCCACAAAAGCTTCTCTAGAAAGATTTAAAGTGTTGAACCCCACCTATATCAATACATGCAGCAGGTATATTTTTAACTTTCTACTAAATAATTATTTCAGAATGCAGCAGCATGACATGGAGCATATGTGTAGCAACAAATAGTCTCTGAAGAAAAAATAAAAATAGCAAGAGATCTGAATTTGGCAGTCAAATCATGTATTGCTCAAGTAAGGCATCGTAGCTTGGCCTAACTGCATATCCCCAGAAAGGCCCTAAAATTCTTGCAACATTTAAAAACAGTATAAGTAAAATTTGTTTTGCACTCAGTAAAAAGCACAGCAAGTGTTAACACTTCACAGCAGTACTGTGCAGCAGTCAAAGATAAGAAGGCAAGAATACTGTACTTCAGTTAAAGCCTTAGGACAAAATTATTTGGACAGAGTACTCTCATCAGCTTTACTGGTCAGAGACATCAGTGACTTGCAGCCTTCCATTTTTAAGTGCCTTAGGAGCTTTCACAGCAATCAGACACAAGACCAGATGTACTGTGCATACATCTTATCTGCAGAAGATACCACCCTGCTTCTTGCTAGGCAAGAGTCTGCCCTCACTTTGGGGCACTGGGGGTGGGCACTTGCTCTCATTGCCAAAGGGGAGCAAGAAGTGACCAGTAGCAGCATCGACCCTGCACAAACAATCTCAGCAAGACAAAAAAGGTGACTGCTGTGCTTTTCTTCAGCGCTGGCATCTGCATCACCATTTCTGCTTGGATTAGGAGCGGGCTTTTGACATGCTTTCCCCCCCCCTTTTTTAGTTCTTGGTGGGCAGGGGCATCAGAGCTCACTGCCTGGGGCTCCTTTTGGATGAAACTAAACCAGAAATCGTTCCCTGAACACGTACCTAATGTGCTTTAACTGATAATAGAGCTTCAGTCCATGGGAAGATACCAGAGAGCAAACCAATCACTCTGAAAGTATATTCTCCACGTCTTCAGAGCTGTTTAGCTCCATAAATCCAATTTTATTGGGCTGCAGAGTTTGCTGATGCAGATAGAGAAACGTGGCAATCCCAGCATAAGATAAACCTTGATCTTCTATCTATTGATTTAAAGACAATTAATTAAAATTTTGAAAATTTATTAGTTTTTTTTTTTTAAACAAAAAAAAAGAGATTATGTAAATTGTATATATGCTTTATTTTAATACAGATGGTAGAGGATGAGACCTTTTAAGAGTACAGTATTTCACAGATTCTGGGGATTTTGACTGTGTTTAATCCTCTACACCCTCTAAAAGATTTGACCTACTCCTAGAGAAATTGTTTCTTACTTGTGGCTAGCTACAAACTAGCTCTATATAAACTTGGTTTTATACCTCCATGGTGGTTCAGGAGCATTGATCTCCCAAACACAGTTAAGGAGTGGGCTGATAACAACAGCACTTACTGAATTGTATCATTCTGGAAATGTTCAAGGTGTTCCCTAGAAGTTTCTCTTCAAGTAATACAAATACCAGCTTCACTTACCTTATGAGGTCAGGAGGAGTCACAGCACAAAATGGCTCAGCTGATGATATAGTGAATAACTCTCAGTTATTCGTCTGGCGTGATTAAGCTGCCTCTTCAGCCTCCTGAGAGAAAGTAAATGTCAAAAGCATCTTTAATCCAACAGCTGAGCGTTATCAAGAACTGGTGTTCAATATATTCATGCCAGGCTGAAAAGGAAGGGTGACATGGGTAATCTGACTTCATCTGCTATGCCTAGAGACCATCTGGCAGTATAATGAAGAAGGGCAAGTTAAAACCAGATTACATTCACCTGGAAAAAAAAATCACTGAAATCTGGACCAGGCATTCAAAGGGCAATCCTTTCCCTATTGACTTCAGGCCAGAATGACTTTATGAGTAGTCTTAATTTTTCTTACTTCCCCTTCTTGTAAGCAGGGAAATAGAAACCCACATAAAGTGGGCAGTAAATACCTTTTGTAGTGTGCTGAGAGCTCTCTCCTCTCCTCTGCCCTCTCAAATATCTTTTGAAATAGAATTAACTTGGCTCCCAGGTTTCTATGTGTCTCCAGAAAAAGATATTATGTGCTGGCAATGTCATCTGCTAAAGACACCAGAGACTGCTGAGGAGCTGCTTGTCAGGGAGAGAAAAGTGGAGAAACTGGTGCTGATGTGAGGAGGACCCCAGGGACCCACCACTGCTTCAATGCCCCACACTTCAGGAACTGTTCTCCTGAGAAGTGAGAACAGAGGGAAAATGTGACCTGCTTCCCTTGAAGGTCCTCCAGTAGTCTCCTTCGATTAACTGTCTACAAGGGAGAGATTTAGCTCCACACTATGACTTTCAACTATATCTCATGCATTCACTCATCCTATTCACTGTCGCTGAACTAGTAGGGTTTTCATTCATAGGAAATTATCTGTAATCAGTACAAACTGCTGTGAGTTGGAAGAAAATTGTCAGCACCAAGCAGGGCAAGGGAATCAGTATTGGGAAAGCCCACCACACTGAAAAAGCTTTTTTTTTTTTTTTTTTTTTTTTTTTTGAAAGATACACTTTAAATGTATCATCTCTAAATGGTATGTAACCTGATCTCCTGGGTTTGAAATGTATTTTATACAACACATTCTCTGCATTTCCAGGGGCTCTTTGGGAGGTGCAGAGAAGCAGCTAGAGGCAACACATGAAAATAGCAATGAAAGTTTGGAGGATATCTTTGCTCCTCACATTGTTGTTAGATGTATGTTAAGTGTTTTTCTTTTGCCACAGACTCTTGGGAAGAGAGCTTTTGTCCCTTAACTATTAGGATTTCTTTGCAAGAATTGATGCCCCATAAAGTAATAACCCTAATAAAGGAAAACCTTCATTCTAAATACTAATGAAAGCTGACAGAAATTGTATCTCCTGAACAGGTTTCAGGATTAAAATATCAGATCTGAGTGTGAAAACGGACTAGGACAAGAACTGCCAGAAATGGTATTCTGGGCAGAACCCATTACCTCTTCCTTCCATGCTCCTTAGTCTGAAAGGATATCTGAAAGCAGAACTCTTTGTCTGATTTCAGAGCAACCCAAACAAACAAAAATGTGCTATATTTGCTTTGTTTTTCCTTTGTGTATATATAATAATTATATTACACAGTTGTATAATATTCCACATGTTACATATTGTAATATATAATAACATATAATAATGGTATGGTATTATAGTGTATATATGTTACAATAGCTATATTATATAAGCTGTATATGTTATACGTAAGCTTTGCAATTATACTCTATACAATTATACGTTGTTTTCATATATGTAAATAACTTTGCTAAAGCTATTGTTTGAGCTGTCTGCACTGTTAAGTAGCTGCAGATGTTGAGTGTGCTCCCATCCACAGAGTATAATGGCTTTTTCTCCAGATACCCCTTGGTTCTCAACTCTCAGCAATTGTAATAGGGACTGAGGTCATATATATATTCCCCTTTTAACTGTTCCCCCTCCCCCCCCCCCCCAGAATATTTCAAACCATCACAAGAGATCACCAAATGACTGTAAGCACCTACTTCAGACAGATGGACAGTGGCGTGGGACAGCATGTAGCCCACGTTAGAGGAAGGAGCCATCATAATCTTGTCCTCCTTATTCTTGAGCTGGTTGATATAGGAACATGATATAGCTCCGTTATTGGCAGTTCTTGACTATTTAGCCCTTGACTTATACTGATTTTCAAGCATGGCTGAAAATAACATATTTCATTTTAAATTTAAAGTTTCATCCAAGTCAAAATAAGGGACAGAAAAATGGTTTAATCTGAAACTATTTTTTTTCCCAACAGCATTCTAGTCTGGCTGATGAATTGGAAATATAATAATCTACAGCCTTGGATCTGTGCATGCTGAGTAGAACTGAGATTGCAGTGCTTCTAAAGAAGTCTGAGTTAAAAAAAAAAAAAAAGTTACAAAGCAAAGAAATTCAGTGTTCAAGGATGTATTTAACACACAAGACATTAAGTTGTAATCAAGAGAAATACCACAATCTTAAGCCTATCAAAGTAAGGAGAACACCCTACAAGGATAGGAAATGGAAGAAAGGAATATCCAAAGTTCATTACACAAATTATCAAGCTAAAACAGAGAGCTTGTAATGGAACATGAGACATGGGTTGTAAAGAAAGTCTACAATGCATTTTGTTACCATTTTATTTTCTAAATTAAAATAATAATTAAAAATTTACTTACTGTTCTGTGAACTTAAAAAGGATACACATTAAAAATCTGTAGTTTTTTTCAAAAGACAAAATAGGGAATTAAACATTTAGAAAGTTCTTTGTGCATACTGTCACTCACACATGCACACATACATTTCTTAAAATATAGTTTACACTGCGTATGATATATAACTATTATATAATGAATACATTAATATATTTTAAATAATATTATGTGTTGTAATATATCCATACACAAAAATATATTTTATACATTAATATTTTTCTAAATTCTAATTTAGAAAACAATTTTCTAAATACATATTTTTTTCTTTCCTTTTAACTTGTCCCTTGAAACAAAGTAAAATTGCAGAAAAGTGGAATTATAAATTTATTTTAAATCACAAAGCTTTGCACCTATCAATATATGGCTATGTCATAATACAAATAAGCAATGGATTCTAGTTAAATCACTTCCATCTTATACACTGCTGAAGAAAATGAGCAAAAATACATTATGAAAGGCAACATAACAGATTTAGAAGTCTAATTCATTGGAATGGACTTTAGTTGCCCTTTACTAAGTTAATTCACATCATTTTTCATGCATACAAACGATCATTTATTTTTCTGTAAAAATACACCGAGTACAGTAGTTTTGACACTAATCTGAGAATTATAGTATGCTGAACAAAAACTCTGAATTTCTTTTGTCTTATCTTTATTTTAATTGAAACAGACTGGTAAAGTAATACACATTCAAGCTGCTAATATACGTGTAGTTTATCTTCATTTAATGAAATGTCAGGCTTAGGACAGGAGAAACATGAAATTTCCTAAATTGTGAGGAATTTTGGTATAATAAATGTCTTGGTTTCCAACAATGCCACAATCATTTGAACTTTCTGAAGTACTGAAAGGGCTATACATGAGGTGAAACATTTTGCCTCCATGTAATTTATTTCCCTTTGATTCTAAAAAGCAATTCTGAAAGATGTGGTGTCACTGATTGGCATGTACAATTTGCAGTAAGGCCAGTGGGGGCTGATACACAAATCAGCATCACTGGATGTTCCTAAATGTGCCTTGCTCTCAAAATAATTGAAAAACATGTTTTTACTGTATAGTTCTTGACTACAAGAAGAAAAATATCCCCTTCTTACTATAATTCCTTTTTTTTTTTTCTTTTCCCTCAGAAAATGTCAAAAATGTCACTGCATGGCCTTGCATGTGGCAAAGCATGCTGCTGAATGCCAGGCTTAAGAAACAGAATGCTGTGCAGCTACCTAACTCCTACTTAAGAGGGAGATAAAAGACAAACAGGTCATTTGTGGATACATTGGGAAGAGGCTTCTCATTCTTTGCTATGATATTGACTTTAAACTTTTCTTTATATATTGAGGGGAGAATTAATCCCAGATAGACATCATGGTGTCTTCTTCCTCTATTCCACTTTTTTATTTCAGCTGGAGAAAATTCAGCCTTTCTTTTAAGAGCTGCAACAGATTCAGTCTGAACTGTGTTAATGGAAAAAAATTGTCACTGAGCAGGAACAGAATAAGAACAGCTCCTACATTCTTTTTCTCAGAATGACTCTAAAGCCTTTTTCTTAGCTTTCTTAGAAAATCCTATATATGAAAGACAAGAAATGTGGTAGCAAAATTGCTGGCTGTGCATAATGCTTGCTCACTGTTCTGGTTTCAGTTAGGACAGAGTGAATTTTCCTCCTAGTAGCTGGCAGGGTGCTATGTTTTGGATTAGAATGAGAAGAGCGCTGATAACATGCTGATGTTTTAATTGTTGTAGAGCAGTGCTTACACCAAGCCAAGGACTTTTCAGCCTCTCTCTGTCCTGCTAGCGAGCAGGCTAGGGATGCAGCAGAAGCTGGGAGGGGACAGACCCAGGACAGCTGACCCAAACTGGCCAAAGGGGTATTCCATACCATCTGACGTCATGCTGAACAATATATAGGGGTGGCTAGCCGGGGTGGGGGGGTGGCCGGCTGCTCGGGGATAGGCTGGGCATTGGTCAACGGGTGGTGAGCAATTGCATTGCGCATCACTTATTTCGTACACATTATTACTATTAATACTATTATTATTGTTATTATTATTGTTATTCTTTTCCCTGTCTTAATAAACTGTCTTTATCTCAACTCACAGGCTTCACTTTCCCGTTTCTCTCCCCCATCCCGGAGAGGGAGGGGGGAGGGTGAGCGAACGGCTGTGTGGTGTTTGACTGCCAGCCGGGCTAAACCACAACAGCCCATTTGGCGCCCAACGTGGGGCTCGAAGGGTTGAGATATCGACAGATTTGACCAGAGTGTGTTAAACTAAAATTGGTATAAGTATTCGACCTGCTTAATAGTTGCTACTCACAATGTTGATTGCCTTAATCTCAAGTCTGCTGTGCCTGTTTCCCAAATTGAGTTTTATAGCAAGTTACTTTCTGTATGTGCTCCCTGTCGTGCTGTTTACCCTTTCCGGGCCCTGGTTTAAGATTGTTATGGTACTGTGTGGTGTAACGATGGCTTATGAAATGATGAAGTATCTGGTCATGACTCTAACCTGGTATTTGTACTCAGCACTGTCGTCGACTCTATACTTCGGAAACCATATCTCAGAAACTATTAGCAATTACACCTATTGCCTTTTTTCATCAGGGAGTCAGTCTCTGGAGGGGACAGGGGAAGATATTTTTTCCTACCTGTTCACTCTCCCTTCCTCCTTCACCACCCTCTTATCCCCCGAGCTAGTTACGGTAGCTCTCCAAGATGTTGAATATCCTTGGGATACTCAGACCAGCATGTTCTTGTTGTTATGTCTCCTGAATGCGCTTCAGGTTTTGTTTAAGGTTAAACAACTACTTAGGAATCTCATCCGGAGATCTGTCTTGAGGCGGGATATTTGCGAGTGGCAGGGAGTGTGGGAGGATATGGGCAGGTTTCTAGGGCAGTGGGCACCTCCAGTGTTTTGGACATTCACCCCTGAACAACTGCAAAATCCTAAAAAACTGGTAGAATGCTTGAAAAAAAGGTGTCATGACTCTGGCAGTTCCAAAGTGACACAAATCACTGTGGCGTGCTGGGGCCTGGCTTGTGCCTATCGAGCTGCAATTGATGCTACTATCAACCTAGTGACAGACCCTGCGGCCGTTCCAGTCCCGACTCCTGCAGCCACTCCAGCTCCAGCTCCCGCAGCCGTTCCGGCTCCAGCTCCCGCAGCTGTCCCGGCTCCAGCTCCCGCAGCCGTACCAGCTCCCGCAGCCGTTCCGGCTCCAGCTCCCGCAGCCGTTCCAGCTCCAGCTCCCGCAGCTGTCCCGGCTCCAGCTCCCGCAGCCGTTCCAGCTCCCGCAGCCGTTCCGGCTCCAGCTCCCGCAGCTGTCCCGGCTCCAGCTCCCACAGCCGTTCCAGCTCCAGCAGCCGTCCCGGCTCCAGCTCCCGCAGCCATTCCGGCTCCAGCTCCCGCAGCCGTCCCGGCTCCAGCTCCCGCAGCCATTCCCACTCCTGTGGCTGGGTCAGAGAAACGAACTGTAGCAGTGCAAGTTGCCCCTGCAGAGGGTACTCCAACCCCTGTGGCAGACCCTGTGGCTGGGTCAGAGAAAC
Organism: Cygnus olor; assembly: GCF_009769625.2. Taxonomy (NCBI): domain Eukaryota; kingdom Metazoa; phylum Chordata; class Aves; order Anseriformes; family Anatidae; genus Cygnus; species Cygnus olor. The sequence continues at coordinate 120,755,883 of NC_049169.1, read as the reverse complement.
GAACTGTAGCAGTGCAAGTTGACCCTGCAGAGGGTATTCCAATCCCTGTGGCAGACCCTGTGGCTGGGTCGGAGAGGCGAGCTGTAGCAGTGCAAGTTGCCCCTGTAGAAAAGGTGAAAAAATGGTATAGAGACGCAGGTCGTTTAGAACGCAGAAAGTCTTCTGCTAAGTCTGGGTCTGGAGAAGACGAGGCTGGGCCATCAAGTGTGCAGGAGGATGAAGATGAGGATGAGGATGTCAGTAAGTCAACAGTAACTACCCGAACCCTATACCAGCGTGAGCTACGAGATGTGCGAAAAGATTTTGGTCGCTGTATAGGTGAACAGCTTGTCACCTGGCTGCTCCGGTGCTGGGACACTGGAGCCAATGGTGTGAAATTAGAGGGCAGGGAAGCCAAGCGGTTGGGATCCCTTGCTAGAGATGCAAGCATTGACAAAGCAATTGGAGATGGAGCACGATCTCACAGCCTCTGGAGGCGTCTCCTGTTAGCTGTGAAGGGAAGGTATCCCTACAAGGAAGAACTTGTATGTGTACCAGTCAAGTGGACCACCATGGAGAAGGGAATTCAGTACCTGAGGGAATTAGCCGTATGGGAAGTAATTTATAAGGACTTAGACGATGCACAAACATCCACAGATCCAGATGAAGTCCAGTGTACTCGACCCATATGGCGGAAGTTTGTAAGGAATGCACCATCAACATGGGCCAGCACATTGGCAATAATAACCTGGAAAAACGGTGAAGATCCCACAGTGGGTGACATGGCTAAACAACTCCGGGAGTACGAAGGAAATCTCTCCTCTTCCCTACAGGCCTGCGTCTCGGCTGTGGAGAAACTCTCTGAAGAGTTCCACCAACTTAAAGAGGATTTATCTTCCCCCCCACCTGAACAAACCAGTGGCCACCAACTAAAAGAGAATACTTTGGAGAAACTTATTGAAGAGGTCCACCAACTTAAAGAGAATTTATGTTCCCCCCCCCCGAACGAACCAGTGGCCACCAACTAAAAGAGAATACTTTGGAGAAACTTATTGAAGAGGTCCAGCAACTTAAAGAGAGTTTATTTTCTTCCCCACCTGTACAAACCAGCGTCTCGGCTATTAGGGGTAAACGTGCATCCGTGCAAAGAAGACAATATGGTGGGTACACACCCCGCACCACCCTGTGGTTTTACCTACGTGACCATGGAGAGGACATGAGAAAATGGGATGGAAAATCTACTGAGACCCTAGAGGCACGGGTACGTGAGTTGCAAAAGAAAACAATCGGGAGAAAGGGGTTCTCTGAAAAGTTTGCTGCTCCAACTTCTAGCAGGCAGTCTTTTAAACACAGAAATGAAGATTCTGACCAGGACTAGAGGGGCCCTGCCTCCAGCCAGGGGGAGGAAAGGGACAACCGAGTTTATTGGACTGTGTGGATTCGATGGCCTGGCACGTCTGACGCACAGAAGTATAAGGCTCTAGTAGACACCGGTGCACAATGTACTCTAATGCCATCAAGCTGTAAAGGGCCAGAGCCCATCTGTATTTATGGCGTGACAGGGGGATCCCAGCAGTTAACTGTATTGGAAGCTGAAGTGAGTCTAACCGGAAATGAGTGGCAAAAGCACCGTATTGTGACTGGCCCGGATGCTCCGTGCATCCTTGGCATAGACTATCTTAGAAGAGGATATTTCAAGGACCCAAAAGGGTTCCGCTGGGCTTTTGGCATAGCTGCCTTAGAGACAGAGGACATTAAACAGTTGTCTACCTTGCCCGGTCTCTCAGAGGACCCTTCTGTTGTGGGGTTGCTGAGGGTTGAAGAACAGCAAGTGCCAATCGCTACCACAACTGTGCACCGGCGGCAATATCGCACCAACCGAGACTCCCTGATTCCCATCCACGAGCTAATTCGTCAACTGGAGAGCCAAGGAGTGATCAGCAAGACCCATTCACCTTTTAATAGTCCCATATGGCCAGTGCGAAAGTCTAATGGTGAGTGGAGACTAACAGTGGACTATCGTGGCCTGAACGAAGTCACGCCACCACTGAGTGCTGCAGTGCCGGACATGCTAGAACTCCAGTACGAACTGGAATCAAAGGCAGCCAAGTGGTATGCCACAATTGATATTGCTAATGCATTTTTCTCCATCCCTCTAGCAGCAGAGTGCAGGCCACAGTTTGCTTTCACTTGGAGGGGAGTCCAATATACTTGGAATCGGCTGCCCCAGGGGTGGAAACATAGCCCTACCATTTGCCATGGACTGATCCAGTCTGCGCTGGAGCAGGGGGAGGCTCCTGAACACCTGCAGTACATCGATGACATCATTGTGTGGGGTGACACTGCAGAGGAAGTTTTCGAGAAAGGGAAGAAAATAGTCCAAATCCTTCTGAAGGCCGGTTTTGCCATAAAACAAAATAAAGTTAAAGGACCTGCACGAGAGATCCAGCTTTAAGGAATAAAATGGCAAGATGGACGTCGTCAAATCCCAATGGATGTGATCAACAAAATAACAGCTATGTCTCCACCAACTAGCAAGAAGGAAACACAAACTTTCCTAGGTGTCGTGGGGTTTTGGAGAATGCATATTCCAAATTACAGTCTGATTGTAAACCCGCTCTACCAAGTAACTCGTAAGAAGAATGCTTTTGAATGGGGCCCTGAGCAACGACAAGCCTTTGAACAAATTAAACAGGAAATAGTTCATGCAGTAGCCCTTGGGCCAGTCCGAACAGGACCAGATGTAAAGAATGTGCTCTACACCGCAGCCGGGGAGAATGGCCCCACCTGGAGCCTCTGGCAGAAAGAACCTGGGGAAACTCGAGGTCGACCCCTGGGGTTTTGGAGTCGGGGATACCGAGGATCTGAGGCCCGCTATACTCCAACCGAAAAGGAGATATTGGCAGCATATGAGGGAGTTCGATCTGCTTCGGAAGTGGTCGGTACTGAAGCGCAGCTCCTCCTGGCACCCCGACTGCCGGTACTGGGTTGGATGTTCAGAGGAAGGGTCCCCTCTACACATCATGCAACTGATGCTACATGGAGCAAGTGGGTTGCACTGATTACTCAGCGGGCTCGAATAGGAAACCCCAGTCGCCCAGGAATCCTGGAAGTGATTATGGACTGGCCAGAAGGCAAGTACTTTGGGATATCGTCAGAGGAGGAGGTGGTCCGTGCTGAAGAAGCCCCACTGTACAACAAGCTACCAGAAAATGAGAAGAAATATGCCCTGTTCACTGATGGGTCCTGTCGTATTGTGGGAAAGCATCGGAGATGGAAAGCTGCTGTATGGAGTCCTACACGACGAGTTGCAGAAGCTGCTGAGGGAGAAGGTGAATCGAGTCAGTTTGCAGAAGTGAAAGCCGTTCAGCTGGCATTAGATATTGCTGAACGAGAAAAGTGGCCAGTTCTCTATCTCTATACTGATTCATGGATGGTAGCAAATGCCCTGTGGGGGTGGCTACAACAATGGAAGCAGAACAACTGGGAACGCCGGGGCAAACCCATCTGGGCTGCTGCATTGTGGCAAGATATTGCTGCCCGGGTAGAGAACCTGGTTGTAAAGGTACGCCATGTAGATGCTCATGTGCCCAAGAATCGGGCTACTGAAGAACATCAAAACAACCAGCAGGTGGATCAGGCTGCTAAGATTGAAGTGGCTCAGGTGGACCTGGACTGGCAACATAAAGGTGAATTATTTATAGCCCGATGGGCCCATGACACCTCAGGCCATCAAGGTAGAGATGCAACATACAGATGGGCTCGTGACCGAGGGGTGGACCTGACCATGGACACTATAGCACAGGTTATTCATGATTGTGAAACATGTGCTGCAATTAAACAAGCCAAACGGTCAAAGCCTCTCTGGTATGGAGGACGATGGCTGAAATACAAATATGGAGAGGCCTGGCAGATTGATTACATCACACTCCCCCAAACCCGCAACGGCAAGCGCCACGTACTTACAATGGTGGAAGCAACCACCGGATGGCTGGAAACATATCCTGTGCCCCATGCCACCGCCCGGAACACTATCCTGGGCCTTGAAAAGCAAGTCCTATGGCAACATGGCACCCCAGAAAGAATTGAGTCAGACAATGGGACTCATTTCCGAAACAACCTTATAGACACTTGGGCCAAAGAACATGGTATTGAGTGGGTGTATCACATCCCTTATCATGCACCAGCCTCCGGGAAAGTTGAACGATACAATGGACTGTTAAAGACTACACTGAAAGCAATGGGTGCTGGGACATTCAAAAATTGGGAAACACATCTGGCAAAGGCCACCTGGTTAGTCAATACTAGAGGATCTGCCAACCGAGCTGGACCTGCCCAATCAAACGTGTTACGCACTGTAGAAGGGGATAAAGTTCCTGTAGTGCACGTAAGAAACATGCTGGGTAAGACAGTCTGGGCTACTCCCGCCTCAGGAAAAGGCAAGCCCATTCGTGGGATTGCTTTTGCTCGGGGACCTGGATGCACTTGGTGGGTAATGCAAGAGAATGGGGAGGTCCGGTGTGTACCTCAAGGGGACCTAATACTGGGTGAGAATAGCCCATGAGTTGAATTATAATATGTTAATTATCATATAACACTGTATGTCATCGCTACCATGGTTGCTATATATCATAGATGAAAATGGTGATTAATTAGAAGGTATTGGAAAGAGTGTAACCTGAGCATGACATAAATGGTATGGAATAAGGGGTGGATATCTGTCCTGGTTTCAGTTAGGACAGAGTGAATTTTCCTCCTAGTAGCTGGCAGGGTGCTATGTTTTGGATTAGAACGAGAAGAGCGCTGATAACATGCTGATGTTTTAATTGTTGTAGAGCAGTGCTTACACCAAGCCAAGGACTTTTCAGCCTCTCTCTGTCCTGCTAGCGAGCAGGCTAGGGATGCAGCAGAAGCTGGGAGGGGACAGACCCAGGACAGCTGACCCAAACTGGCCAAAGGGGTATTCCATACCATCTGACGTCATGCTGAACAATATATAGGGGTGGCTAGCCGGGGTGGGGGGGTGGCCGGCTGCTCGGGGATAGGCTGGGCATTGGTCAACGGGTGGTGAGCAATTGCATTGTGCATCACTTATTTCGTACACATTATTACTATTAATACTATTATTATTATTATTATTGTTATTCTTTTCCCTGTCTTAATAAACTGTCTTTATCTCAACTCACAGGCTTCACTTTCCCGTTTCTCTCCCCCATCCCGGAGAGGGAGGGGGGAGGGTGAGCGAACGGCTGTGTGGTGTTTGACTGCCAGCCGGGCTAAACCACAACACTCACATACAAAAAAAAGTTACATATAAATCTTCTGCACTGAAGGAACAAAAATTGTCATGGTTCTATGGGAACCTAAAATGCAGGAAGACTTAGCTTACAACTCTGCATTAGATTTCACTATATTTTATTATTGTTTACTAATTTATTGAAAAAAAAAAAGTGGATTATTGACCAACTAACACTTAAAAGCAAAGCATTTCACACTTTAATAAGGAAAATGTACTTTATAGTACAAAAAAATCTTGAATATTTTTATTAGTATTTTTATGACATTTTTAGTATTAGATGTATTTCATTTTTATCAGATTTTCCATGAAAAAAAAATCCATAGCCTAGCTATTCTCTTGGGTCTTAGGTCAAATTAATTCTTTTTTTTTTTTTTTCTATATGAATTAATCCTAAATAAAAATATATGGAGATGGATGAATCATAACATGAATTGAAAATAAGAAAAAATATAAAACAAAGACCAGGGGAATTACATTCATAGAATATATGAAGCATATAGAAGGACTGTCTTACAGATTAGTTCAAGAAAACTATTTCTTCCCAACCCCCATCTAGCCTGTTTTGCTGAAACCACTGAAGAGCAGAGCACAGTGGACGAAATTTAGGTCCCCTGGGAGTCAATGAGACTCTTCTTGTTAACTACATTGTGGTTTCAGTTCCATTTTCATAATTTCACTACTCAGAGGCATCACTATATGTACCCATTTCTAGCAATATTATGGAAACATACGTGGTAAACTGAAGCATTCAAGGTTGTTTCAGAATAAATTCCTTTTGTTGCTGTTGTTTTTCCGTTCCTAAGGCAGAGCACAGTTGTTGGTCTTTTGACCTTAGTATTGTGAAGTACTGTAAACATATCCTCTTAAAGTATTTTCTCATCTGTGAAAGGAGAAAAACAAAACAAAACAAAAAACCAACCACCACCACAACAAAACTGCATTTCAAATAAGCTAGAGGCATGAAGTAAAATGCTATAAATATAATATATTTTTTATATCACAATGTTCATATGCTTCCCTTTAACACTTCAGAAGAAATGCTGTGGGGAAAAGCTATGAAACTTTCCTTAGGTGGTGAGTAAAATAAATCTCTCATTCTGATTTACAGGCTCAAATGGGACTGGAATCTCTCCAGTCATAAGACAATGAGATCCATATATGAAATGCAAGAGAAAGAAAAGGAAAAAGAAACATTCCAGAAAGTTCTAAGTTTAACAGACTCAGAGACTCACAGATATCAAAGGGGCAAAAAGAGAAGTCAGATGCTGGAATATAATAGTGCTCTTAAGACAGAAAAACCCTTTGATATATGCTGATAGGAGTATAGTCATCCTTTAAACTAAAAATTAAATCAGTATGTGTTACTGTGCACATATTCTAATATCATATTTTAAAAGCGAAGGAAGATGTAGAAAAGTACTAAGGAGACATCCCATGGAGTTGTTAGATTCCCTCAGTGTTTGGGATCTTTACTTTTACGTCCTGATTGAGTTGAGGAAAGTACTTTGACTAAATATAGAGGGACCATCTCCTGAGACAAACAAACCAGAATTGCTCAGTTTGAGTCTTTTGTATAAAATATGCCAAGAATCTAACGTGCAACCTGCTTGCTAACACTTGGAGCTAGGTAGGCTTGTACACAACTGCGCTAATGAAAACAGCTAGCACCACTGGGACACTTTACGGACTCCAGTGGTGTTATAAACAGCAGCAGGCTGTGCATCCAGGGATGGGTCACCAGTGCTTTACCTCCATAGGAAGGATCTATCAGCACATGGAGGAGCTAGGCTGGTGTCAGCACCTAGAATGTGGCAAAGCAGGCCTATCACTAAATTACAAACTTCTGATTAACAGTTTACAATCAATAAATAATTTTAAAGATGCAATTGCTCTGTACTTTATATCATGGGTTTACATAACGTTTCCTACTCTTTTTAAATTCATATAATTAAGTTCCACAAAGCAATTTTAGACAATTTGCTAATTTCCTAATGAAAACACTGAAAGAATGTAAAATTTTCACTTCAATTCTACTTTTTTTTTTTTTTTTCTTCATTCATTAAGCTTCTTGCAGGGATGTTAGCTTTGACTTGAGCAGCTCTGCAGTGCCACATGTCGCGTGTCCCTGGTATAGGCCCTTGAACTCCTTGAGCATTTTTTAAAGATCTCGACATTATGGATAATTGGACTGGGAACTGTTTCCTGTGCACTGGTTGCAGATTAAGGAAATTAAAGGAACAACAGTTAGAAAGGTGCATTTCTGATTTAATTTGCTCTCTGGAATGACAGAGCTATTCAATTAATTTCTGAGCATTACAATTATTCCGGAAGACTGCCAGCCAGAGGAGTATAACTAACTTTTTAGGTGGATTTGAAACAAATAGAACAGGACAGGGAAGCAATTGGTGCTGTTCTAATATGAAAGAAATGAAGGTCTGCAAAAAAAGCTGACTTCAATAGGTGTTGACTTTTAATTAGAAAGGAATTCATTCTTTTAAAAAATGATTTTTTTTTTTTCAGGGGATCTGAAGAGGTGGAAAAAGATAGAACAAGATATTATTTTTCTGGAAAAAGGACTGTGAATAAAATTATGAATAAAATGAAAAAAATTTACAAGGGGAGAGTATATAACTAAGTATAAGGAAATACTATGTTTTAAAAGATTGTTATTACAGCACATTTGGTAGATTAAATAGTAGAGGAGATGGATGTTAATGAGAATGAAGCTACTTTCTTTGTTCTCTAACATCCATAAAACTATACTGTATATCTTCTGGAAAAAGAGTTTGAATGAATATGTATGAGACATTTGCTTGGTCTCATTGATTACCCTCCTTTCTGCTTTATATAAAAGAATAATAGTAGTGAAACTGGAGGACTGTATTAGTGGGTCACTGATTGTCTTAAATACAGGAATGCTGCAATATACAGCATTTGCTCTCCTACAATTATTCTCCTACTTCATACTAGGCTGAAGTTTTAGCAACATGCAGATTGCTTGTTGGAATTTTATCTTACACCAGCCATCAGTGGAAATAAAAAGTTTTTAGGTTTTCCCTGATTTCCCACTAACAAAGTAAAAGACTATTTTCTTTAAAATTCATAAATATTGAGGATAGTCACATCACATGCTTTAAATTTTTATAAAGTCATTATAAATTGATTCAGTTTAAATTTAAAAAAAAAATGGTGCTACTTTTGGCATTCTGAAAAAGTAAAGTATTATAAACTAGGAAAATTAATTGATGTATTGCAATATGCCAAGAAGTGCAGAGATTTGAAAAACTGAGACATGAAATCTCCATGAGTTGTAGACCCAAGGCTACCAGGAGTCTCTATGTCAACGAAGGAGAAAAGAAAAGAAGGAAGAAAGGACACCCGGCCTAATCACTCCACTAAGAATATTAGGGATAAGCTTCAGGTTTATGAACAGGAAAAGCACCAATTAGCAATCTAATTAGCAATCTATATCTTAGCTATCAAGAAATGTAGGGCTGAAGAAAAAAGAGCCAGAAGTCAAGCTGAGAGCTGAGACCTTATGTAGAAATAAACAGTTAAAGATGCAATGAGTAAAGAAACAAAAATAGACAGTAGAAATTAGGACTCTTAAGCAAAGACCTAGCCACATAACCTGGGCTACAGAAGGCAAAGAGGCCTTCTGTGGAAGGGAGAATGATGAACCACCTACTGTAGGAGAAGATCCAGTTCGAGACCAGCTAAGGAACCTAAAGGTACACAGGTCCATGGTCCTGAGGGAACTGGCGGATGTAGTTGCTAAGCCATTCTCCATCAAATTTGAGAAGTCATGGTAGTCTGGTGAAGTTCCCACTGACTGGAAGAGGGGAAAAATAACCCCCATTTTTAAAAAGGAAAAAAATCAAGACCAGGGGACCTACAGGTTAGTCAGTCTCACCTCAGTCCCAAGAAGGTCATGGAGCAGATCCTCCTGGAAACTACAGTAAGGCACATGGAAAACAAGAAGGTGACTGGGGAGAGCCAATATGGCTCCACTAAGAGCAGATTGTGCCTGAGTAATCTGGTGGCCTTCTGCAATGGAATTTCAGCATTGGTGGATAGGGGAAAAGAGCAACTGACATCATCTACCTGGACTTGTGCAAAGCATTTGACACTGCTGTCCCCCATGATATCCTTGTCTCTAAATTTGAGAGACATAGACTTGTGGGTAAGGAATTGGCTGGATGATCACGCTCAAATAGTTGTGGTCAAAAGCTCAACGTCCACGTGGAGATCAGTAACGAGAGGTGTTACACAGTGGTCAGTATTGGGACCAGCACTATTTAAAATCTTTGTCGGTGATGTGGACAGCGGGATTGAGTGCACCCTCATCAAGTTTTCCAATAACACCAAGCTGTGCGACGTGGTTGACACGCTGGGGGGATGGGATGCCATCCAGAGGGACCTAGACAGGCTTGAGGTGGACCTGTGTGAACATCATGACGTTGAACAAGGCCAAGTGCAAAGTCCTGCTTCTGGGCTGGGGCAATACTAAACACGAATACAGGGTGGGCTCCTGTGGGCAGAAGAATTCAGCTCTGAGGAGAAGGACCTGGACGTGTTGGCTGACAGGAAGCTCAACATGAACCAGCAATGGGTGCTTGCAGCCTAGAAAGCCAACCGTATCCCGGACTGCATCAAAAGAAGCATGGCCAGCAGGTCGAGGGAGGAGATTCTTCCTCTCTACTCTGCTTGTGAGACCTCGCCTGGAGTGCTGCATTCAGTTCTGGGGCCCCCAGCACAAGAAGGATATGGACCTGTTGGAATGAGTCCAGAGGAGAGCCACAAAGATGGTTAAAGGGCTGGAGCACCTCTCCTATGAAGACAGGCTGAGGGAGTTGGGGCTGTTCAGCCTGGAGAAGAGAAGGCTCTGGGGAGACCTTACAGAAGCCTTCCACTGCCTAAAGGGGGCCTACAGGAAAGCTGGAGACCTACTCTTTGTCAGGGAGTGTAGTGATAGGACAAGGAGTAATGGTTTTAAACTAAAAGAGTAGGTTTAGATTAGATATTAGGAAGAAATTCTTTATCCTGAGGGTGGTGAGGCACTGGCACAGGTTGCCCAGAGAAGCTGTGGATGCCCCAACCCTGGAAGTGTTTAAGGCCAGGTTGAATGCTACTTTGAGCAACTTGGTCTCGTGGGAGGTGGCCCAGCCCATGGCAGGGGGGTTGGAATTATATGATCTTTAAGGTCCCTTCCAACACAAACGATTCCATGATTCTATGAGTTTATAAGGATCAGGTAAGGAGCAAGATAAATCTAGATAAATCTCCAAGATCATATGAATAATTTTAGTTTATGTTATGAAGACATAATGCACATTGAGAATGAGGTTGTTGAAATAACCATACTAGATAGGAAAGAAAAACTCCAGGAATTCAACAGCAATCTGAGAGACAGCAAAATAATTCTTAAATCTGGTAACAAAAATCTTGTCTATGGCATTAATGAACAGAGAAGGAAAAAGAGTTTACAGCAAGGGAAAAAAAAAAAAAAAGATTCCAAAATTAACACTCTTAGTAATCTGATGTCTAAAGTATGCAAATTTTTGGAACAAGTTTTGAAGGAAAAAATACAGACACAGCGGATGGGGAAAGGGGATAAAATGTAACTTAGTTTACCAAAAAGAAATTGGCTTAACTGACTTGATACTTTAATAAGCTTTACAGAGAACAGAACATGAAAATTCCTCCCTCACTGGGCTTTCATCATATTTGATTCGGTGTAAATTTGTGAAATATCAATACAATTGAAGAAAATGCAAGTTAAGAGATTAACTGAAAAGCAGACAAGTAAGTGCTAAAGAAAAGGACTCTAATATGTAACTGTTTGGTACTGAAGGGGAAATATCAAATTTGAGCTATTAGTAAAGATTTGATTCAAATTTTTAAAGTTCTTTTTGCAGTGTTGTGATGAAATTTGCTGATGTAACAATGCAAAGTTCTGGCTGACCTTGAGACTAGAGTACTGGTTGAGCCAGTGAGTCATGAGGAAGGCAAATACTTTTCCAGGTTATATCATGAAAATTGTAGTTTTCATCAGTAAATAAATTGCCTTTCAAGTCAGAGTGTTGGAATTACCATTTTGTGCAATGGCATATATGGTTCACACACTACTACTGGAGAAGGAAAACTTTGTTTTTAGAAAATTTCCAGAAGATATAGTTTTTGTGAATATTAATGATGAAAATAAATAACATTGACAAAGAGCTACAAAATATGATTGGAAACTAGCATGCGTAAATTAGAAGTCCAAGGTCTAAAGTACAAATCAAAAGCATGTGACTGATATGAAAAAATAAAAAACAAAACAAACAAAAAAACACAACAACAACCACACACAAAAACCCAGAAATGAACATAAAAATCTGCCAGAGGAATACAGTCAAGCTTTTCAGTTAAAATTCCATATGCTCAAGCCAAGACCAGAAGCAATTAAAGTCATGTGTAATCCAAGTGATATTTTCCAAACTATTAACATCTTAAATTTCATCTCCTGGGTAGAGTGAAAAATGAGCTAAGTCTTTTAAAACATACTATTTTAATGTGTTTAGATAAGGCACAAAAGAAATTAATTTCTTACTTTATGTGATTGGCAGGACCAATGAAATATATATTCTAATTTTTAGGAGAAATATTTCTTTCACTTGTAAAATTACATTTTTCAGTGTCTGCAGGTTTTTATTTAAAGAAGTTTCTGATCTTAACAACAGTTACTCCAAGTCAGTGGTATAACCTGATTAAGCATGCTGTTTACAGGCTTATGAAGATTGATTTTTCAAAATGCTTTGCCCCAGCTCCACAAACTGTTTGTACAATAAGTCTCTTCTCTTCTCTTCTCTTCTCTTCCCTTCCCTTCCCTTCTCTTCTCTTCTCCTCTTCTCTTCTCTTCTTTCCTTCTCTTCTCTTCTCTTCTTCTGTTCTCTTCTCTTCTCCTTTCTCTTCTTCTCTTCTCTTCTCTTCTCTTCTTCTCTTCTCTTCTCTTCTCTTCTCTCTTCTCTCTCCTCTCCTCTCCTCTCCTCTCTCTCTCTCTCTTCTCTTCTCTTCTCTTCTCTTCTCTTCTCTTCTCTTCTCTTCTCTTCTCTTCTTTTCTTTTTCTTCTCTTCCCTTTTCTCTTCTCTTCTCTTCTCTTCTCTTCTTTTCTTTTTCTTCTCTTCCCTTCTCTCCTCTTCTCTTCTCTTCTCTTCTCTTCTCTCTTCCCTTCCCTTCCCCTTCCCTTCCCTTCCCTTCCCTTCCCTCCCTTCCCTTCCCTTCCCTTCCCTTCCCTTCCCTTCCCTTCCCTTCCCTTCCCCTTCCCTTCCCTTCCCTTCCCTTCCCTTCCCTCCCTTCCCTTCCCTTCCCTTCCCTTCCCTTCCCTTCCCTTCCCTTCCCTTCCCTTCCCTTCCCTTCCCTTCCCTTCCCTTCCCTTCCCTTCCCTTTTTTCATCCTGTACTTTCCTCGCAAAGCAAACTAGACTTTGATCCAGAAGTTGGGTGTTCTGTGTATCCAGGTGATGATGGTGTTTTCTGATGTGGATTCACTTATGTCCAGTAAAGCTTATGTTTACATTTCTGCCTTTCCTTCACTGAAAGCATGTAATACTGTCTCTTCCTTCTCTTTGGCCAACAGTTCATTAAGTTTGTGAAATCTGAATTTGTTTGAGACCTCATGCTTCTGTAAGATCTGCTAGAAATTATTCAGCAATGTTGTTTGCAGGAGGGTAAGGACAGACAAATAGAAATTTAAGAAATAGAAATATCACATCTTTAAGAAATGGGTCTGTAGAGAACACATGAATTAGTTCACATGTGCAGTGAACTTTAAACTCTGAATTACCTCACACTGTGGTGTTTTATCCGTCTAAATGAAGAAGAAAGTGACATACGCAATATAGTTAACTTTGTTTTCTAATATGTTGTACAGGTATTCTCAAAATTTCTAGATGTACTTGGGGTCTGTTTGTTTTGTGAGTACATATTCCACTAATGCATCTTATGAGACTAAAAGTGGAGTTTAAGAAAGTAAAGCATAAAAATGAACTAAAGCATTGCTGACAAACATTAAGAAGTTGTGTACAACAGCTTGAGCCTTTCTCCACATGAAATTCTACATGCCTTAACACTGCTAGATGCCACAACAGTTAATAAAAGTAGAAAATAACAGTTATCTAAGCACATCAAGTCCTCTTGAAGACCACAATCTGAAAGTTGGATATGCATAGTGTTATGTTCTTTCTTCTTTCAGAAGTTTAAGCAAATTTTCAATGTCTCAATTCAGGTTATGAAATCAAGGTCTTGGAGGGAAATGGGCAGGAGAAAGTCCTCTCCCCCAAACCTTAACTAACACTTTTTTTAGTCTACAAAGTTCTAAGCTTTGTGGTCCTTTGATATTGAAATTAGGAAGGAAGGAAATCCACCCACAGCAACCTGTATGTACTGACATGAAGATAAGGCAATTCACATTTGGCGCAGAGTATGCATGGTAAAAGTGTTCTCACTGTTATAGGCATGAATTTAAAGACTGAAGTACTGCCCTTTCATCCACTTCTAATTAGGAATATATTGATTCAAGAGCTGAAAGGCCTAATAGTGCAGAACTGTTAAAATAAACACTTGTTCAGAAAGAGCATAGGGAAATATATCTAGGACAAGGGGCTTGCATGCTCTATTGTCAAAACAAGAAAAGCTTATTTTAATTTTACCATTATATGCTTAAAGGCAAATGAGTACTAAATTCCAAATATTCCAGTTTTCAGCTTTGCAATCAAATCAATAAAGCTGCAGAAGCTCCACTATCAGGAGCACTGAAAATCAGGAGAAGTTCAGAAATGGATCTAAAGGTTATTTTCTTGGATTTGGAGTCTCTAACACACACATTCCTTGTGTCTTGTTTGAAACCTCTTCTGTTAAAAGCAAAGGACAGAGTTATGCTGCAGGGCTGTTCCCTTGTAAGCAGCAACCATGTTGTTCATCTCTAAATGAGCTCGAGTTAACTCATTACCAGACTCTTCAAAATTTGTATCAGGAATATGCACAAGATAAGAGAATATGCTAAAAGAAACAAAATTAGAAATGGGACCTACATTATTGTAATTCTTCATGCCTTTTAAAACATAATATAAACACTACCACACTGAGTAACTTAGATACCAGCTTTACTATGCCTGGCATTCTCAGAAGCTGTAAAATCTCATTTTTCATGAACAACTATTGACATGGATTTTACAGAAAACAGAGCTGAAAGAACAAGATAGAAATCTCCTACTCTTATAGATACTAAAATCTTTTGGAGATATCTGACAATAGGAGAGAGAATAGAGTAGAACATAATCTTGAAAATCCTGATACTTAGCCATCACCCTTAATAATAGTAGGAAAAAGCGCTACCTGATCTAGAAAATTTACCCTGCAGAAATTATGGAATTGGGCAGGCTTGTTTTCTTTCTATATATTAAAATATTTTCTCAATTATATTTATTCACAATCTTCATGCTTCTCTGCCTCTAGCAGTGAAAAGTAGAGGAAAGAGAAGTGTTATAGAAAAAAAAATGTGACTTTTCACAGAGACCTTTTTTTTTTTTTGGCCATTTTTCTCTGTTTCAAATATTTAACTCTAAAATTCCATTCTATCTTTTATTTGTTCTGCTCAAATTTCTTGTAATACAGGGACTCAGAGTTTTTATTGGCAATGTGCCAGTGTTCCCTGTCTGCACCTAAACTGAACAAAATAAAGCAGATTACCTCTGCTCTAATATAGAAAGACTGTGAGCCTTGTATTTATAAGAAAAGCAGTTGCCTACAGAAACTTCATTCTAGGTGCTACATAAACATGTGCTTAGATTTCTCTCTGAAACAGAAAAACACTTAATCATGTAATTCTCTTTACCTTTAGTGGGATTTAAACATCTGTTCATTGCTCATGATTAAGTACTTTCCTCCATCTTGGTGTTTTCTTCCATTAGTGCAGTAGCACTTCATCCACAGTCACCAGATATACGACCTCTCTAGCGAATAACTGCATGAGAAATTTGCAGAACACACCTTCACTACATCTACATTCACTCTGCAATACTGCAGCATGAATGGGATGTATCCTTTTCATCCCTGCAGTGTGTTATTCATTGCCTTTAAGTTGTGGAGTACTTATTATTATACATCAAAGTTCCTGCCTTTTTTTTTTTTTCTTCTTCTTTCGTAAAAGCTAAGTATGCAGAGAGATAGCAAACACACAGTGTGCACATGGCAATAAGGATCCCAGGACACACCCACACCTTGAACGTGGTTTCATTTTCCATGGAATCATTGGAACATTTTTCTGTTCTTAGTTGTTATTTTTGTTTGTTTGTTTCCTGTTCACTTTTCTTACCTTTACTTCATTTTCATCTTCCATCAACATCACTTTTAATCCACATGACGGCAACACTTTTGCACACTGTACACATTTAGAATCAATAGATAAATCTCTCTGAAATACTTCAGCACACAGAATTTTTGAAAATATTATATTGACTTCAATTAACTAAAAACCAGAAGCTTTTAATTACAAAGAGATTAAATACCAACACAAAGCCTACAAAAATTGCTTATCCAAAGGTCACTTTCATCTTGTTTTCCCAGCAGTTACTCTACAACTCTAAAATAATTAGAAAGAAAAATAAAAGTATTCCTAAGTTCTTGATGCTGGGCATGTAGAGAGCAGAACTCTCTTTAGAGACATACATCATTATAACTCATGAAAGACCATTTAAATTAACCTAACACAATTCTTTGAAAGAGTTATCAAGCCCCTTTTATTACTTCAAAACTTATTCTGGCTGTGTTAAAGACCTGACTTCACTCAGTTTGTCTGGCTAATTTATAACTACACTTTGAAACCTGCAATTTCTAGACATATGTATTCTCATTGTGTTTACATAATGAGTAAAGTTCTTGGTTTTCCTTGTTTTCAATTTCCAAAGTGTTTGAGGATTATAATAATTTGAACTTTCGAGACACACATATTTCTTCAGAAGCAAGTATATAAAAAATGACTCTTGAGTGTTTCCAAAGTGTTCCATGCACTTTCACAAAGTATAATATCTATAATAATGAATTAAATCCCATTTCTAAATGCAGACATGGGTGTAGGATAAAAAGAGTTTTATGTATTTTGCTCCTCAAGCAGGGCTTATAAGAAAAGATCTAGTCAACAGTGGCTGTCTATGGGAGGCTTATATGCAGGGGACCATCAGAGAGCATTCTGCAGCAAGCTGTGTGGAGTGTGTCCAGCACCTGAGCTAATGTGCTTCCTGCAGAGTCTAGATGTTCCCTCAGGGAAGGTGGAAGAAAGCTTTCTAGTGATTCATAAACATCCAGCACAAGGCCTATTTGTGAGTGTTGTGACCTCCTCTGAATTTCTAACAGTGATAAATGGAAGCTTCTAACAACTTAATTCATACCAGTTTCAGGCAGTCTACTGGATAAGGAAACAAGTTGATGAGCTAAAAGATTTTGTCATTGAGTCCCCAGTCTGCTGGAGTCCTTACATGACCTTAGAGAAGTCACTCAAATATATCTAAACTTAAGTTTCCTATCTGTATGATGGAATACTTCCTTACCTACTATATGGATAGATATTAAGAATTTCAATGCACTCAGTGATAATGGAAGCCATTAAGTACCTAAATCAGCAACTCTGCATTGATCCATGGTCCATCTGTTAAAAAGAATTTCTTATAAACAAAATCAGCAAAATATGTTTTGCCCCATTTTGGGAATGCCTTTGTAATTCTGAGGCCAAACTTGGTAGAAGATAATTATTTTTCCAGGGTAGGTTTTTCCTTAACTCTTTTCAGATATAGACTCAGTTTATTCCCCAAAAATATAACTGTTTTTATCCTTTTCAAAATAAAATGCTATGAATAGAAGTATATTTGCTTATATTATCTACAAAGGAATCAAACTTATATCGTGATTCACATGAAAGCTTTTCAGAGAACATAGGTGCCTTCATAGTATCCCTTGTTATTTATGCTACATATTATTCAATTTATCTCAGCCTTTTAAGTGCTGTGACATGAATTCTTTCCTGCCTTGAATCATTTGGTTGATCCTTTGTGAAACTATTCCACTTTTTTTTTTTTTTTTTTTTTCTGAGCTAAAGTGACCAGAGCTGGATGCAAGCAATGAATATATTAGTTTTCCTTTCCTCAGGAACAAAACCATCTTACTATGTAACTTGCTTTCTGGTAAGTTCAGAAACCTGTATAAGCCTAAATTCATCTTTTGAGCATACAGATGCAAAAAGTCATGTATAGTTACATTCCTGATCAATCTTTTTAAACATATCCTAATATAAAGGAACCCAAATTGTTCCATGCAATACTCATCCGTTGAAACAGCTACTCTAACAGATGAAAGAATGAAATGTAAATAAATTGTGTCTGATTACTTAAGGATGTTAACATATTTCACTGGGTTATGATTCCTCCTCCCTAACTATTCACAGTCCCTTCGACATAGCTCCCTTCTAGGTCTTTGTCATCATAAGTCTTGCACATGGTCTGCATTAAGCTCCTGAAAATCCAATGGTCACAGGAACCTTTTTTTTTCTCTTTATTTTGGGTTTCTCCAAGGGCAATGGTGTAAGTTAGTACAACTTACAAGAGTCCAAAATCACTAAAGTAGTGCAAATTGCCTGGATTGGCATTCTCAGCCAAGCTCACCGGAGTTGCAAACCAGCATGTGCACTCTGACAGAATTTATAACAGAATAGTTATAGTAAGTGTAGTAATACAAGTTAAGTTAATTAACTAAGCATAGCAGTGATTCCAGAGGGCACCATCTCAAATTTGCCTGTCAGGGAAATCTTCAGCTGCTGGAGTACCATCTTTTTCTGTTTGCTATTAGATTTTCTTTTCATAGTGCATCCCAGTACTGTGCACTATGTAAAGCACCATTGGAAATTAATTTTTGAGTCCTAGTTTGTAGTGAAGAAGAACAACACTACAGGGATCATGCCTTCTCAGCTTACTTCTGGTATTGCCTCTAAACATTCACACCGAATCCTCTTGTAATGGTGATTTCCACACCATAACCACTTTGAAAAAAGCTTTATCTCCACCTGAATGTATGTTTTGGAGTGTCAAGTATAAGCCTCGCTTAAGCCTTTCACAGACATCAGTACTTCATAGAACAACAGATTTTCTCAAATTTTATATTTAACAATGATTGGGGAAAAATATCACGTTCCTGGCAGGAAACAAACTTTTACCTGACAATTAGGACCATTTTCCACTATGCAAGAAGACATAGAAGACATGCCTTTCTGAAAGTATAACTTCAACATTTCATTACAAAACTAGATGACCTTTTGCCTAACTTACATTGTGGAGGAAACAATGAGAACACCAAAATACGTACAGTGAAACTCATTTAGGAAAGTACATATCCATCTAAGTTATTTATGTATCTTACAAACTTATGGAACTTTGCTGAAGTTTAAAGGTTACTTGTAACTACTTAGGAAATTTTTACATGTCTAAACAGTGTGGCTTTGCTCCAAAGTACTTGGAAGCAAAGAGGCAAATTCCCATTGACTTTGGTTTTCGATCTGGCTTTATTATCTTTCAAATTTCATTTGCTTAAAATCCTGGAGTCAACAATAGCATACATAATTAGAATTCTTTAAAAAGTCTGTAATAGTCTGGGAGATGTTTTTGAGGAACTCTTAAACTTAATTATTAGAGCTTGAAATCTGGAGTGTGTATGTAATGTCAAAGTAGTACAATGAAAGCAATCAGCAAGACTCAAGCTCTGAAACCAACCAGATTTTCTTAGGGCTGTGGCCAGAGTTTTCCCAAGAGACATAAAAACTCATATGATTTGGAATATAGTCACAGAATATCTTGTGAAACCAAGATGCTTAGAGTTATATGTCTGTTTTTGCAGTGAAATAGATTAGGAACATTCACAGAAACAGCTAGGTTGTTACTACAGTAAAGGTTATGGTTTATTAAACTCTTAGAGCGTTTCTGAAGCAATTTTGTGACCAAGTTCCTTTTCTCTGAAAAATAAAAGAGTTTCTTCAGTGTCAGACAGAAGTTGCCAGAATAAATATACCTTGTAGATACATGTACAATAACTAAAATCAAGACGTTATCTAAAGTTCATAAGAAATAATACTATGGTGTAACAGAGAGGAAAAAAAAAAAAAGAGGAACAATCTGTGGGAGAGGTCTGCAGTATCCACCCTTACCTAGAGTTATGGTACATTTCTAGTCTGTTTTAAAAACAAAATTGTTCAGCGTTATCATAACAAGTGAAACTGGAGTATTGTTTGGCATGAATTAAGCTGATTTTTCACTGCCATATACAATGGGCCATATTGTTTACATTCACTGGACTTCAGTCTATAACAATACAATTTGTGATTTAAGTCCTTTTTGCGTTTTAACAACTCTTATCATTAGCAATGATAGAACAACCCCTGCCCCTTCAAACACAGAAACATTAGATTTATCAGAATAAAATACACTAAAGGTTAAACACCTTAGCAGTCCAAGTCCTGAAGTCAGCCAGGACAGTACACTGGACAGTCTCAATGCAGAACAGAGCATTGGAGAGAGCAGGTAAGATCTGTTGTCTAAAGCTATGAACGTTTGCTTGAGTTGCTTTTGTGACACCATACTCCAACTCTTTACATGTCCCTAAGCTCCTTGGGTGAGCCACAGACTCTCTGCTACATTTTCATTACCAGTGTAAGAGCTCCTCCAGTGCGTCTACAAATCTTTTGAACTATCAGAAGTGTACTTAATTGTATGTCATACTGGTCCAGTGAATGTACATGTGGTGGCTAACTGCAATAATTTCCATCCCCAAAGTCTTAGACAATGATCTGCTTTTTAGGCCATGAAAGGAAAGCAAACTGCCCTATAATACACTCTAGACCAGTTCCCAGGAAAACTTTGTGTTCTGTCAGCAAAAGAAAATCCCAGCGTATCTTCAGCAGCCTGTAGTATCTCACAGGAGTTCCAGCAGGCACACCGAGAGAGAGAGAGAGAGAGAGAGAGACAGAGAGAGACAGAGAGAGAGAAAGAGTGCTTACCCTAATAAACCTTTTGTTTTTTCTTTGGCTTTATTTCCAAGAAAAGAGGATTCATTTCAGCTTCATGAGTGTAAAGCGCAGTCTTTTAGAGGAAGCTGAATCCTCAAGTACCAATTGCCGGGGAATGAAAACTCTGCAAAATAGCAGCTTTTTCTTCAAGGGGTAAGACAGAAATAACAGATATTGGCATGTCATATTCGAAAAAATGTAGAAAAAATAAAGAAATGTGTTTTCTGTTTGCTAAATTCTTGAATAAAGAACATTCACTAGCCACCCCCCAAAAATAAAATCTACCTTACTAAAGCTGAAGAGTAAAGTTGTGTGGGAAAAGAACAAGACCAAAGAAGCTGCATTTAGGAATACTGACAGGTCAATTAATTTTGATTATGTGAGTGACAGACCCCCAGTAAGAGAGGAAAGGAGCTCACTAGTCTATGCAAGCAAACTGAAACAAATTCCTTGACAATATGAGTTACTGGTATTGATGACATCCAGTGGGATGGTTTTGTCTTAGTTCACCTGATTTAGATGTGAGATATTTTAGCTGGCTTTGTACTTTTGTGGCATATTTGTATTACAATAAAACTTTATTAACAGAGACTCAGCCAAATTTCTCCAGTCTCTTTTATGCATTCATGTACTCATCAGCACTTTGTCTGCCAAACTATAAAATAGCAGAACAACAGTCACAATTTTCTGTTTTATTGCCATCTAGTTGTGTTTATCATATTAAAGACCATTCTAAAAGGTGGACAGTTAAATTCTTTTGAACTGGTCTTAAATTAAATGATCAAAATGCTACATGTATTTCATTTTCTTTTAAAAAACAGATGTTTTTCTCCACAGTCCCAGAGGCTTTATTTATTCTCCTGCATCACTACAGCAGCTCCTCAGTACACATATGCACTGAAGAAGGCAGACAAACCATAAAGCAGCTGTTAATCATGTTTAGCAGCCCAACTGCCAGTTACTTTGTTAATTCAGAGCACGCTATTCCAACTGGAGTTTTGTCTTCAGGACCAGACCAGCAGTGTGACAATGCCATATTTCTGAATTGCTTTCCCTTTCACTTTATAGATGTCCATTCCTGAGATAACTCCTTACAGCCTGACAGACTCTTGCCAAGGGCTAAAAGGTTAGTTGTAAATAAACCAACAGCACACAAACTACCTTGGTCCAGATGCAGTTTATTTTTCTTCTTACTATGCAGAGCTCAGACTACATCCTCTAAGGAGTAAATGGGAGCTGCAGGAAGGGTGGACCTGGTATTTCCTGAAAACTACTGGGATGTAGAATAATCCTGACCAATCAAGCTGGAGATGTATGACAATAAAGACTGCTAAGAGTAAAAGCAATATGCTCTTTCCTATAGCTTTCAAAATACTTTTCTTTCAGGTGTTCAGTCCTGCCACATTCTGGGTGGTGACTGAAGCAGAGAAACATCTGTGCACAAAAGAGCAGGCACAGTTTGTGTTGAACCTCATTTCTTGGAAACAAAGTGTTTTTGATCTTTCTGTCTGACTCAAGAAATGGAGAAAGCAGTCTTATCCTACAGTATAGGCTTGATCTTTCTGTTCTACCTGAACAATAGTCTTCTAGTTAATCTCCATGCAGAGGACCAGTCAGGGCAATATTTCTATCATGTTTCTATGTCAATTATACAGTCTCAGAGCTTTGTTATCAGTGTGATATGTTTCATTTCTGCTGTTTTGTATAGACGTATCTGGCATTGTTTCATAATATTTTCTGCAGAATCTAACTGATTTTTGTCCATGTCACTCATATAGCTTAATAAAGAGTCTGCTAGTGGCCTTTGTTCTAAGGTACTATAATGTTTATTTTGTGTGCATGTACACAAACACATACATACATATTAATTTCAGGTAATAACCAATGAAAGTTACAGTAGAGAACAGGAATTTCTTTACCTGTGACTATACATTCCTTTCACTATAAAAAATCTGTTTCAAAATAGTTTTTTCAATACTGTGTTTTGACACCTTTCTCAGAATTTCTATTCAGTGAAGTGACAGCTCAAATACTGTGTGCAATGAGAGGTAGAGGGAGACCATTCTCAGAGGCTGATATATAGAAAGAAGAAGTAGTGATTATTTATCATAGAATCATAGAATCATAGAATGTCTTGGGTTGGAAGAGACATTAAAGATCATCTAACTCCAACCCCCCTGCCATAGGCAGGGATGCCACTCGCTAGATCAGGTTGGCCAAGGCCCCATCCAGCCTGGCCTTGAACACCTCCAGGGATGGGGCATCCACAACTTCTCTTGGCAACCTGTTCCAGTGCCTCACTACCCTTACAGTGAAGAATTTCCTCCTAATGTCTGGTCTAAATCTATCCCCTTTTAGATACAGACCATTCCCCCTTGTCCTATCATTATCTACCCAAGTAGAGTCACAGAATCACCAAATTGTAGGGGTTGGAAGGGACCTCCGGAGATCATCAAGTCCAATTCCCCTGCCAAAGCAGGTTCCCTAGAGTCCTTCTCCCTCTTTTTTGTAAGACCCCTTTAAGTATTGAAAGGTCACAGCTATTTCTCTCTGGAGCCTTCTCTTCTCCAGGGTGAATATCCCCAGCTCTCTTCATAGAAGCCTTTCTTCATAGGAGAGGTGCTCCAGACCTCTGATCATCTATGTAGCTCTCCTCTGGTCTCGCTTTAATAGGTCCACATCTTTCTTGTGCTGGGGGCCCCAAACCTGGACGCAGTACTCCAGGTGGGGCCTCACAAGGGCAGAGTAAAGAGAGACAATCACCTCCCTTGACCTGCTGGTCATACCTCTTTTGAGGCGGCCCAGGATGCAGTTGGTCTTCTGCACCGCAAACATGCACTGCTGGCTCATGTTGAGCCTTTTGTCCACCAGAACCCACAAGTCCTTCTCCAGATGGCTGCTCTCGTTGAGTTATTCTCCCATCTGTACTCGTGTCTGGGATTGCCCCAACCCAGGTGCAGCACCTTGCACTTAGACTTGTTGAACCTCATGCGGTTCATATGGGCTCACTTCTCCAGCCTGTCCTCATCCCTTTGAATGGCATCTCTTCCTTCTTTGGTATCAACCACACCACTCATCTGGGTGTCATCTGCAAACTTGCTGAGAGTACACTCAATCCCATCATCTATGTCATTGATGAAGATATTGAAAAGCACCAATCCCAAAACAGACCCCTGAGGGACACCACTGGTCACTGGCCTCCACCTGGACATAGAGTCATTAACCACTACTCTGCAGCCATCGAGCCAATTCCTTATCCACCAGATGGTCCACCCTTCAAGTCCATATCTTTCCAATTTAGAGATTAGAATGTCATCTGGGACTGTGTCAAAGGCCTTACAGAAGTCCAAGTAGATGATGTTATTTGGCCTTCCCTTGTCAACTGATGGAGTTACTCCACCATAGAAGGCCACCAGACTGGTTAGGCACGATTTACCCTTGGTGAAGCCATGGTGTCTGTCACCATCTTGTCCTGCATGTGCCTTAGCATTGCCTCCAGGAGGATCTGTTCCATGATCTTCCCAGGCACAGAAGTGAGGCTTGACAGTCTCCAGTTCCCTGGGTCTTCCTTCCCCTTCCCCTTCCCCTTCCCCTTCCCCTTCCCCTTCCCCTTCCCCTTCCCCTTCCCCTTCCCCTTCCCCTTCCCCTTCCCCTTCCCCTTCCCCTTCCCCTTCCCCTTCCCCTTCCCCTTCCCCTTCCCCTTCCCCTTCCCCTTCCCCTTCCCCTTCCTCTTCCCCCTCCCATTTGCACCACACTTAAGTCTAAAAGCTAAGAACTGAACAATTACAAAGAAAATCCCTTCTGGACTAGAAGGTCTTGGGTCTCTCAGGGCTTTCTTTTCTTACATCTGTGTTTCAAACAAGCAGGGTGTTTGTTTCTGGAGAAAGACATTTTAGCATTTGTTCCTAGAGGATCCAAGAAGATTTCCTAATAAGCAATCTGCTGCATATGTGAGCAGACAAATCTATAAGCCTTTGCTAGCTCACACCCATGCAGGAAAGAGATATATTTTAGAGAATACAATAGCATTCACCTGTCCTTGCCCTCCATAAAGAAGTGATATGTTCTTCAAACAAATCACACCTGATGTGGCATTCTGTGTAAATTCAGAGTCCACTGCTGAAGAAAGGATGAAAGTATCAAGCCAGGGAAATGTACATAGTCTGCTACATCTCCTATACCAGCAGTAGGCTACTTGAGATACTTTCATTAACTTTGGAGAACAATGTAGGGAAGTCGTTAAGCAGCAAAGAAATTTAAGGCTGAAAACCTCCTGCTTTAGAACATCTTATCTCCTTTTGCACTGCAGATAATCACTCCATGTAATTGGTTTTATAAAATAACTCTGACTCATTCTAAAATGAGGTTATTCACAATTTGTATAGAGAAAGTAAAAGGATCTTTACTCTCTCATGACAGGAAACTTACCTATTTCCAGCCTGAGTTCATTGACAGTTTAAGGGCCCATTGCTTTCTGTGCAACATTGTCCTTCAGTTAAACTATCTTCTTTTGGTTGTTCTCAAAACCCTTATTTGAGTTGTCCTGCCTTGTAAAATTAAGTCAAATTATTTTGGTGTCATCACATGAGATGGGAATTCAGTTAATGTGGTCACAGTTGTAGCTTTTTTTCTGAACCTATTCCTGCTGAGATTTATATCACAATTAAATAAAAATGACCAGAATTTTCAGAAGATTCTAGACCCAGTTTTGCCCTGATCTTGTGGAGATGGCATCTCTGCTTTCTTACGTACACTGAGATCATTTCTTCTTTAGCTGTATTTGTCCTTTTCATCCCACAGCAAATCCCCAAGTCAAACCTGTTATCTGGTAGTAGAGTGCAGACCTTTCCTTTCTTATTTCTAGAGAGTGAATTCCCACACTACAAGAACAACCTTTGTTACTCTTCTTCACAAGTCTGATGTTGCATTTTGTGCTTCTCATCCTGAAGCATTTCCATGAGATGGCCAGGGATGGGGTGAGCACTGCTCACAGAGCTTCACTGGTGGTATGAAAGCTAAGGTGGTTGTGTTTTTTGTGGTGGCAGATGCTCTTTCTTCAGAGACATAAACAATCTGGGGGTTAAATAAGGACAAATTTTTCTGCTTAATGGTAAAAGAATATTCTCAAGGTTCTGTTCCCCTATGAAGACCTGTCTTTCCAAGAGAGGGCTAGTATTCTTTCCAAATTTCTATTAACTATCCCTGTGCATGGAGGAAGTTACAATGGGAACAGAAGTAAATAAGATCAGACATTTATTTCCAGTTTGATACTTGACTTTTCATTAGCCTAACTGCACTGGTAGGTGAATTGAAATTATGTGAAGCCCAGAATAGGATAGGAAGAAGTCTTCTTGCAAATTTGCTATCAATAAAGATGTTACTGGCTGGACATACTGCTCAAATTTAAGAGAAAATAGCTATCTGCCTTTTAGCATGCTCCAGTACCAAATAGAATAATTGGTTCTTTGAAATAGAAATTAGTTCTTCATTCACAGATCTTGAAAGGAAGCTCAATTTGGAAAAGTTGTCTAAAATAGATGAGTTTGGAGATACCATTTGTACAATAGTATCAACTCAATTAATTAAAAGCTTGGTTGTCAGTCACTATTTTCTTTCTTACTAAGATTACTTGGAGATTGAAGTGACACATATCACTAAAGATAGTAAAGATAGAGCAGTGCAAATAATGGGTTCCATTTCATCTGAGAAATGAAGAAAGATCTTTTGAGACAGATAGAAAGTTTTGCTTAGACTCAGGTATATTTTATTTTTATTTTATTTTTATTTTTATTTTTATTTTATTTTTATTTTTATTTTTTTAACAGTTTGGAATGCATATCTGATGAACTGTTCAAAGTATATCAGAATAAATTATTTCAGCCTTTCCAGACAGACTGGGATTCAGATACTCATGCTGTAGAGCACACCAGAGGAAGTGTCTACCAGAATTGCTTTTACATGTCACAAATCCAGCTCAAACCCACTGAATTCCCCAGAATAGTTTAGAGGAGTACCATATGTACTAAATAGGTGAAGACTCTTGTCCATGTGTAGCCATATCCTCACTCTGCTTGTGGCTTTCCTTTCTAATTTTTGCTAGAAATATTTCTCACTTCTCATTACATGCTCAGTCCTCACATGAAACACAGACTTAGGTGACCTTCGGGGTCACAACACAGTTCACATATCTCCCACACAGTCTGCTTTTCAGCTTCCTCCACAGCCTGTCTCACAAGACCACAGTGCTACAGTGTTACTCCGATTTTCTTCTCTTACTCTCTTTTGAATTTGACCCAGCTTTTTTTTTTTTTTTTTTTTTTTTTTCCAGAACGGCTAGTGTCTAACGTGCTGCAGGTAATAACCTTAATGTATTTTGGAAAGTCACTAAATACTGATATTTATTTATTTATTTATTTATTACGGTCTGCAACCAACCAGTTTGAATTCTGAAAACTGCAAGTAATCACAAGCCCTTTACTTTCAAGCTAACAGCTATCACCCTTAACCCTCCCTTTATCTAATTCTGAGCCTCTCTTCTGCTATTTTGTAAAAGCAGATGTGTAAACAATTTACAGAAATATTTTTCTTTCACTTGTTCATTTTACACTTGAAGTTCTTTGGTCTATTCTTATATGCCTTCTTCCAACCCCTTGATTACAAATACATTGCTATTTTATTTTTTAAAATCTGAAAAATCCTTTTCTGACAGCAACCAGTCAGACTTTCATAGCAAATGAGGCAGACAACAGTAGGCTTAATTCATTTCTCATGGTCATAACTACTCTAAGAACAAATTCTGCAGTCAAAACTAATAAAAACAAAACCAAAACCCAAACAACAACAACAAAAAGCTTCATTTGAAAAATTTAAAGATTTAAATGAAAAATGCATATAAAAGTATATTTTAAATGAAAGGAATTAAATACTGAAAATGGTAACGCTTGTCTTTTACAACAGAAGGACAAGAGTAGGGAATTCGTTAGTGCAAGACTGTTTAGTTCAATTAAACCTATATTTCCTGGTATATACCACATAAAGACTCACACAACAGAAACCACTATAATTTAGTTTGCTCTCTCCAACTTATGTTCTTCAGTTCTTGCAGCTGTATAAAAATGTTAACGTTTACTTAAAAAAAAAAAAAAAGTTTCTTGTGAATTTTTAAATTGAAATTAAAAGACTGTTTATGCCACTGTATGTAACTCAGTTATGCCATACCTGAATTCTGAAAACTAATCTATCCTCAATGAGGATAGAATACAAATATGTGAAGATAAAGATTCCTTTTACCTAATTCTACAATGCTTTAACTACTTGAATGCTGCCAAATAAAGCTGCTAATTCCTTGCAGGAAACATACAATCCTGTAATGCCACCAACATTTAAAAGAAAGCTGACAAATATGATTTTATGCACTGAATAGCAGTACTAGAGAAAGCAATGTAGACTAGAGCATGCAGGACAAAGTGTTGGATTTATTATTTTTTTTTCTACACTTTCACTACGGTGACTATCTCACTAGTATAGCTAGCATGTCTAGCCCTCAATGTAGTATTTCTGAATTTTTTGCCCCATTCTTCTCACTCATTCTAGTGATTACAGGATGTTTGTAGAGACACTTCTAGCTCTAACCTTTTAGATAAAAATATCTGAATTGTTGGAAACTTATGGAGACAGCAACCAGCAGCTGTTGTCACCAACATCTACGTCCATGGCTTTGCTTGTTATACTATTCAGCTGTCTCTCCCACTTGCTCCTGGTGGTTGTTGCTTGTGGTGGGAGGGAGAAGGCCCTTGCCCCACTTGCTCGTGCACAGGAGTGATGCGGAAGTGAATGCAGCCTACACATTGTGAATGGACACTGTGCTGTTTGCTCTGAACACTTGCTACAATTTAGAGCCTAGTGCTGGATGAGTTTCTGTAGCCAGGTTCTGTGGTCAGCAGCCAAAGTGGATCCCAACAGATGTGCCAGCACCATTGGACAGCTGTCCTGTTCTGGTTTCCTCTTTGTTGATTTAATGAGAGTTTGTTACTTGCTCATGTCTAGCTCACGTCTTAAACCAGAATATTTTTTGTAGTTTTTCTGTTCCTCCCATGTATGTTTAGGAAGAGAATTTCCTGTAAAGGCTGAGGAGAGAGAGAAAGAGTGAAGAGCAGAAAAATGTTCTTCACCATCAGCAGAGCTTTGACATAGCAGGTGAGTATTGGCAAGTTCTTCTTTCCTAGAAGGCTAGATGGAATTAGGCCCAAATCTACTGTGTTTAGTTGCAAAATAAACTATTATGAGAAGGCAAATACCCTAGCATGCTAAATATACGGGCTGCTTGAAAGTAAAATTGGGTGGAGCCAGTAGTTGTTAATGATGTTTAGCGTTTACGTAAAGACATGAAGACTAAAATTCTGTTTCAGACTATAAACCTAATAAAACTAAGGCATGTGGCAATGGAAAACATTACTTGAATGCCTGGAAAATAGCACCTCAAAGAAGTATTTCTTCCTTCTGTTTATTAGCATTGCATTTGAGAAACATCATTCTCTGTGCTAGAGTGATAACTTACGACACAATCTTACCATAATATTACATCTTATTATTATTATTATTATTATTATTATTTTATTACAGGGGGATCTAGAAGTATGACAAAACTCCTATGCATTCTTTTCAGTCTCAAAATTTTAAATATAATTTGAACACTCTGCAAGGGAAAATACTTGCACAGAGACATTCACTCTCAGATTCTCAGGCTGTTTTTCTCTCACATATTTTATATTTTGTTCCCATGATACTTGATGTTCTACTCTGACTTGGACTGAAGTGAAGAGTGGTTGGCTGATTACGAGATTACATTTATGTTGCCTAATACAGGTGTCCTTATGATTACACTTGGGATCACATTTGACTGTCTTCTTTATCACAGGCTGCAAGTATATATTTCAGAGTCACTACCTGCATGCCCTCCAGAAACTGCACATGGCATGATCTTTGCTAGGCAAGCATGTAAATAAAAGACCGAATGTGGAGGCCTGCCTTCCAAAGTGGCATAGACATGTTTTAACTGTTTCATTTAAAACTAGTGTAGTGCCTTATATCTTCAAAACTAAGATCTAATACTAGAAATCAGTCCTCAAAAGAAGGAAAAAGTTGATTCTTTATTACAGATAGAGAACTGAAGCAAAATATTAGGTAATAAATATTTAAATAATATCTGTAGGCAGAAAGGTAGACTTCTATATAAACTGCAGTTGAACACTGGCTAGTAAATATTGAAAGATAGACCAGAACGATATCCAAGGGGATTTGTAGCCTGTGCAGAACATATGTTTATAAGTAGCCTGCAATTAGCATTCAGAGGTCTCAAAAGGACCCTGAAAATTGACAAGGATACTCTTTCAAGAAAATAAAAGTCAGTAAAAGAACTGGAATTCAGAAACCCCTAATCCAAAGACACATGCATGCCTTCATAATTGTTTGTTCACATTACTGTAGTGTATTTGCATATATTTGCAAGAGCAAAAATAATTAATTATTGAAACACAGATTTCAGGTGTATGTCAGAAAGTCACACTAAGACTGCTTTGGCAGTGCTGTCTTGATGAAATTTTGGTTTGATTTTAATGTCAGGAGGTGTAATTCAATTTGCAGACAGAAAGACCTGGAACTCTATTCTGCTCCCTGGCCTGTAGCGAGGTCACATTGGGTTGCGATCTCATAAACCACAAAGAGTCAACAGAGATCAGAATTTGAGAAAATGAGCATTAAAAGATTTAGAAGCGGTGCTCTTCATTTCAAGTCAGCAATGCCCCAAGATGGCATTGAGGGCTCTGTTCCATGATGAGGCCATCATTCAAACTGAATGTAAACCTGATGTTTTGACAATTTTTATTTATTAAAGATCCAAGCTACTTTTCAGTGCATACAATCCTACCCAATTCTTCAGGTTAACCTCTGTGTATTGCTGGTATGCCGTTCAACAAACTTTGAAAATGTGCTATCTCATCCTGTGCCTAACAAATTTTCTGTACAACTTCTGCTTGTGTACAAAATGTAGAACCCAGTGGTAGGTGGACCCACTTCTTTGGAGGAACAGCAGAGGCAAGGGACAGATGACAGAAGAAAAAAGGGAGGAAGGAACATGGTAAAGGAATATGATTAGTGAAAAGTCAAAGGAAGATTGAGTTAAGAGATTGCTAAAGCTTTTTTCTTAACTGTTGGATACTAAGTGAATAATGTCCTTTAAATAAAGAATATATATATATATATATATATATATGGTAAATTGGTTGGCACAGCATGCGGGGCCAGAGTTCTACTTCAAATAAATACTGGTTTGCTGAAATATTTATCTAATGAGGCCTATGTATGGTATCTCTAGAGAACCAGAGGACTACTTTAGCAAAGTTACAAGCTGGCACTTACTGAGATTTGCAAAAACTTTTAACTGGAAGATGCACTGGCTTCAGTGGGGATTGCATGATAATTTAAGCTTGGTCTACAAAGGGGAGGGAAAGAACATGTTTGATAAATCTCAGTCTGTGCCACCTATAATGAGAACTAATCCCTTAAATGCCTGCAACTGAATGACTGCTTCACTTCTTTGTTTGTGAAATCAGTTTGTTTCACAAATTACTAAACTTTACTGTCAAGATTTCCTTTTGATATCATGTTGCAAATGTCATAACACAGGTAAACAGTTTTATGTTGCAACTGACTTAGGATGGTGGGGAGAAAGAGGGGAAGTGACAAATGTTTATTTTTGTTTTTCATGACACCAGGTGCTCCACAGGAAGCAGAACAGGACTGACGCTGTTGCAAGTGCATTGGCCTGGAAGGATGAGCACAATCTAGGTGTGCCCTGGCAGCCAAGGGGCAAACCTCATTTTGGGATGCATTAAACACAGCATAGCCAGCCAGTCAAGATGATTCTCCTGCTATATTGTGGTATTTTTGCACAGCCAATGCTGTGGCCTCACCTTGAATTCTGTGTGTGGTTCTGGGCTCCACAATATAAAAAGAATGTTAAAATACTTGAATGCATCCAGAGGAGGGCAACAAAGCTGGTAAAACAGGTGGAAGGCATATCTTGAGCAGAGGTTGAGGACACTTGTGTTGTCTAGTCTGGAGAAGAGGAGGCCAAGAGGTGACCCCATTGCTCTCCACAACTTCTTGAGGAGGGGAAGTGGAGAGGAAGGCACCAGTCCTTGCTCCCCAGAAACTGATGACAGGATGCGCAGAAATAGCACAAAGCTGCACAAGGGGAGTTTAAGACTGGACATTAGGAAAAATTTCCCTACCATGAGGGTGGTCAAATACTGGAACAGAGGTGGGAGGTGCCCCATGCCTGTCAGTGTTCAAGAGGCATTTGGATAATGCTCTCATTAATGTGCTTTAACTTTTGATTAGCCCTGAAGTGGTCAGGCGGTTGGGCTTGATGGTCTTTGAAGGTCCCTTCCAACTGAACTATTCAGTTCAGTTCAGTTCAGTTCAGTTCAGTTCAGTTCTATTCTATTCTATTCTATTCTATTCTATTCTATTCTATTCTATTCTACTCTACTCTACTCTACTCTACTCTACTCTACTCTACTCTATTCTTCTATTTCTATTTCTATTTCTCTATTTCTATTTCTATTTCTATTTCTATTTCTATTTCTATTTCTATTTCTATTTCTATTTCTATTTCTATTTCTATTTCTATTTCTATCCTAGGTGCAGCACCAAAGATTTGAGTCCTGTTCTCTTTGGCTTTTCTTACAGCTGACCTGGATGCATGGATGCCTTTCTCCCACTGAAAGATAAACAACCTAAATAGGGGTGATTCCTGTATTACCATCTCACTCTGTGAGTTGATTTTGAAGTCATTGAAGTAGAGCTTGAACTAAACTACAGAACTAGAACAGGGTTATTTTAATTTGTATATCCCTTAGTATTTCAGTTTTCATTCAATATCATACAAACACATTCAATATTCAGTAAGTTCAATATTACACATGCATGTCTCAGAGTGTGCATTTCTTCTGTTACCTCTGACCCATATGAGTGAAAAAGAGATATTTTAAGTCCTAAACCCATGTTATAATTCAAGTCACATATTCTCTCTTACGACTGTATGAAATATAATTATTGCCTGCAGATGATAATTCACAAAGAAAACATGTCCCTCTTTGCTAT
This sequence comes from Cygnus olor, assembly GCF_009769625.2. Taxonomy (NCBI): domain Eukaryota; kingdom Metazoa; phylum Chordata; class Aves; order Anseriformes; family Anatidae; genus Cygnus; species Cygnus olor. Next base: position 120,723,356 of record NC_049169.1, on the reverse strand, counting down.
TGTGTTGTTCAGAACACATTATTATAGACATTCGTGTATCTAAACTATACTCATTATCATTCAGGAAGGAAAAAAAAACAACAAAACAATGGGAAAAATGACAAGGATGCTAGGAAAGCAGTTCTGTTTTTAACATATAGTCATTCCCAACTCTTGGAAAAAAACAAAAAAAAAAAAACAACAAAAAAAAAAAAAAAAAACAGAAAAACAACAACAACAACATTTATCACAAGCTAAAATATGAAGAAAAAAAAGCAAGGCTAAAAATAATAAGCTACACTACAAAATAAAAGTTTGCAGAAAATGATCTCTCTGAGGATGTTAGAAGCCTGATAACTCTGGGGACATTTATGCTAGACAGGGCAAAAAGTTAGCAGTGTCACGTAAGCATCAGATATATACTAGGAAAAAAAAAAAAAAAAGGAAGCATAAGATGACAACAAAAATCTTTTAATCTTTTTTGTTTGAAGGTGCTGTATATAAATACAGATCCAGCATTGATAAAAATGAATAAATAAGTGCATAAATATCATATGCACTAAAAGTTACAGTGAAATGAACAGAAATTTGAAATAAATAGATATACTCTATACAAAGTATGAAGTACTGGGTCTCTCTGTGAAAGCATTTGGGGAGATCACTGATCTTTTCTAGTTCATCTGTGATGATTCGTCTCACTCTTCTTTAGACAGAAATTCTCACACAGGAATAGGAAGAGAGAGAAAAATCATTCACCCAGGGCCTTTCTTCCCGGGTTGGTTCTTGTATTGTTTTCTACAGGATATAAACTGCAGAGAAACAAAGGGATGTATTTTCCACGTGATTTTTTTCACCATAGATGGAACAGATTGCTTTACAAATGGTGAAGTAGATCCTTTTCTCCAATGAAGCCTGAAGTTTGCTCCTACTTTTGTCCATTTTTGTACCTTGATCTCTAAGTCTGCTCAGTCCATGATCCCTAGAGTGCAACTGCACCTCCTTCCAAGCCAGCACTCAATCAAAAGACGCTCTCAGCTAGAAAAGAGCTTCCACACCCAAAGAATGCCCATCTGCTCAGGAAAATAAATAATACACTGTGGAAGAGGATTAAAGAAGTAACTACCCCTAATATTAATAATGAGAGTCTTCATGACTGAAAACTGATCACTGAAATGCCGTACAGCCAAAAACAGTGCCGGAAAACCAATCACAGCTAACAGCGCAAGCAAGAATAATTTCACTGCTGAAAGATCAAACATATCTGATGTTAATGTACAACTTGGTGATACACAGTAATGACATTGACTTGGCTCAATGTGTTGGCTGAACATATAGACTAACAATGCATCAAGTTTTGATCACTAAGTGCAATGAAAAAGGTCCATGTTTCCAAATGAATAACTGGCAGACAAAACCTGATATAAGAGAAATCAGGTAAATCTTACCAGTGAATGGTTGAGAAAGATAAAGATTTATTTATTTATTTATTTATTCCTTAAGATTATGTAGATTATTGCTCTCTGTACTCTCTGGTTTAAGATGATTACGATCAAACATGAAACCTCATCTGCATGTAGACCCAATTCAGCAATCCGAAATCATGTCAAGCAATTGCTAATGCATATAGTCTCACTGAAAATCACTGAGTGCAACTGAATTGTCGTATGAATGTGCAAGAAAACACTATAAATACAAAATAACTTACAATAAGGTTTTTGAAGTATTTATAAATATTTCTAAGGGAGACTAAGGGAAAAGTAGATTTAAAGAAAAGATGCACTGAGTGGCTTTGTAGATCACAAAGCCACTTTACAGAAAAGACTCCACAGCATACTGGAAAAAAAAATATTTTCACCAATGGGACACTATAACTTTGTATCTTCTTGCAGCTCCGATGGTATCTGCAATGCCACAGAGATTGTTAGCGTCTTTACTAAAATGCTGAGTAAGATTAATACACTTAGAAAAATATATATATATTTAAAATTTAAAAATTTAAACCTGCAAGACTATTTCATTTTGGTTTTAATCAGTTATCACTTACTTTTAGGTTTTGGTCTTAATATGATCTTTGAGGGTTCAGTTTTTCCCCAAAAATATTTTGACATTTTGCTTTTTATCATTAGACAATTATATTAAAGCACTGGAAATACCTTGGAGAAAGAAAATGGCAACATGAAAACTTGAATTTTATTTTTTTTTTTGGTGATGATATTAAAATTCCGCATAAACTTTATTTTCAGCGATTACTGTAGGAATCTGTGTTCAGAACTCCTGATGATCACAGGAATACTTGTTCAGCTTCTGTTGTCCATCTAAAACAACCCAAGCTAAAGAGCCCAGGACATAAAAAAAAAATAAAATAAATAAAATAAATAAAAAAAGTTATGTTATTAGGACTATTTATATATTGTTCTTTTACACAGTTTAGACACTTTCTAAATGAAATAACTTATATCCCAAACTGTTTAAGGTTTAAATGGAACAACAGTGCAAGAGCCTAAAAGGTCAAAGTGGGAGGAACAAGGGGACAGTATGATTGATCACTTGAAGTTAGCGTTATCCATATCCTGAGCAAGGCACATGCTTACAGCTCAATGAAATGGAAAGAAAGCCAATGGGAGAAAGGAGGTGGGAAGTTATTTTTGCTTTCCTTTTTTAAATTACGCATGATTTGAAAGACTTCTATCTTGCTCCTTCTCATTCATCTATTCTATAAACTATGTACCTTTAATCACTTCAGGTTCCTTGCCTGTGAAGGTCAACTCCCTTTGCCCTCCTTTCTAGTTTTTGCTATATGCTTCTCTTATAAGCTAACAAGAACAGTTAAAAAGAGCCATATCACTAACATGGTGTTAAGTAAGCAATCATTGTAATTTTTTATACACATACATGTGTATGTGTGCAGGAATATATCACAATTAAAATACATTCTGTTTTAATTTCAAATGTATTCTGGATATGGTCTTTTTATGTGGGCAGAGGCAATGGGACTCAAAGATTCAGGAGACGGGTTCCAGACCACAGTTTTTAATACCATTGTGGAAAATAGGAGACAAAGGCAGCATTTTACCACCTTGTGTCCCTCTGCAGGAACTATGCAGGAGACATTTTTACATTAGAATAAACCGCTATGAAATATCAATTTTTATCACTGATTTTGTCTGCTTAACTGCAGCATGAAATTTGTGGGCTTGCTCTCCCGCTGAATTCTGCTGCCTATAGCGTATGAAAGACTTCAGCCTGGAAACTTCCTCCAGGGTCATCCTTGTATTCTACATGAAATGAAATATTGTGACCTTTTGCAGGATCTGTATCTCTCTCCCCACCCCTCCCTCCTACAGTATATGCTTGAAAACTTGTGAGTTTATTCGTGTCTCTTCAGTTTTTTAGTCACACTGCCAAATGGGAATTTTCAGTGGTGCAAGTAAGAAGCTACAAAACCTAGCTACAAGACCTACATTTCTTCGTGCAGGGAACATATCATTGCCTCTCAGCATTTTTTGACATGCAAAGAAATAAAACAAAGGTATTCCTTATTTAAACATTTCCTAATGCAATTAAGTTACTGAAAATGCAGAAATTACACACAACTGCTTTACACTTTGAAATATCAAAAATGGACTAGGAAAATGCATTTTTAAAATCAACTGTAAAGAATGCATATTGGCCAATCCTACTTTATTTCTGAGTTTTTGTCCCATAGTGCAGGTGTTTTTGAGGATATTTCACTGTCTCCAACTACCAGTACTCCCAAAAGATGAACAGAGTGGGAGAATGATGTCGGGCTGGGTGAATTAGAGAAATGGGAATATTCAGAAGTAGAACAGCCACATTTCATGGCATCCTACAGCAAAAACATTCCCAAGATATCATAGTCAAATATTCAGTTGTTGAAACAATTTAGTCTGAAAAGCAAAGCCATAGTGAAACTGAGCAAACAGATCACAGTAAAACAGAGAACATGCCAGATGCAATTGCCATTAGAACAACAGTCAGAATGTCCATCTCTAAATACAAATAAACTACTAATAATTATTTATAAGCTAATTACAAGAACAATTATAAACAGGTGGATTAAATAAGAGATGATCTAGCAGGAAGATCTGTAAATCAGTTTCCTTTAAAGACAGCAAATGAACAGAGACAGTCATTTTATTGTCAAAGCATGCTGTGATAAAGACAATACACATCAGCCTTTCATAAAATTTCTCATGAGAATCCCAGTAAATATGGCTTTTGAAAGAAATTTTACAACCTCCCAGCACAGACACCATATCTAACATATGAAGAACAAAACCTAATTTTCCTTGGACTAATATTGATAAAAGTTACAGACATTTGAAAGAATCCTATTGCTAAAAAGAGTTTGGAGAAGGCAATTATTGCTATTATGGGCAAAGCACGACTCTTTTCTGTTTGACTTTTGAAATCACTTTGCAAAGCTCCAAAAAGATGTGTCTGTTGGATATGTATCTAAATGTTAATCCTGTGAAAGAAATCCACAAAGGAACTGCTCTTTCTATCCTTTTCCTTCAGGAGCAAATTTCCTTCTCATCCAGCATTTCTCATAATCCAAATCTGCAAAGGGAGATTAAAGTCTCTCCTGCTGATTTGTGCATGTACATAGCTATCAGTAATTGCACCAGTGATCCCTCCCATCTGTTTACATTTGCTTATACCTATCTGAATATATTCACACAGTTTTATTTATGAACTGCAATAGTCTAATCCTGCATCATGCATTCTTGTACGCATTCACATGCATGTTTAGTTTTTTTGTGAGTCTAAGTATGCAAATATATGAATTTGACATGGATTTCTGTTGTAAGTATCCCAGGCAATTAACACTAATATTCAAAGCCAGCTGCGCACATTCTTTGTTGCGTCAAGTTTCTTTCCACTGCTGCAACTGAAAAGAAAAGATGTCAGAGTGGAAGATTCTTAAATTCAGGACTGAAGGCTTAAGGAATATTGACCATTTTAGTTCCCACTTTTATAGTTTTTACACCTGGTACAGTCACACTGCACATCATGAAAACAGTACTGCTCCTGTTTCTAGCTGGCAAAATTCAGTGGTAAGACTTCTTTTTGTATGTGTCCAAACTGTATACCAAAAAGCCAGTTCAATATTCTTAGATTTTGTTTTCTATGTGGAGAAATTTGTACTTGACTAATCAGTGCTGATGACATTAGGAAGACTTCTGGCAATTCACATCATCACAGAACAGATGAGGCAGGAAAGCGCCTCTGCAGATCGTCTGGTTCAACTTCCCTGGGCAGAGGAGGGCAAGAACAATTTTCTCAGAGTCCAGCTGGATTTTGAATATCTCCAATGATGTCCTCTCCACATCCTGTATTTGGATGTCTTAGGATTTTCACCCCTTATGTTCAGCCAGAATTTCCTGTATTTCAATTTGTTCCCTTTGCCTCTTGTTCTGTCACTGGGATCCACTGAGAAGAGTCTGACTCTGTCATATTTACTCCCTCCGTTAAGTATTCGTATACATGGTTAAGATCCCTTGAGCCTTCTCTTCTCCAGCCTCAACCTTTCCTCATATAATAGATGCTTCAGTCCCTTAATCGTCTTTGAGGTCTTTTGCTAGACTCATCACAGTATGTCCATGTCTCTCTTGCACTGGGGAGACCATCACTGGACCCAGCTCCCCAGATGTATCTTAACATAGTTGAGTAGAGAGGAGGCATCACCTCTCTTGACCTGCTGGTGTTGATATGCCTAATGCAGTGCAGGATGCTGTTGGTGTTCTTTGCTGCAAGTGCACACTGCAGGCTCATGTCCATGTTGGTGTCCACAAGGACTGCCAAGGCCTCTTCTGCAGAGCTGATCCCAGACAATCAGCCCTCCTCCCGTACTGGTGCATGGGTTATTCCTCCTCAGGTGCAGGACTTGCTAGTTCACTTTGTTATCTTCACGAGAATCCTGTCAGCCCATTTCTCCAATCCACCAAGGCCCCTCTGATGGCAGCATGCCTAGATGGTGCATCAACCACTCCAGTTGCAGTTTTACATCATCTGAATCAGCAATCAAAATTGCTGAAGGTGCTCTGTCCCTTCTTTCAAGATGCAGGGGTTATCTTATCTTGATTTTGGTCTATAAAACTAGGAGACCTGTTCACTGTTACTCTTTATGAACCAGATCCACAGGATGCAGAGCTACTGTGTAAACATAATCACAGACTATCGCCTTATCACTAAGAAAATATTATTGCATGAAGTACAAAATCTACCCCAAATGCTCTGTATTTGATTTTACTTTGAAACAAAGATTTAAAAACTCTGTTTGTTTAGCATCTTTTGGCAATTCACTATTTTCCCACAAATGTACGATCTGGATTAAGAGAAAAATGGCAACATTTTAAAATCTGAGGCCCTGATGGTAGGTATTTAGTGTCATATTAAAATCTTTAATGAAGTTAATGGATTCTTAGTTGTGTTGTGTATCTCCTGTTCCCTGTGAAGGCTGGAAGGATTAAGACCAAGCAACTTATTAAGATGCAGAAATATGAAGATGTATCCATCTTAAGGACTTTTTGTATTTTTAAATAGAGCTCTGATTAATATTAAACTGATGTGATGTGCCTATGCTTAGCTCAGTTTAGCTGAAGGCTGCCAAAAACAGCAGTTGAAAGGGGATGAACTTCCTATATGGTATATCTCAGAGATATCACTTTCAAAGATTATGTAGGCAACTCAAAACCTAATATAATTAAAGTTATCATTTTATGGTCCCTTTGACAGTGCACAACAAAATGTAGATTTTTTTCCTCCTTTCTTAATGCTACATATACATTTATATCTTTGAAATGCACAAAAGGGGAAAAATGAGCATATAGATCTCATTTACATCAGAAATACTGCATATTTTGCAAAATATATTTTTAATGTTTTTTTTTTGTTTTGTTTTGTTTTGTTTTTTTCTGTGCAATGAGAAAACTACACTACTAGGACATACTTAATTTACTTGTTTCCTGCCTGTCACATATTTTTATCACTTATATAGGTTGCTGAGTATCTAACTAAATGATAATAAAAAGCATTTCTTTCATGATATGTTTCTGGGAAAATGGTAATATGCTTTGTTTTATATGAATGTATGAATGGAGTCCATGCTCCAGTTACTGTTTTCAATAATTCCTGTATTCCTTAGGCAGTTTCTTAGAACCAGTAGGGTCCCTTTACTGTTACTCACATCATTAATCGTTATTATTAATAACTATTACTGCTATTATTACTACAATCTACATGTAAGGGAGAACTCAGATGTCTACTTTTTGGAATAGTTGCTATCAACAATATTAAGAGAAAAGGCTTCAAAGAGAAGTAGCCCCAATTTGGTAATTATTGTTACTCCTCTCAGTTCCCATTCTCATAGGGATTTCTTTTTTATTACGTGTTTCCAAATTTAAATAAAAGTAGGCTTCAGCTTATGAACCAATTTCTGCTTTGCATTACAAAGGTGAATATGTGAAGTTTTCTGTGCTTTTGAAGAGAAAATTTGTGTTGTTAGCTTCATATCATAACATTAGAATCATATATCACAAAGAAAAAAAGATACATTTTTTTCAATTCTGTTGGCAGAAAAAAGGAAAAGAAAAAAATCCACAAAATGAATGAGACATCAAGTTGAGCACTAGATACGGTGGGAATTGATACTTTCAAATCTTTTGTGGTGACTTGCAGCTTTCAATATTTCTATGAAAAAATCTGAGTTAGCCAGCATGATGTTAAATGAAAAGATCATGTTACATGTTAGAAAAAAAACATATTTAAAAATTCGTATTTCCTGCAATTCATATGGATTTCAAATCCAAAATCTTTTGGTCTTAAAAATTAATTTCCACATTAATAAGTGATTATAAAGATGAGGATGCTTGCAACCAATCACAGAAATGTCTTACAAGTGAAATTCAACATTGAGAACCTATTCATATATTGTCAGTGTTTTCATTTATGCAAGAATGATCACAGGAAATGATGAAAGAGCAGTTTTAATAATTTCTTGGTGACTGCCAAAACTTCAAATCCAAATCCAAGTCTGTGAAAGTGAATGCAACTCTTCAGAAGCTAATGGAACTGAACCCAATTATGGCAGGCTGAATTTGGTCCAGAGACCAAACTGTTAACTTCACATACAAGCAGCCTTCCCTTCAGGTTCAGGAAAGCTATGCATGACATTTATTTCCCATGGAGAAAGTGACAATTACCTCTAGCAGATTTAGTCCCAACTTTGTCTCCTTTTAAGAATTTTTTTCAAGTATAATTAAAGAGCACATGTGAATTCAGTCTAGTCCTCTCCATCCCACACCCCCCAAGCTGAAGTCTTGAAGTATTTTCTAAGTCACTGCAGTAAACACAGTGTTGGATAATTTGCAGATTTCTTTCAAGGACTAAAAAGGAGGACAGCAATTTTTCTTTAAATTTGTGTTGTTTACTGTGTTATGTTCTCAGTTAAGAAAATATTACCATCCTCTTTACAGACTTGATGAACTTTCATTGGGTTATTTTTGCATATTTTTTGTATTGTTAATTTACTAAGACTAAAATCAGATTTTAAAGACAAATTCATAAAATCTAGAATACACAAAGTGCACTTTAATTTGCAATATTGACATCACTGTAGATCACTTAGTTTCTCTTAACGATGAGTGATGCTCCTTGAGAATATTGCAACAAAAATTAGCCGGAACTGGTTATGCTCTCTGCCGCAATAGCTTCAAAGATTCTTTCAGACTGATGAAACAGAGAAAAAAGGAAAGTACAAAGGATATGAAATCCTCTTATCAGCACAAGAAGGCATACATTTCCTAGAAACTCATTTTACATTATTTTACAGCATTTCTTAGGGATCTTGATTTTGGTGTGTTCTGTTGCTTTTGCTCATCTATTTGCAACTGCTTTATCCAATTAATACCATAAATTCATGAATTAATAGTCCTTAATATTCTAGCCCAGGCATATTAACATCTTAATCACTTTCTTAGAGCAGAACAACCTAGCTAATGTCCCCATAAAATATGTGGATTAGAAAAAAATTCCCATCTGCAAAGACAATAGTTTAGCTCAGGAACCTATCATCAATAACATCAGTGCATTTCTAATGAAAATTGTGCTCATTTAGTTTCTCATATGTCTACATATTACACAAATTTATCTTGTAGGATATTGGAATAAATAATGGAGAGAGTCTTAGCAGCAATGCTGGCTGCCTTCTTCCTCTACCCATACTACAAAGACAAACAATAAAACAGGCAAAAAATCCAAAAGGAAATCAATAGACAGAGTGGGCCTAGTTATTTTTCTATTAATAGAACTTGTCCTGGGCTTCATCTTTCCTGTCTACGGAACAACTGTTACTAACACACTCTACTCCCACAATGGGTCCAAATGTTGGCAGCATAGCAGCACTGACAACTAAGGCTAATTGGAATAATTGCATTTAAAGGAAATCAGTTGTGTGTCAGAGCAAGGACAGGCTTTGGTACAGAGTAGAATCTAAAAGTACATGTACGGACACTTAGATCTACCCAGCTACATTCATACCAGGATATTTCCTTGGTAACATCCTAAATCTGTTTCAATCAACTAATTGTTACCATTAAAAAATTACACATCCTTCCTAAGAAGATGCCTTACTTGCATTGACAAAGGCTGTTGGAGAATGACCAGCCTCTCACCTCAGAAGAGAGAGAAGCTGTGCCTCCAGTTTGCTGAGGCAACGCAAGTCATATGTGTCCTGAGTACATCAGACCTACTTCAAGGCTTTGCATCAGCTTGGGCTGCACTGAATTTTGCTGGGCAGATATGAAAGCAAAGGTTCTCAATTCCACTCCAGAAAGGAGGAAGAGGAATGGATGAAATGTAATGCTTGCTGCTCTTACTGATAATGGGAAGAGTAGGGAACACAGCCACTGCTTTGGGGGAAACCACCCCTGTCTATCCCTCCTTCCGTTGAAACCAGCTACTTGGCAACCTGGTCCCCTTTTACGTGGCAGTGAGAGCAGAAAGCTGGGCCTCTCGGGAATATTTTGCATGTGTCATGCAGCAAAGTGTTGTTAATCACTGTTGCCCAATACATTTTGCCTATGTCAAGAGCAGCTCCATTACTCGAAGGATGGTCATCGAGTTAAATCCTACTGGTCTTTACCCAAGTTAAACTGAATAAACTCATCATCATAAACTAATTTGAAACAGTACAGGTTCCTCCATGCCTTCCTTTTAATTTCTGTGTTTAAAAACTTGTCATGTTTTCAAAACCCATTAGAGGTTGATAAGGAAAACAAAAATGAAAACAAAACCAAAATCAACAATAAAAAGTAGGGCCTTTAAACCTTCCCCGACAACAAGCACAGAGTAAAGTCATGTGTCCAACACATTCATTCACATTCAGAAACACACTTGAAAATGAAGACAAATCTTTTCCCCAGTAAGCTATCTCTATTCAGTCTTATTGATGGATAACTAGTCTGACTGATAGTAGAATTTGCACTGGTGTGCAAACTCATATGAGCAATTTGCATTCTTTGTCTAATTAATGAAATATATATTGATTAGCTCATGGAATTTCATGTTTCCCATATCTAATATTAAATTGTTATTAAATGTTAATATAGAAAATGGTATTCATATATTTTAATCAAGATTGAACAAAGCTACTAATTATGATTTGAGTGCCATTGAATCATATCTGATTCAGTTGTTTGCCCACTGCCAAAACAGTGGACTTTTTTTGCAAGGCACTAAGGATTTCTTCCTGACAGTCCACTGCTCTTTTCATCTACTCACCCTACCTCATTCTATTTTCTCCATTTGAGACAAAAAATTTCTCATGCATTAAATTTGAAGGTCACTGATTAGGTTTAATTCATTGATCACTACATAATTTCATTCACTGTTTCTGTTATGGAAAAAATGGCTCAAAGCTTCTACAAGCCTGATGGCTAACTCTGAAGTCTCACATCTTCCCACTGTCTCTACAAATATTAGGCTCAGTTTGTTTAACTGCTAGATTATCGACTGAAATTTAAAACGGGAAATTTTAGCACTTCTCAAATGAGCAAAAGTATTCCTCATTCTCAGAAACTATGAGCCAAGCTGAAAAAAAATAGTTAAATCATTTTCATTTTTTTTTTCATTTTTTCATTTTTCATTTCATTCATTTCATTTTTTTCGTCGGCAAAGCTGTTATTGGGTGTTTATAACTGCTCTGTTTGGTCTCTAGCTAAATTGTCTCAATGAAAGGATTTAGAATGATCACCTCTCCTTTCTGTGCTGCTGTGGATAATAATGGTATTTATGTCTTCCTGAGAAGTATTTGAGGATTTACTTAAGTATCAAACAATCTGATATCCAAAGGCTCCATAGACGTGTAAAACACCGGTATCACTAAGCAATACTTACTGCTTAGCTATGGAAGACATAGATTAACTTCTCAAGGGATAAAATTTAGACACTACTTGTTCTGTGAATATCCCATATGTTTGCCCAGCACAACTCAAATCTGAACAGAATTACAAGAGGCTTGGGTGATTCACTCATATAACTTCACATTAAATAAAGACAATAGGAAGCATTAACAGTGCTGTATTTCAACACTGCACTGTGTTCTGAGAGAAAATGGCCACAATCTGGAAGGATGGAAGAGTCATACTGGCTAAGCAGTCAGTTTCTCATTTAATATTACTGCTGTTGTGAATGTCCAGTATGTGCTTCGATGGCCAGAGCAGAGAGCAACAGCTGCCTTTAAAATGTTTTTGTTGTTGTTGTTGCAATTCACTCATTTTAGTATTTAAAATGCTAGTGATGTGGTGAAATAAACAGCTCTCCTAATTGTCTAACCAGCAACAGAATCGTTCTATTGTGTTAACGAGACAAATTTAGGTGTTTTTACATTTTCATTCCTTTTTTTTTAAATGCAGTTCTTTATCAGGGGACCAAAAAATGCAGATACATGTCTGGTTTGTCTGAACATTGCACCCTACAGTTTTATAAGTAAAGGTAAGCTTCTTGCAGCTGGATAGAAGATAAAGCCATACAACAACTAGTTTCAAAATACAATAAAAAGTTTAACTGGCTTCTAACCAATGTCCTGATCCACAGGACAGCTTCAGCTTCCACATGGGCATTTGGCACTTAAAGCTACAAGTGTTCTCCAAAGAAATCCCCACTTAAACTTTGAGCTCCCTCAAGTGATGGCAAATAAAAGTGACATACCACTGCTTATCCTCTGTGGAGGCAGCACCTTGGCTCTGTTTTCTTTCTTTTCAGAAAGAGCTTGGCAGGGCTGGGGACCGAGGTGATGATCTCAGCTGTGATCTAGTGCTGGTGTTGCAGCCAGGAGGTCATTCTACTTTACTAGCTGAAGTAAAAAAAAAAGCAGCGTGGAGGCTGTGGTTCAAAGACATATCTTAGAACTAGTGCTTCCCGCATGGTTTTCTAGAGATGACACATCACCAGGGCTGATACCAAAAATGATGGTTTCTCCATAAACAACTTATCTTGTTTCTGATCACTTCTTCACTCTGTTTAATGACTATTGGGAGGAAGCAAGCAGAAGGAAGAGACGTTTGCAAAACACTTTGCTCTTGCCAAAATTGATGGCAAAGACTCTGTTTGACTCAAGCAGGAGTGGGCTGAGATTAACTGTAAGAAATCTGAGATGACGTGCAATCAGAAACAGAAAGACAGGTGAAAATATGATCCCAACTGCAGATGCCAGCTTGATCTTTTTCCCCTGAATCCCTTTTCTGCTTGAATGTGTGGGGGTGGTGCTGAAGCAGTTCTCGATGGTTCCTCCATAGTACTCGCTAAGGGCCAGATTTCTGAACTCTGCCAGGATGATCTGATGCAGCAAATCAGTGGACAGTATTTTAATGTGCATTTTGATATGTATTAGTTCATGTTACAAGATTGTTTAATTCTTTATGAAGGTAAGCCACCAAAGAGGGAGAAGGGAAAAGCAGCAAGCCTATATACATCTCAAAGACCAAAAACAGAAATGGAGGTTAAGATGAGACAGAAGAATGAAAACAAAAATGAAATCAGCACTTCGAGGAAGACAATCAGCTACATGGCTCTTCATGGGAATTTGTTTCTCATTAGCCAGTTATCTTTAATACCATATTAAAGTCATTATCTGCCTCAACTGCTGCAGATGTATTTTTAAAATATTGAGTATATCTTTTGTTTATATCTTCCTTCCTCCTTTGGTGAAATTTAATTTTTGGCAATAATTTAGGAGATGGACCTGCTACAAAAGCCTCACTGCCCCATCCTAGATCTCACATTTTCTAGCACTCAAAAATTAGGACCCTATCAAATTGAACTTTTCAGTTCTGCTCCTAAAAGACATGAGGAATAAGAAGGAAGTTTGGCTAGAGACATGTTTTGCTAGGGACCTCAAAACAGAAGGAAAATTTAGGAAAGCCTTCTAAGTCCTCAGAAGCATTCTACCTACACGACTTGTCATGTCCGTTTAAATTTTGAAATATTTAGGGCAAAAATATAGTTTTGTAATTTCATTTTTTAGTTTTTAAACATACACAGAAAATTCTTGGACCAGATGTGTCATCAGCCCAACAACAAAGTACCTGTTAAGGCCATCTGAACTAGAAACCTACTAAATTCTGGAGCTTTACTCCAGAATTTCTCTGCTGAAAGCAGCATTTAAAAAAAAAGTAAATAAAGGATAGAGGTCAGGGAATCTGAAGCTGCCCAAGGCAGGTTTTTTTTTTTTTTTTTTTTTTTTGAATGTGCTACTTTACATCTTCACACATAAAAATAGAGCCATTAGTGATATCATATACTCATCTCTAAAGGGTACTGTGCACAACAGACTGGTTTGCCTTTCACTTTATGATGTCTACCTGAGTTAATTTAGTTTGTTTTAGTTACTATATTTCAAATTAGGACAACAAATTTGCATAAAATATTATCATAGCAAGCATATGTTTTTTCTGGACTGTATTTTGGTTCCTTTTCTCTCTCCCTCTTTTAAAACACTGTTTACATAGCATATAAATTAACTTCTGATCACTTTAGTTTTACCTCTGCTATTATGGGTAATTCACTATAATCAAAAATGAGGTTTCCATTCCAATTTTTGTAAAATAGCAGTGGTTGTATTCATACCTTGGCTACCTTGTTGTTAGCCTAACTGGAAGCTTTCACCACAGAGGTGGCTGCTGTGATTACATTTGATCAGCCGTAAAGGGGATTTCCCAGAACAAGAAATGGAAATGCTTTTACAGCCTTTTAGGTAATGTCAGGATTTTTTGTTTTGTTAATATGAGCTTTTGCCAATCACTAACAGCATGATCCAAATCCCATTTGAAGTCAATGGAAAGTCTCCCATTGAGTCTGATGGTCTTTGGATCAGTCCCTAAGTGCATTTAGTCTTAATGAGATGTTAATGTGAATTTTATGCTGCTGTGTATACGAACAGATTTTCCAAACTTTTTTTCCCCACTAATGGAAAACGAGTGATCTGGCTTTTAATTTTATTATTATTATAATTTTTTTTTTTTTTTTTTTTGCTACAATCTGTATGCACGCAGAAGGAGAATTTATGAAGCTCATACCTTCTCCCTCCTGCAAACCTTTATCAGTGACAGACTACAAATTGCAGAAAACATTGCCCACTTTTGCAGTGATCTCAATGAGAAGGAAATACTGTGCTGCTGATTCGTCTCGTTGTGTTAAAACTTAAGTTCGAGAAAAGGCAAAATTAAGGACTAAATACACTCTCGCTCTCTCTCTCGCGCTCTCTCTCTCTCTCTCTCTGAAGGAAATCTCGACAAAAATATTCTTTGTTTATTGCTCCACCTGGCGGGAAATAAGTGCACTTCAAAGCGGCTCTGGAGGGCTGGAGGAGGCTGGCTTGGAAAGCGAGCAAGAGGGGACTGCCCGACCTACCGGCCAGTGTCACCTCCAGAGTCTGGCTGCTTTGTGGGGGCCATCAGTTTTTTTTGTTTGTTTGTTTTGTTTTTTATGTTTTATGTTTTACTACATCTGAGAAGGGTTGAGTTTAGAAGGTTTCATGTCAGAGACAGTGTGTGGTTTGCAGTGGGTCAGTGCAGGGGGTAGAGTAGAGCCATGCACAGGTAGCACCACTGGGGTAAAGTAATGATGCTTTCTTGCAGCTCTGTCAAGCAAATTTGATTTTCCTGAGGATGCTGGGACATTGTTTGACTCACAGTAACAAAAGATAAACCCATTCATTTCAATGGCCTAATACACGACCTAATGGGTAAACACAAACTTTTGGGGTTACATACTGATTGGGAAAGTTTTTCACAGATGAATACATACAAATTATCAAAAGAGAAACGTGCATCTTGTGGTAATGTCTTAGTCACTTTGAGAGGAAAAAAGTCATTTGCTTGATATCAGCAATATTAATGATTTAGCTAGAAATGCTCATTGAGTGTGGAAAATTGGAGAATGAGCACATCCATGATAAAAAAAAAAAATAATATTTTGACCAATGTGGGCAGTTTCAGTACTTCTCAGAACATGTTCTCACATTTTAAATCTAATCTTTTATAAATATTCAGAACACAGACAGAAGTTAAAACCAATATTTTCATGGCCTTAGGCAGAAAGGAAGCTTTCTCTGTTACATAATGCACTGCACCTTTGAAAATCTCGGCAAGGGACTCACCCCAGGCTGAACTACCACTTCCCTAAAGCCAAGCCATGGCTCCGGGAAGGCCACAGGGCAAGTGGCTGAAGTGGCACATCCTCCTTAGGACAGCTGTCCCAGTGAGAAGGTGGGAAATAGGCTCTGGGATATGTGACCTATTCTGGATGCTCACAGCCTCCTCCTAACTGCTGGCTTGGATGTGGTGCTGTGAAGGGACCCCAGGGTCTCAAACTTCTCAACAGAGAGGAAGCAGCTTGTTTGGCAGGGCTAACACAGTGACAAGTACATGAAAGCCAAGGATTATGCTGTGGACTGAAGCACACGGAAAGAGAGACATCTGCACCCAGGCATGTTGGAGGGGCATATCCACCTATGTGATGGCATAATGCATGCAGCCAGGAGTGCACAATGAAGACTCTGTGCATATACTTGGACACATGAAAAGCAAAGGTCTTTCTGCGGATCTGTAGCCAGATTACGTGGTCTCTTTTGGCAGGAGAGGTGGCAAGCTCTCGTCGAAATATTTGACGCTACTACTAGTGGAAGTATGAAAAGTGTTACCAGTGGAGATTGCTTATAAGAACTATTAGTTATTTTCTCCCCCTTCCTTCAATATCTGCTTATTTGATAAAGGACAATTATTAGATAGGCCACAAAGTATAGATTCACATTTTGTTGATGTATAATTGAGGTATTCGTAAGTCAATCTCAACAGTGTAAAATGTCTGGCACGCCTGATTTTACATACAAACTTTCCCCAAAGCATCTTGGGAGGCCATTACAAACCCTCTTTTCCCCCAAAGCCATTCTATCTCTGTTGTTTTTTTTTTTTCTTTTTTTTTTTTTTTTTAAATGTCAGCAAACTAAGTCAATTTATTATACTTTTCATATTCATCATAAGAGCTTCAGCATGACATATTCTAAGAGAGTGGTGATCTCTTGGATTGCTTAAAAACATGCAGTTTTTCAGGGAAAAGAAAGAAAGATGCTGCCTGCATTAAAACCCCAAACAGAAAAACCTGCATTTACCAGAAAGCTACTGTATTATATTATGCCTTTTGGCCAAGAATTTTCTAATCTAGATGAAGCCTGAGTAGCCTTCAATGTTACCAGCTTGCAGAGCACACTGGTGGAGTTTTGCCATGGGTAACCACAGTAAATTTAGATCTGAAATCACACTCTCAAACAGATAATTACTGTGATCGGTCAGTCACAACAGCCCTGTCGACTCAAACACTTGCCCTGTCCAGATTGTGCTAGCATGTCCAGCACTGCCTGTGATCCCCATCAGCAATACAGGAGCAGCAATAGTGTGTTGAGTGAACTCTAGCAGAAGATGTCTTTTATCTATGCTCGGAAGCTGATCATCCTGGCTGGTAGGTATGGTTTGTTTACTCTGTAAATTGCCCTTTGTGCTTCCCCTCTTCACCCACATCTGCACTGAGCAAAATAAGTATATAAGTGAAAAGGAACTGAGGCTGACAGACCAAAAGTTTGCTGCCAAGAGAAGATTAGTTCCCAGACATGTAGAACAAGAAGACATTACATTTTTGTCATAGCTGTGCTCAATGAGCAGAGATTATTTACAAGGTCCAGGGTTTAAGTGTGGCAGATGGATGCAGACTAGCAGTTCCCATGAACAAAGATGCTGTTTCACAGAAAAGGTGTGTTCAGCTTCTGGAAAAGAAATTTACCTCTCAGCAGGGACTGGCAACTCTAATCTTATTTACATTTCTCACAGCAGCACTACACATCTCTCATTCTCAGCCCTAACTCTCCCTGCCAGCTGAAGCTGTGCTGTACAGATAGGTAGTAAATAATGTAGGATTCTGCAGGTTGTCGTCAGGACTTTTCCTTCTCTCTGTGCTGCAAACTCCTTTTCAGAAGCAACAGTTAAGCTGTCAGCAGAGTGGGATTACAAATCTGATATTCAGTACACTTTTGGACAGTCACAGCTTTAAGGCTTTTTCCATGAATAGGTGCCAATCATCTCACTGCTATGCTGGCAAGGCACTTTGTTAATGGTTAGTCGTTTTTCAAATGGAGATCAGAGAAACAAGCACAGGAAGGTGAAAACAGATATTGTTTGGTAGATTCATGGAAGGTACAATAAATGTTAAGGCTGGAAGACAACCCCATTTTATTTCTAGGTTCTGAATTAAAGTATTTTTCAACATTTTTTTTAAAGAAGTTGCATAGCCACATAACAATTCCTGAGCACTTTTTGTGGTAAATATTTAAAATTCTGCTGTGTGAAAATACAAATAGACATATTAGCAAACATAGTGTTGTTTTTCATTATGACTTTTGTACATAATGAAAATGTTAAAAGTAATATAGTTTCTTGAAAAATAATACTAGCACTTAGAGTGTAATGCTGTACTCTTGAAGATGATGTTATTTTACAAAGGCATAGTGTGCAGGTACTCATACTAACGCCTGTTGTAATAAAACAGAAACATGTACCACTGTAAATTCTCAGTAACGCAATCCAACTTAGAGAGCTGGAAAAAGATGGCTTTATATTATGTTGTTCATTTTAACATCAAGGTTGTTCTTCATTCTGCTATTTGTATAGCTTTATTAACAAACATATTTGTCTATTGGAAGGAGATCAGCAAATGGCCCAGATTAAACACCCGTGAGACTCCAGCAGTCATGGCTCCTGTCAGTGTATCTGAACACTGAATTCAGCTCGAGATTTCGGCTCAAGTCCTGCAGCCACTACTAAGGTCAGGAATCTCAAGCACGGAAGTAAGGGAGGAGTACTCAGGTTTTGAAGAGCCTTATGACTCTGTTATCACTCTCAACAACTGCTCCTGGGGGAAGGAGTTAAAGCATTTCAGTGGAAGAGGACTAACCCTGTTCAGTAGGTCAGAGGCTGAAATTGTTGGGTCTGGCATACATAGCAAGTTACCAGGGCAACGCTGCACTCTGTCACCAGCATAATGCAGTGCCCACACAGCAGCATTTGCATAAGCCTGTCCCACAGAGATCGCTCATGAAGGGGTGGGACTTTGAAGCAGAAGCAACAAAGGTCACTAGGCTTGTGATAAAAATGTGAACTCTCACAAAAAAGTGCCTGCCTTTGTTTTTGATTAACAGCACAAACAGTGGCACATCAGGTGGAGCTCTGGCTGGTGCTAATAAAGTTACCTGTCTCTTACGCCTTAGCCCTAGCTAAAAAGGCTGCACTCACAGGATGGGGAAAAAGGAGAGAAATCAATGTCTTTAAAAAAGAAAGAAAAAAGAAAAAAGAAAAAAGAAAAAAGAAAAAAGAAAAAAGAAAAAAGAAAATAAAAGAAAAGAAAAGAAAAGAAAAGAAAAGAAAAGAAAAGAAAAGAAAAGAAAAGAAAAGAAAAGAAAAAAAAAGAAAAGAAAAGAAAAGAGAAAAGAAAGAAAGAAAGAAAGAAAGAAAGAAAGAAAGAAAGAAAGAAAGAAAGAAGTAAAAGCCTTGAAGTCAGACATGATTAGCACTTCTGTGATTTTCCCCCACATCACATTGCAGTCAGAGATCCACTTGTCATCGTCTCAGCTACCTTATGTCCTTGATAGTTCAGCATGATATTTACAGAGAAAAAAGGAGGAGAAAAACAGCCATGTCATTTTCCAACAACAACAAAAAAAATCCATTTTGTGTTGGTTTTGCTGAGCTAGAAAACATGCATTTATATATATACATATATATATATATTTTTTTTTTTTTCTTCTTAGCATTACATTAAATGTGTTTTCTAACATACTCTAACATTATTTCCTGGGAAGGGATCACAAATTACACTGTTTTAGGGGATATGAAAAGCAAACAAAAAACAACAAAAAAAATAGAAATGTATTCTGTCCTCTGTCTGCTCATTGTGTTTTTAAAAAAGAAATGATCTTTAAGAAAGAAATGATCCTCTAAGACTCTGTACAGAAAATGACAGTGGAGAGAATATACCTTCTAGTGTTTGATTGGTTACTACAGAGAAAACGTGAATAGCAATGAAAGTGAACCAAAAACACAGTTTAACAGCAAGACACTTCTTTGTCCTCACATTCATATACGAAATTATAATGGTAAAGTGAAAATGTGACAGGTTACAATATTTTGTCAACAAAATATTTGTTATCAAGACCAATCACATTTTCTTTTGCCAATAAGCTATTTCTTGTTTTAATGCACTTCTTTACAGCCATGCACCATGGGTGAGTTCTCAAAACCCTGTCCTTTGACTTTAATTATAGAAAGCTCTGTTTTTCAATTTATGTGGGAAACATTTTTTCCTCACTTGTCTGTGTGTCTACATTTCTATAAATACTGAATGACATCTGTGCTCAGCTCTTGCTCAGGCACGTCCTACTAAGTGATGACACTATCATTACACTCATGGCATGATGGGATCGCGTCTGCTCAGTCATTCCTTGAAGCCCCCAACAACACCATACAGTCAAAGCAATATAAGCCCAACACCTTTTTACTTATTTTGGTTTTGTAATATCTGACAGTTGTTCCAACTGCAGGTGTTCCCCTAACATCTATGACAAAAATTAATACAAAATTCTATTGGTCTATTCTCCCACGTGCCTTGGTCTATTCTCCCACATGCCTGGTGATACGACAAGGGGGAATGGGTTAAAGTTGCGCCAGGGGAGGTTTAGGTTGGATATTAGGAAAAACTTCTTTACCAATAGGGCTGTTATGTATTGGGATGGGCTGCCCAGGGAAGTGGTTGAGTCACCATCCCTGGAGGTCTTTAAAGACGTTTAGATGTAGAGCTTAGTGATATGGTTTAGTGGAGGACTTGTTAGTGATAGATCAGAGGTTGGACTAGGTGATCTTGGAGGTCTCTTCCAACCTAGATGATTCTGTGATTCTGTGAAGTCTTAAAAAGAAAGTACTTTAGTCATTTTGATGCTTGAGCCTCGTCCTTAATCAAGATTAAAAAAAAAAAAATTACAGGAATCATCCCTTTTCATATTATGAACTTTTTAGTGCTATGAAGTTAGTGGTGAGATTGATGTAAATGCTAAAGCATGGAGGACATTTCACAGATGCACAGCTGGGAAAAAAAAAAAAAAAAAAAAAAAAGGAAACCTTTGAGAAAAGAAGCTCCTGGCTGACAGCACTGAGCAGAAGAGTAGGAGAAGTCAGTGAATACCAAATAGTATGGGTATGGTCCAAACCCAACACTGTGAAAGTATTCCTTACCTCAGAGTTCTGACTTTTTTTTTTTCTTATCATATATACTCTCATCTGTCAATCACCTCATGATCTTCTGACTGACGGCAGAAGGCAATCTCTTTACCACAACTCTGAATGATTCTATTAGTGAGAATTATTTAATAACTTGGTATGTTTTATCTCTGCCTATCTTGGTTTTAGGTGATCTCAGTAAGAAGCTAGAAAGACTAGAAGGAACTTGAAGAAAATGTGTAGGTAGTTGCAAAAGGAAGAAGAAGGTAAGCCACAAATGTCCTTTTGTGGAATGTGAGTGTACTACTAACGTTCTTCTAAACACGAAACTGAGATGTGACCATGATGTCAGTATTAATGCACATACACAATGCTTCAAGGGAGCGTGGGTGGTAGAAACAAGACTGTTTTGATTTTCTTTAAAACAAAGTAAATCAGAAAATGTAAGACAAAGAATACTGTTTTAAATTTGTTCTCTATAGAGTGATGAAAATTGCAATAGAAAAAAATCCCCAGATAATTAAACTGAATTATATTTCTATTACATGTTTGAGGAATGAAGAATTTTGTATTCTTAAATTCACTGCCATTGTGTGCATGAGTATGTTTGCCAACATGTCAGTGCTGCCTAGGCTCTCTGTGTTAGCTAATTTTCTTCTGATGGTTGTCTCTGATCCTCTTCCTTTCCATTATCATTTGTCACCTGGTAGGTAAAAGCTGATGCTTTTTGAGCTTGACAGGCTTCAGGTTCAATACCAAATTGCCTGCTGGTCAATGTAGTGAACTTTGAAGGCTGAGCTGCAACATTACATTAGCAAAGGAGTGCTGATTTGTTTTTCTCTAACCCAAAGGCAATCATTATATCTAAATAAAGATATTTCTGGTCTGTAGGAACTGTAACACTGATTACTGGGGATTTTTGTTTGTTCGTTTTATTTTTTTCAAGCTATTAATCAAAACTTGCCTTCTATCTCCAACACATTCTTCATCTTGGTTAGAGATTACAAGTACAGTAACTCAAATTTCTTTGGAAAGCTTATAGTTCTACACCTCAAAAAAAAAAAAGTGTAGAAAAAAACATTTGTTCTGCATATACATGCTGAAGATGTTAGAGTTTTCTATCTCAGATCACCTACAGATTCCTTTGCTCTTTGCTACATTCCTTTTCTCCATCTAACCACCACACTGGTAACAGGGCTGAATGCATTCTTATGATATAATGGGATTTTTTTTTAGTTTCCTGGTAGAAGAAATAAAACACAAAAGAAAAAATGGGTAGTGGAATGACTTTGATAGAACTGTCTCTGATAGGTACTTCTCTTCTCTGGATTTGTTTGTTTTTATGTCAAGATTTTTTAAAAATAACAGTGAAAATCAGAAATTATTTAATATATCATGTCTCTGAGTGGGGTGCTCATTCAACTACTCTAAGAATTGTTTGTTATTGCTTGTGATCCTGCTGGGCAGTGTGTATAGTTCCAGCTGCAGCCCTCTGAGGAGAGCACACACTACAAAAGTCCTGCCATGCTATGACTGTTATGCTATGCTATCACTGTTAGAAGAAAAAAGAAAAAAAAAGACATCCATAACCTTCCCTATTAATTTCATCAAAGCTTTCAGTCTCCTTCTGAAAGTTTCCAAAGACTTAACTAGAAAAAATTAGAAATGGTAAACAAACAGAAAACAACAACTTTAGTCACCGTTTTTTTGTTTTGTTTTGTTTTGTTTTGTTTTGTTTTGTTTTGTTTTTAATTCAAATAATCCAAGGTTAAGTTAAAAAGACAAAGCTTCAGCAGAAAAATCCGCTTAGTGGCAAAACCAGAGAAAATTCCCCTTGACCAAGTCTTCTGGCTGTATTGATATCATGTGCCTGTGGGCATGTTTCCTAAAAGGACATTATTTCTTTGAGGCCTTGAATTTTTTTCTCCTAAGCAGCAGAACACGTGGGGAACTCCAGCTAATAAAGAATGCAACATCACGTCTCCTCAGCAGCACCACTACCGGGAGCGCATTAAGCCTGTCCTTTGCTCTTCACAATTGCTTCCCACAGAATATCAAATCATATTGAAGGTCTCAACACTTATCTTCAGTGCTCACCAAGGCTATATCCAGAGAGGTGAACACAGAGCACGTCAGAGCTTCTGTGTTCTAATAACATCCTGCCTTCACACAGGGATAAGACTGGGGCATGTGGAAAGCCCCATTTACCACTATACCTAGGTTTTTGTAGGAAAGAAATCTGCATGTATGGAGAAGAAAGCAGTTGCTTCAGATGAAAAGCAAAGCAAGGCAATGGGTGTAACTACACACCAGACACAGGACTGAAAATTTCAGACAGCTATCTTTTTCTGGCACTTGAGACTACAGAAATAATGATGACAAAAATTGCAGCCCAATAAGAAAGATTTGATTTCATCTTTAGCAAAACTGCTGACACAGATACATGCCTATTAAAGAGAGAGAAAAAAAATGACAACAAAATAGGCCATTTAAAGTTCTTTAGGAAAGACGAAGTGATAAACACTGCAGCTGAGGCCAGCTTGCTCTGCAGCACGCAGTGCTTATTATATTTTACACAGTTTCACAGTACTTTACATGATGGAATACTTAACAAATTCTTTTTATAGACACAAATTATTCCTGTAGTGACTGAATACTATTACATTTTAATTAAGAATACTTAAAATTACTAGATAATAGAAAGTGACAAGGATTTGTACTTCCGGGCTGTCACATTTTTCACACCCAGAAGTACACATTTTTTCACACCAAGAAGAACACATTTTCAACACCAAGAAGTAACAAAGAAAACACAGTTTAAAATGCTTCTTAGAAAATATTTCTTTCTAAAATGCAGTTTGGAAAATGTTTCCAATTCCTAACCTGCATTTTAAATGAGCTGACATCATTGTAACCTGTAATATTCAAGTCATGAGATTATTAATTATTCTTAATTCTATGAAAAGTGCTACTAAAATCAGCCAAGGCAGCTTGTGTGAATGAAAAAATGTAGAGTTGGAGGGTTTTTTTTGTTGGTTGGTTGGTTGATTTGTTTGTTTTTCTTGTGGTAGAATTCAAAATAGCTCATTTTTAAATGTGAACATTTTGTCTGCTCAATTTAATATCAAAGCTTGATGCAGACAATTAAAACTGGACATACACAAATGAAAATGCAAATTTGAGCTTTGAATAAAAGTTGGAATCAGAACAAATTTTTGGGTTTTGAAAAGTTGTGTTTACCTTTATAATACTAATTACTGCAAATAAACATTTCTGGAACCAGAACTGAGAGTTCATCAGTTGACTGCAAAACTGTGCTAGAAATGTTTTGGGTAGACTTAGGCAACTGGACATAAGAGAAGTACCAATACTTTGAGTTGAATGTCTGATTCTTTGTTTTTCACTTCATAATAATTTCTGGGAACCAATATAGTTCTTATGTCTTTTCTAGGTCGATTTCAGTTTCTTTAAGTAGACTTTACCATGAAGCATTAATTTGACAAAAGATGACCCAGTCAGCTAAAAAGAAAGCCATGATTTGAACTGAAGGATTAGATGCATACTTTTCCAGTGTCACTTTTCAGTTGATCAGATTTGAATTATGAACTACAAAGGAAAAAAATGAGATGATTAGAATTAAGGACTTTTTCTTTTCATTAACAAATGTAAGATTACAAGAAAAAGTACAGAGCAGCATGCTATATGCTACACTATCACTTTAGGATCTCTTAAAATTTTTATCACAACTTGAAATGCCTTTTGCAGATGCCTCCTTGTTGCAACTTCCTTTAAACTCAGATGTGTTCATGAACTTTCATTTAAGTATAATGCCAGGAAAAGTAAAAGACTTTTCCTCTTCCAGAATGAAATACGGCCCTCTTTCCCACCCTTTTTCTTTTCATTCACCTAAGCCACCAGTTTTACCTCCCTGGTGTTGCAGATCAGTAGAAAAAAACTGCAAGGGATCAAAATGAACAACCAGTGCAATCAGCACCAGTTTGGGATCATCCCTGCTAAGTGGCTAACCTGGGAATATCTTATATTTATATTTATAACCATGGGTTATAAATCCTAACCATCTACAAGGGTTATCTAGAAAGTTTAATGGCTCTTAAATTGCTTAAAGCAGAACTTAAACCAGCACCCACTTACAAGGCTTTCAATGTAAAAAATAAATAAATAAATAAATAAATAAATAAATAAATAAAAATTTATAAAGCTATAAAGCTGCCACGTGCTCTGAAGGCCAAGAAAGTTTGAGGCACTGATCAGCATGTAACTGAATAATAATATATCTGTGCCTATTTAGAAACCAGACAGCTAGAAAATAACCTCTTGCCACACACTGCAACACAGACGCATACCCACAAAACCCATTAAAAAAAAACAAACTATTGTCTCTTTCTTCTTGTGTTGTGTTGGCCCTGGCTGTGCCAACAGCCATACTCCCACCCAGCCATGAATGTTCTGCTCTTCCTTCCTTCCTTCCTCCAGTGTGGGCTGTCCATGGGACACAGTGAATACCTGCTGGGGTGCCATGGGGCATCTCCACCTACTCATCTGACCTTGGCATTCCCTCTATTGTTTCTCACTCTTTTTGCTCCCTCCTCCTCTGCCTCTCTGTCATTTCTTGCCCTTCCTGATGTACATTCTTCCAGAGTAGCCACCAGCTTGGCTGATGGGCTCAACTGTGCCCTGTGATGGGTCTATTTTGGAAGGGGATGGAACGGGTTGTGTCAAACAGAGGGCAGCCCCTGATCTCTTCTTAACAGAGGCCATCCCTGCAGTGCCCCCACTGCCAAAACCTTGACACCTACACCCAGTACACTCCTGCATTTTTGTGTTATTAAAACAACAAAGTCTTTTAAAATTTACTGAAGATCTTCTCAGCTCTGGCAGTTTAGTGTTATGTGATTGGGCAATTCAAATTGTAAAGATTAAAAGATTATGGGAGACTAAAAATAAGTAATTCAATAATGTCATGTATTTTTTTCCATGCTGATATCATTCTTGTGGTTTTGTTTCATTTCTGCAAACTTGCCATCTGAGAAATTAAATATACAAAGCAGTCTGATTTTTTATGCTGTATGCCCTGAGCAAAAAGAGATGTCCGTGAGTAGCCATCCTATTTCATGGCTATTTGTACATGTGAACATGTTTTATGTTTCATTTCACAATAAGGTACTGAGCAAACACTTCTCCATGCATTCTCTTGGATTATTTTAACAGCCTGCCTGCAATGTTTCTGCCTTGTTTTTTCCACTGCTGCAGGCTCCAATACAGATAAAGTTCATCCTAATATCTGAACATGAGGAAAACCACACAAATTCCCTACGCTATGCAGAGGCAACTGCCACAATTTCTTTTTAATCTTTATGTAGGATCTTAAACTGGTCAAAAAAGCCTCTCGCAGTGCATCTTATCAGGGGATGTGTTTCCTCCCCTCTGTACAGAGAAATTCAGTTCCTGTTTGTGGTGATTTTACAGCAGTAGGTAGCTTAGTACCACCACACTATGCTTTTGCTCTCCTTCCTCAAGAGAACAGGTGGACAAGATATAACAAAACAAACAAACAAACAAACAAAAACTCATGGGTTGAGATAAGAATAGGGGGATCACTCGACAATTATCATTATGGGCAAAATAGCTTGGGGAAGATTATTATTATTATTTTTTTCCAACTGATATCAGACTAAAACAGTAAGAACTGAAAGCAAACTAAAACCACCTTCCTTCCCTCCCTACTTCCCTTCTTCTACCTTCTCCTGCCAAGTGCTATAGGGGAATGGGGAATGACGGTTGCGGTCAGTCCATAACACTTTGCCTCTGCCTCTCTTTCCAACTCATGCTCTTCCCCAACTGCACGTGGGATCCTTCCCATGGGATGCCATCCTTCCCGTACTGATCCTGCGGGGCCTGCCCACAGGCAGCAGCTCTTCAAAAACTGCTCCCACATGGCTCCGTACCACGGGGTCCATCCCTCAGGAGCAAACTGCTCCAGCACAGGTCCCCCACGGGCAGCAGCTGCCCCCAGATCCCCTGCTCCTGCGTGGGCTCCTCTCCACGGGCTGCAGCTCCGGCCCGGGGCCTGCTCCTGCGGGGGCTCTCCATGGGCCGCAGCCTCCTCCAGGCCACATCCACCTGCTCCACGTGGGCTCCTCCACGGGCTGCATCGTGGAGATCTGCTCCATGTGGGACCCATGCGCTGCAGGGGGACAGCCTGCTCCACCAGGGTCCTCTCCACAGGCTGCAGGGGAACTGCTGCAGCGTGCCTGGAGCACCTCCTGCCCTCCTGCTGCACTGACCTTGGGGGCTGCAGGTCTGGGTCTCACTCCTCATTTTCTCACTTCTCTCTCCCAGCTGCTGCTGCACAGCAGATTTGTCCCTTTCCTAAATCTGGTCACTCACTGGCTTGGCTCTGGCCAGCAGTGGGTCCCTTTTGGAGCCAGCTGGAGCTGGCTCTGGTCTGACATGGGGCAGCTGCTGGGCTCTGCTCACAGAGCAGAGCTGCAGTCCCTCTACTACCAAAACCTTGCCACATAAACCCAACAGACAATTGAATACAGCTGCTTGACCCAGTAAGGACTGCAGCAAAATCTAAGTGAGTTGTCCGAAGTGTTTTATCCAGGAACACAGGGAATTGCACAGAAACATCCCCAACCTTTGATATATCAGACAAATAGAGGGAACCAAAACTAAAGGTGCATTTCTAATAGGTTCTGGTGCAGCCTGCAGATACCTCAAAATGAAGAAACATAGCTGAGAGAAATCCCTAAGAAATGCTCTGCTGAACCAGTCAGGCATGCTGCAAACAGTAAGGGAGTATACACCTGATGGTTCTCAGGACCTGGGTAGATAATGAAGAGACATGAGAGATCCTACTTCAAATGTTCCAGTTATCAAGTACGTGGGCATGCAGCTCTTGTTAGGTCTCAACTGAGGATCTGACCCTATTCCTTTTTTTTTTTTTTTTAAATCAGTACTCCATTCAGCATAAAGCATAAAGGTTGTGCTTCACTGGTAAACACACTCCCTCTTCTCTGGGATTAACTTCTGCCTTTGGAGTTGGACAGTTTGGAAACTTCTTAATTAAACTCTGAGTGCTTATACCCAGCACAGTACTTGACTTAGAGACTACTTCTTCATTATCTAACTTGCCAAAATACTTAAAAAAATAAAAATAAAAAAATCGTCAAAACATGAAGAGGGTATAAAGCAGAGGAAGAGGGTCAGCACGAGCATGTCTGCTGCCATTCACCTCCAGCAATGGCATTCAGTGAAAATATTGAAGTACACAAATGTTTGATGTGAGCGTTAGTTAGAGATGAACATAACTTTTGACATCAGTAAAAATCAGCAAAAAAAAAAAATGCAAGATTTGGAGTGTTTCACTTTCACATATCTATTTATCAGCAAAAATGTAGGGAGGAGATTTTTGACTATAGCATTTTCCTGACCAACAGTTTTCAAAGTGATGTTTACAGTCCTCAGAATTTTTTAAATCTTTACTTTCATCAATATGAAAAATGTATTTTCCTGTTTTTGCAGACAGACCTGTTCAGACTCAAATATCCAAATCCTATTAAAACCATTCTCTCTTTTTGTTAAGCCTGAGATCAGTATAGTCAAGTAAAACAGCTGATGCCTAAACACAAGTTTCAGAAGATGAAAGAGCAGAAGTCAAAAATAATACCAGTGAAGTTAGCCAATTTTCTTCAGGTGCAACTGAGATTATAATATCAGTTCTCAGGCTAGGACAGATTTTTCCATGACAAGCTACCCTTACATTATTGCAGTCATAAATTCTCTTTGCAGGAAAGAATAAAAGACAGCACCAAGGACAGAGGTGCTGGTAAGTGAAAGTGAACAACAGCTTGTTTAAAAATATACAGGATATTTTTATTTAACTTCTAAAATTCCAGGGTAGGGGAAGTAAACAACATTCTAATGAAAATGTACTTTAGGATGTAGAGGTGAGTTAAAGAAAAAATCCAGAACCATCTTCAAAAATATTAACTACTTGCATCAAAAAGAAACAAACAAAAAAGTCCATATGCCAGCTAATCCATGGATTCTCATTTATGAGCTCTTTGTGAAATACATGAAATGACTACAGCAGCACCAGAAATGCTGAATATATCTGTGTTTATCCAGGCACAATGTACACAAGGCAGATGTTGGATTGACCTCTGCTTAATGAAATCTGTTTGATGCTTTGGTTGTTCTTCTCAACTCATTTGAAATGTCCATGAGGGAGAAAAAATGTCAGTGGTGCATCTTTAAATTCCAGGAAAAGAGCTACCCACACACCTCGATGGGAGGATGCCAGGCCCAATCTGAGACAACACCATGGCAACATTATCTCAAAACATGTCTCAGACTCCTTTAAATAGTGAATGTAAAAGAAAAAGAATCTGAGAATAATGGGGTTATAACATTGTTTTCCAAATGTTAAGCTACAGCTTGCTATTTCAGGCAGGATTCAGGAAGAGAATACGGGAAGTGATGATATCTTATGGATTTCCTTCTCAGACAGATCAGTGACTGGTAGACAAACAAGGGCAGTGAAGTGGAGAGAAGAGGAAGGAAACAAAACTTTTAAAACTCTCAAAACCTCTAGTAAGAAAAAAATACATAATACTAAAGCACTACTGCTCAGAGCATACATAGTAAAAGTGTTTCACTTACACTGTTAAGAAAACAATGTTGTAGACTAACAGATAGGCTAGAGAAAGGAGTAAGGCATGTCAAGCAAACAAACAATTAACTAAGAAAGCAGCAGAGGGTATTAAAAAGCGTGGGAAGGAAAAGAGTGGCTTTATGAGTTTGATGTAGCTTTCATTGAATAGCTGTATATGTTTGGAATGATGTACGCAGCATGCTTTGAGACATTTTTGGACTATCTATAGTTTGCCACAGCAATATAAAGTGGCATTCAAGAGTAACACTTTGAGGTAAAAGTATTAGTAAATGCCAATTAAAGTTAATATCACAACTGACTACCAGTTTTCTATTCTTAAATTCAAAAGGAAACACTTCAGTCTCTGACTACTTCTTCCTTAATTGCCTTAGGAATAAGAAAAATGTCTTGTAATTGCTATTATGTTAAATTTTACCTCTATAAATATACACAACACCATCAAGGCCAATAGATATAAGCAGAATGTTCTATACTTCTATTTTGTTTGAAAAAGGACCTTTCTACAGATGAGAGGGAAAGCATGCATCCAAGTTCAGGTTATCTACTGCTCTGATGATGTGTAACTCCGTCAAAAAAAAAAAAAAATATTTATTTATTTATTTATTTCTATTTTACTGAAACTGTAAGCTGATAAGTAAGAGGTAACAGGAGAATGAATGTGAGCTCTACTGAGCAGTCAATTATTGCATGGAATTAATACGGAATTTATCTTAAGGGGGACCTGAAAGCATCAGAGAAGCTGTTTGAAGACATGCAGAGCTATAGAAGAGGGCTTTGTTCTCCAGATACAGTTTTATTTCCTAGCAATATTTATGCTCTTAACAGATGGTGTTTGCTTCTTGAAGCTCCAGAGAGTCAAAGGTAAAAATAATACCATATAAGAGTAGTGTTTCAAAAGCGTTTTTAGAAGGTCAGTTTTCCCTTCAATTTCCCTTCACAAATGTTTCCTCATTTGTCTGAACTCAGTGTTAGCTTTCAGTTTTTACCAGTATGTTCATATAATTGTCTTAATGCTAACATGGAATTAGCTTTAAGAAATCAGACCATGAATATATTAGGCCATATCTGACAAGTGCACTAGCAGATATGGATTGGTTTTTCAGGAGTTTAGGATTAAATTTGACTTGAAACCTCTGAGAATAATTTAATTTCTGATACCCTCTCCTTACCTTACCTCCTACTGCCTCACTGCAAAGCAGCAATTCCATTCCCATTCTTCCTTTTCATTTTGATGTAAAACTTGTAGGAAAGAAATGTGATAGTGCCTCCATTTCTTGCAGTCTCTAAAATAGGTAGATACAAAACAATGGGTTATACTTAGTTATGAGTCTGGTTGATTGGTGGTGGTTGAATTAAACGAATCACAGAAAGGACAGAGGAACTAAAACAATTATGTAAATATAAAGTTTTCTTACATATCTTTTTGAAGCTATTTGAGACAGAAAAACCTGCATATTCCCACACTTTTATCATTGTCTATGTTAACATATTGTTTGCACTATGAATTAATACACAATACAATGATTACTCATTAAACATTATGTTCAAAAATGCCATTGAATTATGTTTGCATTACTGTACCAGGAGTGTCATAGCAAACGCTGTTCAAGTTTCCAATCACAACTTACTGAATGTGCAAAACAGATCTACAAGGAGAAAAAGACTAGCCAGTGGAAGTCAGAGGAATGGCTCACAGGGTAACAACATATCAGTGTGAAGCGGTTCACAGAAAGCAATACTCTTTAGCCAGAAGTATCCAAATAGCTGCCTGTTGCAGGTTTCTGCATCAGTTTCTTCATTATATTACTGGGCTAGCATTGAAGAATTTGACATAAGAAGGAACTCTTTTAGAGTCATAGAAATGCAATCCTTGGTTGAACACAGAATTCTGTCCACTGAAGAAATTAAAACTTTTTTTTTTTCCAGAACTTTTTGTTTAATTTCCCACTGTTTCTTTCCTGAGGGAAACATAATTTTCTTAATAACAGTATAGAACTTTTAAAACATTTTTACAGAGCAGTACTGTGAGTCAGGGTAATGGTTTCTGGCCACAGCCCCAGTAGATGTTAGGGTAGGTGGGGAACTGCTCTACTGGGTATCTGTAATGGTATGTTTTTATTTATTTATTTATTTGTTTTTATTTTAAAATAAGTGAATCAGCCAGAGCATTCCTTACCTTTCTGATATCAAGGAACAAAAATGATTTTAACGTAATTATTTTGCTAGAAGTGATATTGACTTTCACATAGAATTTGCTATTTTCATACTCAAGAGAACTTTCTTCTTGCTTGCACCTTTCTGTCTTTGCTTATGTACAATTGATATAGTAGCAGTTTTTAGAAAGGCTGAAACAAGGTATAGTAGACAAACATCTAACTCATGAACTAATGGACCCAGCTCACTAAAATTTAAGGCATATTCCTGCATGTTGAGGACCATTTATTTATTTATTTAAAGGATAGTGCATATTATGAACATTTTCATACTTTTCCACCTGCTTGAATATTCTCCATGAACTGTTAAGTCTTACAGGCCTGAGGCAGCCCATGATCCAAGTGGGGGGAAAATCTCTCATATATTAATTCCAGCCTTTTAAGTTCTACTCTCTGCTAAGGTCTTAATAAGATTTATATAAAACCTAGAAGTTGTTCCCAGTTTGGGTCCTTGGAAGCATACTTTAGTTTTAAAGCTGCTCATTTTTTGGGTTGTCATCTGGGTTGGAAGGTGAAATAGTTGCTCGCTTTTTAAACTCCTGCTTCTGCCTTTCTGTCAAAATTATACCCAGCTTTGCAGTCTTGTTCAGAGTCACCAGCCTCATTTCTTGACAAACTTTAGCCTTGCATTCTCTCCGGCTAATCTCCTGTCTTTCTGCATTCACATATTCCTAATGCTCTTAGGAACCCTTCACAACCACACAAATCTCACTAAGAGGCAGAAGTAGCCCATAGTGAGGATCCTGTTTTCATATTCATCCTTCATGCTGAAAGTGGCAAACTCTTGAGCTAACATTACACTGAAAAAGTTGTTAGGAGCCTTCGAATGGAATGTTCTCTTGTAAAAAAGTTTAAGAAAAAGTTTTAATACAAATGTAGTTGAGAACAATTTAAAACAAAAACTGGGAGAAACAGCCATCAAAGGATAGTGCTTTGAGCCACTGCTTTGCATTTTTCATTCCCTCCAATATAAGTTTTCAGTAGCCTATTACAAACTGATTTATATTGGAAAGGTTATTGTTTATCAGCCATTTTTAAAAACATATTTCCTTTCCATCACTTGCTCCTCTTTTTTTTTTTTTTTTTTTTTTTATCCCTTCCCAGCTTACAAAGTGTCAACACTTCAAACTTCCAGCTGGATGTTATGTGTACCTAATGGGAGCAATAAGATGACCTCACATGGAAGTCTGTGTTGCCATATCATTAGTCTTACTGTTGTTACTACAAGGCATTCTAGTTTTTACAAGCTTGCGAGCACTAACACCATCATCTCTGGATTCAGTAGACATTCTGGATTCAAAAAATGCTTCAACAAATTGCTTTTAAAGGAGTTACCAGGGGGTGCTTCCTCCTTACTTTTACCATGTATATCTTTTCCACAACTCTTGGCATTAAAAATTCAGTGTTGTCACTGCTTCTCTACTGGAGTTCTTTTCATGCAAAGTACATTCAAAAAAATAGATGTTTTTTTGCTTACCGATGTTTTAAACCTGGACCTTTTCTCAGACTGTTTCCAGCATGGCCAAGAAAGAGTGGCGATGCTTCAGGCAAGGATGCAGGACTTTTCATATTAGCTTTGTTGGTAGAGAAAGAGCTCCTAAATGCTTTCACAAAGGCTACAAACTGATCTTGTCTTGAACATATATGGAAATCTCTTTAACAAAGCATTGTTTTCCAATGTAAGTAATGAGCTAATAACTACTTCTATAGATATAGTCTATCATGCCAGAATCCAAAGGCTTTTTGTTGTGTGGCCAGCTCCTCTTCAGTACAATGCTCTGGGTTTCAGCATTCGCTTTCAGAAGTCAATAAAATTGTCAAAGAAGTCAATAAACATAATGCTTTAATTTCAAGGTAATCCGAAGAAAAAGAGAAAAAAAAATCTTTCAGAAGATTTGAAATATCCTGGTTTGCCAGTTGGGACCTAAAATATAAAAAAAAATCTGTGTTGAGTGTGGTATCCTGAATATTTGATGTGTTGCTTCAGCATCATGTTTCTCTCTAGTATGTTAAAGGAGTTGTGATCCAGAAATTTCCCTTTTACCTCAGCCTTTATTTTCCCATAGCCTGTCAAAATCTTTAACCTTAGGTTAGGTGCTTTTATTTATTTATTAATTTATTTATTCTGTGCAGAATATCATGCGGTTCAGTAGCTTGCCAGTTCTTGAAAAATAATTGTTCAGTTGTCTGTTAACTGAGATGGATTTTCCAGCTGCCAACATACTAGACTTTCTGGGATAGTGTGTTGGCAATGTACTTTTGAAGTAATGTATGATTTCAGATTTGTGTTTGCCCTTTCTCAGCAGGCCTACTTTGTACTTGTTTGCATTCAAATCTCCCTACAAACTCTTTCCAAATAAAAGTGGTACCAATAGAATCATAGAATGGCTTGGGTTGGAAGGGACCTTAAAGATCACCTAGTTCCAACCTCCTACCATGGGCAGGGACACCTTCCACTAGATCAGGTTGCTCAAAGCCCCATCCAACCTGGCCTTGAACACCTCCAAGGATGGGGCATCCACAGCTTCTCTGGGCAACCTGTTCCAGTGCCTCACCACTTTCTGAGTGGAGAATTTCCTCTAACATTTAATCCATATCTCCTCTCTTTTAGTTTAAAACCATTCTCCCATGTCCTATCATTATCTGCATGAGTAAAAAGTTGCTTTCCAAACTGTCAAAGCAGTCAAAGCATTTCCATGTCTGAAGAGGTCATGAACCTGAGATAAGTGCAGATCTGACAACCACCATATTGCCAGATACTGGGAACAGAGCCAGGGTACTCTCAAGCTAAAGGCAAAAATTTCCACAGCTTTTACTAAAGTATAAAGTTGCATATGCAGGATGGTCGCAGAATTAAGTCCCTCATGAACTGGGTTCCAAAGTGAGTATATAACAGTCAATTTAAGAGATGAAAAATCTCATCCCATGTGTTAGATAATCTATTACTAGCTGGGGATACTGTATGAGCGTGCCACAATATGTCATGCATTATATCAGCATGAACAGACTCAGAACCTCTAAAATTTTTCAGCTCCAAGTGCTCAGCAATTCAGGAAAAATCATATTTCTTTTTAATAAAATGCATACATATTTGGACAAGCACATATATTTTCTCCTTTTGTCATAAAAAATAAATCAGCCATTTTCTTTCAAATGGGATTTAGTTTGTATCTTTCTCCTGCTGAGAAAAAAAAAAAAGAAAAAGAAAAAAAAAAAAAGCTTCGTCTCTCTTCTAGAATACCTCTTTCCTCTATTTTTCTGGATGAACTCAGAAGGGTCCTATGATTTTCCTGTACCATGACATATTCCTCATCATTCTCTTTAAATCCACAAGGTAATACAACAGTTTTATCCTTAAGATAAACAAGCAATATTAGAAAGAACCTTTCTCTAGTCATTTGAACATTAATTTTTACGCCCAGCTATTGGTAGCTTCCTGAAAGCCAGATGATAAAATCTATACCACTAAAAATCAAAAACGTATTCTAAAGTGTCAGCAGAATACTATCAAAGCAGTATGCTTTCTGTAGTCTGGAATCCTGAAGCAAAAAAACAAAAACAAAACAAAACAAAACAAAAAACCACACTTTAATTATGTATTGATCTTAGGAAGTTTATCAGACAAAAACCTTGTATCAACATATGTAGAATTCACATCAGT
Source organism: Cygnus olor (assembly GCF_009769625.2). NCBI lineage: Eukaryota > Metazoa > Chordata > Aves > Anseriformes > Anatidae > Cygnus > Cygnus olor. The sequence continues at coordinate 120,687,965 of NC_049169.1, read as the reverse complement.
ACACAAATATCAAACCCACTGAATGTTTTAACGATGTTCATAGGCCTAGCTGGGTAGCTGACTCTCTCATTTGCATTTAGGTTTTCTCATTTGTTTGGAAAATGAAAAATACTGCATTAACTCCAAGCCTGACTGAGCAAAAATATGTACCCTAAACACATTGTGTGGCACTTAGGCAGCTATGTTGTAAACAGAGGAAAATGAAGTAAATTAGATGACTTGAGGTGGTAGGAGTTTACAAATTTCACATGCAAGATTCTTTTACACTCTACAAGGGAAATATACCATGCTTTGTTGTACAGTATATCACTGTTATGTATCTGGGTGTATTTCATGTGTTCAGTACAAAGTTAAAGCAACTTTCAGTTTGACTCCACTTTAAACAACCAACATGGATCCAGAGAATAGCCCCCAAAAAATAAGAATTTTAACTGTGACACACTGGTGAACTGAGGTCCACACACATACATATACATACACATACCATACAATGGTAGCCCGTGAGAGGTAAATTACAGAAACAACAGCTATTGCAATCTCTGAAATTTCTATTTGGTCAACATCTATGTCGCAGACGATCCATAACCACCTGTCATTTATCAATAGTGACATCCTTCACCTTTGCCTCCAGAAAAAGAACCATACTTGGTTAGTTTACATAATCCAAGGAAAAAGACTGCTCGTACAACTTTTGGCGTGACTGATGGTGGACACTTAGTCTGCCACATACCTGTCCATGTTAGAAACTTTGGAAAGAAGACTATGTCTTCCCAAGTTTTTTGCACTGTGGTAAGGTGATAATGGGTGGAAAATTAAAACAGTATTAAAGCTGGGTGCAATGACTTAAAGTACCTTGTATGCTGTTGTTGTGGGTTAGAGCTGGTTGGCAGCTAAGCCCCCTGCACAACTGCTCACTCACTACCCCCAAGTGGGTTGGGGGAGAAAATCAGAAAATTAAAGAGAAAAACTCAGGGTTGAGATAAAAATAATTTAATAGGTAAAGCAAAAACTGCGTACAAGAAAAGCAAAACAAGGAATTCACTCATTACTTCCCATCCACAGGTAGATGCTCATCCATTTCCAGGAAAACAGGGTCCACCACACGTACCAGTTCCTTGGGAGGACAAACTCCAAATTATTTCCCTTACCTCCTCTGCCCAGTTATATTGCTGAGCATGATGCCATATGGTATGGGGTATCCCTTAGTTCAGTTTGGGTCAGCTGTCCAGGCTTTGTCCCCTCCCAGGTTCTTGTGCACCCCCAGCTTGCCTGCTGGTGGGACAGTCAGAGAAACATAAAAATCTTGACTGTGCAAGCACTGCTCAGCCACAACTAAAACACTCTGTGTTCTTGACACTGTCACAAATCCAAAACATAGTACCATCTAAGCTTCTATGAAAAAAATTAAATCTATCCCAGACAAAACCAATACAGATGTGGAAAAGATCTTGAGATTTGCCAGATCAGAAGGTATAAAATAATTATTTGAATTTTGATAGGTACATGTTCACCAAATTGGAACTCCCAATATGGATTGTTTTAGAAAAATAAAAAATAAATAAAAATAAAAAAAAGAGAGAAAGCACAAACATACAGACAAAGCTAGCAAGAAGTCAATTCCCAGGAAGAACAGTAAGGTCATTCAGAAGGAAATCTGTTATGGCTATAAATCCCCCCAGAATATCTGGGAAATAAGGATGGTGAAAAGCACTGTCTCTCTCCCTGCAGTGGCAGTCTGTGCTATCTCACCACTGAGTCAGATCAACTCAGGAAAGCATAGCACATTACCCACCTTTCTCTGAATGGTGAGGGAGACATCTGCCACAGCAGGATACTTACATAAACTCCCTGTAGCATAATGCAGTTCCACTCATGTTTCTAAACCCTCTGTCTTTTGTACGAACCAAACTAAGAATCTAGGTTCTTGTGCACCCCAAACTTGTAGTTTGTACAAATCAAACTAAGAATCTAGTCATAGGATGAAAAAAATCCTCAGCTGTTCTTTCTCTGAGTGTTTGCATGGTCTTTCTAGTGACTGGAACAGTAGCCAGTTTTTGGAGTCAGTTTACAGACATGAAAGACTTCCATTTTACTTCAATAGCCTGTAGAGAATCATTGCTATATCTCTAATGAGTTATATTTTAATCTAAGTCTACTCTAAGAAAACTCATTTCCTGACAGGACATTCCAATTAACTATATCTTTGTATAGTTAAATATGTATCCTATGTAATGATCTCATCTAAGCATCTGGTTATTTCTTTTTGTTTATTTGTTTGTTGTTTGGTTTATTAATTTATTTATTTATTTATTTATTTTCCTGGAGAAGAGAGGGAATGTCTTTTTGAACTGTGAGATTTATTTTAACATGTGAACGCTTTGCCATTCTGTCTGCAGTCTGATTGCCACCAGTGCTAAGCAGTGAGCACTGGTGTCAACTGCATCACCCTTCATCGTGTTTTGAGAGAGGATTATCACTCAGGTGCACTCACTAAGGTCCCTTTGGATTTTATTATAAGCCCTGTATGGTCAAACTTAATGAGTCAATCAGAGTATCTGAGCAGGCAGCACAATTCAGAGACCCAGGGATTTGACAGGTCTTGCTACAATTTGGTTGAGAATAGCCTCTGATGCAAAGTAATTAATTTTCATGCTGCTGCACTACCTGTCAGCTTTCTCCTGTTTTCTCCCCAAATGGCTAGACTTAGAGGGACAAATGGCACTTTATAAAGTGCCAAGCAGTTGTTTATAGAGAACAGTTTCTACAGAAACATTACAACTTTCCTCTGATTTTCTTTGTGTTCTTTGGATAAAGAAGAACAAACACCTGGTTGTGCAATCATTTGTCATGAAGAAAGACCTGATAACTCAGTACAGAAAATAGTGGAGTCAATCAAGTTTTGGTTTGAAAGCAGTATTCTGAACATATGAGATTAATCACTACTACCCATTGGCAGTGAAGCATGTTTCAGACTTGCTCTTGTTTCTTCAGTGCTTATGTTCATCTCTAACAAGTACTAAACTTTTGATCTGTCATTTTAAAGAAAGATTTACTAATTGGAAAAAAAAAATCCACCTTCAAGTTGGAAACTATTAATAATGATTTACCTCTTTATCTAGCTCTCTACATGTTAAAAAGATTTTCACACTTTCATCTTTGGAGGCAAAAATGAAAGTTAATTTACTGTCTGAATAAATTTAGAAGGTTTCATCTTTAATGATACCTTAAATAATGCTGTACTTAAAGGTTTTGTGGCAAGCTAACCTAGCCTTAACAAGAGAAATCCTGACTACAGAGCTACACATAAAAAATAAGATTGACTTTACATGCTTTTTGTCCTGGGAGAAATACAGTCTTTGTTACCAACTGCTATGATAATATCTTGCAGTTGAAAGGCTAGTGAGACAAAATAGACAAGTCTTATTATTTGGCTGAATTTGTTGGTCACTGTTTTCAGTTACTTCTACGTATATGAAGGAAGAACTGAAAGCCCTCTTGGTTGTCACCACGATGATGGCTGACAGAAAGGTGCCTTATAATTGGGCATCTTGAAGCTGTTCCTCACCTATGAAATTTATTGAATTTCTCTTGAAAATAAAAGAAAAAGAAAAAAGGAAAGGAAAGGAAAGGAAAAGGAAAGGAAAGGAAAGGAAAGGAAAGGAAAGGAAAGGAAAGGAAAGGAAAGGAAAGGAAAGGAAAGGAAAGGAAAGGAAAGGAAAGGAAAGGAAAGGAAAGGAAAGGAAAGGAAAGGAAAGGAAAGGAAAGGAAAGGAAAGGAAAGGAAAGGAAAGGAAAAGGAAAGGAAAGGAAAGGAAAGGAAAGGAAAGGAAAGGAAAGGAAAGGAAAGGAAAGGAAAGTAAAGAAAAGAAAAGAAAAGAAAAGAAAAAGAAAAGAAAAGAAAAGAAAAGAAAAGAAAAGAAAAGAAAAGAAAAGAAAAGAAAAGAAAAGAAAAGAAAAGAAAAGAAAAGGAAAGAACATACTCTTAATATTGTTAAAAAAATGTGAGGGCAGTACTTTGAATTCATTGCAGATAAGCATCAGCCTGCAGGGACAGAACCAGAAATAGCACTATGAAAGACATAGTACAGTCATGAAGCTCCAGAAAAAGCACCCTCGATCTAAGAAAGATAATTGTAATAGAATATTTTTACTATAATGGTGATTAGCTTCTTCTGGAGAAAAGACAAACTTCTGGTATTGCTTCTTCTTCCTCCTTTCTAATTTCTACAGTGAGGTGGAAAAAAGTGGTTATATACATGTATATATGTTCCATGCAATGGATAAGAGGATCTTCACCAAATTGTCTGAATAATGGAAACTGCACAAGACCTGAATTTTGGTTAACAGTTTGAGTCAGAAGAAGTAGAGCTAGATATATTCAGATATATATTCAGATCCTGCATACTTGCCATAGCATAGAGACAGATGGCCAGAATACACTATCTAGGGTAATGACATGCAGTTTCCTTCCTCCTAATTAATTGTGACGAGAAAGCTACGCATTCAGCAGCAAATTTGTTACACAGCATTTATTTTTTATTTGTTTTAGAACAAATTACAGAAAGTGAAGCTCCTGTGAAAGGGAACGTCCAAAGAATTATTAACAAACACAAAACTTATTTTTCAGCAACACTGAGCCAATACTTCCAGGCACCAGAGCTTCTAGCTCTTTCATGTTTCCCACTCTCTTAATGAACCTTAATGAGAAAAAATGAATGTGAGGGCCTCTGAGCTTCATATCTAGGCCAGGATGAAATAGGAGTCAGTTTCACTGTGGAAATTCAGAGATTCTTAGTGACAGCTGATTTTGGAGGATGCTTGAGTACACCATGGCCTCTCAGACTGTGGCATGGGTGAGGCTGGGCTGCACTCATGGAGGGTAGTTGCTTCAATTAAGAACAAGCTGCTGAGAACTGCCTGCAGGAAGCCATTTAAGGCAAAGAAGAGTCTCACGCTTGATTCAGGGGATGGCCTCCTTCCTTTATCATGCTTCTTCTCAGATTTCAATTTGGACATTCAAAGCTCCAACAAACATTAAATCTATCTAACACTGAGATGCCAAGTGAAATCTGCCCAAGGATGTTTTTAACATTTGGCCACCAAATGCTCCCTGAGCCATTTCAAAACAGTGCACAATTTGTCCCTAGGTCAAGTGATTTTTAATGTCGATCAAACACTTATGTTTTCCCCATCTTATGCTTCAAACTTGGTTTCTGCATAAAGTGCCTACACATTGATTTAAGCTTCCAAACTCTAAGTAATTTCCAATATATTAAAATGTATTTTCCTTCATTGCCTTGGCTTATTTATTTGTGAAATGACATCTGAAATATCTTTCTTTGGTTTCTATCCCTTTCATAATGACACCTTTATTTGATAGGACATTACAGGATGTCAAAAAAAAAATCAATAATGAAAATGAGTGTAAGCTGCAGCTGATGTACTTATTTCTTAATTGATACATGCTGGACACATAATCCTCAGCTCTTGATTAAATTCTTCTCTTCACACTCTACTTGCACGGCCTTTCTGGTTAGAAAAAAACTTTTTGTTTGTTTATTTTTGCTTTAAAATAAGCTATAGGTTATACTTTTTCTGCAAGCACATTAGGTATAATTTTTCTTAAAAATGAAAATATACATTTTGCTACATATACACCAACCTATACTCAATGGATTATATTACCAGAACACTAATGTTATCATGCAGCCCAGATTATGTGTACACGCATGTACAGAACTCTTCAAGCAAGGCAACATACACATCTGTTTGTAAATGACTTTAGAAGGCAAAGCTGTTTCTGTCCTCCTTTCTCTATGGCTTTGTAGCTTGAAAATCAGACTGATTACCAACCAAACATATGTTGAGTAAAGTATTAAATCTTTTCATGCAGCTTTGTTGTTATATTCAACCTTTTATTATTATTATTCTATTTATTTATTTGTTTGTTTGTTTGTTTGTTTAAGAAAAGTTCCTTTCTGTTGCATTTCTATTTTTTCATTCTTTTGCAAACATGTCTGTGTACGTTCTTTACCACTGGATGGTGCTCTCAACATACAATAGATGGCCAATCCCTGAAGCATATTAATCTTAAATTCCCTAGATAATCACCAGCAAAACTCATTTCAAAAACTAATTTTTATCAGATTACAAAGGAAACTAAATGAAAATTGTGATCCCCTCCCTGCAGCAGCAAGGAAGGGTGGAGAGGGAATGTTTCATCTTATCAGCCTGACAGTCATTCCATGGAAAAGTGTATTTTGTTGAAAAGTATCCTTTTTTTCCAACCCCCCTCTTTTCTACTTAGAGGACAAGAGATGATCAAGAGTATTGTCTTCATTTAAAGCCTGCACAGGCATTTCAAAAACAGCTGGCTTTGATTGCTCTATCTTGCATTCCTTCCTGACATTTTCAGTATAGCAATGTGTGCTCCTGCAGCCTGCAAAGCTGAGCAACCTTCTGCTCTGATACTTAGATTGTTTGCAATTTTTAGGGAATTGGGCTTTTGGGGGGAAAGGGGGAGGGAGAATGACAGCATAAAAAATGGCAAAAAGCTTTTCTCTTTTAAAAGTGGCAGAGACCTGTCTTGTATGAAAGGCAGAGGGGTGAAAGTAATATAAGTCCTACTATGCAAAAGATTTTTATTTTATTTTTTTTCACATTTGTTTTTGCTTCAGTATCAAGAAAAGCCTCAAGTTTTGAAGTTTTCTGGAGAACCCCTCCTATGCTTTTAAAAGGTCAAAATAAATTTGTTTTAGGTTGATCAAACCTAATTTGATTTTAAAGAAACTAAAACCTACACTGAGCTTTAACTAGTACTGTGTGAAGCAAGTTGAAAGGAAAGGTCATTTTGACTGAAATACTTTTATTGCTATTGTTTTTAAAAGCAATCCAAAACAAATTTCAAGAGCATTAGGAAACATATGGAAGCAGTCATGGAAGAAAAGTTTCGCAGTTTTCTATTACTTTATTTTTTTTTCGGTTGAAGAAAGACAAAACATTATTAAGAAGTTTAGTATACTTTTTGTTCAAAAGTCTTTATTCTTTTAATGTATCATTTTATATTTACTCTGAGAAGAGTCTACACTAAATTACTCTTTAGATGTAATCTCCTACCATAGATACTGTTCAGTGTCCGTTTTGAGTGTGATGGATTAGGAATGGTAGACTCCAGTATAGCTCTTCCCTTCATTTGTCTTTCATTTACTGTCCAGTCCTGCTCATTTGTGACCATACAAGAGTACTATTGCAAAAGTTATCTTTCTTACTGTTTTAAAATTCACTCCTGAGCTTCTATTTGCACCTCAGAGACCGTAACACATGTTGTAGAATACAGGATATCTGTATATGAGTAAAATTTCTGCCTTGAATCAACAGGGTTAATGATAAATCTTTGTTTACATCAGGTAACAAATCAGATGTAACTGAAGTTTTTAAGCATATTTTTATGTGCATTTAATGACAGGAATGTGACAACTTTCTTTTTGTCTAATATCTTTATCACAGTTTTCAGTTATATCACATCAAGGTTTATTTTTAAAAGTTGCCTTTTAATTTCAGCCTGACAACATAAGAGTGTTCCATAGAGCATCTCTCAACACTGCTGAATCAGCAGATGCAACACTTGATATGATATGCATGCTGAAGCTGGAGGTTGCATAATAAACACAAGTGCTTCATGCCCTGAAAAAGTAATCACTGTGAAGACAGCGCATAAACTGCAAGCTAAAAGCAGATTTCCTTCTTGGTTGTCTTCCCCAAATAGGCATCAAACAATAGCATGGAATATAGTGCATTAAAGTGTATACTACTTTAAGTTTAGATTTAGATTTATTTTCTAGAGTATAATATTTACAATTGGGCTTACAGTTTTTTGTTTTTGTTGTGTTTTTTTTTCCTTCCACGTGATTTAACACAGCAGACTGTACTAAAAACACCTACATTTTCCTCTTTATTAAGAATATCTTTCTCTTTCAAATGGAAAGTCTTTTCCTTACAATGCTTTCATTCCAGAGAAATTATTCACCCCTGGGACAAGTAGCAAGTAAGTCCTTAAAAAAAAAAATAATAGTTGAAAATGATATAAGGTTGAAGTGAGACACAAGTGATTCACAGTCCTAGTTCTGGTCTTCACGACAGTGTGAGTTTCTTCCTTAACAGTGCTACAGAGAGCTTGTCTGTGCTTGCTGGAAGTCACATGCATGCGGCATGCACACTCTTTGAGCACTCTCTGGGGGAACTATAACACCGAGTTACACTGTGTGGGGATTGTTAATCAGAATGTGTCTGACTGAAATAAATCTTTTTAATTGTAACCCATCAAGCCACTAATATCTGAATACTGGCCATCTCATTTTATTTCCTTATTCTCCTTATCAGTATCTCCACAGCCAGCTGCACTTACAGCTCACACTCTTGAAGCTTTTCTCTCCAAGAATCAGTCTGTGCACCTCTCTGTTCCTTTTCTGACAAATTCCCATTCCCCACTGGTAGGAGTGACATAATGCTCACCTCTTCTCTGATGTCCTTTGGATGTTAAGAGCTTGTGGTTGGTGGACCAGGAGCCCTTAATAACTGTGCAAGTGTATCTACACACAGAACATAAATATGTGCATATTTCTTCCTAATGGGTGATTCTGCCAGTCTACTGCTCGTCACAAGAAGTATTTTATTGATAAAAGAGTTGAGGAGAGGAAAAAAAAATCTGTCAAACAACTCTGGAGCTGGCCAGTAGGAAATAAAGGCAACAAACAGGTATCAGCAGTACTGCTAGAGAGGAAAACAGAGGTTGCAAACATTTTGAAAAAGCTGTGTTGTTTCTCTTGTGTTCACTAGACTTTACTGACAAATGCTATTCAATGACTAAGTGTGAATCCTTTTCCTGGGTAAACTATTGTCCAGGAACTAGGAGGGTGGAAATGGAGATTGCCTGACAACTGCAAGCTCTCTTGTAACAGCTGCAGCACAGAGAGGACAAATTCTCTTTCACTAGTAAATAAATAAATAAATAAATAAATAAAAATTGAGTAGAAATTAGGAATATAATTGTAGAGCTGTCCACCTCTCCACATCTGCCAAAACAAAACACCCACCAGAGTATAATTTGAACTGAGACATGAACATTGGGCCTTGCTGACAATGTTGTGTACTCTGTAGCTTTGTGTCACACAGCATACTGTGACTTCATCCACAGTAGAATCACACTGATCCTAACACACACATAGGGAAACACATCCTCCCCTTTCATTCCTCAGTTTCCCTGATCCGTCCTCTGCCACCTCTGCGTATGTATTCAGTGTTATTTATATTAGTCTTCAGCATGGAGTGGGTATCCACCACGCATCCCAAAATGTAAAGACTATTGACACCGCTGTTTTCAAAGCAGAAGCTTACATTGTTTAATCATTGGGCCTATTCTTTCTTTTTTTTTTTTTTTTTTTTTTTTAAAGGAGGATATTACAGGATCATTTTCATTGTAATCGGCTCACTTTTACCTCAGTCTACCTCAGAAACTGTTACTTGGTTATTTGACTTACTGAATCCCCAAAATGTACTATTTTGAGTGTGAAGCTTTATGGACTGTCATAATTATTATGGTCTCTGTATAACTGTGTGTCCAACTAGTCACTGAAAATCTATCTACATAAATGTTTGAAGAGATACTTCCAGTGGGCTTGAAGGAAAAGGACTAGCCAGCTTTCCTCAATCTGAAACTCCTTGAACAGGCTAATTACTGCCATGTCTCATCTCAGTCAAAAGCCAGTAATGAGTTCTTTCATTTATATTTTTGTGCCACTTTTTGTGAACTACATGATTCAGGGTTTCACTCTGAATACTGAATCTTGAGACTCTTCACACTGAAAAATGCTGACCAAAGAGGGAGGAGGAGAGGTGGCTTTTCTCTGTCACTGTTACAGGGAGTGAAATGCAGGAGAAACACAAGATAGTATAATAGGGAAATACAGATATTATCAAAGCAAAACAACACTTCTGTTTTATTTATTTATTTTTAATTAAGAAGTATGATGACTTCTTATGATGGTATCTCCACCATGATGAAAATAAATGCATTTTGAGGAGAAAGATTAGATCCATCTATAAAAGCTCCACCATGGAGAGATGTTCTATAGAAGGTGCCAAAAGGGTGTAAGCTATATGCAAAGATACAGTACCTTGTGTGGCTAACATGTAAATTACCTTAAAAAGGAGAGGGCCATTTCCAGTTAATTCTCAATGGAATTAGATAACACATTTTCACCTTTTATAAGTTTATATACTTATAAATGTTATAAGTATAGAACTCTACTGTCTGTTTTGGATGTTGTGAATAAATTATGTTGCTTGCATTTAACTTTAGTCTGGCTTGAGATAAGAGAAATTTCAGTGTAACTGGATAGCAACAAGATACCCACTGTCCAAAACATCATAAAAATTATTAAACCTGGCACTGAGGTGCCTGAAAGTATTCTGGTTCCTCAGCACATTCTCCAGAGTATTCAAGAGTCACATAACCAATTCCTATAGAAGCTGCATGGGGCAGGAGGAATGATCATTTTACAATGGTCAGGAGAAGAAGGAGAGAACTATTCCAGCTTTTAGTGGTAACTGAGAAGATCCTCTGGGACTCAGTGAGATGCTGGGGAGCATGTTGTAAGCTACCTTCCCCAGGGAGCAAGGATCTCTGCATTCCTTTCTGTTCATCATCATGCCAAGAACAGCACTCAAAATCAAAAGGAGACCATGATGTCACTTGATAAGAATTTACAAAAGAAAGAACATAAAAAATGGCTGCCAAAACACAGAAAATTTTGTACGCAACTCCAAAGAATTTGTGAGATTCTTGTGGCAGAAAAGACGGGAAGAAAGTGTAACAAAGAAACAAAGGCAAAAAAAACACCTCCTGATTTTACCAACTAAAAATGTTGACAGTTCTAACTGCTGCAACACTGGGTCTATAAACTGAGCTACTGTTTAAGCCTGCAGTATACTGATATACCTAAGAGGAGCCTTCTGACCTTATTAGCATATAACAGCTCCAAAGCTGTTTTGTCTTCATATCATAGCCACTGACTAACTGGAAACAGAAGACTGGAAAAGCAGAATAGATACAACCTGCAATCTTTGCCTTCACAAAATTGATATAAAAACTTCTGAATTCTCACATTTTTTATTCTTTTAACCTTTATGGGACAGCTACACCGTACAATCAGATTACCTTTATTCGCTCAATAGTGCATATTTACATGGCAGTAAAGAATATTTGACAACAGCTGAACTAACATGCGGAAAACTTTGGCAGCTGAAGAGCAAATAATTCATTAACGAAGATGAATGAAACATTTTTACTATTGTTGTTGTTGTTGCCAAATAATGCCAGCTGTTCTTGACAAAACTGTTTGTGAAATTGGAGATTTTTTTTTCTTTACTAATTATTTTTGTGTGTGTGTGTGTAATTCTTTTAATGTGAAAGTTGATGATGAGTCAAAATAAACTGTTCCTGTAAAAAGGAGAAAATTGAGGTCCAAATGATTTCCAATGGCTCATAAGAATTATATTTTTGTGATATTATATATATAATATATATGGTACTTATAAGCCAAAATTCATTTAATTCTGTTAAGTACCACCAGTAAAAACAGTTTCTCTCTTTTGTGATTTTCTACATTGTCAAAAGTAAAAAACATTCTTAATCCAGTAAAAGTTAGAAGGTTCACAGTATAACATGTCTTTAAATATAGTCTTTAGATGCTAGGATCATTTTGGTCATGTCAAAGTGCATCTGATCATGCATTTTGTGCAGCTGGAGGGAAATAAGCAAAAGCTTTACCAGCATGTAGAAGTACTAGTCCTCCCATGCTCAATGCTAAGGCATTGAAAGCTGTTACTAGAAATGCTAAAGATGCAAGTATTCTCTTGAAGAATTTATCTGTCACACATTGACCTCAGAGCTGAATGTCATTTTATCTGTATGAAGACTGTGAAGGAATTTGGAGAAACACTCACCCAAATGATAGGTTCACTTGAGGTTTCTATAGGCTTTGCTTATATTAATATGCTGGGGCACCACATGACATGTTGCTGGTGTTTAGTCCTTTGACTGTCTGGACTGGGCACGTTCTGGAATGTGCCTGTTCCTGTCCAGGGAGCATGACTTTCTTTTCTACAGGGGTTAGTTACCTTAATGTTATATCTACACTCGCCTTTTGCAGGCCTACAGTCTCCTCCTAGATGTACACAAGTAAGCTAGTGAGGTGAGTGGTGAACCCAATTACTTAGCTCCATGACAAGGAACTTATCTTTTCCAGGAGAAGGAAAGAAGTCAGGGAACAAGGTAAACAATGACAATTCAGTGGTTTCTAATCTTGTTTTCATTCACTAAATATATTAAACAATTATTTCCAACATTATCTCAAAACAGCTGTGTTCAGGTATCTGATTTTATGCGAAAACGTTATCCACATATGTGAGTGAGAACAACACCTTCATTTCAAGTCTCTGCTTATTGGACTCAAAACCAAACATTAAATCCCTGGTTAGTCTCAATCTAAGAGACCTGTAGTTTGACCCTATACCCTCAGTACAGGAAGGTGTGATTATAACCTTATGGTGAATAACTAATAACTAGGTTGTTACCCTGTAACTAGACAGGTCAACACGACTTCAGGATAGTCTATATGTACTAATTCCTAAAACAGGCACTAATCTCAGTATCTCTTGATGCTGTAGGATTGATTAAAAAAAATATTATTAATAAAAATAAAATAAATAAGAAGACAAATATTACCTAGGTTCTGTTGAACAGAAATTAGTAAGTATTCTTTTTTCCCTTTACTTGCTCCCTTCTGTCTTGTAAGATGAGAAATACAGAAATATTCACTTTCAATGTAAAGGTATATCAATTTACTCTAAATATCTTAAGTCTAAACATCATCTGTTCAAAATTCCCAGTAATGGCTACAGTTTAACCAGTAATGGACAATCCTCTGAAGGACTGTATTTTCCTTTGTGTCTGGTTTAAGCTACTCCTACTTCATCCCTTACAAAGCATCATTCTCATTTCAACATCTTTCACCAGAGGTGTAAACCATTCTGCTTCATTACAGCATTTTCAATGGAACATAAGAACATAAGCTACCGCCTTGTCTTCATTTTTTCTTTTTAATTTTTTTTTTTGTCTGAGTTCTTTCCCCAAGGCTAAGCAGTAAATGAAGTTTGTTGTTTTTAGAAAACAAGCTCTCTTCACGAAGGAAAGTTTATCTTACTTTCATGCCTGCAGAATTCAGCCCAGCTTTGTTAAATGTCATGTTTTTATCCCCTGGAGCGTAAAGTGAGAACACTGGAACTATTGACTTAGGTGAAGATTTTGGTATGGGAAACTGGGAACAGGTGGATATATTTACTAGTACTCTGGGGTGTGTAATTAAAAGTGGCTTGCTTGACTGCTTCATATTAATATAAACCAATTTTACATGAAAGAAATTATGTGAGTCAGACTGCCTTCCTGGATATATAACAGATGAGGTAGTGGCAACCCAGAACTTGCTTCTGACCCTCTAGTAAGATCAGTTACTTTCTGTTTTCCTTTTGTACAACACTTGCAGCACCGCAATACAAATAAGTTGTGTAATCAGCACAGTTAATCCTCACATGAATTAGAACATTGTAATGAGAAATGTTGTCTTGGTGACAAAACAGCTCTGAGAAGATTATGTCTCCAGCCCCATGTTCCCATCACTGGACCTGCACACTGACTTGCATCATGGCAGCTTGAGTAAAATGATCCAACCATTTGTTGATGGTGGTTTTATTCTCATTTTTCTGTTGTTTTCTAACCTGAATGACTCTAGTGAATTTACAGCAAGTCTTCAACAAACAAACATCAGCACAACCACAGGGGTGGGGCAGATAAGAAGGCACAGGGACTTCTGAGTTTGCTACTGAAAAAAAAAAACACCACATTGCCTCCTAAGTCCAGTATGCCATCACAGCTCCTCACCTGACTACCCCTTTGTCCCAGTGCATCATCATTCGTGATGCCAACAGAAGCAGTGAAAGAAAAAGCACAACTACTCTTGATAGGAAGAGAGCAGACACCAGGAAGCTACAGCCATGACTATGGTTATCAGTAGCCCATTCGATTATATGGCTTTCTCACCCCATAAGATTAGTGCCTTCTCTTACTTATTGGGGATGCTTATTTTACTATTGCTTAACTGCACCATATCTATATTAAAAGCCTATACAGTCACAAATACTATATTGTCTTTAGATTTATGTAATTTACATTTTTAATGTTGTTTTTTTCTTTTGTTTTTCGCTTTAGAGCTGAACATGTATTAAAAGTGTTCTTGAGTAGCCTATTTCCAACAGGTTCTATGTGTTGTCTCGAAGCAGGTTTCTTAGACATTTTGGCTTGTACATCTTTTAAAAACTAATTTTCATATGATATTTACACATTTCAGAGGCTTGGTGATATAATTGTGAAAGATTTGTGCACACACTCAAGGACATGAAGAGACCTGAGTAGGCGGAATGTATGCTGAATCTGAGCTTCATTGCATCTCAGAGGTGCAACCTGGGTGCATGTTTCTTTCACTCTATTGTCTGCCATACTTTGCCCACCAAGGACAAGTACAATATAGCCCATATATTTCCATGGTAAAATGAAAATACCACCAGATAAATATTTAAGGCACACTCAAAAATATTGTAGAAGAATCTGAAATTTTTAAAAATAATGCAAAACATTGGCAGAATTCCTTTCTTATGTTTGTGAGAACACCACTTATATTAGCCTTTACCAGTGGCAGCACATAAAGGGAAGATGGCTGGTTTTTAAAGGCAGCATAGTCACAACACCCAGACTAGCAGCAGCCTGGATTCTCCAGAGATTGTCAGTGAGAAGCACCAAAAGGGACTTAAAGCATAAACTGCTTTTGAATATTAAGCATATTTGTTTTCACCTTGGATAAAAAATAATAATAATAATAATATTAAAAAAAAGGTTCATTGCACAAACAAACCATATTGCCAGGACCATAAGACCACTTGAATTTACATCCTATTTATTGTCACAGCTGCCAATACCCTCAATATGAAGTGCAGCAGTACTATTTCAAGATATTCAGAACACATTTATGGCATTTTGAATGTGCTAATATAATAAATCCCTGGCCATGAAAGGAAAAGAGGCCTTTACCTAGTTAACTTTCCCACATAAAAATCTCTAATAGATTTGAATGACATATTAGAAGCAATGTTACAGGTAGCAGAATGTTAAAATATAGAAAGTTTTGCTTGAAAGGGAGCTCTGATGAAATATCCTTTCATCTTTAAATCAAAAGTAAAAAAAAAAAAAAAAAGGAAAGAAAAAAAAACTTGTAGCTCTCAAGAACAGATTCATTAAAACAAGTGGTCTTTTGGACAATTTAAGGTACCTATTAGAACAACAGCTAGAACAACAGCTTTAAGAAATCTGAGTTCCCTAAGTAGGTTTGGTAATTAACTTTTGTGACCATTTTCTAAAAATAACCTTCTGTTCGCATGTATCATTTAGATTTTGTTGAACTGACATTTTCTAATGAAATATTGTTCTTTCAGAGTTTTCAGTCGGCTCTCTGAAATTGCTCTGTCAGATCCTGTATCTGTTAGCTTAAAAAGCAAGACATGCAGAGCTGAGCTATTGTCCAATTCTTTTTCCTGTGAAGCAGCTGCTGAATTTGTCCCCTTATTAATACGGCAGTCTGGAAGGGGGAGTTGAAGGATTTGGTAGTGCTCCCTTTAGCATAACTCATATGTCGGTCCTATTTTGGTGTGTGTGTGTGTGTGTAATATTTTAATGCTGTAATATTCATGTAGAACAAGGAGAGTCACAGTGGGAAGACATAAGCATTTCATTGCAGGTCCTGGGTGTCCATCACCCCTGACAGAGGAGGGGTCCTTACAGACGACAACTCAGAGCCAGACCCTGACGCAAACACTCAGAGTCACTCACTGTCCATCAACTCACTGCGCTGAGAGTCAAGAGAAACAAACAGATTATGTTATTTGGCTTGTTGGTTACCTACATTTGAATAGTGCTAGCACTGCAAAACATAGTTAAGGGGCAGTTACCTATTCCAAATGACCCTGGAGCTCCATACGAAGATTTTAGTATCATATTGTGATAGTCATTTTAGTATTACAAGTTTCATGACTGTTAAATTGTTCAGGACTGTTTTTAGGAGGGGCTGCAAGAGGCTAAACAAGTTTTTATGATATTTCTTCTGTGGGATAAACAAGCTATGTGATCTTTCCCTTTCTTTCCTTTGATAAGATCAGAATACTATTTTCATTCTTCTTAAAGGTTCCTTCATTTCTTCCTTCACTACCCTGCTGGCTACCACTCACTAAAAATAAGCATTTCTGCTTGCATCATGTAAGTGTCTGAACCACTTCTTACAACTAAATAAAACTTCTTCATTGAGGTCTTTGGGGTCTAAGTTTCTGTTAGAGTGCTTGACACAGTGAAAGAGTAACAGAACACTTACATAGGATTAAAATGCCAGAATGGTTTTGGGGTAAATTGCAGAGCTTTCACAATGCTAGTCAGAATAAAATAAATAAGAGAAAAAACAGCCAGGAGCTTCCCTCCCTCTTAGTCTCATTTGACTGTAAGTCAATCTCTCAATTCTGTTCAAACACATTTTTGACAAAAGTTGAGTAAGCATTTTCATACTGCCAATACCATTATTTTACAAGTTACAGCCTTCAATTTTGTCTTCCATGAAAGGAATTACAGTTGAGGTGAAACTTAATTATATGCTTCCTTTAATCAGGTGTCTTTTGAGTGTTAGTTCATCTGGAGGACTATCAATGCTAAAAAGTTTCAAGCACAGGACCAGCTCATGTCTCAGACCCTGGTTACCAGAGTCATAGTCCTCTCAACACAACATAGTTAAACATGGCCCCAGTGACACCTCAGGAATGCACTTTGCTGTTTCTTAAGCTCAGCCCTTTGACAGCACATACTTGACAATGAACCAGCTTTCTGTTGAGTGGGTGCTCTAACAGCACTGTTTTATCATGCAGCACATGTTCCTGTCTTCCTCACATACCTCTGTTCCAGCTGTTCATTTCTACCTGTGCACCCCTGTGCCAAACTTCCGAACTTTTTAGGTTAAACATCACTGTGTACTAGGCAACATGTATAGTGAAAACTAGTTTTACGTAACATGAATGAGAAAACCAAAGTTGGTCACTAACTCTGTTTGGAAGTTATTCCTTCTAGAAAACAAATTTTAAGATGAAGAAAGTCTGGAAGAGGACACCCCATAACCTGTTTGCTGGAATCAGAGAAAGGTGTTTCTCCTCACAAATCAACCTGCAATGCTTACTAGATACTGTATTATTTGAGAATTTAATCTTTGTGAAGTGTTAGGCTGAGATTTTCAAAGCTATGTTTGAGATTCAAACATTCAGTTCCCACCGAGATGAAAGATGGAAGTAGTAAGTCTTTGCATGATTACCATAGCAAAAGTAGTCAGAGGACTGTGAATGGGGAGGGCATGGCAAAGACAGGCAATAGCATATGGCTGACAATACAGCAATAACAGCAGTAATGTTGATATAATTTACCACAGGTGATTTGCTGGAACAACAGGCGTCAACATTTAATCCAACAAACATTGTAGAGATGAGGATTCCATATGAAGAGGCCACTCAATCATTCTTCATTGGATTTACCACTGGCTTAATTAACAAAAGCAGAATTTGCTTGGTAATTATTTTAAGTTCAGAATTCAGCTCTATGTCAGGTTCCTTAAACATTTAAAATACAGTTCTTCAGGTGACAAGGCCTGATGTATACTTGGATGGGAATTAAGTAACTAAGTACTGTCTGCACAGGTCAGTACTTAGTACTTATAACAAATAAGTGCTTTCATAAAGTAATAGCTATTTCCATCAGGCTTAGTCATTATAATTATGTTTATACACTTTTCAACTTATATACAGATCAGTTTGCAAAGTAGGTCAAGTTTGACACGTGGCTCCTCTTTTTCTAAGTAAACAAGAGTAGGTCCAAGACTTTCATAATTGATTATTCGTTGCCTTTAAGAGGGTTCTGATCTGGGATGTGCGCGGTGACCCCGAGCTGCCTGCTGTGTTATTCAGCTGTTCCTCAACTTTGAGTTTTCTCAGTAAAATCTGTCTGACGCTTTCTGCTTAAACACAGGTCTCCACTGCTAAAGCGGTACTTTGCCACTGGATGGAGCTCTCAACACACAATTGACATCACCCCTCCCAAACTGCCACATTTCATTTCAAGGGCCCCCTAAATACAGAATATAAATATATAATGCTTGGTATAGTGCATCTGAAATAACAGAGTGAAATCCAGTTCTGAACGCATGTAAAAATAGTGCAGGAAAATAGCTGTTCACATTTAATCTTTCAAAACAGGGTTCATGTATTGCTGTTTGTGTTAACCCCACAGAAATGAATTAAGTGGTAAGACTGAAAATATGTAGTGGTGTGTGCAAGGCTCAGAACAGTACATCATACCTGCTAATAACTGGGAAATTACCATGAGGTATCACCAGGCAGAAAAACAAAAACAACAAATAGATTAAAAGTAAGGAATGTTGCAATTCTGCTCGCTCTTTCTTTCTTTCTTTCTTTCTTTCTTTCTTTCTTTCTTTCTTTCTTTCTTTTGCCTTTTCACTTTGGGTATTTGTGTAGTTCATATAACCATAATACTAGGGATGCATATGACTTTTATTTTTTTTCTAGAAGTAGGGAGATGCATTTTTCACATTTTACGTTTACTGAATAGACACAAAAAGGAAGTGTCGTTGTAAAGGTCACAAAGGAAGTTTATAATAGAAAAGCAAACAGTGTGAGACTACCAGGCATCAGACTTGTGTTTGCAGCATCAGAACTCCCTCATTCTTAATAGTCTTCTAAGAATTTAAACAGATAGAGCTTTCTATTTTCTGCATTAGAAGATGTTTCTTTTGCAACTGCTGTTGCACACCAGCCATGTTCATTGTTCATTAAAGATTAATAAATTACGATTCTAGTTAGACAATGTAAAGGCATAGGTGGAATCAGTAAAAGCTGCAAATTCTGTAAATATGCATTGTGAAGGCTGCAGCTTCTAAGAAAGGAATAAACACATGAGGGTGCTGCATGGCCTGTGACAGCTCCTAACTTTAGTAGGAGCAAATGTGAGGGCAGCAGAAATAATTCTGCACTGATGCACATTTCACCTGTGGCACATCTATTTCTCCTATTTTTGTTCTGAACTAGTATGGAGGAGCATATTTTAGTTGTTTTCTGCTGAAGATTAGGGATCACACTCTTCCCCCTCCCCCCTCCCCCCCTTCCCTTTTTCCGGCGTGGTCACTCTTCAGACACAGACTCCACTCATTTTTCCTCATGCAGACTTTGCCATTTTCTGATTAGGCAGATTTAACACTGGTAGATGCTACACTCATTCTCTTTTATATTGCTAAAATTGCACTTCTGTCTTTGTTGTCATCTTTGATTTTTTTTTTTTCCTTTCCCAAGCCCCTGCCTTAGACTTTTGCCATTTTGGTGAAAAGAAAAGCTAAAGAAATTTCACTAAAAATTAAAATTTCACTACCAATTAAAATTCACTCCTGAAAACTTGTCTAACTGAAAACTGGAGTCAAATGAAAGACACCTGTATTTAAGCTTTTTTTCCATCTCTTTCTATGGAGTTGTTTTCACCTTTTGACTGCTCACAAGGTCGATTTTGCCATTCTATATCCTTAAAATGCACTATCCCCTCACCACCAGTGCCATCTTGCCTTCTAAATTGTATAACCATAAAGAAATTTCTCATTACAGACATATAGAATTCAATAATAAGTCTTTATACTTTGGGTCTGCAAAGCAAAACTGCACAAAGACATATGTTCAGAACAATTAGGGGCCTGAGGATAATTTGTTAGGAAAGAATTATTTCCAGAGGAAAAATTCAAGGTGCAAATGAAATAACTGCTGTCGTAGAGCTGAGAGACCCAATGGCAGGCTGGAGAAGATAATATATATTTTACAAGCAAAGAAAAGAAACTAGAAGAAGCTTCACCTTCCAAAACTGTATTAGGTTTACTTATACTCTTCAGCAATGCAGTTTCAACAATCAGAACACACTTGCTTTGGGAAAATATCATCATTCCCGTTCATGGAAACAGACCGCTCAAGAGCCGATGGCAGCCTCAGCATCCACAGCCACAGAGCGGCAGAACAGCTGGTGCACCATGTTGCTCTGGGACAAACACGAGAATAGGGAGTCCCCAGTCAAGTAAAATGCTTGGTAGCTGGGCTGAGATTGACCAACAATGCTAACAAGCAGCATCTCTTAACCAAGCGAGCACTCCAAAAAAATGTCTATTGTCATCCACAGTAAGGCACTCCCCTTCCTGTAGTGTAGTTGAAGTGACTGCTATGGTCATAGACCCTTCCTTTAGCTAGCCATCCTGCCTTATCAAAACATCCTCTTACTGAAAACCAAGCAAATACTTTGGTTTGTGCATATGAAAGAGTCACGAGGCTCAAGTTGGGGACTCTCCTCCCTTCAGAAAACATTCTCCCCCATTACTCTAAAAAATTATGAGGCTCCAGATGTTTTACAGTTTCTTTTCTTTTCACTAGTGGTAGAAAGGTGAAAATTTCCTGTAACAGGGTATATTATATTTCTGAAGGTTCTGAGTAGCGTAAGCTAGTTATAGCAATGAATAAATAAATAAATAAATAAAACCTTACGCACTATTCACTGAAACATAGTTTGGCCGAATGTCTCATTGAGCCACATCAAAACTGTGTTGTGACTTGTGCCAGTGGATCACGTATGCTCCTCGGCAGAGTAGAATTTGACATCTGAAGGATGCATTTTTAGTGGCAGAGTGTTTGGAATAGTTCAATTACAAACAGTACTTTCCAAGGATACAGCCGCTCAGTGTAATGATTTCATCTGTTTCCTTGGGGGAATTATGTGATGAATCTACACAGAGCATCTGATTGCATTTACCACCTGCAGGTGGTTTTAAAGTCCTTTCTTGTTTTTTTTTTTTTTTTTTTTTTTTTTTTTTTTTTAGGAATTTTAGAGCTTCACTTACCTGATGGGTCTGATTATGAGTTTTAGAAAGGGTAGTAAATTACATTTCATGTATGGGTATCACTATAACAAAGTCTATTGATGTATATCACTTCCATAAGTTGTTTACTAGAGAACCCTACCAACAGGGAAACATATTTCCTCCTGAGGACGTTTTATTATAGGAGAATGTTGAGTTTCTAATGGAGCCCAAAACTACCTTTTAAACAGAGCCCGTAGAATGATCTGTATGGCAATAAACCTTTCTGCAAAATGTGTTGGGCTTTCTATGGATTCCATAACACATTTTGAATGAGGTTTATTTGCACTTGTTTATCATGTCTGCTCACATTTAAGTGAAGGAAGATCTCTCCTTGGTACTACAGCATACATCTCCATCTGTTACTGCACACTCAAACCATTATATAGTATGCAGTTGAGAAGTAGAGTTCCATTCCGACATTTTACACTTTTACATTAGTCTATAGTCTTTGAGCACAAGCATTGCCTCACTTTTAAGATCTCTGACTTAAATTGTTTACTTAGAAGACCTCTATCTAGTCAAAGAACAAAGAACACACAAGTATGACAAACTCTCATGGACCCGTTATTTTAATAATCAGTAGGATATGTTATGTGCATACAAACTTAAACAAGCACTTTAAAATTAATTCATTGATTAAATCCCCACAGGTGTTGTAGTAGGACTTTTGTGTAGACTTCTGCAAGGCCTGTAGAAGTAGTTGAACAGGTCTTCAACATCAACAACAAGTACACTTTGAACACCAACTTCCTTTTATTTTGACTTGTTTCACACAGTATCTCTCTGATTTGGCAAACCATGAAAGTGCAACCACAAAGAAACACAAAAATATCTAGATAGTCTGAACATTACAGAACCTTTATAGCTTATCAGTTTGACGACATGTTTTAGAGCCCTCTAGGGAACTTCAAGAGTTGTAATCCTCCAAAGGCAGATCAACAAAACAGGTCTCTTGTAAGGGTGGGATCTTTTTAAAGCACTTTTACAAGAAATGTTTATATAAACTTCTACATTATGAGATACAGCAGGAAAAGAATTATGATTAGCAGCCTATATCCCCCTTAAGCTGTTTACTGTAAAAAGCAGTAAAATAGCTGAGACTGTAGTTTCCTCTGCTACTAAGCAATGAATGTTGATTTTGATTCTGCAAGTTTGAATTCCCAAATTATCAACTAAGTTTCATTCCATTTTTCTAAAAAGAACAATTTTGACAGAATGTTTCTGTCCATCAGTCTTTTAAAATGTCACTTGTGGGCAAGATTGTACAAGGTACTTCACAAAAATTACAACCATAAAAAAAAAATCTCCTTTAACAATGCCTTCATAATGGATTACCTCATGTAGTATATTTTCATTAGTTATTGTATTACACATTGAAGATGTTGTGGTATTTTAGTTTATTCTTTCTTCTCATTTGGAAGTCTGGCAAGGAGTGGAAGTGAGAAAAATGATCTTATTTGATTCTTCCCTCTCCATGACAGAGCCATAGGAAACCTAAATCTTGATATAGGAATCTACCCAACTCTCACAGACGTTCCGAGCAGGTACAATATCCTTCTTTAGTGCAGTCAGTCATTCTGGGTGTAACACACCCTACAAAAGCTTGGGACTAGCCTGCTTCCTCTGACAGCAGGGAAGAAAAAAAAAATATATATATATATATATATATATATATATATATAATAATAATTAAAAAAAAAAAAACACTCTGAAAGCTATATCTCCCACCAGGGATTCTCCATGTACATTGTTTAAATCACCTTTTCCCTCCCATGTCAGTTTCCTCTCAGGTGTGTGTCACAAAGGAACACCTGCAGGGTCATTCCTATCTTGCATGGGAGTATTAAAAAGAACAGGGAAATAGGTTCAAGTTCTCTTCAAGCTCCTCTTTAATTCTGGTTGCCCATATCAGTGTGCAAACTGGAGCATTTTTGCCTTACTGGAAAAAGTCGAAGCAGGTGGAGATGCAACATCTGCTACATCAACAAGCAAGCTGCTTTAACTACTTATTTTCTACATTCATATTTCATTCTCTTTGTGTCATGATACATCTGAGATGGACAAGTCTATCCATTCACTGGAACGGAGCCCAACTTGGCTCCAAACCTCTTTTCTAGTAGTCTGTGAAGATACAGTCGCACCTCCAAGCCTTAAGGAACAGGCCATGTGCATGTGAAACAGCATAAATGTCCCAAGCCCCATGCCCTCAGCTGTGGGCACAGACATGGCAGCTTGTAGCTTTCAGTTCCAAGAAATATAGGCACGTTAGAGGAGCCTCTTAGTGCAATATAAGAAATATGTCTCCTCCAAAGCATAGTTTGGAGTCTGCACTTGACAGTGTGACACAGCTCTTGAGGATGACAAAATACAGACATCTGCATCTGATTTTAACTACAAAACAGTGTAGAGTGACAATGGAGAGAAAGGGGATCTTCTAGGGCATGATTTATCTCATGCTAAAGATGACATTGTTACCAATTAAAAAAGGAGCTAAGGATGACCAGCTGAGATGCACACAAAACACTGTAGTTGTCTAAAGTTAGTGAAGAGTAATCTCCCTTTATTTCTTACACTTTATGAAAGTTGGGGGTTGAGACACACCCAACCTGGCTTTCCCATGGAAAGGAAAGCAGCAGCATGAGGTCAACAGTCATCTATCTGGGCATATTGGGTTATAGCTAAAGAGAGGATAATTAAGACACAGACCAGGATTCATTACTACTTCTGCTACATGGCTTGTTCAAGTGTACATTTGCAACAATGAGTAGCCCCACTCTCAGCATCAGGCAGTCAATTTTTTTGTTTTGTTTCGTTTTTTAAAGCAAAGGCAAACTGGGATTATAATACACTAATTACACTTCTCCCTTCAAATTATTTTCAGTAGCACCCAGGCCTTTAATCATGATCTTTAAGAACTGCACGACCATAAAGTGCTTTCTACTTACTGAGCTGTGTCAAGCTATGTTTATTTTATTTTTATATTTCCCAAGAGATGCTATAGGTTATTATCTCCCTTTTTATCTGCATCCGATTTGTCCACTGCTAATTCCAGTTTCTACAGTCCAATAGCTATGACCACATAAGCTAAATAGTTTGTGATTAAAGTTAACTATTAAAATGCGGCTGATGTTATGTCATAAAAATATTATAAAGATAATGGTGCAGAATTCAATCTTGGTTCTTTATTTCCACATAATATATTCCATATTTATGTAATACTTATTCTTGCCCTGACCTAGCTTGCTGCATGGAACCAATCTATATGTGAGCCATAAAACATATCAATGCATCTATAAAGTCAGCAAGATATTCTTAAACATTTTTTCCTCCCTAAGACAATTGTATGAATCTAAATAAATATACTCCAAGTAATAGAGGCTGTATTAGAAAGTTTAATAACACTACATTAGGACAACATATTGCTATTAAGACAATGAGCTGAGTGTTTCAAGATTCTTACCACCCCACTTTGTATGCAAAATTCATCTTTCTTCGTAAGACCTCATGTACTAAGTAACAATTTTTAGTCCAGATTTCCTAAGGAACTAAAAGTCTCTTAGATCCAAGCTTCTGTTTCACCTGCTGATACAGAGATGTGCACTCCTCTTAACTGAGTGCTAATAGGCATATTTGTTCTAATTGTAAGATGAAATCAATGTAAGATTAACCTTCAGCTACATCCTAGAATTTAGCACAGAGTTATGCACACACCCATATAAGTAAAGTCATCTCATGCACAGTATCAAGGCCTTAAAATATTACATTTCTGGAAAGAACAAGGGCATTAATGGCTAAAAAGGCTAATAAAAGTAGCAGTTTAAACTGTCAACCACAAAAGCATTGCATTATACATAGTAATGGTATAAACAAGATAATAAAATAGATGAAGGGCAATTGGAAGTAATTGGAAGTCATGATACCTTTTGTTGTCTTCTTGCGGTGGCATGGCTCTGCAACAGGAAGAGGGAACTATAGCAGTAGTTGACGCTAGCCATCACAAAAACTGTCCTTGCTGGAAAACACCTACAAGCCCCTGCCACCCTTTAACATTTTTCAGAAATCCCTCCCAAAATGCACACAATGTGTTGTTTAAGTTATCCAGATGAGATAACTGAAGTGAGAAGCATCTCTGCATCACAGCCTGTCTGTTTCAGCAACTGCCAAGGTCTAATGGTAAAGTAAGAATAACGAGTATTCAGCAAAACTTAAGGTCAAACATTTGGCTAAGTATTAGAAACAAAACTTTACTAGAAAAAAATAAATATAAAGGCACTCTTCATCTCAATTTAAGAGGTTTGTTTTTTTTGTTTGTTTTGTTTTGTTTTGTTTTTTTAACTTTGGCTGTTAGAAGCCATTAAACAAGGAAAGACAGGATACACAGCTTGATTTTTTTCTTGATGTTGTCTTCAGTTTTACAGCTCTATTCTTGACCCTGAACTACAGTGATTACAGACTAAAAATGTAAATGTCCCTACAGTTCTCCAAAATCAATTGTTTTACAGTTTAATCTGCAATTTCCAGCCCTCATATTACACTTATTCCACTGAATGAATATAATATAGACTGCTGCAAGTGCTGTAAATGACATGCATTTCTCCAGAGTTTAAGTCCAAACTTTTTCATCCCTGCCCATAATCTTTATTTTTGTTACCAACACATCCTTGGTAACCTGAAACATGATTCTGGTTACATCTATAATTTATGAAGCTCAGCATCAGTACAATATCAGTTTTCTGCAATAGCTACACACAATAGATTGACTTTGTGACAGAGCATTTTGTCCAGTACCCTTTCCAAACAGGCACTGTAATTTTTAAGGGTCTGTTATCAGACATAGTGAAGAAAATTATGTATTCTGAGCTATTTGATACATATACACATAAATTGATTTTCCTTAATTGTTTCATGTGAAGACTTTTTTGGAGTCCTCCTGAACTGGCTGACTGACATGAAATTATTTTCCTCTAGATCATGTAAAACAGACAGAAGGTGTAATGCATTGCAACATCTAAGGAAATAAATTTAATTTCTTTCCTTTCACTCCCTATTTCTCCTTGTAATCTAATCACAGCCAACCATAATAGTAAAATTTTATTTCATGGGGAATTAAACATGAGCTATTTTACACACAGAACAATCTAAACTGAAGCACATGCAAGAACCTGGAGTTGGTGAGTCTCTTCAACTGGTCAAGTAATAGCATGGAACTACTACTGTAAGTGCGCAACAGATTAAAATTCTTGTTTCACCTACTTCTAAAGCTGCAATAATCAAAATGGTTCCTTTACAGTGGTCCAAAAATCTGTGATGCAATTTCAATTAGTAGGGAGCCATTAAAGAATGACCTCGACTAAACTTTTGCAGAAATTTGAAAAATATACCATCTTTTTGTTTTTGTAAGTTAACAAATCTTTGCAATTATCTTCTCAGTATTAAGCATTATATTTCTTAATATCTGGGTATACACTGCATGACAGTATATCACAACAGAAATTAATCAATAGGTAAAAGAGTGCCAGTAGAGACAAGTGAAACAAATGAACAAGATGTAATTGCAATTAGTATAAGCTTGTGTACCTTAAGAAATTTGTTCATATCTTCTGCCATGAAAACAGACTCCTAATAGCGTTGAATAAAATGAACTATTTGACTGTGAATCAAGACCCCTGAGTGGAAATCAGTAAGTATAGTCATAGAATCATTAGGGTTGGAAAAGACCTCCAAGATCATCTGGTTCAACCATCACCCTACTACCAATGTCACCCACTAAACTGTGTCCCTAAGCACTAAGTCCAACTTTTCCTTAAACACCCCTAGGGATGGTGACTTCACCACTTCCCTGGGCAACATGTTCCAATGCCTAACCACTCCTTCTGAGAAGAAATGTCTCCTAATTTCCAAACTAAACCTCCCACGACACAACTTGAGGCCATTCCCTTTAGTCTTATCAGCAGTTACCTGTGAGAAGAGGCCGACCCCCAGCTCCCCACACCTTCCTTTCAGGCAGTTGTAGAGAGCAATAAGGTCTCCCCGAGCCTCCTCTTCTCCAGACTAAACAACCCCAGTTCCCTCAGCTGCTCCTCATAAGACTTGTGTTCCAGGTCCTTCACCAGCTTTGTAGCCCTTCTCTGGACATGTTCCAGGGCCTTGATGTCTTTCTTGTACTGAGGGGTCCAAAACTGAACACAGTACTTGAGTTGCAGCCTCACCAGAGCAGAATACAAGGGGATGATCACCTCCCTGGTCCTGCTGGCTACCCTGTTCCCGATACAAGCTAGGATGCTGTTGACCTTCTTGGCCACCTGGGCACACTACAGGCTTGTGTTCTTGCAAGCATCAACCAGCAGTCCCAGACCCTTTTCCTCTGCACAGTTTTTGAGCCACTCTCCCCCAAGCCTGTAGAACTTCCTGGGGTTGTTGTGGCCAAAGTGCAGGACCCAGCACTTAGCCATATTGAACCTCATCCCATTGGCCTCTGCCCATTGACCCATCTTGTCCAGGTCCCTCTGCAGGGCCTCCCTACCCTCCAGCAGATTAACACATTCCCCCAGCTTGGTGTCATCTGCAAACTTACTTAGGGTGCACTCAATTCCCTTATCCAAATCATCAATAAAGATATTAAAGAGGATGGACCCCAACACTGATCCCTGGGAAATACCACTGGTGACCAGTTGCCAGCTGGATTTCACTCCGTTCACCACTACTCTCTGGACCAGTCCATCCAGACTTTTTTAATCCAGCAAAGAGTGTACCCGTCCAAGCCATGGGCTGCCAGCTTCTCCAGGAAAAAAACTGTGGGAGACCATGTCAAAGGCCTTGCTGAAGTCTAGGTAGACTACATCAACAGCCTTTCCCTCAACCACCGGGCGGGTCACCCAGTCATAGAAGCAGATGAAACTGGTCAGGCAGGACTTGCCTTTCAGGAACCCTTGCTGACTGGGCCTGATCCCCTGGTTGTCCCAAATATGCTGTGTGAGTGAATTCAAGATGACCTGTTCCATCACCTTTCCTGGCACCCAGGTCAGGCTGACAGGCCTGTAGTTCCCCGGGTCCTCCTTACAACCCTTCTTTTAGGCATCACATTAGCAAGTCTCCAGTCATTTGGGACCTCTCCAGATGACCATGACTGCTGATAGGTGATGTAAAGAGGCCCAGTAATCACATCCGCCAGATCCCTCAGCACCCTTGGGTGGATCCCACCTGGCCCCATGGACTTGTGACAGTCCAGGCAGAGCAGCAGGTCTCTAACTTTTGCCGCCTGAACTGAGGGGGGTTTCTTCTGCTCCCCTTCCCAGACTTCCAGGTCGTGAGACTGAGTACTCTGAGGATAAGTGGTCTGGCTAGTAATGACAGATGTAAAGAAGGCATTAAGAACCTCAGCCTTTTCCTTAACCTCATTAGTCATGTTTCCCCCTGTGTCCAGTAAAGAATGGAAATTCTCCTTGGCTCTCCTCTTGCCGTTAATATATTTGTAAAACATTTTTTGTTATCCTTGACCATAGTGGCCAGGTTGAGCTTGTACTGGGCTTTGGCCTTCTTGATTTTCTCTCTACATATGCTGGCAGCATCCTTGTACTCTTCCCAAGTTGCCTGTCCCTTTTTCCACTGATCATAAACTTTCTTTTTCTCCTGGACACTCAGCAAAAGTTCCCCGTTCAGCCATGACAGTCTTCTACCATGCCGGCTCATCTCACAGCACACGAGGAGAGCCTGCTCCTGTGCCTTTACGACTGCCTTCTTGAGAAGCACCCAGCCTTCAAGGACCCCTCTGCCCTTCAGGACTGACTTCCAAGGGAAGTTCCTTACCATTGTCCTGAAAAATTCAAAGTCTGCCCTCCAGAAGTCCAAGGTAACAGTTTTACTGAC
Source organism: Cygnus olor (assembly GCF_009769625.2). Classification (NCBI taxonomy): domain Eukaryota; kingdom Metazoa; phylum Chordata; class Aves; order Anseriformes; family Anatidae; genus Cygnus; species Cygnus olor. The sequence continues at coordinate 120,658,954 of NC_049169.1, read as the reverse complement.
ACCCCTCATGACTTCTCTAAGAATAGAGAACTCTACCATGTCATGGTCACTCTGCCCAAGACAACTCCCTACCACCACTTCTTCCAGCAGGCATTGTCTGTTCATGAAGTGCATGTCTAGTAGGGCACCCCCTCTGGTAGGCTCACTAACCCGCTGAGTCAGGAAGCTGTCTTCCATGCACTCCAGAAACCTTCTAGACTGTTTCCTCAGGGCTGTATTGTATTTGCAGCATATGTCTGGGAAGTTAAAGTTCCCCGTGAGAGCAATCCCCGGTGATTGAGCAACTTCCACCAGCTGCTTATAGAACACCTCATCCGTCTCTTCCTCCTGGTTTGGCAGTCTATAACAGACCCTGCCAGGATGTCTGCCTTGTTGGCTGACCCCCTGATCCTTATCTACAGGGACTCTAGCTTATCATTCCCAACCCTGAGCTCAACAACATCAAAACACTCTAATATAGAGAGCCACACTACTGCCCCTCCTCAGTTGCCTGTCCCTTCCGAAGAGCTTGTAGCCATCCATTGCAGCACTCCAGTGGTGGGAGTGGTCCCACCACGTTTCAATGATGGTGACTAGGTCATAGTTTGCCTACTACACAATGGCCTCCACCTCCTCCTGTTTGTTGCCCATGCTGCATGCATTGGTGTAGATGCATTTCAGTTTTGCCATTGCCCTCACCCCCAACCCTGGGACTGCTTCCCCAGGCTCATCTCTATCGAGCCTCATTTCATCCCTGTTCCCCTTCATACCTAGTTTAAAGACCTCTTGATGATCTCTGCCAGCTCCTGGGCTAGAATCTCTTTCCCCGGTTTGAGACAGGTGGGACCCATCAGCAGCCATCAGGCCAGTGCCGAGTAAACCTCCTCATGATTCAAAAACACAAAATTCCTGCAATGGCACCAGCCTCTCAGCCATGTATTGATCAGCTGGACCTTCCAGGTCTACTCAGTATCCCTCCCTACCACTGAAAGTATAGAGGAAAACACCACCTGTGCACCCACTCCAACCAGTAACCGCCCCAATGCCCTGAAGTCCCTTTTGATAGCCTTCAAGCTTTTCTCAGCAATTTCATCACTGCCAGCCCGAATTATCATGAGGGGGTTATAATTGGAGGGGAAAACCAGGTCAAGAACTTTCCTGGTAATGTCCCTGAACCAGGCCCCAGGTAGGCAGCAGACTTCCCTATGGGTAGTGTCCAGATGACATATAGGGCTCTCTGTTCCCCTCAGAAGGGAGTTGCCTTCGACCATTACTCTTCTTTCCTTCTTGGTGGAGGAAGTCTTGAGGCATGGAGTTGACTTCCTTGCCGTAGACAACCTCCTGGGTGTAGCTTCTCCCACATTCTCACCACCCTGTCCCTCGAGCTCCATGGCCTCAAACCTATTGTGTAAGAGCACCTGGGGAGGTGAGGCAGGTAGGGAGGGGGCTTGCCGTCGATGCTGAGCAGGGACCTATTTCTATTCTTCTCCATCTCTCAGGTCCCCTCCCTCTGCCTGACAGTGACAGGGCAGGGAGTCCATCACTATTTGGGGTGTATTACCCCAGTGCCTTTATTTCGGGCATGACAGGGAGTTACTCCACCAGTCTAACTGCTTGCACTCCCTGATAGTCCTTAATCTCTCCACGTCCTGCTTGAGCTCTGCCACCAGGCTGATCAGATCTTCCACCTGCTCGCACCTCATGCAGGCAGTGTATCTGTCACCCTCCATTGGTAGCAACAGGTTCACGCGCTCCCTGATTATTAAATATCCCTGATTATAAATCATCACTCCCTCATAATATCTCTCTCAGGATCCTACTTCAGAGTTTATAGGTCTCCAGAAAAGACTGCCATTTTAAGTAAGTAAAAAAAGCTAGAGTAAATATAACTACACTACTTGTATAATAGTGTAATTTAGCAATCTCTTCAAGATTTTTGATTAAGAAGAAACAGGCTACAGCCTACTGAAAGACATGAAGTATCAGCTATCCAGCAACCCACCTTCCAACTGGTTAATGTTTGACTGATGGGCTCCTTTACACAAGTGCACAGGAAGAGTTTCTATTTTTTTTACCCTGCCATATTAGTATTTTAGAAGAGAAAAAATGGAAAATGAATTAGGGTTTTTCACTTTGTGTTCTCTACAGAGTTCAGATGATATTTAAAATAATTTTAAAAAAACAACAACCACAACACATGACCTAAAGACACATATACACACAGTCCAAAATCCATCCATATGAGGTGAGTTTTCCAGTGCTCATAATCCTGACATAATGAAGCACTTATTCTCTCGTATTTTCTGGCTGCATTTTAACTTTTCTTTATGAGAATTGTCTAGAAAAAAAGAAAAAAAAGTCCTTTGGATATTCTCTCATTAGTATGCTTTGGCAACTGAAGGTAGTAACATCAGTCAAAGAATACAAGACAATCTCCAACTTAGCCTTCCAGCGAATGTTGTTAATGACCTATCAAATATTTCACTGAAAAAAAAAATAGATCCACATAACAGTCACTATAATGGTGGGCAGACCAGCAGGCTGCTTCATCTGCTTTTAATTTCTAGTTTTAAAATACACTTGTATCTATATTAAAAGAAGAGAAGGAGAAGGAGAAGCAAAAGGAGAAGAGAAGGAGAAGGAGAAGGAGAGGGAGGAGGAGAGAGAGGGGGGAGGAGGAGGGGGAGGAGGAGAGGGAGGGGATGGGAGGCCAGGCAAGGCAAGGGTAAAAGAAAATAGAAGCCTCTGGACATTTGTGATACCTTTCTTTCCTCCACCTTCAAGCCTGTTTCCATATGACTTCATGTGATACCATGACATTACCAAAAGTAAACCAAGTTAATGTGCATTAATACAAGTTTCAGTTTGGAAGCCTGGTGTCAGATTTTGGAGGTCTTGTTTTTTAACAAAGCTTTGGATAGTCATATTCTGGGTTATGGAGAAAAAAATAAATAAATATTTACCTTAAAGAAGTTTGTTGTAGTAATAAAACATAAAACCACTACTAAACTAATAATCAAATTAACCCAATTAATTCAATAACCTGAAATAAGTTCACAATGTTATATTGTTCATAAAAAAGTTTCCATGTGCCTAACAATTCAGTGTAGTCTGAATTTTAACCTGTGGTATTATTGCAATAAAAGGAAAGGCTGCAAATCTATCTCTGTAGTTGAATGATTACATGTAATTTAATAGTCTAGTAAATATTAATAACAAATAGTTATGGCCTACATAATGATAAAAATTTGACTACTGTACTGGGTCTGGAGAAGTAGGTGCAACTACTATTCCAATAGAGAAAGAGAAGGAAGTTTTTTCTGTTTGTTTGTTTGTTTGTTTGTTTAATGTAGAAAAAGGTAATTTTAAAATAATTTTTATTGTTAAAAATATTTTGTGTACCTATGACAGAAAGGATATAAAAATTATTATACTCTGTTCATTCAGAAAAGAAATCAACCACAAATATTTTTCCCTACAGATCTTTTCTATATTCAAAAGGTTTTGCTCTGCTATACACAAAAGTGGATTAATTATGTGCCTTGGGAAACATGAGAATGGGTCCATAGGTTACATCTTTGAACTTGACAGTTAAATTTCCAAACTTTCACAGCACAACTCTTGAACTCGGACATAAATTTAAGATGATTTTTTCCTAATAGAAGGCTGAGGACTGATAGAGAAAGAGTTTTGCTTTTTAAGAGGTTTAAGGAAAAGAGAAGAGAGGGATTTACCGAGATATTCTAGAACTACATGACATAGTATAAGGAGAGCCTGAACAATGAACATGCCCAAGAAATCCAGATTATGGTATTAGCACTATTAGCCATATTCAGAAGGTCTAAATTCCTCCCAGGTCTTTCTGGGAGTCAACATTTACAGCCCTTATTACTAGCTGACTGCAGGTCTTTAGAGATTTCTAGCCAAAAGCTAGTGCCATGCAGAAGGACCTGGACAATCTGAAGATATCACAGGGTAACATGCAAGTTTACATACTGTAAAGGCTCTTTTAAACACACAAAAGTTGTCCTGGTCTATGTTTCAACCACTCTGTAGTTTTCTGTTCTTGAGGAACATCAAGGAAAGTTTGACAACTTGATGTAATTTGTTGTGTCCTTCCAGAGCTTACAGAGAACCAGAAACGATAGCTCATGTTGGCTGTGACACACCCCAACACTCTAAAATTATCTGCTTTCCTGAGAAGAGAGCTCTACCAGGAGTCATAAATCAAAGCCTTGATTTTTTCAATGTAAAATCTCAGGCTTAGGGAAAAAAAAAACTTGGTATTGTAGTTGTGGCTATAGTGATGTAAATGAAAGTAGGCTGTACCTAAATTAGTGAAGCTGGGGAAAAATACAGTGCACTGAAAAGGTTACAGATGGTTCTACTGTCACAAATGACAAGTTCAGTCAGCTTACATGAAAAATAAAGTGCTGCTCTATCAAGGATAGAAGAAGCAGGCCTATAATCAACTTCATCAGTTACTTCAGGAAGGATCTTTTGAAGGAGCAAGGAACAGAGTTAATTACTTGCCCTTTTCTTTGTCTTTTTTTTTCTCCCCTATGCAAACTTCATATGCAAGATGCACCTATGAAATAAACCTCTCATGAAGTAACATTGTTGTGTGTGTGCTTGAAACCCATCAACATGCTTTTATTTTGCAAACATATTCAGAACAGCGTTAGGCTTAAACAGGCCTTCTCTTGACTCAGAAGCAAATAGGAAATCCCTTCTCAATCTCGTTTTGCAAACTGGTAAATTAGATTAGTGGAACCAAGCTTTCACATCTCCTCTTTATACAGATTAATAGTTTATTTTTATGTTGCAGTATGAACTGCTACAGCAAGAATCATAAACTGTTTGAGCAAATAAACCCTGCCTTAGGGAGAGAGGATTGGGTAAGGATGAGGAACAGAACATAGTTGACCTTCAGGAAGCTCTGTCTGCTGAACTGCTGCCCCTCCTGGTTTCTGCAGAGATCTCCCATAGCATGTGAGGACACCATGATCAGGAGCGCAGGAGACCAATGGCAAGGATTGATCCAGTGCAGGTAAAAACATTTATTTATAGGGTCTACTAACAAGTTTCTGTCTGAAGGAAAGGTCTTTATGTTATTTCATTCTCTGGGCTTCCTTGAAGCAGAAACGGCTGCTTTTGCCAAACTGCTGAACCGTGCAACAAATCTGCAATATCCACAAACAGAGGTTGGAATGAGATACTCCAGTTTATTTTCATTTGATGGGGCTTAACTACTGAGCAAAGTATTTAGAAATCAAAGGCTAATGCTAACTCTTTTTACGACCTCTTTCCCTGCCATACATGGGCTTCTTGTAGTGAAATTTTCTTTTCAGGATGAAAATAGGAATTTAAATTGGACAGACTTCAAAAAAAAAAAAAAAAAAAAGTAAAAATTGTGTTTGTAGAGAGACACAGGCAACATAATTAAGTTTTCTGTTGAGATCTGTTTTTTTTTTTTCCCCATGTTTCTAGCACTGACAACTGAAGTGAATTGTGTAAAAAATAAAATAAAATTTCTGTCTTACAAAAGGAACACACATTAACTGCTCATAAAGTAAGTTGTGTACATTACTTTAAAATATTTAATTTTGTTAAAATCTGCAAGTTCTTAAGGCTGTGGAAAACTACTTATCCTTTCAAATAAACTATGTTAAGGCACACAATTCTGTGCAAGCTGTTCCTTTTCTATGTTCTTTTCTTCCTTTTCTTCTTCTTTTTTTTTTTGTTTGTTTTCATGTAACAAATGTTCACTAAATTAGAAAATACCATCTCATTCCAAAATAAAACAAAACAAACCTATGAACCAATTTTTACCTGCTCCTGTTTTTCCACTTAGATAGAATGATGTTGAATAAACAAAAGATGTTACTGTTTTAGTAGGCCATAACTTTACTCTTAGGTTTACAAATTTTCCAACATAAGCAACTAAACAAAAGAATGTGACCCTGAACCCAGCAGCTGGTGTTGACAGGAGCAGTCATGAGACATTTCCAAACATACTGCCAAGGGTTCCTTACAAGTTTTGTGAGGAGACAAAAAGAGAGACCTTACCAATATGTGCATGTTGCATTTTTATTTTGGTTTGCCTTTTTTAGCTGTCATGGTTTCACAGGTCACCTTTAATTCCTGTGAAAAAAAAAAAAGAAAAAAAAAGAGTAACACTGCTTTGGTAATTTGCCCAAGCATAAATCTGCTTCTTTGTTTTTTGCAGAATTGGAAACTTGGTTTATATTGAATTTAAAAAGTGAATGAATCAAAAATATTGGAGGAGGTGGGAAAAAAAAATAAAGGATTTTTTAGCTGTAGAATATATTGTAGAAAGGTCAGATGTGTCAGCCTCCTGCTTTGTTAACTCACATCAACAATGACTTCAATGGGCTACTCTCTCTTTTAATATGAAGATGGGATAATTTTGCCAAAGTCATCTCAAGCAATTGGCAAGTGAAAAGTCCTGCATCTGGGCCAGGGCAATTCCAAGCACAAATACAGGTTAGGAGGAGAATGGATTGAAAGCATTCCTGTGGAGAAGGACCTGGGGGTTTTGGTTGATGAGAAGCTCAACACGAGCTGGCAATGTGCACCTGCAGCCCAGAAAGCCAACCATATCCTGGGCTGCATCAAAAGAAGTGTGGCCAGCAGGTCAAGGGAGGTGATTCTGCCCCTCTACTCTGCTCTCCTGAGACCCCACCTGGAGCACGGCATTCAGCTCTGGAGCCCAAGCACAAGAAGAACACGGACCTGTTAGAACGAGTCCAGACAAGGGTCACAAAGATGATCGAGGGGCTGGAGCACCTCTCCTATCAGGACAGACTGAGGGGGTTGGACTTGTTCAGCCTGAAGAGAAGGCTCCAGGGAGACCTCATTGCAGCCTTCCAGTACCTAAAAGGGGTCTACAGGAAAGCTTGGTTTGTCAGGGAGTGTAGTGATAGGACAAGGACTGATGGCTTTAAACTAAGAGAGGGTAGATTTGGAATAGATATTAGGAAAAACATTTTTACTGTGAGAGTGGTGAGGCACTGGAACAGGTTGTCCCAGATGTGGATGCTCAGTCCCTGGAAGTGTTCAAGGCCAGTTTGGTCTAGCTGGAGGTGTCCCTGTCCATGGCAGGTGGGTTGGAAGTAGATGATCCTTAAGGTCCCTTGCACCCCAAACCATTCTATGATTCTATGAATTTTGATTCCACTAAATGTAAGGTCTGCATTAATATTTTACCTTATACCCTTCCACATATCTCACATTAGAAAAAAGTCTCATTATTGAGATTACTGTTGTGTATGAACAGGGAAACAACTATAAGTAGGGTCTGGAAGAAAGGAATCTACCTTCTGATTTTGTTTTACGAGGCCTTCTTAAAGTATCTGTTAACTGTGGTACCACATTTGTGAAGCTGAATTTGGCATGAAATTCAACTATAGCTAAAAAGACTGAGAGAAGGGAGTTGATATCAATGTTTGTATATATTCTACTGGTTTTATTGTATTAACTGACAGTGTAGTTTCAGCTATTTTGCATTGGGTTCACTAGAAAAGCAGGTATTTTTTACCTCTTTAATACACTGAACAGCATCACCAAATATACAGTACATAAACAAATGTTCTCAGTATACTTCATTTTATTGTTTAAATAGTATCTGATCACTTCAACTTCATTTATTTTATAACTCTACTACAGGGCTAGTTCCAGTTAAATTAACATTTATTTCAGGCATCAGTAGAGCTGGTCCTAGTAAGTGTCCCTGAAAGCACATCCCTCAGTCCTATTCTGGAGAGTCTTCCAATGAAGCATGAAAAATATGTATTTTAAGACTCTGAAGACATTTCCACATTGAAAGTAGATTTTTTATTTTTATTTATTTATTTATTGGTAAAGCTTTGTAAAAGCAGAAAAGTTTTCATTCGGACCTTAAACTAGTGAATTTACATTGCAAACATCAGGAAAAAAAAAAAAAAAAAAAAAAAAAAAACAGAAAACAAACAAAAACAAACCACCACCACCACCAACAACAATAAAACAGAGAATTAGTTTGTAGCTCCAGATTGTACAACTTTGAAAATTCCTGTACATTTTACCTTCCTTTTTCTCATGCCTATCCTCCTTTTCAAAACACATTACCATAGGTCAGAATTGCAGTTGTATACTTCAGACATATTGTACATTGACTCTAAAAATTTATTGCAGCTGTAATGCTTGATTTGGGTATAATTAAAACAATCATGTTGTATTAACACACACAAAGGCAGTAATTCTATTTTTCATCGTTTGTCTGAGAATAGGCTTTAAGAAAAAAAAAGAAAAAAAAAGAGAGAGAGAGAAAGATTTAATATAGCATGTACTATACTCAGGAAGAAGGAATTGCTAGAGAATGCAACTGTAACAGCTTAATGTAACTAGAAACCATTTGGCCTCAGTCTCACATGCATACAATGTACACATGCGGTATATGGGTAAGGGTAAATGCAGTGGTACTGCCCAGCCTCTACAGCAGCTAGAGTACTGCAGTAAAAGAACATCATGGAAATCCTTTGACTTGCTTGGGTAAACTTACAGATTTGAAATGTAGTGTTTCTGTCACCATTCTGTATGAACTTACATGTTTAGAGATCTGTGTTAAGAGGATTGGCATTACACTTAATGGGTGACTCAAAAAAGGTGCAATGCCTGAGTTGTTGTGACTTTGGGTCTCCATGTTAGCCTCTTCCCCAGCTATCCCTGATGCCTTTTGCATTTATGGCAGAATTGAGATTAAAGCTGTGGGAATCTTTCAGGAGGTGATGCAGTTACAGACCCTCAACAGAGTGGCAAGAGCCAAGCAGGTAATACACCAAAAAGAGCCCTTAGCATATATATGTATGTATATACATGTGTATGTATACATGTGTATGTATATGTATATGTATACAGATATATTTGTTCATATATATACTGTTCATCAAGCCATCATTGTGACAAAACTGTGAAATAGAATAAAAAGATACAGTAATAGTTTGAATTACATGTAGCATGTTCAGCCACCGTGATCCTATGTCTGTTTTATCAGTTTTGTTAATGCTTCTATTTATAACCTATATGAATAGCAAGATGCAATTATCAATAATGTAGGTTAATTGGATCCTACTTTTATCCAATTAACCTTTGCAAATGATTAAAGTTAACTCTCTCTATACAAGAAATGCGAATTGTCAGAATTATTCAGCTAGGTCACAGAAATGAGTAATCTAAATACTGAATTTCTTCAAAGGATTAATATCTTTATTAATTTTAACTAAGATTGATGAATAAACTGAAAAAATGTTGAGGAAATTAATTTCTTACTCAAAGAATAAGTGACAGCAAGTCTGTGAATGATCTGCTGGATTTCTCCGTAGATTTAAATGAAAATATGTTTAAATGAAAATTGTAATTAATTTTCAATGAAAGAATAAATGACTTTGAAAGTACATGCAATCTGACTACAAACATACTGAAGAGAGAACTTAGCACAGCTGGAAGTATGTTGTTCCATCTCATAACATTTTGCATCTTCTTTTTTTTTTTTATTATTCTTTTTTTTTTAATTATTATTATTTTTCTTATATTTGCCTACCTTCAACTTTCATGTCTTTAGCTGTGAACTCTCTGCTCATAAATAATTAGTAGGGAGAAAAGAGCAAATTAATCTTAATCTCAGCACAGTTCATCTATGTGTTCTTTGGGAGTCAGTTCAGCATGAAGAAGTGATTTTTATTTATTTTTTTAAAGTCAATATTATGTACATTTGTTTCTTGAAGAAACAGAAATGCAACATTCATCTGACTAACCTCAAGATGAAAGGGTGATATTAAACAACTGCAGTAGTCATGGGTGGGATGATGTGAGGCATCAGAGAGAGTTGATCAACCTTCAGAGAAAGAAATAAATTGTCAGTACCAGGCCAAAAAGAAACTATAAATTGCTCCTTAAGACATAATCGTGCTCCATGCTGTTGTCTCTACCTTGAAAAAATTGTTCTGAGTCCCATGTAGAAAAACGCTCCTTGTGTCCAGCTGAGTGATCCAAGACAGAGATTTAGTGGCAGAACTTCATCCTAATGTAAAGTGTAAGCAAAGTTGTACCAACTGAAAGAACTGCAGCATCCCCAGAAGGACAGCCAAAATGATAATACTTAATGAAGGATATCTATTAAAAAAATAAAAAAATAAACAAAATCTGTTCCTCCAGTTGAAAATATGTCCCAGAATTTTGGCTAAATATTAGGGCTGCCTTTGTAACAGAAAACAACTTGTAAGCACATTAAGAATCCTAGCAAAACACCTGCATATATTACCATAAACCTACAATAAGAAGTGAATGGTAAATTTGAACCCCAAATATTGTGCTCAGTCTGGAGGCTCCCACAAAACATGTCAACAGAATCAATCAAGTTTTTATACACATACCTAGGTGGAGACAAATTCAGCACCAAGATTATGACTCAGCAGTATCCAAAGTCTTGCTATTCACACATTATTTCCTCTTGTAGTAAAGGGCAGATAACACTATTTTTTTCTGCAGTTTGCATATATCTTTACTACTAAAACAAGAGCAGAGCAAAATGAACCATATCCACATTATTAGCTGACTGTGATTGTTAATTTACTGGGCTGAAATCAATATAGGGGTCAGGAAGCAAATGTTAATTCTACTTTATATGCTTGTCTGAACCTGCTACACATTGTTATAGAGTGCTAAAACTCTCTAAGAGATAAGGCTATACATTCCCCTGAAGGCAGTTTGGAGCTGACCCACTTACATCTGGAATTAGAAAATTCAGTTCTATTTTGTTGTAAGATTTTGTTAATCCATATCTATATCTTGGGACACAATGCCCAGTGCTCCATTCCTGGCTTCATCTCAGGCTGCCTTTGGTGTTCAGACTAAATTCCAGCAGGCAATGCCAGCATTCTCTCCTGGTTCTGGCAAAACCTGTTTTACAAGTTCCATAGGAGAATTCATTGAACATATTTTTAATCTATTATTTAGAGTTATTTATAATAAAGCCAGGATCCCATGCCACCTTGATTCCCATGGATCACACTTTCAGTCTTACACTTTCACTTCCTTTGCTGCACTGGTAGTGTCAAGGGTAACAACTACTAAAGCGAAAACTGACAAGGGGCAAACACTGCTATTGCGGATAATAAGTTGATTAAAAATAAACAAACAAACCAAACCAACCAAATGAACAAAAGCACAAAACGACAGACACAAAAGCAACCTCCATGCAAAACACCAGTAGTAACAGGCTTTCTCAAAATGAACAAGAGAAATTATCTTCCCTGACTAATTAGTAAATCTGTAATGCTCAGGAAAAGAGGAATGTGCTAATTTCCCAGAAGGAGGATATATCTGAAGCCCTATTCCTTGACCGTTTAAGTAGCACAGTAGGGAGAGAATCAGAGTTGCTGTATCTTGCAATTTAATTAGGTGCATGTTTAAGAAAAACTGATTATTTGGTAGACCCTTAATCTGAAGTCCTCTCTCATACAAATGCATAACTGCAAGATGGGTTCCTAATTACATTTTATCAACTGTTCAATCTATTCAGAGTCCAAAAGAAAGGCATGTATATGCAGTTCTTTGAATGCTGTTATCCACTATTCTTTGTATTTCTTTTGTTAGCTTTCTAGAGTACATGTACTAAATAAAACAATGTAGCATAGCAGGCCAGAGCAGAATACTTTGCTTTCTCATTTTACATTTTTAGTTCTTTTCGAGCCATATTCAGTAAGTGTCCACTTTTGACATTGGTTCTTGTTATTTTGCTCAAATAGCCAAGGAGGGATACAGCTCCACTGAGCAAAAAAATTATTAATAACTCTTCCTCCATAACATTTTTACTGATGGTCCCTGTAAAACTGGCAGAGTAATTGGAGCTGGGAGTGACAGGAAAAAATTTTACAGAGAAAAAAAGTCAAATACTATAAGCACTAAGATTTTTTTCACTGGTTTTAGTTTTACACAGAGAGAAATATGCAAGATAATTTCTTCTAACTGGAGTATTTTAAAGTCTTCCAGAAATGAATCATAATATCTATAATATGCATACCCGTACTGTAATTTAACTGGTCTTTAGTACAATGAATCTCTAGTGTGAAATTTCCTTGTTAATGATCAGCATAAACTATGGTTCTTAATGCAATTACGAATCTAAGGCTTACAGTCTATAGGCAAAAGAGTAACAATACGATATCATTAAACTTCTCATTTCATTCACTGATACCTATAGGGAATAAGCAGCCATTATTGTAAGCATCTTACTTTTTCTATCAGCATACATTGAATTACGTATTATAGGCGCTTCATTCCCTAGTCTAAGTAAATAAACTGTTCCATCACTAGCAGTTTCTCTGTTAATTTTTTTTTTAATAACATTAAAGGAAGATAAGGCATTGTAGATAGGAAAAGAAGCTTTCTTGTGACCAAAAGCAAGCAAGCCCTCCAGACCCTTTGGAGAGGTTCTTCTCTTTGAAGGAAGATCCGACCTACCACTACTATCAGTCATGGGAGTCCTTTGTAAACATGAATCATGCCCTACCACAGGCTACTTATGCTAAGGCCTGGAAACCAGCTCCATCCTATTGAGTTTCCCAGCAGAGCTAATATAGCTGCTTCCCACAGACTCTAAAGGTCCTTGTAGATGCTATGGCATCCCTTCCTCCACCTCAGCTGTGTCAGTAACCTGATGGAAAAGGCTTAACACCTTTTGCTTCCGTAGGAAAGCTGCAATTGCTCTGGTTGTCTTTGAGCTGATAATGCATTGTGAAAGCCAAGAGCTTTCAGCTATAACATCAATAGGAATAGCATCAGCTATTGATTCTCAGCTAACGTCTCTTTCAATAGCACATGGTCTTTCAGAAGAGTAAATGGGCCACATAGTTTTTGGAACCACAAGGAACATCCTGGGTGAATAAGCAATGTTCTGTAAGCATGTTTTCCTGGGCTGTCACCCTAAACCCAATATTTATAGATTAGAAAAGTTGAGTGAGTAAAATCAGAAAGGTCTTTAGAAGATATTTAGCCAGCTAAATGTCAGATATTTCTGATGGATAATTATTTAATCTATTCTTTAAAATCTCCAGTTATGTTGACTTCATTGCCTTCTCAGACAATGAATTCCATTCATCGTCATCTTTATACTCAGCACCTTTTTGTCTACCATCTAATCTAGATCTTTGTTGCTGCAAATTAAGTTTGTTACTTCCTGTCTTAACCTTTGGAAAGAGCATATTGCCTTCTAACTTGTAGAAGGCAGTCTATCTGTAATTGAAGACTTCTATTACATCTTTTCTCTGTGCATTGTCCTCTAAATTAAACAGCATCAGTTCTTCCTATCTTTCTTCACACAACTTTTTCTTCTAGACCTCTGATGCACTCCTGTTGTCTGCTCTGGATTCATTAAAAGGTCACATGTAAACCAAACACAGTAATTCAACTGTGGCCTTATTAAAATGGAAATATTCTGAGCTTTACACATTCTTTAGACAGCCTAACATTTGGTTTTTTGGTAATCAACGTGACATTGTTGATTACCACTCAGTCTGTGATCCAACTTATTCTCTCTAACCCTTGCACTTTGTGCGTGTTCCTAATTAATTGTTTTTCTGTTTCCAGGCAGATTTTAAGAATAATTCCTTAAGATTAATTAAGACTAGATTTATTCATGAATTAAAATTTTATTTGGGGAGAAAAATTTTGATAGATGAGAACATACTCATCCAGTTACTAGCTCCTCTTTAATAACATTTTTGTTTTAGCAGTTTTGTGTTAAACAGCTGTTAATCCAAATTGTTATAATGGATCTAATATACGGAAAAATGCCCAACAAGTGAATATGTAAACTGAATATAATGTGGCTGAGGAGAGGATCTGTTAGAAACCTCATGTATTCACGCTTCTCTAATAGAATGTTTAATTAAATATAATATTGTCATCTCTTACTGACTTCCACCTACAGTCAAGTTTCAAAAACAGAAGATAACATTGCTGCTGTGAAGGAGCAGCCATCAAATTTAGTACAACACTGCATTCAGCCAAAGAGAGAATACTGTAACCTTTAACGCTGTCAACATAGCAGTTGAGTTTTCATATTCAAAACATTCATCTGGATTCCTGTATATCAATTCGCTACAGAGAAAGAAGATTTTACCACAGTACCATGAGAATAAATATGTCATTTAAGGCTACTGATTCAGATCCTGCTGCAGTGAGGGACAAAGAGGAGACAGGAAAGATACCCCAAAAAAAGAGCTGTGGATGGTAATAAATATTTTAGTGCTACAGGCTACGTGGTTTTGTTCACTGTAATACTTTAAAAGGTCTCTTTCTTAACTGACAGCTTTTAGATCTCATCTCATCTTTCAAATCTCCCTAACAGGCCTATACAACCCTTTTTGCACAACACTGTGTTCCACCTCTTCTTAGCAGTTATATTTATCTTTGGGGGCAGGGGCACCTCTTGCTCTCCTTTTCCAGGACAGACGCTTGCAGAGGGATGATGTGGCCAGACAGCTAGCTGTGACTTTTGTGCCAGGGGCACAAGTGCCTAATAACTTACCCCTAATATTTTCTTTCTTCTAACTGAAGGAATGTATCCTGGAGCTTACTTGGTGGGTTCAGTGATGCTATGTGTAACTCCTGTATATGTGAAGGATCCCCAAGAGTATAAATAGACTGAGTGTACAGAAATAATTTCTGGATTTTCACAAAGAATCAAAGAATAATCCATTTAATGTTTACAGCACTGAATGATTGATGCTTCCAAAATCCATTTTAATGTCCTCCTTGAAACATCGTTCCTTTATTTAATTTTTTGGGTTTATTTTATTTCAGCAGCTAGGTGCATATAATCTCCTGCCTTTTATTGGTATTTGATAAAATAAATGTAGATCTGTTAAAATATGTTTCATTTAAAATAAATTACATACTTCCATAAAGAATGATTTGGTACTATGCTTGTACATAAAATGAGATGAGGTGACTAAAAGCCGGTATCACAGTAAGAAGCATTCAGCTTATGATATGTTAAATAAAAATATTCTATATATAAATTATTATTATATAAAAATCTATATAAAAATTATTATTATATAAAAATTAAAATAAATTATTAAATATATATATAAATAAAAATATTCTAATAGCTATACTGAGTTCCTGCAGATAAAATTTCATGCTATATTTAAGAACCGAAAATTTACAAAATGGTGTTAAAACTAAAATACACTTGAAAGCAAAGGACACAGTCAATGTTAGAGAGCTTATACAATAAGGACAGTGTGTATACCCTGGGCTTTAGCCTCTGGGATTTTGGCTAGTGCTATAATAAACTGAGTTGTTTCAGTGAACATCTCTATCTCTAGAAATTAAGTATACAAAATATCCAACAGAATCAGAATCAGACCATCACATAATAACTCCTATAACTGAGAAGTTACCCTAGGAACATTAATATGTTATAAGGAGAGAAAAGATTACAAGAACATCTTGAGAGATAGGTCTTAAATGGCTAATAAGTCCATCCAGTAACAAAGTGAAGTGGCCAAGCCAGAAAGGCCTTTTTGTAAGAAAATTCATAAAAATAAAAAAATAAAAATAAAAAAAAAAGATGGATTTTGTCAATGGGAAGGACTATGGTAAACATTTGGAGTTGAAATAAACCATTGTGTTGGTTTTATTTGAACTGATTTAGGAGGAAGCAGGAGAATACTTGAGACAGAAAATAATTAATGTAAATAATGCATGGGAAGCTTTTACACTGATGCTTTCAATTGAAGAAATGTGATTAGCATTTCACTTCCCAATTGGCAGTTTTAGGTCACTGGCCTAGTCTAGCATGAATAAAATCAGCGAATGAAAAATGGCAATCATGAAGCAAAAATTAAAGAAAGGCGATTTGGAAAGGGAACTTTTGCTACATCTAGTAAAGAAGATTAAATTTAATACCTCATTTAATGTCACCATTAATCTGTCATTGCACTGGGTCAATATGTGCAGAGGCAAATGGAGACAAAGAGGAGACTCTGGGTAATGGGGCTTATGTGCATTTCCTTCACTTTGAAAATTTGACTCAGTAAAGATTAAACAGACAGAAAATGATTATACCCGGCCTTTGCAGTGCCCTTGAGCTCCAGGGCCCTCCCTAAATAACTGAGTAATCACAGATGATGACTTTAGGCTCAGAGGCACAACCCTTGGAAAAGCATTGCCCCAGTTACAGGTAAATGCATTTGTCAATGCTTTCCAGGTTCTGGTACAACTGAGTACATGGAGCTGCCCTTCGGGTGATATATTAAGCCCCAAAACTGAAATGCTTTTTCAGTATCAGTGATATGATGCGTTCTTCACACTTACCACTATGAAAGGGCATGTTTTTAATTTGTAAATAGATACACATATAGATACACATGCATATACATGTATGTGTATGTATATGCATGAATATACATGCACAAAATATGAATACATATACACAAAATAAAATCCTAATTTTTAAATAAAGTGCATCTGCACACTAAAGTTCAGGCATATGTTTAGATCATAGCGACTTAAGTGTGAGCATAAAAACAGTTTCCTGAACTGGGTCATACTACCTGATTTAGAACATTTGTTCCTGTAAATGCAAGCAAGTATGGAGCTTATTTTCCGTTACTTTTCACATGGAATAACTATTTACATTTCTCATTTGGTGTTCGATCACAGATATAAATGACAACCTTAAGACCACAAGAAAGTCATACCATGCATGCATTTAAATAGTGTTGTGTTTTTTTTTAGTATACAATGGTAATAATCAGAATGTGCCTGTACCTGTAACCATACGTAGAAATAGAAAGACTTTCTGTAGATCATTGTAAGCAAAAAGGAGGTAGTTGTGGGGAAATAATGATAGTAATGACTTTGTGAGAGGGAAACATTAGAAATTTTTAAACTCTTATCACTTGAACTTTTTAACATTTATGAATCTTTTTAGTGTGTCAAAGTGGCCTTGGAGATACTGAAAAATTCTTGGGCTTTGTGCAGTCAAACCCAGGTCTCCAATAAGAATAACAAATAAATGTTACTTCTAAAAAAATTATTTATCATTCTCACCAGAAAGAGAAAGAACTTCCAGTTTACCATTAAGGGACATTACACTATTTTTCAAGTATGAAAAGGATTATATGAACAGTAAGATCCATACCCTACAAATAAAAGATGAGTGTAAGGGGAAGGTGTTTTTTTTTTTTTTTTTTCTTTTTTTTCCCCTAAATTGGAGAAGTAACAGTGATACAGAAACACACATAACCAACAGAAAAATGTAATAGAATTTGTTTAGATCTCAGTCCCTAAGTTAAACTATGTTCTTGAATCAAATTAGAAAGATATGTTAACATGACAGTGTTGGAGAGTCTGTCAAATCTAATTAGCATCACCCACTGATTGTCTGAAAACTGTCTGGGAAATTTTTAGAGTCAAAGTCTCCTGCCTTTGTTTATTACACAGTTAAAACATTTTATTGGAGAATCTGAAGACAAAAGGTGAGTTAAAAACATATAATTTTGTTTTATTTTTCAAAACAGAATACTTTCCTAAGCATAAAAAAGGCAACAGGAAATAGCAAGAGCAAATTAGACAGAAGATAC
This sequence comes from Cygnus olor, assembly GCF_009769625.2. NCBI lineage: Eukaryota > Metazoa > Chordata > Aves > Anseriformes > Anatidae > Cygnus > Cygnus olor. The sequence continues at coordinate 120,641,318 of NC_049169.1, read as the reverse complement.
TAATGGCCAGCAATCACACATAAGATTAAGATTGAATAAGGAAAAAAAATTATTTTTCAGTAGGAAATCTGAAATAATGGGAGCATGGAAGTTATATATAGCTCCTTTCTGTGATTTCATTAATGTGTGTATAGCAGAGAGAAAAACTAGATGCACATGTGGATAACACATTAGTGGATAACAATAATGAATCTGGGTCTTTGGTCTTGTGGGTACTTGACACATATATTCCCCCACAAATTTGGCAAGGACTTTGTATACCTCTTATGGAAAGGTGTAGGCATTTCTACATCTGAATTTTACTTAAGGAATGTTTTTAAAGTCTTTTGGGGGGTGTTTTAACACTATGTAACACTGCCAAAGCAACTGAGAGCTATAGCAGTTCAGATACTACATTTCTCTTGTGACTGGCACAGACTTGTGTATGGTTGCAAATTAAGACATATGTAATGATAATGACACAAAATATTCATTCTAGGCTTGTATTTCTAGGGGCTTATACTCATCAAACCTTTTATCTGTTGTGCCAAAAGCATCAGTCTGCTTCTTGTCAAAAAGATATATATATATATTTATTTATTAAGATTAGGAAAATAATTCAGCTGTTAGAGGAAGAAGTCATTTTCTGTGTATGCTTTGTTTTTAATGCTACCTATTCTTCCCCAGGTAGTGCCAATTAAGGTAGGATATGGAAGTGAAAATGTAGGGTCTGACTGGCCTGTGCTGGTGTAGCAACAAAAAGAGAGAAGCATTCTGCCCAGCCATAGCAGCAGGGGAGCGTATATAGTGAGGGTTAGGAAAACCAGACCGTCTCAGACACTGATGTTATCTCAACTTCAACCAGTCATCTGCATCAGTGTGCTGGAGAGCGTAGGGTTCTTGGTAACAGAGTTGGAACAATCTACTCCTTTTTGATATTCTTAGGCCAAATTTAGATGAGAATAACAATATACTGCTCTTTTGGGACAGCAAAAGTTACTTTCAAAGGGAAATATTATTGTGATTGGATCTTTTCTATTTCTGAAAATCCATGTGATTAGGAGGATCAGAGTCTTGAATTTTAAAAGGAATCTTTAAAAAGTGAGAAGATTAACTACACTGAAAAGAACCTTGTGATTATATGGTTAAAATAAGTAGGAAATGCTAACATCTGTATCTTTTAATTCAACTCTCTTGTGCAAATGTGCATCATTTTTCAGACACTATTTTCTTGTGCAGTACTGAAGCAATGAGGTCTGCTCAAGACACAGTGTCTGCAATCCATCAGCCCCCCCCTAAATCTGTCTTGGGTTGTGAACTACTGAGAGCTGCATCTATAATACAATTTTGAGACCCTGCTGAAATACATACCTTTACTCAACTTAATCCTCCTGTGCTTAACTGTACCACAGCAACTGGCTTCAGGCTCCCAGAAGGAGCCATGCAATACTCCTTTTAGTTGTTGCATGTCTTTGGCCACCAGTAACTGAAGGTAATAATACAAGTATTGAAGGTTTCTGAATCCAAGTGCTTTAAGTACAAACTTGAACAAATGCCTGTTAGTAGTCTGTGTTCAGGGAGACTGAAGACTATAATCTTATGTTATCTAAACAGTTGAGGTGCAGTCCCCATTGTAATCATGCAAACATGATTACAAATAGCAGAGACAACATATCCTGTTTTGTTTCTGAATATGAACCTAGGAAACAAGGTGTCTAGTAATAAAATACCTGTGTGGATTTGACAATATCTTAATTCAAAGCCAACGTTCTTCTTGAAGCTGAAATAAAAGTGAAACAAATTAAATACAGGATAATTTGCAGGATAATCAATTAAAAGTCTGTAGCAACAGGTGTTTAACAAGCACAATGTGACTCCCATTTAACCGATTCTTTATTTTGAAAATGAGCAGAAGAGCATGAGTAATTCCAGTTAAGTCTGTTAAGAAGCCCAAAGAAAATTCTAGGACAAAAGCAATGCGCCCATGAATCAGAAACAAAGATCAAAGAAGCAAAGAGTTGGAGGTGCTCAAATGTCATTAGCTGGAGTATCCCATCTATCAGCTGTGGGTCATGAAATATGTAGAATTCTTGATAGAGGTGGTGAAAACTGTCAAGCTCAAATGTTGGAAGTTAAGGTTCTAAGTGCATTTAAGGTATTTGTACAATATGCTAGGCTAACAAAGGTTGTATTGTCTTAATTTTGGACCTATTTAAACCATGTAAATCTCTAAATTTCATTTGTTATGCTTTCCATTATTGTCAACAAAGCAGAAATATTTTCAAGTTAATTGTCACTTTTGCAAGTACTCCATTCCATCATTCAAAGATTAAAAGTGAAAAAAAAAAACAACAACAACAACAACAAAGCAAATGTATTACATTATATCCGGCGTAGGAATGAGATTCAAAAAGGCTTTTAAGAGATTAAGTATCAATGAATCTCTTGAGACCTGGGCTCCAAAATGTGTTTGTGAGTCTGTGTTGTCAGTATATTAAATTTTCTACTAAACGTGCTGCCAAAATATTTAAGGAACATGAGATGTTTTTAATAGTTCGGATATAGATACCCTTTATCTCCTCTCCCATAATTCTCCTAGATATAAACTTTAAAATGTGATTTATTATTAGAAATAATAATATATCATGAAGCTTCTTAAGAAACGGTCCACCTTTCCCTAAATTAAGGACAATGCTGTTATCTTTTTCTTTCTTTTCTTTTTTTTTTTTTTCCTTTTTCTCATTTTAAGATCTTTGAAGAATAAGACATTATGAAGTAATACACATTTTTTTTTTTGTCTTGCCTGTACTTTAAAGAGGCTTCTTTGGCACATAGTATTTTCTCTGTACTGCAAATCATAAGTATTTTTCAACTACTGTCTCAGTTTAAACAAAGATCTCAGAATATTGAAGCATCTCTGTGAAATTCATAGATAGATTTACTCATTTTTAATAAGAGACTTTAAATCACAAAATCTCAGAATGGCTGAGGTTGGAAAGGACTGCTGGAAGTCACCTGCTCCAACCCCACACCCAAGCAGGACCACCCAGCACAGGTTGCCCAGTAACATGTTCAGGCAGCTTTTGAAGACCTCCAAGGAGGGAGACTTCACAACCTCTCTGGGCAGCCTGTGCCAGTGCTCCATCATCCTCACAGTAAAGAAGTGCATCCTGATCCTCAGATGGAACCTCTTGTGTTTCAGTCTGTGCCCACTGCCTCTTGTCCTGGTACTGGATACCACAGAAAAGAGCCTGCCTCCATCTTCTTTGCACCCTCCTTTCAGATATTTACACGTGAACATGAGCCAGCAGTGTGCCTTGGCAGCAAGGAGGGCTAACTGTATCCTGAGGTGCATCAGGCATTATTAGATGGTCGAGGGAAGGGATTGTTCCACTCTGCTCTGTGCTGGTGCAGCCTTACCTCGAGTACTGACTCTATTTTTGGGCACCACAGAATAAGAAAGATATAAGAATGTCAGAGAAGGTCCAGTGCTCTTAGCCTTCCCTTATGGGAGTGATGCTCCAGTCCCTTCATCATCTTTGTGGGCCCGTGTTGGACCCTTTCCAGTATGTCCATGTTTCTCTTGCATTGGGTAGCTCAGAACAGGACATAATACTCCAGGTGTGACCTCACCAATGCTGAGTAGATGATTTGTCTGCACAGGCTTTTGCAGACAAGTTTGTACTTGTTTTGCTCCCAGCTGTCCAGAAGTAAGACAAGTTGAGTCCAGAAGTAAGACAGGTTGAGTCCAAGTCCAAGTGCATGACTCAGTGCAGTCATATGACTCCTGTGAGCATATGGCACACACATACTGTATTCCACAGGGAGGAACTTCACTATATACACGAGAAATGTCTGCAGTCTTATCTCAGAGAACAGATTTGAGGAAAGCTCAATAAAACACATTAAGGTAATTCTTTTAATAATGTTGTTCATTGCTTTGGTAAGATCTGGAGTGTTATGGTGAGAGTATGCTCCTTTTTTGTCAGGACCACAAAAAAAAAATTCTTCAGAATTTTCACTTTCACTTATCAACAGTCTCACATTTGACAAGATGCTCTGAAACTTTAGTTTCTTGATATAAGTTTGAAAAATATTTTTTGTGTTTTTGTAACTGGCTCAAAAGGAAATTAAATGTGAGATTTATAATGAAATTCTATGGATCTTAGCTGTGCCTGTACTGAATGACATGAGAAGGGACCTGAATGAAAGGATAAAAGGATTAGTTCATGCATATGACCACCTGTTTCCTGGCTGTAGCCTGTAGTCTATATGGCTGCAAAAAAAAACTTATAATGTGTTATCCTTAAAACCAATGCAAGAATTCCAGAAATAAAAGCCTTACTAGCAAGTTTTCATTTTTTAATTTTTTTTTTGTCCATAAAAGTTCTTTGTGCTTCAAATTTAGTCGGCCGTCAATTGTCCATTCATTAATATCTGCATTGCTACTTTATTAACAAGCATAGAAACATAGTAACTAACTCAGCTAAACTTTTTTTTTCTGAATTCTGTAGGGTTACCATGGTGCAAAAGTGCACTGAAATCACAGTCCATGTGCCTTTTACCTTTTACACTGGAGGCCAGTATCAGAATTACACAGTTAATAAAAGAATTGGAATTATAGAATCATTCACATTGAAAAAGACCTCTAAGATCATCTAGTCCAACTTTTAACCTAGTACTAAAATCTACCTCTAAACCATGTTACTAAGTTCTACATCTACACATTTCTTGAAGACCTTGAGGGATGGTGACTCAACCACTTCCCTGGGCAGCCTATTCCAATGCTGCCAAACCCTTTCAGTAAAGAAATTTCTCCTAATATCCAACCTTAACCTCCCTTGGTGCAAGCTGAGGCTATTTCCCCTTGTCTTACCACTCGGTGCTTGGGAGAAGAGTCCAAGAGCACCTCGCTATAACCTCCTCTAAGGTAATTGTAAAGTACAATAAGGTGTCTCTTGAGCCTTCTTTTCTCCAAGCTAAACAACCCCATTTCCCTCAGCCACTCCTCATGAGACTCATTCTCTCGACCTTACACCAGATTTGTTGCCCTTATAAAAAATTGCTTATACAGCAAAATTTAAATCAAGAGACAGAAGAAACTTCACTTGTTCTTTTGGTCAGATAAACCATGCAGATTTCATTGTTAGTTATAAACTGTCATTTACATACCTGCCTGCTGGCTCATCTTCAACTATTGGTTTGACTTTTGAAATCATATTTAAAAAATGGTTGGAAAGCTGCCTGGTTGGAAAGCTGCCTGGCCGAGAAGGACCTGGGAATACTGGTTGATAGGCAGCTGAATATGAGCCAGCAGTGTGCTCAGGTGGCCAAGAAGGCCAACAGCATCCTGGCTTGTATAAGAAGCAGTGTGGCCAGCAGGTCTGGGGAGGTGATTGTCCCCCTGTACTCGGCTCTGGTGAGGCCGCACTTCGAGTACTGTGTTTAGTTTTGGGCCCCTCGCTACAAGAAGGACATGGAGGTGCTCGAGAGAGTCCAGAGAAGGGCAACGAAGCTGGTGAGGGGTCTGGAGAACAAGTCTTACGAGGAGCGGTTGAGGGAGCTGGGCTTGTTCAGCCTGGAGAAGAGGAGGCTCAGGGGTGACCTTATCGCTCTCTACAGGTACCTTAAAGGAGGCTGTAGCGAGGTGGGGGTTCGTCTATTCTCCCACGTGCCTGGTGACAGGACAAGGGGGAATGGGCTAAAGTTGTGCCAGGGGAGGTTTAGGTTGGATATTAGGAGGAACTTCTTTACTGAAAGGGTTGTTAGGCATTGGAATGGGCTGCCCAGGGAAGTGGTTGAGTCACCATCCCTGGAGGTCTTTAAGAGACATTTAGATGTAGCCCTTAGTGATATGGTTTAGTGGAGGTCTTGTTAGTGTTAGGACAGAGGTTGGACTAGATGATCTTGGAGATCTCTTCCAACCTAGACGATTCTGTGATTCTGGGGGAAAAAAAAAAAAAAAAAAAAAAAAGTTTTGTTTTAAATCTTACTCAATAAACATCAAAGCTGCTGAGGTATACTGCCTAAATGCACAAAGTTCCTTAGCATCACTCAGTAAGCTTCTCTTACTCCAACTTAAGTGTCTCCATAGACAAAATGACCAGGCACTTCAAGACTTACAGCAGTCCATTTTTTCCAGTAGGGACAAATGCTCCCTGTTTATTGGTATCTGTGAATATTCTTTCCAGAACAAGAAGTATCTCCTCTTTAAGAGTCTTAAGCCACTATCATAAAGCCTCCTGGCTTTGGACAAGCTCTTGAGCTCTGAACAGTCTTTTCTATTTAAGTGCATGTAAACAATTCCTCCAGGGTCTTAGCCTCACTAATGTCATATTTGGGGAATGTTAAGTCTGTCAAGTAAATCTGTAGTAATGTTTCTCAGTCACTTTATTGTGATAAATACATGTTAGAAAATTTTATTTATTTTTATTTTATTTATTTTATTTTAATATCTCTTGGATCTCTCTGCTGTTTCTACTGATCTTTGTGTTGGCAAACAGACTGCTTCTCAGTTCCTTTTGAAAGCTGGTATGTCAATATTATAGTAACTTTGTCTCCTCTCTCTCCTGCTCAAGATTTCTTTTTTTGGGAACTCGATAACACATTTTCTTCTGTAAAATCTAAATAATTTTAGTTTTTGCTTTCATTAATCTTCATACATATACAATATCCCCTATATATATATATTTGACTGTAAATATGTCTGAACAAATGCATCAGACCTGCACAGTCCACATTATTTAGCATGCCTTTACTAAGAAAGAAAATAACATAAAAATAAATTCATTATCTCTCTTTAGTCTTGTCTGTTTTTGGCATTCCTTCTTCATTCTTCAGCTTATCTTCCTGGTTCTTCATAACAAATTTTCACCTTCCTTTTGTCTGCAAGAAACAGGAAAATCCACCTAAATTTTGTAACGTACTACCTTATCAAATGAAGTGAAATTTAACCCCTTCCATTCATGTTGCAGGTCCTTTGAACCTAATACATCTTTCTTTTTTCAAAGGCAACACTTTCTACTTCTGCTGAAATCCTTGTTGAATTAAAATTGGGCAAATTATCACTTACTTATGCAAAACTTATTGACATAGTTTCAATTATTTTCTTCATCTCATAATAGCTTATTTTTAATGTACTTGTACACAATATTTGCAATGCACTTGCTACATGCATTTGCATTTTCCTGTGGGAATGGGAATGGTAATAGATTCTAACATAAAAGTCTATATTTTAAATCCCTTTTTAATATGATTCCTAGTAATATTTTTATTTCCAGGCACATAATTCAGAGCTTTGAATCACGGTTCTCTGAACTCGCCCTGTGTCAACATGAAGTAGCTAAACTGAAAGCAATAGAATTAGCTGGTTTCAAAAGAAATTTAGGAGAACTACTATTTACTCTCTGATTAATGGTGAGAAATCTATAGTTATCATTCAAGTATTAGCATTCTAGATTCATGCAGTAACAAACAATATTAAGATTATTAGGCACAGGTAATAGCACTGTATCTTGCAAACACATTTTGCCCTGCTCTGTGCTATCTTCCATGTACCTGTTCACCCCTGCTGTCTTGTTTGGTCCAATAATACCTCCACACCTGCACCCTTTCCTACTCCCAACTCCACTTCAATGGAGATGTTAAGGGCAGTATCTATTCTATGCTTTAAATCCTGCAAGAGATCAGACTGAATCATGAAGGCAGAAAGCCACATTAAAAAAAAAAAAAAAAAAAAAAAAAAAAAAAAAAAAAAAAAAAAGGAAAACATATCATATATTAATATAATAACTAGTCACATTTAATAAACTGGAAATGTGGGATATGTCTGTATGTCTGTGCTTTATTTCTAGAGCATTGGCTCCATTAACACAGATACTAGTCTTAAAAAACAGAATCTGAAAACTGTCTGCAGCATGACTCCACAAAAGGTAACTAACAATTACGTGTATATTCAAAGACAACAGTTAAAAATCAAAACCATAACCATTTGTTGTGATAGAAGATGGGAAGATGTTACTGTTTTTTTTGGGGGGGTGGTTGTTGTTTTATTTTTATTTATTTTTTTTCCAAAACCAACTCCTACTTGAGAGGTATAATTTTAAATGCATTTACCCAGCCTTCTGAACTATTAGAATTCTGTACTACCTAACATAATTAGTACTTTTTTGTTGATTTGCCTTGCTGTTTATTCTTGGTTATGGTGGCAAGCTAAGGATTTCACTGGCTGCTCTGCAATTTTAGAGCATCATTAAATCATAATATATGCCACACAAGTTGTCTGCAGCATCCAGTACAAAACAAAATAAAATAAACTAGAAATCAGGTTTCCTGTGTCTTGAAAAAGATGGCTGTACCATTCAGATTAGAGTTTGACTTCCTCTGAAGGAATCCAGTAAACATTCCTGCAACCTTGTAGTTAAAATGTTAGAACTAAAAAATAACGTGTCAAACTGTACATGCAATGACTTACATCACACACATCTCACTTTACCTCCTCATCTTCTAGCACTTCTTCTCTCCTATATTTTTCTTGATGTATTTCTGATTTTCTCATCTCCAAGATTCACTTCCAAACCAACAACAACAAAAAAACACATTTAAACAATTTTTTTTTCATATAGAAGCAAAATCCAAATCAGTCCCTCCCTTTTCAGTTCATAGAAGTAGGAAGCTAGAAGCCCCTTATGTCAGCAAGAGTCCTTTGAGCATTCTTTCATTAATCTCCCTACAGTTCTATTTTTATGCTACTACACTTTAGCCAACTTTAGCATTAAATGGTCCTTACCCATGTTTCACATTTGATAGTTTGTTTTTTGCTAATCATTGTTTCTCCCTCAGGTGGGCAAAAACATATTTTGTCTATTTTTTTTCCATTTTTTGGTCAAGGACTACATGACAAATAGATACAACATAAGATCCACATCAGTTCAGGATTTTACGATCGCAAATGAAATGAAGAATGCATACTATTGCTGGACACAGATTATATTGCAAAACACAAATGTTGTGATAGGCTAATATTGTTACTGACACCATTAAGATCCCTCTAGGGAAAACATATTCAAAGTGATTCCCAAAATTTAGAGCATGAAAACTCTATTGTGAAATTCTAGTAAGGGAAAATTAGAAGAGGAATTACCCCTGAACTATTAGGAAAAAAAAAAGGGGGGGGGAGGGGGGGAGAGAGAGAGACAAAGAAAGGAAAAATAAGAGAAAGAAGGAATGTAAAAGAGGGAGGGAAATATATAAAAATAATATATATTTATATATAATAAATTTATGAAATATGAAATTATACAGTTATTAACCCTTTTGGACATCTTAGGGTGAGACTTCATTACTGTTGAATGCAAAAGTCTGTTTACATTTGCAGTTCTCCAAGGAAACTCTCTGTTCTGATATCATGATCTTCCTATGTTCAGATAATAACTATTATTATTGAGAAGTTGTTTACACGTAGTATAAGTAGACATATATTGTGTAGATCTGAGAATCTGAGAAGATTATTTTGTACAAAACCAGCATGTGATTGTACTGGAGGGCTTTCTATGAAACTATAACAAAATAACCCTTTTTCTATGAGAGAAGTGCCTTTTTGGTTTTTTGTTTGTTTGTTTGTTTTTGTCTTCTAACTAACCAAAAAACTTTTTCAGCTGTCTGATCAACAATTTTGAGTCCCACAGATTCCCTATAGGAAGTGACTTAGGCCCCACCATTGTCAATTTATCTCCTATTCATTGTTTAGTAGATCCATTTTCTTCTCAGCAGATGTTCAAACTGTCTTAATTACTGATGGTCTGGTCAGAAACTGTATGGCACTTATTTCATGAGCTGCTGCTGCTACCCAGAACTGACTTTATGTTTTTTTTTTTTTTTTTTTTTTTTTTTGCTAATGCTTCCTTTTTACTTTTAAGCTTAGAAGACATTCCTATTCAACTAAAAACTGTAATGTAGCGGTCTTAGGATTTTCAATTTATATAAGGTAGACAGAGAAAGTGTTACAGAGCAGCGAGATCTTTTGCTGAGATGTTGAGTCCTCAGTACAGCCAGGTGCAGAACTCCAGGCACTTGGATCCCATTTACTAAACTGAGTATTAGGCAACACTGCCTTCCCTGACACTCCTTGTGTCACATATCAATCCACTGGATTAATATGTGGTGAGCAGAAGTACTGGATAAGCAAAAGTTGTGAAAGTGAAATAAAAAATGACCTTTATAATATTCACTTTACTCTGAGTCCAGAAGTGATTTTTTTATTGTAAGCCAGCAGTACCATTGAGCCACCTAAAATTCAATCCTCCTCCACAGAGAATTATTACAAGGACTATATTACAAAGAATTATTTTGACTGAAGTCAAAAAATATGGAAATGAAAGTTACTAACACACATTTTGCAACTAACACTCTAAGGCAGTGTGAGGGATGCTTCTATAGCTTATGCAATGAAATGGTTAACCAGAAGTTGCTATTGTAGCCAGCCATAAGCCAAGCCAAGTCACTTCTCAGAGCTCACATCTACCCTTCCTATAAGTAACAATTTAAAAAGTGGTATATTACATGAATATTCAAGATCTTTAGAACATGAAATGGGTTTCTGGTAGATCTGTGCATTTCTTTCCCTATGTATACTTTCCAGATAGGACCAAAAGTAATACGAAATAATGTTCTTAAAAGCATTTTTCATAAGACTAGGCCTAGCAAAGCTAGAATCTCATGAGAGAATTTCTGAAAGCTTTCCAACTCATTCCTCTAGATTTAATTGACTTGAATGGCCTTCAGTCATCTTAACTTTCAGCTGCTTATTCAAGACAAACATAAATGATGAAAACTCTGTACTTGCCTATCATTACTAGTATGATGCAAAAGCATATGATTAATCCTGGCCCCATTTAGCATCACTGTGGTCAGTCCCCACAGGAAATATTATTCTTGCCATGGTTTAGGAGCATTTAATCTGATTTGACAATGCTCAATCTACTTCCCAAGTCCTTGATTGATTTCTTCTTCTTTGCTATGGTAGTATGACCATTGTCTTTTGATTAAGACATTAGTATTGTATGTGACCTACATCTTTTGCAATCTAGTTTTCCATAGCTCATCCAAGAGTACGATTTATCTTAAACAGATCAAATACCATAATAGTTGGCCCCAATAGGTGCTTTTAAAAAAATGTTTTTAGTACAGTGTAATGGCTGTTTGTTTCAAAGATTCCAAAGACTTAAATACTGAAAAAAATAGATGTAATTCAGCATACTAATCATTTACCAATTATACTTTCATTTGGGTTTTAGTGGGGTAAAGTATGTTAAGCAAAAGTAGCAGTCCTATTCAAAATGTTTGTTCTGATGATCAAGGTCTATGAACTAAGGATTGTTTTCATAATCAACTTTCTGCTTTGGAAACTTTAAAGCTCATCATGTCCAATTCATGGAAAGCCTAAACCAAACATTTGCTTCCCCCCAGATTTAACTAAATTGCTGATCTTGCAGTAGAAGCCTTCCTTTCTGATGCTAATCTTATAGACACAAATCCTTACGCCAGCCCAGCTGGTATAATAAAGTGTCTATCATTTCACCTTTTCAATAAAGACATTGTTGAAGCATTAGTCTCACAATGTTTTTGTAATACAGCAGAGTTCATAATTTAATCTTTTAGTACATGACTACAGAATGTATTTATTTATTGATTGATTTACCAATCTGAGAACATGCAGCATTGATTTACCAATCTGAGAACATGCATGCATGGACAAACAACCACATAACACATCAGGAATAAAAATCTTGTTGTCCAACTTAATTAGAACTACAGGTGGTCAAGAACTCTACTAAGACACAAAGATGAATAATGAAGACTTTTGAGACTTACAACCTCTTTGTGTCTTTCTGTGCCATCAGTATTTTAAATACACATACCCGCACAATTTTCTTTTCCCTGATGGGTATAGGGCTGATTAAAAGAAGTAAATGCCAAGGCCAAATCCATCGAGCTGAGCTTTAACTTCCTAACATGGTGCAGAAGGCCATAGATCACTTCTAAACAGGATTTAAGAGATTAATTTGTGCCAGCAGTCAATGACAGGCTTGTTAGGAGAAAATTCCAATGATGCTAACCCTTCAAAAAGCTGGTTATTAACTGCATTGATGACTGACTCCTCATTAAAGATCACTATTACTGTCTTCCATAGTGTTTCCCCTTTGACCCAAATGGTTAGTGAATTTTCAGGACTTCCAGTTTTTGCTGTAAAAAGAAGATAGTGATGACATTTTTCTTTCATTGAATGCTCCTTATTTCAAAGAATGCAAATGATCTGCTTCCCTGAACCAAAAAGGAAACAAAACAGTCAGGAAGCAGTTCATTGGCTCACTGTCTTTTTACAGAATTCACTGACTTTCAGCTTGCTCTTCCAGCGCAAATCACCTTCAATCAAATATATCAAAACTTTTTTAAAGCACATTTTTATGATAATACAACAGATTGGATATCCTTGTATAGATCCACCCCACAAATCATTATTTCTTGAGTGCCTTAGTTTTATGCATCAGACACACACTACCTTGACACTTATCCCATCAGTACTGTTTGCCTGAGAAGGCTTTGCAGTTACCCACTTTTGAGTCAAATACACCCACTCTGCCACCAACTCAGAGAGAAATAGTGCCTCCTGCATAGCTACATGTCTATGCAGGAGAAAACATACCCTGTCACTTCCTCTTATGTTACACAAGGAAGAAGATGGTAAGGACAGCATCTACTTAAGAAGATGGTAAGGACACCATCTTCACCTTGGGACGTGCCTTAGAGCCCAGACTTGACAAAACTGACCAACACTCAAAGATACAACCAGAAGCAAAGAAAACAAAGATTTCAGTGTGCTCACAGGGAAAATAGGTTGATTTTAAGAGGAAAGCCATTGCCCACGGGCCAAGTCAGGAAACAGGACAAGTGTTAAAAATTTCCATGAACTTCATGCCAAACAGATGTCCACAACCTTTATTTTAGACCAGTATTATACATCTCTTTTATTCTTTATCAGAGAAAAAGCTTCTCTTCCCCAGGGCTTTGCACTGACATTTCAGCCACCCAAACCACTTTCCTGCATCTTTAAAGTCTTCTGAAATCAGGTCAGGAAGAACCAGGCCTTGACCACCTGGGTCTTAAGCCAAGGGTTCAGTAAGAGGTACACAACTGAGACATTTTTTAGCTGGAGACCTGTCCTCCAAAGTCCTCCAAATTAACAGTCTTGACAGAGCAATGACAGAGCAACTTTTTGCTCTAAGCAAATCAAAGTTCCACAATACAATTGTTTGCATGTTGGGACTGGCAATTCAGGAGGGGGAAAAAAAAAAAAAAAAGGTAACTAAGCCATCTACCCAGAAAGACAATTATCCCAGATCAATGATTACACTTGCATTGACAAAGAATCTTTAGTAATACCCTCTACTTTTTACACACTACTTTTTTTCTGCCAGCTTCTCGTTCTGACTTTCCAGATCTCTTAGGCCAGCTTCTCTGCTGAGGACTGCAGTGGAGGTCAGGCAAAGCCTCCTCTTCACAGAAGTCTCTATGCATACAGAGACACATGTAATTCTATGGACTGGCTTACAATTCACACTTTTTCTCACCTCCTTCTGTAGAAGCATCTGCTTCTGTGACATGACCTGAGAGGAAGAATGAAAAGATACTTGGCAATTTATGGCAGAGGAGACAAGATCAAAATAAGCAATAGCTACTCTTCAAGAGAGATTCAATTGTTCTCTAAAATATTTGAAAGGGAGAACAACAGACTGGGATAAAGCAGTGGGTCCCTGCAATTGTTAGGGCTGGTCAGACTTATCTGCTGTATAAATGCTTCACTGACAACACAGTCCAGAAAGGACAGAAAAATGGCAAATGGATGCCCTTTTTTAACAGCACTATTTTGCCAGAACAGTTTTCTGAACACACTTGCGAACCAATCTGCCTGGAGTCTGATATGCAGTGACATTAGGGTGTAGAAAGAAAAATATTTTCATCTGAGACCAGAGCCAAACTGATCCTCTCCCACCACTGGTATAAAAAACAGCTCTTACCCAAGCATCTCTGCTAGAAGAAGCTCCTGTTCTTGGCTCCGCAGGAGGCATGAGTGAAATATACAGCAAGAAACAGGACAGTCCTGTGTTGGAGATCAGAGCAGCACGAGAATCAGGAATTTGTTGGGTACCGCATGCTGGATGATAGATATAGGCTTCTTGCCCTGTCTGTCCCAGAGGACCAAATATAATGAAGCAGGATAACAGATTGTTTTCAGCTATTGCTTTCTAATAATCATTCACAAATAAGGTTGAACCGAAACTGTAGGTCATGCAGAAATAAGGACCACACACTCATCTACAGTATCCCAGTGTGTTGATTTGACAAATAGCAGGTGTTTTCTTGTATAGGCACTGAGGTCTATACTGCCCAAACATTCACTGCTGGGAATATAGGTGACTGTGATTGACCACTGGTGCCTTGTGCTCACATGCCATCTGCATCTAATCAGATGGGGTCACCAGGGATCACAGAATCATAGAATCATTCACATTGAAAAAGACCTCTAAGATCATCTAGTCCAACTTTTAACCTAGTACTAAAATCTACCTCTAAACCATGTTACTAAGTTCTACATCTACACATTTCTTGAAGACCTTGAGGGATGGTGGCTCAACCACTTCCCTGGGCAGCCTATTCCAATGCTGCCAAACCCTTTCAGTAAAGAAATTTCTCCTAATATCCAACCTTAACCTCCCTTGGTGCAAGTTGAGGCCATCTCCCCTTGTCTTACCACTTGGTGCTTGAGAGAAGAGCCCAATCCCCACCTCATTATAACCTCCCCTAAGGTAATTGTAAAGTACAATAAGGTGTCTCTTGAGCCTTCTTTTCTCCAAGCTAAACAACCCCATTTCCCTCAGCCACTCCTCATAAGACTCATTCTCTAGACCCTTCAGCATCTTCATTGCCATTCTTTGGACATGCTCCGGCACCTCAATGTCCTTCTTGTAGTGAGGGGCCCAAAACAGAACATGGTATTCAAGGTGCAGCTGCACCTGGGCCAAGTACAGAGGGACAATCACTTCCCAGTCCTGTTGGTCACACGATTTTCGATACAAGCCAGGATGTTGCTGGCCTTCTTGGCCACCTGAGCACACTGCTGGTTCATGTTCAGCTTGCTGTTGAGCAATACCCCCAGGTCCCTTTTTGCCAGGCAGCTTCCAGCCACTCTTCCCCCAGCATGTAGCGCTGCATGGGCTTGTTGAGCTGCAAGTGCAGGACACGGTTGAACTTCCTACAGTTGCCCTCGGCATGTCGATCTGGCCTATCAGTCCGGCCTATCCAGATCCCTCCACAGAGCCCTCCTACCCTTGAGCAGATCAACACTCACACCTAACTTGGTGTTGTCTGCAAATTTACTGAGGGTGTACTCGATCCCCTGGTCCAGATCATTGATAAAGATATTGAAGAGAACTGGTCCCAGTACTGAGCCCTGGGGGACACCACTAGTGAGCGGCCTCCAGCTAGACTCCATTCACCACAACTCTTTGGGCCTGGCCACTCAGCCGGTTTTTAATCCAACAAAGCATACACATATCCAGGCATTGAGCAGCCAGCTTCTTCAAGAGAATGCTGTGGGAAATGGTGTAAAAAGTCTTACTGGGGTCTAGGTAGACCACATCCAGACTCTTTCCTTCATCCACTAAGCATTCATTTTGCATCCTTCATCCACTACCTTGCCGTAGAAGGAGATCAGGTTCAAAAAGCAGGACCTGTCTTTCATAAACCCATGCTGACTGGGCCTGATCACCTGGTTGTCCTGTAAATGCTGCATGATGACACCGAAGATAATCTGCTCCATGAGCTTCCCCAGCACAGAGGTCAGACTGACAGGCCTGCAGTTTCCTGGATCCTCCTTTCAGCCTTTCTTGTAGATGGGCATCACATTTGCCAGTTGCCAGTCTACTGGGACCTCCTCTGATAACCAGGACTGCTGATAAATTATGGGAAGTGGCTTGGTGAGCATTTCCACCAGCTCCCTCAGTACCCGTGGATGGATCTCATCTGACTCCATAGACTTGTGTGTGTCTAAGTGGTTTAACAGGTCACTAACCATTTCCTTGTGGATTTTGAGGGCTTCATTCTGCTCCCTGCCCCTATCTACCAGCTCAGGGGACTGAGTACCCAGAAAACAACTGGTCTTACTGCTAAAGACTTTGGCAAAGAAGGCATTAGGTACCTCAGACTTTTCCTCACCTCTTGCACTATGCTCCCCCCACATCCAATAAAGGATGAAGATTCTCCCCACAACCAATAAAGGATAGGATCCCACTCCTCTACAGCCAATCATGCTGTGCACAGGAAAAAAAAAAAAAAAAAAAAAAAAACAAGGCAGGAGTGTATTGGGTTTACATGGCAAGGTTTTGGTAGTGGGGAGCTACATAGGGTGGCTTCTGTGAGAAGAGTCCAGCAGCTGCCCCATGTTAGATAAGGGCCAGCTCCAGCTGGCTCCATAGGGACCCGCTGCTGGCCAGAGCTGAGCCAATAAGCAATGTTTGCTCCTCTGTGAGAGCATATTTAAGAAAGGGGGAAAAATAATAATAATAATTTTAAAAAAATAAATGTTTCACAACAACAGCTGGGAGAGTGAAGAGTGAGAAACAGCCTTGCAGACCCCAAGGTCAGTGAAGAAAGAGGGGGAAGAGGTGTTCCAGGCTTGGGAGAGGAAGTTCCCCTGTTGCCTGTGGAGAAGCCCCTGGTGGAGCAGGCTGTCCCCCTGCAGCCCATGGGTCCCACAGCGGAGCAGATCTCCACGATGCAGCCTGTGGAAGAGCCCCCAGTGGAGCAGGTGGATGTGACCTGGAGGAAGCTGCGGCCCATGGAGAGCCCCCGCAGGAGCAGGCTCCGGGCCGGAGCTGCAGCCCGTGGAGAGGAGCCCACGTAGGAGCAGGGGGTCTGGGGGGAGCTGCCGCCCACCTGTGGGGGACCCGTGCTGGAGCAGTTTGCTCCTGGGGGATGGATGGACCCCGTGGTATGGAGCCATGTGGGAGCAGTTCTTGGAGAGCTGCTGCCTGTGGGCAGCCCCCGCAGGCTCAGTTCGGGAAGGACGGCATCTGTGGGAGGGACCCCGCGTGGAGCAGGGGCAGAGAGTGACCGTGAAGGAGCGGCAGAGACGAAGAGTTAGGGCCTGACCGCAGCCCCCATTTCCCTGCAATGCTCAGGGGGAGGTGGAAGAGGGTGGATGGGGGGAAGGTGATTTTAATTTTTCTTTGTTTCTCACTTCTCTAGCTTGTTAGTAATAAGTAATAAATTTCTCCGATCTCCCTATTCTGAGTCTGTTTTGCCCGTCACAATAATTGTTGAGCGATCTCCCTGTCCTTATCTCAACCCTTGAGCCCTTTTGATCATATTTTCTCTTCTTTCCCTTTGAGGAGGGGGAGTGAGATATCGGTTGTGGTGGAGTTCAGCTGCCCAGCTGGGTAAAACCGCCACAGGAGATAATGCCTTAAGCTCCATACACGTGAAGTTGCATCTGTAGGAATCCATGTGTGTAGTCTGCCTCTCTAATCATGTCAGTAAAGCAGGCTGTAGCTCCACTTTATATCTGTCACTGAATTTAAAGAGAATTTAAAATGACAATCTATCATTTAGGAGAGGAGGAGCCTGCGGGCACAGAAGAGAAAAGGGTTAATCTGTGAACAGGTGTTAGTCAGAAGTCACTGACCAATGTGTGCTTACAAAGATCAGTCCTCTGTTCCACAAACTGTAGCATCAATATGTTACAGGGGGAGAAGGATAGTCTGATTTTACGTAATTAAGGCAGCAAGCCTGAAGAACAACACAAGCTGTTAAATGAAGGAGTTGCAGTAATGTATTGTAAAAGCATCAGCAATCCAATGGTGCTGGTCTGTGAAGGGAACATAAAGCAAGTAAGTGCAAATGATTTTAGCTGTACATTTTAATATCTAATGTTAAAGATGTGTCAGTGTTTCCATTTGCAAACCTCTATCTCTGAGTATAGAGGGGTATATGGAAATATATGGTATATGGTTTTGGGCTATGGAAATAAGCCCAAACTGAAACTCGACGTTGTCTCAGAAAAAGGATTTTTTGTTGTTGTTGTTGCTGTTTCATTCTTGTAAAAAATAAACAAGAGGGAAATACATGTAGTGTTAGAAACGTTTCAAACATTTTTTCACTGTGTCATAAAAATGTTTGCAATTTGAAATGGAAATGAAGTTCAGAAGCTATTGTGACAGACTTTTTTTATAAAGAATTCAATTAAATTTTAGCATCTTAACAAGTCCCAGAGCTAAGTCCTCACTAAGAAACATGGCTGTGAGGAGTGTCTGTACTCTTCCTGTGGTATACAGAGATGCATCAGTGGCTGTCATGTAGATGAGCTTTCCTTGCATCAAGGACATTTCCCTAGCTCAAGGATAAAGGAGCTACTGACCTCCTTCTCTAATGGCTCCCTCCCCTTTAGTATCTCCCTCCAGCTCCATTTGCTAGGTGGGATTACCTACCCTCCTAACCAGGCAAATTTCAAAAAAAAAAAAAAAAAGGATCAACAATTTTCCCTTTTAAACCAAGTTTTGAGAGAAAGCTGTTTGTTGAATACAAATTTTTCATGGGAAGTCTTTTTTTCCCCATACTTTCAAGCCCAGTAAAACATGAGAACAAAAATGAAATTAAAAGCATATGATTCACCCCGTTTAAAAAACAAAACAAAACAAACAAACAAACAAAAAAAAACCACAAAACTCTCTACTCTCTATAATTTCAGAGGGATTCCAATATAGTGCCTCTATCCCCAAAATTCTGAGAAGTGTGCACTGAATTTAATCTTCTTGAGTTCACCTCTGTTTCACATTCTGTGAACCTGCACTATACTTTCAGGAATGTTTTTCAATGTAACAGATATTAAATGAATATTCAAGAGTATTTGTAGGAAATACATCAGATTCCTGCACAAGCATTCATATCAAAAACATGACGCTAAGAATTAAGCTCATTCAACCAAGGAGCCAAGACCACAGCATGCAATCTGAGCGCAACTAATCAACTCTTCTCAAATTATTAATATTTAGAGAGAATTGCTGGGGACCAAACTGCAACTGAGAACTATTTGAATAGCAAGCCCATTTGAGAAAACTTAACATTGTTTTGCAGAACATTCACAAAGGGAAAAATAAACATGATTTACTGAATATATAGCTCCAAAATATTTTCTCATTCCTAGAATCTACTCTGTCTAAAATAGTTCCTATGTACAATCAATTAACAAGAGTAGCAAAAACGTGCTGGGTACATGGTGGGGCTGTGGAATAATCTTCAGTATTCATTTTTGTACAAACACAGAAGTGCACAACCTTGGAAAAATTGGTTTGAACTTCATTATCAATATATTTTGTGGGGGTCCTTTTTTTATTCCTCCCCCTCCCCCACTCCGCCCCCCAATTCTGGTTGCAATTCTGTTCTCGTTGCTATGGTATTCAAGTGCCTGTGAGAGTAATTATAACCCAGTTCTATTTAGTACTGTATGCAGAAATAGTTCACTTAGATTGTTAAATAGTATTTCCCACTTCTAGCATGCTCTAGTCTATCCTAACATCAGCAGAAATTGATATCATCTGTTATGTGCTAGATTAATAACATTTCTTTCCTGAATAGTATTATTTGAGCTGTTCTGTTTGCATTAGTTATGTTTCTGCATATTTTTAGCTAAGCAGATTGTGAAGATGAGGCCAAAATAGAGGTTTTCACCACTATTTTGTTAATGTTTAGTGCTTTATTTCTAAAATTATTTGATAGTCTTTCAGAAATATATATATATATTCTTTAATATCTACTCTTTTATCTGGATTCAAATGCATTTAATCTTCGACATCTTCCATACAAAATCCCAAATTTCTTAACAGACAAATTCTTTTTAAAGGAGCCCAGCCCACCTCTGTTGGGATAATGAAGGCATCTAATCATGCAATTATAAGTCATATTGGGATTAATGGTATAGCTCACTGAGCCCTATACTACTATCTCTTCTATCTGCAGATTATCAGTTTCACTAAACAAAGTGTATAAACAAATATATTTGTGTTGTTTTTTGTTGGTTTCTTTGTGTTGTTGGGTTTTTTTGTTTGTTTGTTTGTTTGTTTTTTCATTTCTGGAACAGCAACAGTGAGAGGTTTTTATAATTTTCACTTTTTATATTAGTTGTTTCCATTAATTATTATTTACAGGGATGGGAGTGATTAGCTCTCTGATATCATCTTTCTTTAGAGTGATCATTGAAAGGATAACTTCTTTTCCCTTGTTTGATGAGACTGAAAAATCCTACACATTACTTTCACTAAGCCTTCACAGACAATTGTTTACAACTATGCCTCCTTCTGCCCGCCTGGTTTTGAAAGTAAAATTCCCTGTTGGAAAGTACATTTTTAATGCCTTTTTTTTTTTTTTTTCCCATTCTTTTTCTTCTTCAAAGGGAACTGTTAGAAAAGAAAAATTGAATCTGAAATTTCCACAGACTTCTAAGGTTACTGCTGACTCTACTCGTTCAAGCACTACGATTATCAGTAAGCTCAGGAAAAAAAAATGTGGTCAATGTATGTGCGAAGGAAACAGGTATGTCTCTCAGTTATGGGATGATTAAAACCCCAGTGGAACAGATGAGATGACAAAATATGGAATGAAGATGAAACTTCAAAAAAAAAAAAAAAAAAAAAAAAACACACCACACTGTCTGTTTAGGTTTTGAATGAATATCTATCAAAAAAATGTAGGTTCTTCAAAAGTGTTTGCGTTTACAGAAGCCAATGCAACCACTACTAGTTTTCTAAAACTGTCTATAGCATTAGTTTACTCAGATATAGAAGTAGACAATGCTTTTATTCAGCATTGTTAGATGCCAGCTCTCCAAGGCTCTACACGGTTTTCAAATACGCCGTAATGCAATGTCTCTTGCAGAGAAGCAGTGGTCCATGACATGTAGTTTAAACAATCATTTTTATTTAGCTGACATTTCACAGTCACCTGTATGGTCAAGGGGCAATTCTGATCTTGTCTGACCTCTCAAACAAGCAATAACCTGACATCTTTTCTTCTCACCAGTAGTGTGTGTTATGCTTCCCACTCACACTACATAACCTCTGCTCAGAGAAGCCCCAGACTATTCCACTCTGCTGCTCCTTTTCAGTTCTGGGGACATGTTCTGTAGTTTGCCCTACCTGTGTCTATCTCTCAAGGAGAGGTCTACCCTTGCCGTGAATCATCCATGACAAGGAGGACAACAAAAATTTTTGATCTGCTACTCAGAATTGGGAAAATCAGAGCCAAACTGCAAGAGTCTGAAATTTGGTGCAATACCTGAAGTTAGCCCAGTAGGTGAAATTTCAGGTTGATCTGAACAGCATCTTATGAATGCTCATGGTGCTGTGAAGAATAAAAAAGAAAGTGAAACATTAGCATGAAGAGATTGAGTCAAAGTAAAGCAACATAACTAAATCAGCCCATTTTCTGAATTCCTTTCCTAGAGTCTAAATTCACTATGAACCATTTTGTTATTTTCAGAACTCGTAGTTACAACAGGCAACTTTCCTTGTACCTGAGAAGGCCTACAGGAATCAGAAGACACAAGGAACAGAAAGGTTTTGTTCTGAGCAAAAGGAATCTTATGTGGGAAAGAAATGACTTGCATAATGGGAATTTTTATAGGTTTGCTAGAAATCATCATGTTGACCTTAAGGTACCTCTCTTTTTTCCCCAGCCTCTGATTGTCACTGTTATGTAATTATCAGAGATATTTTAAAAATTATTTTAGCACTTCTTAAAGCAATTGCATTGATTATAGCAAAGATATTCTTCTGGAGGCTTAGCAAATGAAGCATTGGGTAACAATATAAAGACCTTTTCACCACTAGGTCATCATTAATATGATCTGGTCAAATACTTAATGACAGAAAAATGCTGCCATCTAATTAACAGTGCATAGTGGCCTATATATAATGAGCTGATTTCAGTCCATATCCTGTTCAAAACATAAGAAATAATCAATTTAATTGGGGATTAATTGGCACCTGACTTGTCAATCTTGATAATCTTTAGGGCATAGTCTTTATTTTGAGTGTAAATGCCTTAGGGGAGACATTGTTTATTACTACGTTTGAAAAATTCTGCACCATCATCCTTGCAAGTGTTATTTTTGTCACAGATCCAGAACAGCTTACTGTGCTATTCTTGTAACTGGAGAAAAACAGATGAGCTGATTGAAGGACTTTCAACCTACTGCCTTTGAAAAAGCATTTGAAAAGTAAGCATTATCCTCAGATTAGTGAAAATTCATACTAAGGGCAGAGGTTCATCTTTTGGTTTGGACAGATTCTCAGTTTGTTCCAAATAAGTACGCCTGTCTCATGTTATCATGTAGAAAAATCTGGAAACCAACAAGTCCCTCTCTAACAGAGAGTATAAAGAAGGCAATAAACATACCTGTTTTAACATAACCTTAAAAATCTATCAGCCTTTTGTACCTAAAGCAGATAATGCAGAACTTTGAGTAGGCTTTTGTCTTAGTATGCACATAATAGCGTTACAGGGAGCCACACAAATATATCTGTGGGGCAAAAGATCCCTGGATCACAGCGAGTAATGCCCATAAGTATTAGCCACAAAATATACATGACCAAATAATTCAAACTGGCTAAAATAAGTAGACACCATAAATTAGAGAAAGAAAAAAAAAAACTTACTGCACACATGGAAATTTCCTCAGAAAACGTTTATCTTCATCTCTACAATAAGATACTTTATTAACTACATAATCTGGGATACACTCAGTTTTGCTGAACACAAGGGGAATAAAAAGGCCTAAATATGCTAAGCCTTGCTTGATCTATGCAAAGAGATTTTTCTCTCTGCAGAAGATTTGGTGAAGTAAAACCACATTTGATAAACATGAGCACATGGCTTTGGTTTTATGGTTCTTATGCTAAGCTAGGAGGGGACTAATCAGACCCTGGAGATGATATGAATTTGACAACTGACCAAGGGATAAATGGCAGGAAACTAGTAGGGGCGAAAAAAAGAAGTGACAATGAAAATAAGTTGAGGGAAAGGAACAACCTTTTTGACAACATCAAAATATCACTACAGGAATCTTTAGTTTTTGGAGGGTAAGTAACAATGAACTGAACAAGGAAAGTCAAAGCTGTAGAAAGATGAGGAGTGCAAGGCTATCTACTGCAAACACAGAGAGAACAGAGCCAGAGGCAAGTATGATTAGCTTTGCTGGTAGCCACAGTAGTCGGGACTCCAGGACTCTCCACACTCTTTTTCATTTTGAAATCCATCTTTCACTCCCAGTAATTAAGGTCACCACATTGGGGCATTCACTGTTTGCCCTTATGAAAACCATTCTGAATATGACAAATAGCATTTGTATTTGCCTTAAGTCCTCATCAAACCCAGCTGCGGGAACAATTCTGCTTGCCTCCCTGAAAACTCAGTAGAGTGGATATTCTTACAAGATTTCCAACACTTCTATACTTTCAGGAATATCAGCAGAAACTTTTTTTCTGAAGACACCATTTCAGTACAATAGATTTATATTTGGAAAGATGAGAATGTAAATATGTGATGGAGGATACTATTGCAAATGGACATTCTCTTTACAGGCTTATGAATTTAAACACAGTGCCACACTACATAGTTTGCAATCGGCTTGTAATTGTCTAGAATATAATATGAGTAAAGAAAATTCGTATTTGTTCACAATAAATTTCTTAAATGTATTTCAAGTGGTATCTGTGTATATGACCTTGTTTCCAATACAACTGTTTCTACTAAATTACTGTTCTTCCTTAGAACTGACAGGAAAGGAAGACGGCACCAGCTGACAAATGGAATTTTATTCATGAAAAGTAGCATAAGCTGGTTCCAGTTTCTCTTCGGATAAGAGAAATCCTTAGAAAACATAAAAGAAGTTGCTTTTTAAGGTAGGAGGCTCTTGAATTCAGCAAGAGGAGAACCTTCAACACATTAAAGATGCTGGCATTTTGTGAGGGAGATTCCCTTATTTCTTTCAAATCATCTTTTCTCTTGACATCTCCATCAGCAGCAGAGCTTGTTCACAGCTCAGCAGCCTCATGTGAAGCACTATTGGCTTCTCAGAATCCCGTGGGGAGTAGGGGTCAGCTTGGGCACTTCAGGCAGGAATACATTTTGAGAAGAAAATTGCACCAAATGATAGGTTAATGGCAGTATTCATGTCAAAAGCCAGTGGAACGTGAATGGCCTTCAAATAAGTATTGTTCCAGCCTACATATTCAATGAGATCCATATTCACTGCTTCAGGTTCAATCAGTGATTTTGATAAGTATGTGGAGAATCTCCAAAAGACATCTTTCAGCAAAGCATGGAGGGTACATTTTTATAGTTGGTTCTACAGAGGAAAACACAGCTGCTAAAGAAGAACAGATAAATACAGCCACATAAATACTTTCTGAATCTTTGAGTAAAAATAAGAGAATAATGTAGAACAGCAGCCTTTATATAAATACAGATTTTAATATCGTTTTTTCCTATGAGCAGCAGAAGTAGTAAAGCATGGTGGATGCACCGTGTCTCCCTGGCAATCCCTCTAACTGCAAGATGTTGTATTCATTTCTGGTTTCCTGGACACTTTCTGTCTGTGCAGGATGGGCCTGATATTTTTGCCAGTTCTGAGAAACAGCTCAGTTTTCCTCACTGAAGACACTAACTCACACTGCAGCATTCTACTAGTTTTCTTGAAACTTGCAGTATCTTAATTGTCCGTGAGATTTCTTTCCCTCCATCAAATTTGATTTCAATGGGATTAAAACTTCATCAAGTTAAAATAGTTTTAGAGGTAGTGGTCAAAGGGAAGCTGTTAGTGAGATTATCTCAGCCTGTTTTCTTCAGGTGAAAAATGTAGGTGAAAAATGTACCTAACAGAAACAATTGTTCCAACTAGATGAGGACCTAACATTAAGCCCTGCTTTGAGATACTATTTCTGCTTGAAGTAATAAATGTACTGTTTATTACTCAAGTTCTCTTTGTCAAACTGTTTGTACTGCTTTGGTGGAATTTATACTATTGTTTTGTTGTGGGGTGTATAACTCCCACATGCAACCTAGAAACCAGAAGATTGGTAAGCATCAGTACCAGATTAAAAGAAAAGTCAACCTTTTTGAAATAACTGATTTTAATGGTAATTTTCTGTAAACATTAATCAAGAAAGACAGGAAATGGTCTAAAATAATGTAATACAAATATTGCAGGAAAGAAATACAGAAATAGGCTGATGTTTATAACAGAAAGAAAATAATACTGAAATTCTTATATGTTTAAACAGGTCAAGGAACACTAATAAGTGGTCAGCTTGTTAGGACTTAAAGTTAGCCAGGCATCGCATATTAAGATGCGAGAAGCAACTAACTCATTTCCCTGGAGGGTGGGAACTTCAGCATGAACAGGAGTTCAATGTCAACAGCATACTTTTTCAAGGCCAAGCTCTGCTTAGCTCTGATTTTCTAATCTGTGATCTAAAACCTGTATTTTTGCAAATATAAGTGCATGTAGTTAATTTGACACCTTGCTTCTAGGCAGACTAGACCTAAATTTCAGTAAGTCTTTTAGTGTTACTATATCCTCACTTGCATTCACTGTCAACATTTGCTATCTGTTGAATGTATTAGGATTTTTTTTCTCAGTGTCTGGATGACAGTTTACTGGAGTTTTGGTCCATGACTTGGGCATTTGGATACTAGGTAACAATGACAGATATCATCAGATATTATCAGCTAAGCCAGTATTTCTCCATACGGCCAGGTATTTTTAATAAACAAGATATTCCAGTTTAAGAATTTTGGTAGGAAAACTCAAACTTAATAGGCTGAAACTTTTCATAAACAGTATTGTTGTGAGGATAAAAAGATGAAAAATTGCTTATTAGTATATGTTACTGAAGATGGATATTCTCTAGATGGGTTTATTCACCGAATTTAAATTCTGCCATGAGCATATGAAGAACAGGATCAAAAGGACCCCCCAGACTCTTGGTTTAAAAAGACAGAGCTCTCAGCTCTGCTGGTTATTTCTCTTAATGCACTTTTCCCCTTTTCCAAATAAATCTGTTTCAGTTCCCTCAGATCTGATTTCTAATGCTACAGATTATTATTATTATTTTTTTCTCTGGGTAGAGCTCTGCTGAGGTTCTGACACTGTCCACTGTCTTTCTCTGCAGGTACTGGTTGTCATCCTATCCACTCAGCTAGAGACTCTCTGATCTTTCAAAGTCTGCTAGGAAATAAGGTGTAGGGACTTACTCAGCCCTACTTCTCGTCCTATGTTTTCTGTCAGCTTCAACCACTCATTCTGTCTTTCCTCCCTCCATCTCTCCATTTATTTTCACCTGGGATTCTTTGATCACAAAGAAAAGTTTGGATATACCACAAATCACTCAATGTGCTCACGGCAGACAAAAGGTTGGAGAATCAATAAAACAGAATTTTGGGCAGTTTCTCATTTCTACAGTTTTGCACTATCTGCACAACACTTAATGCCCCATTAGAGTCTGTGGGAGGTATTTGACAAGCAATGGTGCTCACACAGCTATTCCCTCCTCTCCTTCCTGTTCCTCTGAAAGTGGCTTAAATAGATTTCTCAGCACAGCACTGGTCTCGGGCACCCACTCACTATTTATCTTCCCTAGTCATTAATCACAATCATGCAATTTAGAGCAGTTCTTGGTCTTTTTTCCCTGAAATGAAAGAGTTGCTCTTGTCATGAATATTATTGGTCATGAATCACAGTGATTTCCAGTCATGCCATCAATTATAAACATAGCTAATTGGAGTGCCGATAGGGCTGCATCTCTTCACAAAGAGGATCCTGCCATGAATTTTACTGGCCATAAATCACTGTGTCTCCAAACAAGAGACTCCCCTTCACTCTTTTCCACTGACCTGAATCCAAGGCACCAGTATTGGCTTCCTGGAGTTATCAGGCTATGCGATGTCATAAATCCACATCTAATCAGTTCACCAAGGAAGATACTATATCTCTCTCTACCCATACTGCTTGCAAGTCTCCCTCATGGCTGTCATATCTTTGCTTTACACTGGCATCATCAGGGAAATTGGCAGAGTTTCCTTACAGGTCTCATGCCAAGCCAATATTCCCCACACTTTTTCCAGGCAGACACAGAGATAACGTCTATCTAAAAAATGATTCTCATTTCTCTACTCAGACGGACAACAAGTGCTGCCTCCAAGCAGTTTGTCAGGACTTCTGGGATGTATGCTGCTGCTGCACAAATGCTAAGTAGTAGACAAAATCTATCACTTTTGTTTCTCAACGATAGCATTCATGGGAAATGGATCTTGTGTTGGACTGTGCGCAAGGAGAAGGGAAGCTGGGATTCTGAATTGTGCCTAGCAAAAGAACAAGAAAATTGATTGCCTTCTGCCTTTAACTTTAAGCACAATGCAGCAAGAGAGAACAGAATTCAGTAGCTCTTCTGGATGTCTTCTGCAGCAGATCCCCCAGACCACTGTGAGACCACTGTGAGACCACTGTGAGACCACTGCACTCTATCTTTGCCAGTACTTCATCCCTTTTAGTCAGCAGCTGTATGGAAAAGGGATTGTGAAAAGATTTGACAGAAATATTTTTTGAGTCATTTGGTTAGCTTAGTGGAAGTAACCACTTTATGTGAATTCAAAAGCTGATTAGGCAAGAACTGTAAGTACAGGCACGTGAGAAGCTCTGTTCAAACAGGAGTGAAATTGCCCATATTTCCAGCAATTCAAGCATTAGTGAGCTTAGCAGAGTGAAGACTGACCATTCTAACAAACTTCTGTCTGGCCAGCTAAAACCTTTCCAATACCTAATTTAACCACTGTGCATATCTTCCAAAGTGATTATGACAGTAAATTGTTCACTTTCCCCATTGAAGATGATGTATCTCCTTGTTGTGGTTTAGCCCGGCTGGCAGTCAAACACCACACAGCCGTTCGCTCACCCTCCCCCCTCCTTCTCCGGGATGGGGGAGAGAAACGGGAAAGTGAAGTCTGTGAGTTGAGATAAAGACAGTTTATTAAGACAGGGAAAAGAATAATAATAATAATAATAATAATAATAATAATAGTATTAATAGTAATAATGTGTACGAAATAAGTGATGCACAATGCAATTGCTCACCACCCGTTGACCGATGCCCAGCCTATCCCCGAGCAGCCGGCCCCCCCCTCCACCCCGGCTAGCCACGCCTATATATTGTTCAGCATGACGTCAGATGGTATGGAATACCCCTTTGGCCAGTTTGGGTCAGCTGTCCTGGGTCTGTCCCCTCCCAGCTCCTGCTGCATCCCTAGCCTGCTCGCTAGCAGGACAGAGAGAGGCTGAAAAGTCCTTGGCTTGGTGTAAGCACTGCTCTACAACAATTAAAACATCAGCATGTTATCAGCGCTCTTCTCATTCTAATCCAAAACATAGCACCCTGCCAGCTACTAGGAGGAAAATTAACTCTGTCCTAACTGAAACCAGGACACTCCTTCAATTAAATCAGAATATAGATTCAAAAATGACAAGATGACAATGCCTCTTATGACCTTTTCCTCCATTTGCCTAGTGAATAAATAAACATCAATTTAACAATAACACAAATTATCATGGTCTATTGTCTGTTTCCAATTGCCCTTAAGCAATAAGCTTACTGGAAAAAAAAATGTTCTGAACTTTTTAACATAAGACAAAAAAAAACACATTATTAATCTAGGGATAACATAAGTCTCATGCCTGAAATATTTTACATTTGGCAAAAGAAAGAATTCCTTACTCAGTCTCAACAAAGGGTGAATGATCTTATACTTAATTTCAGATACATATGGGCCATCAAGATTAGAATAAAATCATTGAAGGCCTCCATTCTTTTTCCTTGAATTGATATAGTACAACCGGTGAAACAAAGTCAATGATGTCTTACAAAAAAAAATGCAAAATGAAGAGTCCAAGAAAATAAGAGTGAGAGGAATGATGGATGCATCACACAAAACTCCCAATACACACAACTGAGTTGTAAAAGAGAACATGGCTTAGGGCAGAGGACACCAACAGGTAGAATCCACTGGATTACACACTTCCAGTAGGGAAAGCAGGAAAATACTGAACTCCCAAATAATTGGGAGCCAGGGAAGGAGAAGCACAGTGAACTCTCCACCCAATTATACTGTTGTTATTGCATATAGTGGTGTCCCCTTAAATCTCATATAGAGCAATCCCAAAAGGTAACATACTCTGTCTCTGCACTATCCACCTACTGGAAGGTTTTTACAAATGAAAATTAATTATAAATGGCAGCTAGTCTTGTCATTCAGGGGTAAAGTACACCTTGCCCAATCTGTTTGCATCAATGCAAATAATAGTTAAAGATTATTTGTAATATATATGTAATTAAATACATTATAATAACCCCCAGATTCTCTGCAGCAAGTGTAATGGAAAGGATATACTGCTTTGAAAATGAATTGCTAAAATCTAATGTTCTGCACATATTTATGATAATTCCAAGTTAAAGTTCACTCAGCCCTTTGTTCAGCAGATGCACATAGTTCTTTCTAGTTGATGCAGATAATTGCTGTTGTTGTTTGGGAAGTATGGATCGAAATTGCTCCTCTCTTACTCTTTTTCTTTGTATGCCTGGGTGTTTTATTTACTTTATTCACCAAATGATATTAGAAAAAAGGCTTATGCACTCGGATGAAAGGTGTTTTTAAATATATATATATTTGAAAGTCCTAGATAGAATTCTGTCTGATCACTTCTCAGTAGGAGTGCCATAAAAAAATATACCCTCATAAAGATATTCTGTATCTCCAGCGGGGCCCTGGGATCTTCTGTGTTTCTGATGCTGCAGGAGCATGATTAAGTTTTGTTAGTATTTATTTTTTACTTGCTATTACTTTTTCCTTTTCTCTTTGGCAAGAGCAAACCAGCAAACCCTGAACCATCAAAGACATTTACTTGCCTAACATTAACCAGGGTGGTCTCATTATGCAGCTTTAAGCTTTTCCAGTATCAGAGCTTTTGACTGTACAGTATCAAAAGTCCTTTTGTAGGTAGGGTAGCCTGCACAATGGCACTATGGTCCTTGGTAATACTGTAAGGTAAATAAATAACAATTGTATGAATCACAGGAGAAGAGAGAGTTTCTAATTGGGGGAAAAACAAAACAAAAGAACAACAACAAAAAAGAAAGAATGCACAGAGGACTGCATTTTTCACTGATGATTTGAACGAATTAGCAGCTTGCCTCCCCTTACAGAGGGAAATGGCACGTAACAGATAAGCAGCTGTACAAAAATAACAAACTTCACTTATATATGCACCACTGGAGCTTGCTGCAGTTGTGTGTTTTTAGAAAATTATGTCCTAAGCACTCTTATTTTTGCCGGTGTTTGTATAATGAGTATTCTGTTCTAATTTATTTTTAATGTGCACCTTACCCCTTACTGCCAGCCATTCTTTGAATGAAGTGCTGCTTCTCCATGGGCATTTCTGCATAAATATTTTATAACTGAGCTAAATTAAATAAATAAATAAATAAATAAATAAATAATATATATCTATATATATATATTTAAAAAAAAAAAAACAACAACTTATAACTGCTTGAGGATAAAGTGCTGGAAAAGTGTAAGCAATCCTATTTTGCTTTCACATTTATTTTTGGTATTTTACAAGGAAATCTCACTGAGGCAAACTCACAATTTTATTCCAGTTCACACTAAATGGCAAGACGATAAGTTCATTACCAACATGAATAGAAATGAAACATAAATATACTAGTGATACAGGACACCTTTGTCATAATGGACATTATAGAGTAATGGCTGCAGATCTACTGGAACCTGATATAAAAAACACAGCTTTGTACACCATGCTAACTCTGTAGTAGCTTTTGCATCACTTTGCAATCAGGATATACTATGAAAACAAATAAACATAAAATGGTACCATGTACAAAGTGAGAGAAGTTAACACCGTATAAATTTAAAATGAATCCATGGTAGATAATTATCTTCTTCTGAACAATGTTAGAAACTACCTGACTGAAATTGTCACCTTTTGTGATCACACTGAATGCTTCATCAACACTCTGTGATAAAGAATCAGTTTTGTGTCAACAGTGTATACCAGTAATCAGTCTAAAATAAACTTCTAATATATTGGTCAGTTACCATCTGTGATCTTGATGTATCTTCACAGAAGGAGAATAACAGAAAGTGATGAAGTGCAATGACAGATGCACACGTGTTTAGGGGATATGCCTGTGAGGACTGAATTCCTCATTTATTTATATTCATGTTTGAGAAAGTTCAAATAAAATGACTCCCAGAAAATTAATAAGAGAATAGGGACTCAAAAAAGTTTCATTAGAAGATGTAAACAAGCTCTTGGAAGCACATGCTTGCAAACTGTAATCAGTACGAAAGCACAAAAGAAAAAAGACAATTGCTTCAAATCACAACTAACCTCAGTCAGGACAGTTTGTTGCTGCTGCTGAATTGGATCATTTTTCTTTGTTTATCATCTGAACAAAAACAACAGATTTCTTTAATGTATGCCACAATGACTGGATGCCTCAAGGGTCTATGTAGTATTCCTTTGCATAGAAAAGGTCCACCAGAAATTTGATTAAATGGAACTAAAATACATTTGCTTTGCTGTAAACTGCACAGAATGAGAGCACCATCTTCTTCCAAAGCCAGGAGACAACTTAGGTTGGGCCTCAGCCATCAATGGCAAGGGCAACTGCATTTCATGATAAAAAGCTATAACAAACCCAGGGTACTTGGACACATCAAAACAGAAGTAATTATTTATTTAACATAAGAAATCCACTTACAAGGAAAAGTCAGTAAAGGTCATCCTAAATTCCCTGTCTTGAAGAAGACAGATATTGCTAATAAGAGCGGGAAGCCTAACTGGCATGATCAAGGTTTACAGTATAGTTTGGAGTGCTACTGAAGATTATGTAGATACACAAACACTGAAATGAAACAGCTTTGCTTAGCTTGCTGCCTCATTAATGAGCACATTACTCCATCTTAAATAATAATGGCAACCTCTGCTAGGTCTTGGCTGAAGTGAGTCCAGCTTCAGCGTGTCTTTCCTGAAATGCTGACACGTCTATCCAGGAAGACGGAAAATAATGTCCCATTTTAGAAAGTGCCTGACCATGAAGGCTGGCAACAAGTTACACTGCAGCTCTTCTAGCTAACAAATAGCATAGGCTTACTGAGAGAGAAGAGTTTTCCCACTTCGAGTGAGAAAAATCCCCAACAGGAATACTCACATCCTCCTTCCCCAAACTGAACAGATAAGAATTAATCTCCTTTTCTTGTTGTAGGGAAGTGTACTCACTGTGCATCAGCCCAAACAAGTTTCATCCTGAGGCGGTACTGCCTATCTGCTATTAGCAGTTTGGGCTTCTGGGCAGAGTTGCCTTGCTAGTCTTAAACTGGTCTTGACTGTACTTAAGCTGAAACTGTCTTCTCTGCTTACTCTTTCTGATAACTTCCTTCCTTGCTAGCTGTCCTTATCCCAACTGCAGTCACTAGTTCCTCTTGCTAGGCCATTTGCACTAGTGATTTCTGCTAACCACTTCTTTCCTCTGTCTGTTCATGTCAGCCACGTGCTGCTCATGCCAGTGTGTGATGGTAATATCTTCTCAGGGCAAAAACAGTAATACACAAATGCCTTTGCCATGTTAACTTTCCTTCTTTATCTTCTGGGCAAGATGTTAGCAAGTATTGAATTAGGTATCTGCTCAGCCCAGGCCCTTCAGATACAGGTGGGTTGCTCCAGTAAACAGTTTTTTTTTTTTTTTTTTTTTTAACGGTAAACTACTTTTGCTGCAGCAGAAGTATTTCATCCTGTGGTGGTTTTACCTTGCTAGGCAGCTGAACTCCACCACAACTGCTCTCTCACTCCCCCTCCTCTTCTGAGACCCAGTACACATGTATAACCTTCTTTAAAAAACAGTAGTCTCAAAGGAAATGCAAATGAAACCTGTTTAGGTTATTCCCCATGTTAGTTCTCTTCAGACTCCTTTACCCTTAACCAAATGTCCCTTGTCATCTAGACTGTCTCCTTGTGGGACCTCTCTAGGGCTATTTTTAATCCTGATTTAAAAACAAGTATGTACAATTTCAACAATTCATTTTAAAATGTGGCTTTATATATAGCAGCATTGGCACAGCAAAACAGAGGGTAACCTGAAGTGTAGGAGCTGTATGTAATGTGTGGCTGGTAGTGACAATAACGGGACCCTCATAGAGCAGATTTCCCAGGGAAAAAAAAAAAAAAAAAAAAAAAAAAGATTGAAACAGCACCCTTTTTCCTTATCTGTGTGTTTCTGAAAATACCATGGGCTAATGAAAGAATATTGCTCTAGAAAACAGCTCCCTGGGGTCAGATTCAGGTTAGATATTTTCTGGTGCCACATAGAGATTACAGCCATAAAAGTAGTTTCCAAATAACTTTCTATGTACGTATCCTGAATGCATTGGCAGACCAGTTCCTGCAGCCCTGGCCCAGCCTCTTTGAATCCTGTAGGCACTTGGCCTCAGTGCCCTTTCACTGCAGCAGTCCTCGGAGGCAGCAGCAGCTGCTATCCTTTCATTCACGCCTATGCCTTGCTCTGCATCCTGGTTTCACATGTGTTGCTGAGCCTTCATAGGGTAATGTTTGCAATCCATATGGTTTTTTCTTGATAAGGGGAGACAATTCTGGCAAAACAGAGAAGAAAGAGAGAAGCATTGAATCTGTCTCCAGTCCTTCACATATATTTTGAAAACATTTTGGAGAAAGAGAATGCAGCTATTTCTTTCCACTGATGATTTCTGGGACTTTGTGACTATCCAGAGCCTTGGAGTTCACTATAATTACCTACTTGCATAGCTGCAAAGAGTTAGGGGCAGGCACTAAGAGGAGTACCTCTGCCACAGGTGGTTATCTATGCTGCAGAGCGCCTGGAAACCCCAGGACCCACTGAGCAGGATTCTCACAGATCTAGATGTCAACAGCTTTGAAAGATACGGCTCATTTGCCACCCCCGCAGGCTCCCAGAGTTTCTCTTTGGTGAGGAGGAGGTTGCAAAATGAGGCTTGCATTTCTGTGGGAAAGATATCCATAAGCTTCTGGGCAGATGAAAATAGGAATTAATTCAACACCTGTAATGCTGTTTAGAACTGGAGATGCTGGAATATCAGCATCATATATGAGATGCTCTTGACACTTAAAGTAAATGGAGGTATTCATACCACATCGTTTGAAGGCACCTGCCCTGTTTACATGAGTTTCTGTTCTGAATTACCCAGCAGATTCCAATGTCTCTCCAGTCACTGCAGAGACTTCTCTGGATACTGGTCTAGCTGCACTGTTATAGGCAGGATCTCTCAACTTCAGGTCTAGGTCTTCATTCCTGACCAGCCACATCAATCACCTACATATTGGTGTGTATACTCTGGCTCCATTTTGGCATGTCAGTTTGCCCTCTGGGTGAGGAAAGCTGAATGCAGAGGAACAGGAAGTGGGTATTTGAGTCCTTCTTCAGTTACACTATGGAGGCATCTACAGTATGCCAGTGTCCAGCTGGCTGGCTGGCTGGCCAAAGGCATTTGAGCAGGTCTTTAAGCCTTCCATTGCCTTCATACCTTGCCTCAGAACCACAATGTTCAACTTTGTGTTACCATTGCTACTCCACAACAACAATCCCTATCTGACAGGCTGCAAAGAAACTTTTTCATTTCATAAATCACTCACAATATCTTATGTTTAGAGAACAGTTAGTAGAATATGAGAAAAATCAAGTAAACATTAGCAAAGAACATGTCTGAATTCACAGTTTTATTGCTAACTACATTTCTTGCCAATTGCATGAAATTATTTTGTGAGAGATCACTGGGTTCACAGCTCCGGTTCACTAGGAACAGGGAAGAAATAAATAAATTGAAAAAAAAAATTAAGAAGTTAAAAGCAGTACCGAGGTGCAAGCCTAACACAATTAGTCTTCTGTTACTACAAGGATGAAACAGGATGTTTGGCCTGGAAGTCAAAACCAGTCCTCCCATTACCAGCAGTCAGGTCAGGCGTGGCTCTTACTAAGGCACACTGGAAAGTCAATAATCTGGTTTTAGTGTCCACGGGCACTGAACTAGATTGCCCAGGGACAATGATCCAAAACACCTTCATCTATCATTTTCATCAAGACATCTGATGAAGCTGTTGATGTAGATATTTGGATTGCTAGAAGTTTGAGAACAAATGAAGTTGTTAGAAGATTGGAAAACTGGGACTAACGCCTTATGAGTTTCACTTAGGGAACACAAGCTGTCCGACACTGCCCCATATGTATATTTGTTCAGGCAGATGTACTACAACTGTATGGATAAAAACTGTCTAGAACTGTCTTCCATTAGTACTTTGCATGGTCCTTCTCAGGGGAAACAGAGGCTAATCAGATATGAGCACTATATCTTGTTCTGGAGATGGCAGTGGTCAAGCGCAGCAGATAAATTTCAACCTAATGCCAAAACAGCTCACTGCTGGCCACAAACAGCAAATCTGCCCCCTCTGCTATGCAGTGCACATATCAGAAAAACTCCACAGACTGCTTTTGTATGGCCAGATCCCTTCCCAGTCACACCAATAACATGTTGCCTCTCACATAGAAGAAAAAATCCAGCTTCATGTCAAAAAATCCTCACTTCATGGAACTCACAAAAAATCTCTTCTCTCTCTGTTAGTCTAATCTGTGAGTCTGTCACCTGGGTATATTTCACAGCAATGTCATTTCTCTCAGACTCTTAAAAAAAAACAGAAATAGCTGATGCACCATCTGTTTCCAAACAATACTTCTGGAACTTATTTTGCCAAATAAGGTTTCCTTTTTTTTTCTTTTTTTTTTTTTCCTTTTTTTTTTTTTTTACTTTAGCCTTGTTAAGACATGCTTTGAAACAAAACTAATAAAGATAATATGTTTGATAAACATCTTGGGGTCACTGAATTTGTTACTTCCCTCTTTTTTCCCCTCTGTTTTTCAGGAATCCCTAACACTTCAGTTTCTCCTGGTCAATTGCTGTGCCAAACTCTACAGAGAGAGAGGGAAGACTTGCATTCAGACTTCGCAATAGAAAGGAGGTGCAAACATCACAAGGAGAATCATTAGAAGACATGAGGAAAGCTATGGAGAATAGCTAGCAGGCAGACACTGTTTTCACCAAAGATCTCTCATCTCTCAGGCAGAGGACCAGTAGAAGACTTTTAGTGTTCCCACTCCCAAGATTTGGGAGGTCAATTCTCCAGCTTGCGAGTAACTCACACCTGGTGAATTAAAGTTGCAAGAAAGAAGAAGAGGGGAGTGAAGTGGGGCACTGTGTGCATTTCATGCTGGTGTTTTACAAGTGTGGAAGGTCATCTTAAACTTGATCTCTCTAGTGGTTGCCTATATCCCTTGTCAAAGACCTCTGCTCATTTGAGGGTGACATGGTCATGATCTCACTCCCCTGAAACTACTGCCCAAATGAAAGTAGCATTGCCTTCAAGGAAGGAGCATTCACTCTACCTCAGGTAGAGTCACCACATCTGCACAGGTGTCAAGGGTAAAATATGGAGTGAGAAATCTTTTGGGACAAAAGCTCCCCTTCCATTTATCAAGTCTGATAATGGATTTGTTTCAGCTTCCTTGCTGCAGCAGTCTGGGTGCCCTGAGTGCAATGATTTATTTATGGAGGCTGTAGCTTTGACTGACATAATCGGTATATGAGTCTTCTGGACACAGAGGCACACAGGATGTGCCTGAGCAAGGTGACCCAGAGGAGTCAGGTAGTGGATGGAGCGGCTTATGGTGGAGTGAATTGAAGGCCACCAGAATAGCTACTCTCCCTAGGTCTGTCCCCCATAAAGTGTGTGTTGGTTGATTGACAAACTTCATTTCATGTTCAGGTTGGTACCAACAAGGGTAGTGACTTGCCTTAAGGTCATATACAGTACCAATGCCAAAGGTTATTTTTAAAGATATTTAAATACAGGATATTTAATCACCAAGTGAAAGGTATTGGGATAAGGCACTTCTGAAGTTTAATGTGAACCTTTAGCTTTTTTTTTTCCTCTTTTTATCTTCAAAATTTCATCAAAATGATAAGTGTACTTAAACAGTGCTGGGAAATTGCCACAGAAAAGTGGTACATGTAGTATTACTGTTAAGGCAGATCTAAATGAAATACAATGTGATTTATTTAAAGGCAAAAAACTGTGGGATCCTTACCAGAGATGTGCTTTTTTATCCTTTGTGTCTACTCCTCCTTTTCAGTTCTAGTCACGTCATTGAGAAAAGGAATAAGAATAAAAGCCACTCTACTACTAAGACCTCAAAGAACTTCAACTCATGAGGTACAAAAATTTTATTCATTGGCATTGGCTCACTTTCTCATCTCCAGCTGACTGAGGCTTTGCACTCTGTGTGCATATATTTGTCCATCAGGCAACTTTCTGTAAACCAGCTTTTTCTCTCAGATTTTGAAGTGGTGAGAAGTGAGAGTCACCTATCATCCAGAATAATGCTTTAATCCTCTCCTAGTACTGCTAGCACCTCAGCCTGCTCTCGTGTTCAGAGAAGATTTGCTTGGTCATAGGCTTGTCATAGTGGTCCAAATTGTTCTTATAGTTCTCTCTCTTAAGGTAAACAACTCTTTTAGTGCCTGTACTGACATTGAATTTAGCTAAGAATGAAAGAGAAAACCTCATCCCACCCTCATACTCCCCCTCAACAGCATTCCTTGCTTCATTACCAGCCACTTTGCAAGGTTCCTTCAGGTAGCAGGAGCTCCCATCAGGGAGCCCAGACCTCACTGCCCAGTTCCACAGGCATAATTTTCCTGGCATTGCTTCTTCATAAATTCTCCAGCTAGGAATGCACTTACAGTGGGACAAGTAGAACATTGTGCAGAATTAAGCTACTTTTCTTTTTATGGTTAAATCTCTCTAACTGGAACGGTTTCTTAATCTTAGAGTGTGATTTATATGGTGGTGCAATTTTACTATTTTAGTTACAGATTAACTCAGGAAACCTATACACACACACACACACTTGTACATGATTATGTATATATATCAGATGATCATGTATATTAGCTGCAGTTTAACATTGGTACAAACTAAACCTATATAAATGTGGTTGAGTCACCATCCCTGGAGGTCTTTAAAAGACGTTTAGATGTTGAGCTTAGTGATATGGTTTAGTGAAGGACTTGTTAGTGTTAGGTCAGAGGTTGGACTAGGTGATCTTGGAGGTCTCTTCCAACCTAGACAATTCTGTGATTCTATGAAATCAGACATAAGCTACTGAAAAAGTTTCCAAATCAGTGTTTAGCTTTTTAAATAATTGCAAAAATAAGCCATTTAAACTGGTAGCATCCTAGATTATGGTAGTAGCCATCTTTTCTCTTGATTGAAAGTTATTGTCAATACATATTTCAAGCAACATTTCACAAAATACTGCAGATCCTGGAAGAAACTACAGAAAACCAGTCTTGATTCCCTTAAACAGCTCAAAAAAACAGATAGCAATTTTTATAATGTGCAATGATCACATTCATGATAAATTAGCTTCACTTTCCTTACAAAACAAAGGGAAAAACCTAATGTGCCATAAGGTTGGTTATGACCCTGCACATAGTCAAGCTTTCACACCAGTATTTTTTTCTAAAAGTAGCTTAAATGCATTGTCCCAGTCCTAGTGAGGATTATTTGTGTCACGAGCCTGGTACTACTAATAAAAAACTACAATAGCAACTGCATTTCTAGTTCTTTACAGGATCAGTTCTTGACTTTTTACTGAGCCATAACTCAACACTATGGCATACAGAGCTGGCTTCATATGGTA
This sequence comes from Cygnus olor, assembly GCF_009769625.2. Classification (NCBI taxonomy): domain Eukaryota; kingdom Metazoa; phylum Chordata; class Aves; order Anseriformes; family Anatidae; genus Cygnus; species Cygnus olor. The sequence goes on along the minus strand of NC_049169.1, from coordinate 120,602,352 downwards.
CGACAGTCTGACACTATGACCAGGTAAAAGACGGTGTTCTGGATGCAGATGCATCATTCAGAAGATTAATTCATGGGATTGTTTACCATCACAGAAATAGGTACATGTGTCAGTGCTCTTACAATGAAAGCAACTTTCAGACTAAAATTGTTTACTTTCCAACCTCAAATAAAAAACTAAAATTTTGAGGAATGAATCTTATTTGCAGTAAAGCTACTTTTCATTGCAGTGACAGTTCAAAAGCTTTCAAGTGAGTATAAATTACACTTCCTGCACTTTAAAAGCTCTTTATCTTGTCAAAACGGTATCAAGAAACTTCTTTGTAAACATGTCTCCAATGAGGTAACCAAGCACCCTTTTCCTTTTTCCTAACTGGGTCAAATGATTTTTTTCCTAATCAGGTGATAAATAAATTACAAAGTCCTAATGGCCCCTATTTTCCCTCTAAAATTCACGTTGTAAAATATTTTCTAAAGTGTACATGTGGAGTGCGTCCAGTTAGTGTGTCAAGGCTTACAAAATTATATTTTGAAGAGAAATTGTACCAAGTATTTAATTGGTGTCAAAGTCATATTCTTCCAACATCTCGTATAAAAATAATTAAAAAAAAGATTATTAAGTAATGTTGTAGATAGACTGATAGACAAATAATAGATAAACTGAGACTGAGTAGTGTTAAAAAAAGATGGATAAAGACCAACTATATATACATATATATATATATATTGGCCACCCCTCAATCTCCTGTGAGATAGAGGAGAAGGCCATGTTCTAGCATGTTAAATAGAGTAATAACACTCTCCATACAAGGCTTGCTGCTGGAGCCAGAGCAGCTCATCCTCTTTTCCCTCTTGTTAAGAGGGAGCTATAATTTTTGTTCCTCTATAATCAACCAAATGAAACTGCTTCTATAAACATTTAAGAGGAAAATGGTTGCAATGAAATCCTACAGTTGTGGAGATTGTCTCACCTAGGAATGTCTGGCACAATAAGACAAATAAGGAAGAGCTCCTTCAAAGATCACTTCTGTGGGTTTTCTCATGCAGCAAGCATGAGTGGCCATGAGGAAAGACCTGATTTCTAAGAACTGCCTAAGTGAAACTCTCAAGCTGAGTCTCCAGCTTGGCACTGCCATTTATTATTATTATTATTATTATTATTATTATTATTATTAATTATATTATATATTATAATAATACAATTATATACATATAATAACATGTATAATAATAATAATAATAATAATAATAATTTTTTTATGACAAGAGAACTAAGAAAACTGCAATACCCGTTGTGCTGGCTGAACTTTCTAAAATGATTATTTACCTTAAAAACAGCTAGAGCTTACCTCTACAAAGATCCAGCCTCTACAAATACTTACATGCATATTTAAAATTATGTTCCGAAGTCAAGTGGGCTGCTTGTATGTCTACTGCTGAGTGTTTATCTAAGCATTTCCAGTATACAAGCATTCATCAATAGAGAATGACTTCTCATGAATCTCCTTACATTATTATTCGGGACAGGCATTATGTTGCTCATTTCATAGAATCATAGAATAGCTTGGGTTTGAAGGGACCTTGAAGACCATCTAACTCCAATCCTCCTGCCATAGGCAGAGAAGCCACCTCACAACCCTTACAGTGAAGAACGTCTAGTCTCCTAATGTCTAGTCTAACTCTATCCTCTTTTAGTTTAAGACCATTCCCCTTTGTCCTATCATTATCTACCTGAGTAAAGAGTCCTACTCCATCCTTTCTACGAGACCTCTTAAGTATTGAAAGGCCACAATTATGTCTCCCTGGAGCCTTCTCTTCTCTGGGCTGAACGTGCCCAGCTCTCTCAACCTTTTTTCATAGGAGAGGTATGAAGATATTTCAAGATACTCTTTCTTCTAATTATGATTCCAGGCATACTGTCCTTACTAGAATAACAGCAGGTAGAAGCACTAGCAAGATGTGAACTTTGGAAGGTCATTTAACTACCAAGAAGGCCAAACAATCCTGTACAGTTTCATAGAATGTTAGAGTCATAGAATGATTTGGGTTTGAAGGGACCTTAAAGACCATCTGCTTCCAACCCGCCTGCCATGGGTAGGAACACCTCCCACTAGACCAGGTTGCTCAAAGCCCCATCCAACCTGGCCTTGAACACTTCCAGGGATGGGGCATCCACAGCTTCTCTGGGCAACCTCTTCCAGTGCCTCACCAACCTCACAGTAAAGAATTTCTTCCTTATATCTAATTGAAACCTACCCTCTTTGAGTTTAAAGCCATTACCCCTTGTCCTATTGCTACTCTTCCTGACAGAGTCCCTCCCCAACTTTCCTGTAGGCCCCCTTTAGGTACTGGAAGGCTGCTATAAGGTATCCTGGAGCCTTCTCTTCTCCAGGCTGAACAACTCTTAACTCTCTCAGCTTGTCTTCGTAGGAGAGATGCTCCTGCCCCTTGATCACCTTTGTGGCCCTCCTCTGGACTTGTTCTAATACTTCCATATCCTTCTTGTGCTGGGGGCCACAGAGCTGAATGCAGTACTCCAGGTGGGGTCTCATGAGAGCAGGGGAGAGGGGCAGAATCACCTCCCTTGACCTGCTGGCTATGCTTCTTTTGATGCAACCCAGGATACGGTTGGCTTTCTGGGCTGCAAGCCCACATTGCCAGCTCGTGTTGAGCTTCTCATCAACCAACACCCCCACACCCTTCTCCTCAGGAATGCTTTCAATCCATTCTTCTCCCAGCCTGTATTTGTGTTTGGGATTGCCCCAGCCCAGAAGCAGGACTTTGCACTTGGCCTTGTTGAACCGCATGAGGTCACATGTCAAGTCACTCAAGGTCTGCTCAAGGTAGAAAAAAAATCACAGCTTATCCTTTCACATCCCAGTATATGCGTCTTCATAATTCTCATAAGGTTTGAAGACTTACTTCCAGTTCCCTGAAGTTTAATGGTACCAGCTGAGATAGTCATTGCCTCCAATATGGGGATGATGAGACAGCAAATGGGAGAGGAGTGGTTTTGTTCAGTTTGATCATGTGAGAGACATGAGGCAGACTGTGAAGATTACTTCAGGCCTGTTGCTCCATTATGCCTGAATCCCAGCTCATGGGACAGGTATCCCAGGAGAGGAAGAGAAAGCGAGACACCTGAGACACTTTGTCACCAGACTGACAGTCAGTCCCAAGAGCCCTGCAGAGTGGTGTGTCTCTTTTGCCAGACTGACTGGCACTAAAGCTCTACCCCAGTACAAGAGTATTAGACTGTGTGAGTTTACAAGTGCAAAAAGCAAAGAGGGGAAAAGTATCATCAGAAGTACTTTAACAAAGAAGTATGTGATGTAGCTGTGGCCCTCCTGCACCAACATGCACCCTTCGTACTTTTCCAGGCTGAGGTCAGCATCTGCAGATGTAGAGGAAGAAAGGAAAAGTTGTGTGTTAATTTTACATATCCTTCTTCTACAAGAGTGGAAGCTGTTCCTTTTTTTTTTTTTTTTTCTCCTTTCTCTATTCCTCTCGGAGGTTTAGCCAGCTGTCTGAGCTGGCCATAGGCAAAACAAAATCTCATAAAATGGCCTAATATCCATACTTCTTCTGCTAAAAAGACCAGGGTGTGTTAAATTCACGATGACTGGAGAATGCAAACAACTTAAGAAATTGCAGCTCAATCTGACTTTTAGAATATTTGAGCAATTTGAGGTTTAGATTTCCACAAACTTGCAGGAACTAAATAAATACATACCCTTTGTGGTTGTGAATTTTATTCTGTTCCTTAAGAAAACTTACATTTTGACTGAATGACTAATAGCTACGCAAATGAAGAAGAATTTGGCCCTAAAATACTTGCAATTTTTGCAAGATGTTTTTATAAATTTTCAAGTCTAACTTTAAATTTATCACTACCTAAAGTTTAGCAATTTTGCCTTGTTTTTGCCTGCAGTTGCAATTGTCTTAGACTCTCATCACCATTTCGGTTTAAATTAAAATGTTGACTGCAGAACAGCATTTGTTCTTTTCTAGTAGAAAATGAAAGTGTTGGCAATATTCTGAGATGTTCTTCACTGTTTTTGAAAACACTACATGAGCTTACATAAAACAAGAGCGGGACTGGAGTTAATGAAGCGCCTTCTAAACACAGATCATTAGCTAGCCATTGTGGTTGTCTGAGAGCAGTGCATTGCTTCACTAGGAAACAAATAGAAGTTAACTGGATCAATTGTACAGTATGCATCTTTTGAAACAGCATAACTTGAGTGTCTGAAGTAAAATATTCCATATAATATAATGCACATCCTGCATTATTGTATCACATGGCTACTCTTGAAATGTTAGTTTCTATTTAATCACTTGTTTTCACCTCATACTAAAATGTAGCAGGCAAATTTTTAGCATGCTGAATAAAAAGGGTAGTTTAGCTATACTTACAAGTGCTTTTGCAGGAATCCAGGTGCTGAAACTGCAGGATGGAAAATGGCTTCATTAACTTACATTATTAGGAAATGTTCTGATAGAACACAGAAAATTACAAAAAAAAAAAAAAGTGTTAATAAATATTAAGAAATGTTAAGAAATAGCAAAATAACAGTGGATGTATCATACTTTAAGGATTAAGTTGCAGAAGTATTTTTTTTATTTTAATTTTCAAGAAACTCTTTTAGTTATGAAATTACTTGGTAATTTAAAAACTACTTCTTTGAATTGGTCAAATGAATCATGCTGAAGTTTTTGATGCACCAAGAAGAAAAGGAGGCTCTAGGAAGACTGAAAAACTTTTTGATACATCCAAGAAGGAAAGAAGATAAGTTACAGGACAGAAATTCTCTTTTAAACAATGAAAAAGACAGTTTAGTGTTCCTTAAAAAGAGTCAGCTTTCACTCATAGTTTTTAGAAGAAACGTTTGAATTGTTCTTTTTGGAATCCTAATATGCTACATTGTTCCAAGGGGAAAAAAAAAAAAAAAAAAAAAAAGAGCTATCTTTAAGACCCAGTAATATCTAGAAGATATGTAAATAAATGAATGGAGGCAGAAGTGTTCCCACAGTTTGGCTACTCACATTTTCCAGAATTTTATTATCCCAAAATAATTTAAGAAAAAATTGCCAAGTGAACTCAGTACAATAATCCAAAATTTTGTATTCCTTAATTTTCAAAGCTTGAACAAACTTTGTGATGAAGACTTTTTTTTCTTTTTTCGCTAGCTTTACTATTCCAAGCCAAGAATTTCAGAAACTTTTCAGATGCTACTAAAGCTATGTTTTTATTTTTTTTTTTAACTAATGTCTACTATTTCATTGCTGACCCTGCAGCTAGACAAAATAAATAGCTCTCCAACTGGAATTCATGTTGAATTCCTCTTTCTCAAGTTCCTATGAAAAATTATTATAGTCACTCTAATGGTAATTTGCTTATCTTCTCTCTAACATTTAAAACAAAATATGAAATTTTGGCTCAAATGAAGTCTGTGGAAAAGTCCTATTGATTTTAAATCAGAGCAAAATTTTTCTTACAAATAAGGAAATACAATTTTTCCTTGTTGTTAATCTAATCTTCCGTCATCTTAATCCTTAAAATCTTCAGTGATTTGATCTTGTACACAATATTTCAGAAGTAGTTAATCTACTACTATTGTTGTCGCTGTTTTTGTTGTCTCATGAGTTTTGTTCCTTCCATTTACTTTTGAACCAGTGAGCATAAAGTAATATCTTTCGTCCCAGAGAAAGTGTAATAAGTGAATGATTAAAGCTATTTTTGTAAAGCCTAGCTTCCTTTCTAAGAACGCAGTACATCATTTAGAAAATCTTGCATGAACACTGTATTCTCAACTTATGCAAAACAGTTTGTTTTTCTTATTGCTTTTCGTGGTGTTAGGTTATTATCCTTGTTATTTATATTATTTTAATGCATGGTGTGAAAATGTCCCAAAACTCATAATTTACCGTAGAGTTATTTACCCTTAAATCATGCTGAGAAACAGTGTGAAGAGGTGTAAAACTATGACACTGTTTTCCACAGGAACAGTATTTTCCTGGAGTCACTGTCCTCTTGTGGTCTGCCTCAGCTGAAAATAAATCTTGTTCCTGTTCTGCCAGTTTTATATGAAAAACCCTTTCTGTAAAATTTGTGCAATTCTCCTGATTAACTGTTTGAGTTTAGCCTTTTATTTTTTTTTTCCCTTAGAAAATGTCAGGAGCTTCTCTTGAGCTTTCTTAAGATTTTTCAAGGGAATGCTCTCTGTCCGCATGACTTGAAATGTAATACTGTATTTCTATGCATCCAGCCTTGACAGAGCTATTACAAAAATTCTTTATCATTCTTAAGTCCACATATTAAACCATAAATGTGAATATGACTGAGAAGTGAAGTTACTGGGAAACCTATGCATGTAAATAGTTATATGTATTCATTTACTTCTAACTACAAAAGTGGAAGACGACTTATAAAGTGTGTGCTACATGAAAGCTGGTAGATATTTTCCAATCATTGCTGAGTATCTGCCAGAAGACATAAAAAGAAGAGAGAGGAAAGTGCTAGTGGAAAGGAGAATGAGGAATTATAACAAGAATCTTTTTTTTTCTTTTTTTTTTTCTTTTTTTTTTTTTAAATCCATATGATGTTCAGCAGAACTGAATGCATTTTTTTTTTTTCCTGGGAAGTAATGGGTATTACTAACAGCGATAGAGCAGTAAGAAAAAGCACGTCACATAATTTCAATTTCAATGCATCAGCTTCTGCTGTGAAAGCATTTGATGTTGCTTTATCAACGTATTTAAATTTGAAGACTGCTCAGCTGTCTTATATCTTTTTTGTTGTCAAGGTTAGAACTGGTTGGTTTTCTTTTATCACTCTAGTTTTTTCAACCTTAATATAATATAAAAAGAAGCATAAGCCCATGACCAATTTTTTTTTTTTTCTATGCAAAACAGTACCTTGAGTATTGTGAAGGACCCAGTTCTGTTGAAGAGGAAATGATGCCATGGGAGGAAAAGCAAGACATTTTAATTCTGCGTGAGTGCATGAGTGGAAATTCCTTGTACTTCCTAGTGTTCCTAATAGAAAAAAAAAAAAAAAAGGAATATCAAAGCAAGATTATTTGTATAATATATAATGACTGACCTAAATAATGACAATTCTGTACATATGCTACCAATATTGTCTTATTTTTGTAAGTGTTCAAAGCTATGAGTAAATCTTTGAGTGCTCAGAAATATGGATGACGTTGAAGACTGAAGAACCTTTACACACCTCTCACCTCAGCTTTGTCCTTGGATATACTTTGAACAAGGTTTAGTAAGAACTTCAGAACTGGGTTCCTGTGATTTATTTGTTTTTGCCAGGAAACAAGTGATGGCCTTTTCACAGTGAAGCCGAGGCAAATAACAAATGCTTCTCTTACATTTGTAAACACATTTGAAATTCATTAATTTTCTGAACAGAGAAAGAAGCAAAGAAAAAAAAATAAACTGGCCAATGACTCCTGCAGAGTAAGTATAAAATAAGTAAAGCTTTCCAGAAACTCTTTACATTGAGACAATACATGCATATGTTTTTAAGTATACCATTATAAAACTGTATATGCTGTTGTATATTGCAATCATACATATATTGTAATATTCTTGACTATCAGAATCATCATACATTGATTCTGCAGCTTCTCTTAATTAGGGAACTATATAAGCAAGTAGACTCCAGTTGGGTAGGATGTCTCCTGTATCAGCAGCAAAACTGATATGCAGACAAGAAGTGGAGTTTCCCTCACCTCTCAGTCCAGACTACAAAGAGAAGTCTGCTTATCTCTTGATGCTCCCAGATGTCCCAACAGAAAAAGGAATAAAACTGTTGATAAGGATAAAGAATAAGAATAAGAAGGATTAGAATAAAACTGTTTGAAATCCAATTGCTCAAATAATGTGTTAATATAGAGTATATGTTAATGACACTAGAAATAGCAGGATGTTTCACTTTAAGCATGTGGTAACATTTTACATATTACACAACTATGTAATTAAGTGTGTATACGCCATGCTGTATACTGCAGGTGGGTATTTTTATTAAGACCTACCTACAAGATATTGCATCAGTTAAAATGAACAAAGGTATTGTAAATGACAATTGGAAAGTCTTTTCATGAAAGATGGAGTACTTGGGTTTGGAAAATTTCACTACAAATTGTTCTCTACAGAGTTTGTTAATTGGCCCTTTTTAGGCCAAATGAACAAGGTAACATACTCTTCTTAGTCAAACCATTTTAAAGCTATTGCAAAATGCAGACAAGTTTTTCCATAATCCAAGGGTAAGCAAGTTTCCACATGATCAGTCAGAGAGACATGCTAATATTGCTAAGATTTGGAAGGAGGTATATAAGCAACAAGAAAGCGTAGCTATACGCAGATCAGAGAGACATCTGCAAAAGTCCTGAGGGAACCTGAGAGCCTGAAACTGCAGAAGTCGCTTCAGCAGTTTGTGAAGTGCCTATTGATGATGGAGCTGGCACAGGTTCCTGCAATGGTTCAAAAAAAGATGGGATGAATGTGCAAGAGAAGAGACTGACAGGAGGAATCACCACTACGAGGTTGAGCCTGAAATTAGACTGGGTTAGCACAAAATGAAACTGCAGTGCTGTATGACAGTCATTACAGCAATATCTCAAACCTTCAAATACTTGAAACATTAATTTTCGCAGAGCTCCCATGAGGTGGGGAGGGTTTATTTCTGTTTCATCAGAGAACTATGACACAGAGCTTTACGTTTTCCTAACAGTTAGCAAAGATCATAAGGGTCCCAATAAAACACACTGCAGCCAAGACAAGGTTGCTAGTAAAGCAGTATTTGCAAGCATTTCTATTGTAAATGCTCCTTTACTGATGTATGTCATAACTGCTCCCCAAACAAAATAATACCTAGCAGCTGAATTTACTATTTTTGGTATTACTGTGCTTAGATTAGTTTTTCTGCTGATATTAAACAAAAAAAATAAAAAAAAATAAAAAATTGAAGAAATATTCAAATCCTAACCAATGTGAACATGTGGTTTCACAGTCACCTGGTGCTGATTTAGACTCTGCCTGCCCCATAAATCACACTCCTGCCTTTTCCCAAATGCTCTGTGTACATATTCCCATCAACTCCTTTGTGTTGCACCAAGTAATCCCAGACATTAAGTGGACCAGTTCGTTTCATAGGTCTGGCTTAGAATTAGTCGTTTTGCTCCTCATCAGGGTTAGCTTCCACCTGGCAGGAGGAAGGCAGCAATGGGGGTGAGTAGCCAGGGATATCAAGAGGGTTGACCACCTTTTTCAGAAGCAGTACAATCTTAGGTAATCTTAAAACCATCATATAACAGCACTATTACTTTACCAGCACAAAACGTTTGGATTAGGCAACCTTCATCCTTCTGAATATAGCAACTGACAAGTCTAATCAATACACTTTGACTGCTCCTCTGGAGAAATAAAGCACCTTGTGCAAGGTCCCACAGGATGCCTTTGGAAGCAGAACAAAAATCTTCTGAGCTTTAATGGTTGAGATATACCCTGCAGAAGGCTTAACTTCTTCTGCCATATGTAGAACATTTATCACCCTCTATTTCAGTATCTGAGGACTTTTTCTCATTTTTTTTAGAATGTTCATCTATGAACAAAGATATTTGTAATAAATATTACAGCTGGGGGAACTCCAATGATGCATCAGACAAGCTGCTTACTGAAAGTGCTCTCGTGATAATTTGGGGATCTTTTGGTACTATCTCCTAATTTTGATACAGAACAATTTTTTATTTTTTATTATCATTATTGTTAGAAAGTTGAATGGCAAACAGGAAGCTCATTCAGTGACTGTGCAATGTAGGATGCATTCCTTACATGTGATAATGAATCACTTGGGGAAAGAACAGCTGCATATGACTCCTCTAGCATAATAAACCAAGGGATCATCAGTTCCAGGTGCAACAATTTACAGTCTTAATATGCAATAGAACAGAGAGTTGATTTTGATTATAAAGGATTCTTTGAATAGCCCAGAAAAAGATTAAGTGGCAACAGAATTTAAAATTTATTTTTGAAACCAGCTGACCAAGGAAGTCCAGATTGCTGTGTAAATTACATAACTTCCCAGACAGAAAAGGAATGCTATGTGTGTAATCACCTACTTTACTAAAAATGCACCACGGCCTTTTTTTTAATCTTGTGTTCAGTGAGTATGGAGCTAAAATATTTTCCATCTGCTCCTATTTTCCTTGGATAACATCACTGAAGTTTCACAGATGGAGGTGCAGACGTCAGGCAAAAGTTACTTGAGCAAAATGATAAAACCAAGTATTTACAAACAAGCTGGAGGAGAAAACAGTGGTAGAACAACCATGAATATTATTTTATAGCCTCTTTGTTCATGTGTTAGCAGTCACTGTAAGATATTTTTATATTTGTTTTCCATCAATACATTCTATAGCATTCTTTTTTCTTCCCTGGATTTTGGATTCCTTTGACAGTAATTTCTAGTACTTAATATAGTAAACACATTACATTGGGATAGAAGGCAGTTGATTGTCTGTGAGAAGGCATACAGTTATACCTATGCTTACAAGAAAAACTTATATCCTCAGAATAATAGCCTCAGAAACAGCTCCTGCTATTCCTAGTGCATATACCAGCACTAGGGTTTGGGACAAGGAGAAGACATCAGCAATACTTAATTTTCTGACGTGTGCTGTAAAAGGAGAAACATTTTAAAAACTCCAAAAGTTCATCAGAACAGGAAGTTTTTCTTCTTGTTGCTACTGCTATTCTTGGCTCCTATGAATGCAGAGAAGAGATATCTTTCAGATTAAGACTAACGACTTCAGTTTGGGGAACAAAATTAGATAAGGTATTTTAATACTCCACAGTGTAATTCCATGTCACAAATGCTCCTGCTGGAAGCTTAGGGCACTGGAAAAAGTGAGAAGCAATCTACTCCATATGAGGTGGCCACAACTTTATGACTTCCAAATGAAAACACCGCCTTCTAATTTGAATAGATGGCTGTGAATGTGATGGATCATATGCAGTACCAGATGGTGCTTCGTGCTAGACGGCACCTAGATAACACAGAAGGTAGGGGGAACAGCTTGATACGCTGGCAGCTGTGGAGGAGAGGGAGCAGTGTTGGTCGTGAAGCTGCAGGTTGCTGTCCTTGCTGGGGCATCCTGAGAAACCAGAAGAGGTGGACTAGCCAGCATCATTTGCCTGTGAGCAGCTTCTCTCTCCCAAAGCCTTTTTTTTTCCTTCCTTGTCAGGCAGTATGAAGTCACCAACTGGTCCTGCTTCTGAACTCTACACTGAATGCTGGAAAACATCCCAGGTGCACAAACTTCCAGCCTCATCAGCAGTGGACCCCACTCAGCTGTGTTTGTGGTGCCTGTGTGGGACTATCCCATCCTGGCTCCCTTCCCAAGCAGTGTCCCAGCTCCCAGGGCTCTTGAGAAGGGAGCTAGGCTGGAGTGAGTAGCCAGGTCTGCACTGAGAAGTGGCCTGAGGAACAACTGCAGACCACCCCAGGGAGGACTTGTGCTTTCAGAGGGTACCTTTTCAAAATTAAAACCAAAAACAAACCAAACACTTCTGTAGTGATATTTTTCAGGCCTGACTATCATCACTTTTTCCCACTTCCATTAGTAAAGTTTCCCCCCAAGGTACCGTACAGCAAATGCAAACGAGCACGGTGCAGCTGTGCTCTTCTGTCCCTCCATGCTTCTTATGCTTGCTCTGGTGTGACTGATTAGCAAAGAAGGTGGGTAAACAAGATACTTGCCAGCTGAAATTTCCCTTTCATCAAGGATATTCCCAGTTGGACAAATGCTGCCATAGGCTGACTATTTTATGCTGCCTAAGCAAAGTAATGGAACTGATTCAGTAAAAGGGATATTGCCCTACATATTTGCTATTTAAATAGCTTTCAAATTTAAAGGCAGTCTCCTGATTATTTTTAAAGTGCTCAATGAATAAAAAGTAAGTAATGTAAAAATAATTTCATGTTATTAGGGGACTTCAGTGTGCACCAGAAATAGTGAGGATATAGTAAATTCAATTGACAAAAAATACTCAAAGCTACACAAATAATAAAGTATGGTGCTCGCAATTCCCAGACTTCACTCTAAGATACTGTTTTGATTAACTATAATACTACTTAGATAAAATATTGCCTATTTTAAGTTCAGTATATAGTCACAACAGAAGTTCTTACTGGTAGAGTCTTAATTTCGTAGTTATTTTTGATTAAAAAAGAAGACAGGTCAAGACTGGATATAAAGCCATACCATTATGGGAACATCTGAAGTTCAGACTGTTAGGAGTGAAGGTATATTTATGGTTATATTTTTACATGTATTTCATGTCCCATGTTTATATTAATTTAAAAAATGTCATTGGATCAGCTAGACTGTCTATAACAACAAATTCCATAGCTGTCTCTTTTCTTTTATTATTTTATTACATATTCATAGAACTAATTTTTCAGCAAGTTTGCGATAACTGAGACATACCTGAAAGACAACCTTCCAAAGCACATAATATCAAAATTCTTACTACCTGCTGAGCGACTTTTATTACTGCTTCTTCTGTCAAGGTGAGGGTAATTTAGAACCACCCTTCAGAACTTCTTTGCAGCACATCAATGCAAAAACTTGAATTTATCTAACATGTCCTAAAATTAGCAAATGTCTGTTGTGAAGCAACCTAAGCAATGCTGTCACTTCCAGGGTATAGAATAATTCAACCCAAAAGGGACTATAAGAGATTTTACTAGATAAATGAAAGAAAGTCACGAATCAGTTCATTTCATGAGCACAAATGTTCAAATGTTCAAGAGGATTTAGAAAAGAGTTGAAAAAGAAAAGATGGAACTATAATCTAAATATTTGGGTTAAAGTCAAAATATTGATTCTATGTTCTGACCTAAAACATTTTCCTAAGAAAAGGTATCTGCAAAGGAAGGGGTACTGAAAGGAAGAGAGATGTAGAAATACCAAGAGAGAGTCACATGTGTTAAAACTGAGAAAAGGGTTGGTACTGGGATATTAAAAGTTGTGTAATTAAAAGGAAAACTCCATTACATTTAATTTAGGCAGGGATCACATCTTCATTTGCTACTAGAATAACTGAGAGACTCAATTTTTGGCAGTTCTCTGCAATAATGAATGTTGACTGGTAAAAGAAAGGTTAGAGAAGACATTAATATGATGTCAACATTATCAGAGAGGGCTCGTATGCACAGCCATCAGCACAATTTTTGAGACATGTCCTAGGTCAACCCTGCCACTTTTCACCTGAGGAGACCTGCCAAACAGAGAACCCTGAGGCTGCTATGCCTGGATGCTAGCACATTGGACACGTACTACTCTTCCTCAGAGCCTCCCCAGGAGGAATTTCATCCATGCTTTTCCCTGCAGAGGTCCAGTCCTCAGGAGGCCCTCTGGCCAGCACACACTACTCTCCAGTGAGGAGGAGGACAGGAGCACAAGGCAGATCAGCTGAAATTAACCTCAGCACAGCAAGGCAACAGGGCAGTCAGGCACAGAGGCGATGTGCCACCACACCTCACATCCCCAGTCTGCTCCCAGCCAAGTCAGCCCAGTTTGAGCCACAAGCAACAGCATGCACACTCTGATTTCACAGGTAATTTCATTCACAAGAATAACGAGTTCTATTCCACCAAAGAAAAACAAGAAGGAAAAAGGAACCATGTCTGTCATGGTCCACATTACTTAGTCATTAACTCAGTGCCTGGCTCAGTTTTGGACCCTTCCCTTAGTTCTCTCGTATCTCAAGTTCAGTTTACTCATTGTCTTTTAACTCATTACCTCTTTAGTTAACATAATATCTCTTTACAGTTATTTCCCTGCACACTGAGTCATAAGAAGTGGTTCGTAGAATCATAGAATTATATAATCATAGAGTCATAGAATATTCTGAATTGGAAGGGACCCACAAGGATCATCGGGATCCAACTCCTGACTCCCTGCAGGACCACCCAAAAATCTGACCCTATGTCTGAAAGCATTGTCCAAACGCTTCTTGAACTCCAGCAGGCTCAGTGCTATGAAAACTTTCCTGGGGAGCCTGTTCCAGTGCCTGACCACCCTCTCAGTGAACAACTTTTTCCTGAGTTCACTGTCATCAAGAATGATTACAGGCAGCCATCAGGGCGGTAGGTCCTGAAAATGTGTGCTTGTTTTTTAAGGATTGAATTAAAATAGGAGAAAAATGAAAGAAAAGAGAGGCTGCTCCAGGTGCCAGTACTAGAAGCAGGGAGTTGAGGTGGGATCCAACCATCAGGGCAGGGTTTTGGGATAGCTCTTGTCATATGTTGTCATTAAGTAGCAAGATGAACTGGTTGTGCCTTTCCTCAGTGAACCCTGCTGGCATACGGCACGTTTACAGACTTAGCCCGCACAGTGGAAGAGAGATGAATTCATCAACCAAACAGCCACAGTGTAAATCATTGTCTTTATTATTTCAATCCCTTCCACAGCATGGGGTCTGCAAAGTAAAGGTCTTCAGCTATGACTGTGCTTCATTGATCTCTCCCTTGCAGCAGATGCTTTGCAGGAAAGTTAAGGGTTAATCCATCTTGTCTGTGCATTATCTGAAGCATGAAGAGTACAATCTAAAAGAACGGAGGTATGACATACTGCAAATAAAGTAATTCAGTCACAGCATTGCCCACCTTAAAACTTCTCTGCTCCTTCCAAATCATAGCAGGAATCAAAAAGAAAAAAGTTTCAGACTCTGAAATGACATTCATGGTCTGCTTAATGACATATAAAACTTATCAGATTTATGCTTTAAATCAGAGTCTAGAAAGAATAACGAACCTACAGTGAGACACACTGTACTCAAAAACAGTACGATTCTTACTTGTCCTAAAAATTGGCCAGGTGTCATCTCATTTTTCCATTCTGGTAGAAGCAGACAGGATTAAAATGAGCAGAAAAACAATCTCAAGTAAAACAGATATGACTCAGGGCTCAAAGCAGAGACAGATCAGCTATCTTGTGACACCATGCTGGAAAGGCTGGTAAATAGAGGCATGTTAAACTACAGTCTAGCGCATGAACCTTGGGTTTACAGAAACTGACAGTCTTCAGAAATATCTGCCTCAGCCCAGTATCTTCTTCAGAATATCATTTATGCTGTGCTTATCTTTGTTAGGCTTATGAAACCCAATAAATATCTTCAAAGAAAAAGTATATGGCATCAAAGTAATAAATAAACTTCATCACCAGTTTATGTACATATATACTTTTCATCCCAACTGGGAGGGTTGAATTCTTCTCAGTCAGCCACGTGGCTTGCCAGCACTGGCATCCTGCTTACAGTTGAAGTCAGTTCAGGTTCAATGCTGAATTTTAGGATTAAACATGTCTATTACACAGGTTGCTGTGGCAACAGCTATGCTTTAAAACTGAAAAGCTGGTTTCATTATAGCCTTCTCTTTCATTTTCTGACTGTATCCAGTAACCATTTCATCAGGTCAAATGTTTGGAATATGCCCAGAAGATGATTTAATTTCAGTAATTCACGTAGCGTCTATCCCAGGGTCCCTGAGTTCTGAGTTTTGGTTTGAATACAATGCAATAGAGCCCTGGCCTGTGCATGCCAACCTCATTTGTGTTATATATTTTGATACAACATATTTTGCAGAATCAATAATTTTAAGCTTAGCTTGTTATATAGATCTCAGTTCAAACAGAAAGCCAAGTATGAAAATGAAACAAACACAAACAGGTCTGAATCCTTTTTTGTTCTGACTGGAGTGTCCTGGCCAGTTCAAAGGCCTCTGAGAAAAACAGGTAGGTCACTACTGCTCACATTTCAGGCTTTGATGTTTACCTCTGTGTCACATTTCACTGCTTTTGTTGCTTGAAAACCTCTTTGTGTTATTGGCACTCATACCATCAATGATTCTCTCTTCCCTCCCATGCCAATGAAACACAAACAAGTTTTCAGCTGCTGTTTCAACAAGTTTGTCTAGGGTGGCTAAGTGGGAAATGAAACATTCAGCAGAGTGTAGTAGCATTTAAAACTTGCAAAACCATGATGATGTAAACTACAGGAACTCTCCCAGACCTTCCCAATCAAGGCCAGCACAGGCAGACCCTGACACACCGTGAGGACTTGGTTATAAGCAGTCTTGCATATATTTAGCCTCTTCCATTCTTTCCCCTTCCCTCCCTATTCCACGGAAACTCACCAAGTGCTGCAGCTAGCTGGCTGCTGGGAAAGGGTGGCTAGTGCAGAAAGGAGGCCTCAGTCATCGTGGCCAGCTCTGCCACAGGCTGCTGCAGCTACCAGCAGCACTCACAGGGCTGACAAGCTGATGTAAAGGTCTGTCACCTACCTAATGGCAGCAAGACACTGCCACCAGCCTCCCAGGAGTCAAGACAGCTCCAGATGTAATCTCCTGAGATGCCTGTGTCGGTGTGCCTGCTGCTAACGCTTGTGTTGTTACCACCTGGAAAGAAGGAAGGGCAGCAGCTTTCCTTACTGCATCCTGCAGAGCAACATCAACAACATTAATTATTTTTCAGTGAGAGGAACATTAAGAGGAATAATCCCACCCAGCCTAATTAATTTACCAATCTTTGTACTGAATTGGTAATCATTTTCATCCCAAGTGCCTTTTATTGCAGATTGACTGTTATTTTTAAAATACTCACGTTCTGCTGATAAGATCTTACATTGTGTTTCTCCAAGATGACTGGTTACAGCAAATCTATTAATAACTCCTTAATGAAGTGAGAATTTTCTTTAATATGTCTTAATCTAAGCTATGCTAACATTTCAGTGTGAGAGGAATTAATTTAGAAACTTCAGATATGGTTTTCGTTTAAATAAGATTAAATGAGTGTTCCAAGATTCGTGCATCAGCATGGTTTTCTACCTAAAAAGGAATTTTACAATATTAGATATCACAATAGTAGGTTTCTGTTTATTGTTTATTTACCTCGAAGAAACAGCTGTCCATTAAAAGGATATATTCTTATTTTCTTTTTGTCAGGAGCATGTTCACAATGTTCTCATTCTTCCATTTTCTTCCTGTGAACAATGCCCTAGACATTGCTGATACGCAGCTATGGCATTCACAGGCATATTAAAGTTATTTACAAAATTGTTGGAAGCAGAGGCAGTCTGGAGTACACATCCCAGAATATATTGCCTTTAGAAACTCTAGTTATAAAGTCATTTCCTCTAGTTTAATCAGAGCCCTGAAATGTTTCAAATGGCGTTGTATAAACAAAGCAAAATATTAAACAATATCCTCCCTATTTCTCTCAGTGAATGAACAACTCTGTATTTCCCTAGGGAGAGAAACTCTATAAGACCTGAAAGAAAATGAAGTTAAAGGATTACAGTATGACCTTGAGAGAAAAGCTGCAATCAGGGTATTGCCACATTTCATTTCAGCTTCAATTAAAAACACCTTGAAAACAGAAAAAAAAAAAAAAAAAAAAAAAAAAAAAAAAAAGCTTTGTGGCTCACAGACGAGTACTTGAAACTTAAAAATATAGCTACATCCCATTTTGACCTGTTCAATGGAAATATTATCACCACAGTCTATTAATTCAGATATCTGATCTGTATTGTGAGAGAAAAACCAGTTTCCTTCTTCCTTGTAAGATGGTTTTATCAGATGATAGAAGAAATGTCAAGGGAGAAAAAGAAAACTCTACAGATAAATAGAAAGAACCTCCCAAGAAAGCTCATGTGTAAAAATAGTTTTTGGAAAAAGCAAACCAACAGGTCTCAGCTCTGTTCACTAGATGCAGCCAGACACACACTTACACATCAAAGCAAACCAAACAAAAAGAAAAAAAGAAAAGGAAAATAAATTAAAAAAAAAAAAAAAAGAAACAGAAGTCTTTAGCTCAGGTGTGATATATCAGTTCAATCTTTATGCAACCAGTATGGCTCCAAAGCCATTTTTCTCATTAAGGAAATCCTCAGTGGGTTGCTTTCGTATTCTTTAGCTTATTCTTCACGTGTCAGTAATGGAAAGGAAATGCCCACATGGGGCAGCATAACTGTTATTAATGCAGACTTAATGTTTATTTATTTATTTTATTTTTGAGTAAGGGAAAATCTGCCAGAACATTACAGGAAATGTTGTATAGGAAAGTTTTCCTTTGCCAAAATTTATCACTTCTTGTAGTGGCTGTGAATGAACTTACAATGATAAAGTGGGGGAAACAAACAAACTAACAAACAAACAAACAAAACCCACCATATAATTCCTACAATTACTTGCTACTATTAGGATTCCTTGCATTTCTTGTCCAGGGCAGAAATAACCTTATTTTTTCGTGTATTAAAAGAAGATAAAGCATAGTGGTAGAGAAAAATAAACAAGTCAGTGTTAATAATTAAAGCCCCAGCTTCAAGATCACTGATCAGTCAGTTTCTGTTCTCATCAAAAGTCACAGAGGAACTTGCAGTACACACAAAAGATAAACAAGCCAACATGCAAGACCAGAGCTTTCTGACTACACACAATTTTCACCCACAACTGATATTGCAATTAATGTCAATTATTATTATTTATGTCTAAATGCAATACAAGTATACATAGATTACCTTATTAAAAGGTATTTTCTGTTTGGGGGAATAGTAGACAATCAACTTTAAGGGTTCTCTTTACAAATAATGAATTAAGATAGGACCAGTATACTTTTTGCTCTAGGAAAAACTGCCAAGTCCGCAGTCCAAGATGATCTGCCTATGAAGAATTATAATAATTTGCACCATGTCATATACACAGCTCAGTAGTATGAAACTACTTACCATCTTCCCTACAGCCAGCTAAAAGACCATGGTAGAGATGTTCTCTAATGTTTCTTGTGTGGTTTTATGACTGTCTTAAAGAGAAAGAGCAAGCATGTGAACTAATTATACTGTCACTTTTTCAGAGAACAACCCCAAATAGTTTCTTCCATACATGAGTAGGTACTCAAGAAACAAAAAGAGTAATCTGTATTGCACACTCATGTCTTGAGACCTCAAACAA
Source organism: Cygnus olor (assembly GCF_009769625.2). Classification (NCBI taxonomy): domain Eukaryota; kingdom Metazoa; phylum Chordata; class Aves; order Anseriformes; family Anatidae; genus Cygnus; species Cygnus olor. The sequence continues at coordinate 120,583,326 of NC_049169.1, read as the reverse complement.
CCCTGAAAAGTTGAGTAAACGTGCACTCACCCATAAAATAAAAATAAATAAAAAAATATTTGGTATTCTGCAGAGAAAAACTCACCTCCCCCACTTCATATATTTATTCACTTCTGTGAAGGCACCAATGAGTCACATAGCAATTCTCTAAATTATACGGAGTACCTCACAAAATTTTTTAACCCAATTACAGGCAAATTCCTTACTGCCCCAGAGAGTGGATAAAGAGATTCAATACATTTGCACACATACAAGGCCTTTTCTGTGCCTCTTATGTACATCTTTCCAAAGGCTTCTGCCCAGTGACAGTTACCTGCTAATGTTATAGAATGACTGCCTGTGCATTCACAAACCGATAATAAAGAGCACCACTAAGTAGTATTTAGAAAGATAAACCTTTGTTTCCAGGTTTCAAGGAACAAGAAGAACAAACTTATTGCGTGCATGTGAAAGTCTTCTGCCTTCTTACAGCTGTTTGCTGGGCATGGTGCAGCAATATGTTGGACAGGTGTGAGCAGGGCTACCCCTCTTCTTTATTAAAGAAGTAAAAAGTATATTAAGAAAAATAAAGTATTAAAGAGCTTCCATAGAAGCTATGCAGTGATGGGTGACTCACAGCACTTAGATGTCACAGGCAAGTTGCATCAGATTAAATGTAGAGCTCTACAGCTGACCTTTTAAGATACAAAATAAATGCCTAAAAGAGAGCAATTGTCCCCAAAGTGCCTTTTCTTTCCTTTGACTAGAAAGAGAACTTACTTTGTAAACATCTAAAATAAACAGGATTTTTGCTGACTGATTGCAGTAAAGACATATATTTTTATTTTTTTGAACTTCCTTTCATACCTTTTTATCATATCATGCTTGTCTTCACACTTGGTGCTGACTTGAGTGTGCTGCTTAGCTGCCTCTCGATACGTTTGAGTACTGGAGACAGAGTATCTTCACTAGCCTCTACCTATACCAGTGGTAATAATCCCACCTGATTCAGAAAAACAAACAAACAAAAAAACAAAACACCACCAACAAAATAAACCTACAAATGTAGCCTCTAGTGTAGCAGATAACAGATTTAGTGGCTATTTCAGAAACTCTCAGGCAACCAAGAGTTTCATAAAGGTAGTCCTGAAGCCATTTTAAATCCTTCCAGTTACTGTTGGAGTAAAATATTAAATTTTAATATAGTTACCTGAAAGGGGTGCAGGGAAGAAATAGCTGCTTTTAGTACAACAGAGAACTATGAACCAATTTTTATTAATATTTTCTGTGTGAAAATTATGATAGTGGTGAGAGACTCTTCTATCTGCCTTTGAGGATAATAAGCACTGCAGTAATTGCAGAGCACTTGAGGTATTCTCTCAGTGCTCTGTGATTTTTCATTTCATAGACATTTACAAATTACCAGTTATTTCACAGCCTCAGGACCTGTCTTCAACAAAATTATGGAAGAAATATAATTTCTAACCCCCCCTGGTGTCATGGTGGCTTAGCACTTGGAGGGATGGGGAGTGGATTCTAGGTGGTCCTTAAGATAGTGATATAAGGGTTAACTCAAAGCATGAAACAGTTTGAGAAACTATTGATATACAATAATGCAGCACATAAGCAGAGGTTGTCTTTCTCATCAGAAATAGGCAAGTGTCAGACTAATTCAAAAATGGCACAATAAAAAGATTTTTTCTTAAATTAATCCAGTAGTGAAAAGGTCACTACAACAGTCTTTAGATGAAACTATCAGATAGAATAAATGGGTAAGATCCACTACTTTTCCCTCCTCATGGACCTGGCCCTCAGCATTTCTGGAATAACATTATACTGTGTAATCAGATCTGTTGCATGAAGTAATCCTTTACCCAAAATAAATGTATAAACCTCACAAGCTGTGTTTTCACAGTATAGCACTGCCACAAGAAGGAAAAAAGTTTTCCCGTAACATCTCAAGCAGAACACCAGCATACCTGCACTAAGAACCAGAGGGAGTTCATAGCAGGATAAGATATGTTAAAAGCAAGATTACTGCTAGGATTAGATTTCTGTCCAGGATCCACTTCTCCTAAGAGAATGTACTAAAGTAAAATAGAAAGACAAGCTCACTCTTGTGTTAGCAGTATTATTATTATTATTTTTTAATTATGGGTCAGGAATCAACGCTCAAGTATCTTTACACTAATCTTTCTAAGGGTTTTGGTAGCTCTGAAATCAGAGACTGTCTGAGGTAAAGAGCGGTTCACCAGTGCTGTTTAAATGAAGACCAAAGAACATGCTGTAGCTCATGTGATGGAGTTTGTGGAGATATTCTTTTATTAGTTTGCACATCAATAAAAAAAAAAAAAAAAAAGCACACTGACTCAGGCCTCCTAATGCTTGCAAGCTGGTTCCTCAAATTAATCAAATATTCAAGAGAACATAACCAACACCATGGCATATGAAATTTGTCTTTTTAAAACACATAAATGGCTTTTCTTTCTTCCAGTGGACCAGATTTACATACTTTTTACGTTGGCTTCACTCTGTTGTTCCTGTTATCACTAATAGAACTAATCTTTGGTTAAATCTTTTGACAAAGTCATTTCTTAATCAATCTTCTGTTAAATTTAGCATAGATGCTTTAAGGTAACCATTTTGTTTGAAGGTAAGCCATAAATATTCCTAAATTTTTATTCTCTACAGAAGTCACGGTAATTATACTGAAGTTCTTCTTGGGTAAAAAATAATTGTTCAAATTTGATAGCCTAGGGCATACGCTCAATCAGGTGAATACACCTCCTGCTCCACTTCAGACAACCTCTGATTTCAGAGCTACAAAACACTTTATGTAGGTTGGTAAAAATATACATGATTATTGATTCACTGGCCACTAAGATTAAAATGAAATTCCTTTAGAACCTATTAGTATTGTTATGATACTTTTGTAAGAGACACAAGAAGCTGTAGAAAAAAAACCTGAAGATATCTATAGAAAACAAGAAAACTTTCAACAACGTACAGATGAGCTAAATGAGTCTAGCTGCATAGACAAAATAATTATTATTACAAAAATAATTTTCTCAGGTGCATTGTTTTGAAGCAAGTTTTACTTAAAAGCAATCTGGATAGAGATTCCTAAATCATTTCAAGAATGAGAAGTTTAAAAATTACAAAACCTAAGAGAAAGGTAAGAAACACCTAATGTCAGCCTAAAGCAAACAATACAATTGATGGAGCAATTAAAGCTTTCCACCTATGCCAAATTATAGAGCAAGCTGAGAGAAAAAGATCTTGTTTATATTATGAGAAAATGAGCATCCTAGAGCAAAGGCAATAGATTTAAGTCAGTTAATTGGAGCAAATAGTCCCATATAGCATTTTTTTGTTTCCTGAGATATCATTATGAAAAGATTCTGGAGCTAGAAATCTTCTTACAGCATATCAAATTCAACTTCGGTACGTATTGGCTGAGAATGGACCACCTGAGAAACATTTACCCCACATTGGCATGAAGTCTGGGAGAACTTCTCTTTATTAAAAGCTGAATTAATTTAGTAAAATATGACTTCTGCTCAGCTACTTGCACTGTAATGAACAAGTTGGTAATTAATTACTTACACCTTTATCAGTACAATGTTGGAGTCTGTTTTATTTTTCAGACAAAGGGGTATTTTCAGTAAATGTGGAAAAATAATAGTAAGTACTATGAAAAGAACATATTTCTGGAGAAAATTAGTTATGTGTAATTATCAAAGCTAGTTTTCTTTCTTCAACGTGAACTCCACATATACTCCTAGTGACAGAAAACTGATTTCTACCAGAGCCTTAAGACTTCAAAAGCAACTGTCTTTTGATGATACAAGTGACTTCTATATCTAAGATCTGATGATTTCATACTGGAAAAGACTAGAACCTGCTGATTCCCAAAAAAACTTTGCTAGCATCAGGGCTATAACACACGTGAAACAGTTTTCATATAAAAGCAACAACCATAGAAAGGGTCCCTCTTTTCTCCACACCAATCTCACTTTTTGAGCTTCTCAAAGAAAGATCAAAATATTTTTTGCCATCAGAGAAGCCACTGTGAACAGCTATCAAACAAATGGTAAACTGTCACATAAATTATGGAGTCTAGCTAATTCTCTATCACCTACCAATAGCAGCCATAGAACCAACTGAGTAACAGATATAGAGAGGGAAAAACAAATAAGTGCAGTGTTTTGTTTTGTTTTGTTTTTTCCTACTTATGTGCATACTGGAACCAACTTTTTTATAGTTTCCTGAAAGAAAACACCAAACTGTGAGATCTAATGCCGTATTTAGTGTATTTAAATTACAGAAGCAAAGATGCCTAGGTTGTCAGTCACTGATATTTTGTTTAACAGAAAGCTGAACAGAAGAGCATCTGCTGTCTAAGAACTGGCATCAGTCAGTGAGCCTTGCAGACTTGCAGGGACATGCAAATGACAGATAAGGCAAAGGGGGAAAGATTATAGTGAGAGCTCCAAAAGCCTTTTGTTTTACAGGATGATAAGTAAGGAACTTGCCTAGACTCGCACCAGTTTGCACTATGGTAGTCTTGTCCCATGGATCTGGTAGTCAAGCAACAATTAGCTGTGGCTAAGTACATAAGCCCGTTTCTGCTATCTTATATCAGAAGGTGTTCATTTATGATGAATTTACATCCTGATTAAAAAAATCTAATAATAATAATAATAATAATAATAAATAATAATAATAATAGAACTGGACAATATTTAGGAATGTTTGCTTAAGGAATTCCAGAGTGTTTTGGAACACCACAAATAAGCAAATAAGCTATCCTGCACTTAGAGAGTGAAGGATCATCTTCAATCCTGTCAGTCAGACAGTGGATATAGCTGTGAATGCAATTGCAGCCTTGACTCTAGCTAGCTAAGGCTACTGCTGGTCTCCCATTAGGACCAGTAATGTGGAATACAGCACGAGCTGCTAAATCTGACTGCAAAAAATTGTTAAGTCAGGTATTAATAAACCTCATGTTGTCAGAGCTAGAACTATTACTGTGTCCAACCAATTAATTTAAACTTACCTTTGGCATATCAACTGTTGTGATTGTAGTGTACACATGACTTTGTTTTATCGCCATGTTCAACAATCCATGATCAGAAATTATGCAGTCAGGAGCAAGAAACTTCCATCAGTGATTCTCCCAAGGCACCGTGATCCCAAACTGACCATTTGACCAGGACAGGCAGATGGAAAGTTCACCCAGAAGAGCCAGATGACAATTGATGCTCTGAGCAATACTTGATATTTCCACCCAGCCTCTCACACAAGCTGCAGACGTGCAAAACAAGCTCCTATTCACAAGGAAGAAAATGACAGAGAAAAATGTAGCACAGGAATGTGCCTACATCCTCTGTCACTATTTGAGAAGAGCATTTCCTTGTGATATGTTATGCAAACATGTAGGAAAACAACACATCTTTTTCCTGAAGAGCTTATCACCTAGAAAGCCATAACAGACAAAGACAGGGAGAATGAAAAGATGCAGAGAGACGTGAGGTGATTTATGCAAGGAATTAGTAACAATGTTGTTCCCACTATATTTTAAGCTTGCTGTTTTTGTTTTAGACCTGAGACTTGTATGCCCATAACTTCAAATAAGGTCAGGCAGGGATCAAAAACTTTTTTGGCTTACAGTCTAACACGATGTCCACAACTTCCCACATGAATCAAGTGCCTGGTAAGACTCTGGACAGACACTACTGGGAGGTGGATTTATGTTGGGATTTGGACCTTTATTTTGAAAGAAAATTAACCTTTCAAGAGACTCTGGGTGTAGCAGAAAGGGTTATTTACAAGTGTTAGTATCAGAAACGCAGTGAATTATACACCTAAAACTACCCAAAGTAGCTGGAGTACACCAAGGACATAACAGAAAGGAAAGCTAAGTGCTTGTATGATAAACAAACACATTAGTAGCACACACTGAAACATGCCAGTGATTACCTCTGTTTACAGTCTGAGTTTTCTCTCACTGCTATAGGGTATGGCAGTCTTACACCTACTGCAGCAGTAGAGATTGTGTAGTCACACTTTAAACTAGACGATTTGGGCACTTGTTGGCATTGTAACCACAGCGGTACAGATATCAGCATGAACTAATCTCCTTAGCATTTACCCAGCTCCTCAGGTGGGCTTTACAGCTAAATGTGCTCCTTCATCTACCAACATAGACCTATCAGCAGCTGTGAAGCTAGTTTAAAGCTAGCTTAGCTATATCCCCTTGTATTGCTGTCATTCCTTTAGAGAGGGATCTTGAGAAAAACTTGTCTGCAGAAGGTGTTCAGAAAAGTGCTGTGAAAATTGAAGTCCTTTCACAGGCTCTGTATCAGTTCTCAGCAGTCTGGAGTGTTGCAAAAGACAAAGTACGATCCCAATAAGCAGGAGTAGCATACAGGGAAACGTCTAGTGGAATTTTGTGGAATTTGTTTCAAGCGCCAATACAAAAACCCCAAATTATTGTGCGCTATAAGGATATGCTAACAGCAACAGAATAGTTGAACCATCCAAACAGAAAGTATGACATACGACAGTAAATGAATTAATTAAACCAGTGAATCAATAACTTTGGGAGCTACTTTGCACAGCCTGAAGAAAAATGAGAACAATAGGGAGAAATCACTACATTTACTTTTAAGTAATACTTGGGAAAAGAGTTCATAAGGCATGTATCCATAACTGGTCAACTCACTCCTTAAGAACCCATTGAGCCCTGCTAGCAGAAATACAATGTTGATAATTTGATAATTTAACATACTGAATTTTGCAGGAATTGCTAGATAAAATCAAATTAAGGTAATCAATGGTGAAAAAGGATCTCCACATAAAAGAGCTGTGTTGTTTGTTGTTGTTGTTTGTTTTGTCTTCTTTCTTGATACACACATCAGTAAAAAGAAAAACTTGCCTATTAAGTGATCATGACAAGTATCACTAGCTTGGAGGATAACATCGTGTTGATATGGTTTTGTTTTATGAACCACTTTTAAAGAAGCTTTTCACAAAGTCCTTTAGGAGCTACACTGAATTAGGATTGATTTGTTTAATGGCTGCAGCAGAGCAGGAAAAAAAAAAAAAAAAGAGTCAACAAATGGAGGAACACAACTAGAATTACATTTTACAATACATTTTGTACCTATAGACTACTCCAACTTGCAGACAATGCCAGTATTAGGTTTCAATTGATTTTTACATGCTGACATACCATTTAGCTACTAAAGGCACCAGACTACACTGTACCAGACATATTCCCCTATGTGAGATTTGTAAGGCTCCCATTTAACTGAACTGTACTGTGTAACAAACTTCTGAGAAACCATCACAAACAATGCATAAGCCAGAAAATGTGAACAGTAATGATAGTCTTTTCAAGATCATTCAGTATGAGACAATAATTTACAGCAAATCATAACTAGCATCATTAAAGAACAAACATTCAGTAGGGACAAGTAATTTCATCTGGCAAGCCACAAAAAAAGCCTATCCCATAATTCCGAAAAATAATTTGTCACATTTTCTCCTAAAACCCATAAAGTAAGATTTTACAGGATGACCGAGAAGTCAAAACATTCATGCCTGTACTGAACAAGGGCATACAAGAAAACAATTTTGAAAATCGGGAGGCAGATGAGAGCTGGTCTTTTAAAAGAAGAGTTAGGCAGAAAGAAAGCTGGACTGAGCTGAGTTTACTGTATTGTGTTCCATGGCTACTGGCTGAAGACTTTCAAAGTCATCTCCTTTGTTTTAGGATTAAAAGGAGGAAAAAATAAGCACATTTCTTTCAGGCAAGTAATGTTTGTTATGCATGTAGAAAGACTGCAGCAAATAGGATCCAACTTCTACAGACAGATACATGTTTTAAGAATGAAATTTTATTCCTACAACCTTGTATCTAAGGGAAAACAACCAGCAAAAATAAAATGAACCCTTAAGAAAAGCTCAGCCTAGGGATCTTGTTTGAGACAATAGCAGCTTTATCATTCTCTTTAGGGAAACCAGAAGCAAGTCTGCCCTGTGACATGAAAGTAGGACTCCCTGTTACTATGTAGTATGAGATGTTGAGGTGTGTACTATGAGAACACCTTGAGTGCCTTGGAAGACCACAGTCATATTTTCTGTGACTGACTTGCCACAGAGCATGCTCAAGGGATTGTGTTACAGTGAAGGAAAGCACAAGGAGAATGTGAGAGAGGAGTATAAGTGATATATAAAAATGCTCACAGTAGAAATTTACACTAGCTAGCAAAGTTCTCTCTACACTTATGCTACCATATTCATCTTAAAACACAAACAAATGAACTGTAGTATTTAAACAAATTTACATAGAGAACTTCATCAAGTTATCTCAGAAGATCTGTGCAAGCAGCCATAAAGATAAAAATGAAATCTTGTAGTTCCTGAGGCAGCTGCCTAAAACATGTAGATTTATACATAGAGAAGCTCCAAATGAATAATGGCCAGGTGTTCTCATTTTCCGTTCATTAAAGAAGTTTTTGTTTCTAAACTAGAACTTTGTCAATGGCTTGTCAAACAAGAGAGTATTATTCTTGGGTACAACATCAACAGCAACCTTTCTATATATCACTGCTTCTATGAAATAATTTACATCAAGACAAAGAGATTTCACAGTGACTAGTCCTGATATGTGTTTGCTATTTTTGATCCTCAGTTTAAGGAGAGTTTCAGGGAAAACCATCTAACACTTTCTAAAGAATGGGTTTTCTTCAGTTGGTCTCCTAAGCTTTTTTACGTGGAGTCACTTGTGAAAAATAGTCATTCCAAATTTTCAGGAATGGGCACCTACAGAAAGGATATACCTATATTAACAGACCTAGATGAGTGAATCTAGATGTTTTGTTGTTAATTTCTTAGACACAAAGAAAATTCACTTTCCCACAGGAGCAGAAAATCACATCAGCCGACATAGCCTAACACCAGCTGCACCTCTGAGAGAAGGGTACATGGTCTACCCATTCAGCTTGCTGTCTGCTGAGATGACTCTAGGTGGACCTAAAGATAGGGAGGGAAGTCCCAGGAGATAGTATTTGTAGTTGTGGTAACTATTTAATAGTTTAACACCTGCCCACTGGAAACTAGAAAGCAGATACATTCATTTTACTGAGGCCACTGCACAGCCATCCAACTGTAAACGTTTTTTTACCACTTAAATCTAGTATGTGGGTGACCTAGAACTGAATGATTCTGTTTCACAACATCAAACCTCTGAAAGATAGACATTGTATGCCTGCATTTCCTTTCACTAAGCAGTAGTTCCTTACTGAGAGCATTTGCATTCACAGTGTCACTTTTTTATGATAACAGAGGTTTCACAGAAGATTAAAGATTTGCTATCTGGAGATGCTTAGGGAGACAGTAGCTAAGTAAAAATACATTAAGGAAAAAAAAATCCAATAACGAAAGGAAAACAATTTTTCCGTATCTACACATGCTCTTCTTAGGAAAGAACAGTGAGACTGTTCACTGTTATTTGCTAGGCAACAATTTCATAAACAGAAATAAATCCCACTGAATTCTTGTGAATTAGCCTTAAAAATAGATTAAGCATAAACACAATCCTTAGCATAAGTCGTGCAGGAGTAAAACTGGAGGGCAAAAACTGAAGGAATTAATAAGGTGTTCTTAGTACTCGATAAGGTGAAGCTGACAGCAGCCTGTACCAACTTAGCAAGCTAAAGGGAAAAGAAAGGTTTTTTCCTTCAGCTCAGTCCCCTTCAAATATACTTGCGACAGAAAGAGGGAGTTGTTAACCCTGTAACACTGACATTTTAAAAGCAGAGATAATTATAAACAAGGTGAACAAACCCCACCAAGCAAATGGGTTTAAGTGGAATACTTATAAGGTCCCTTTTTTTTTTTTTTTTTTTTTTTTTAAGAGCTAAATATGTGCTAGACAATTTTAACGAGGCAGTGCAAACTGGAATTATCTCAAAATACATTCACTCAGAGATAACACTATCCAATTTCTGTTTGGTTCAGGATTTCACTCACAGTAGCAAATACTTATCCTGTGTAATTAAAAGAAACATTCATACAAGGAACATGAGGTTCTTGAATATGAATTTAAATATAGCAGCCTAAGAAAGCAGTTAAGATTAAGAATGGATTGGAGTTCAGATAAAATCATTTACAATCCCTACACTTTAGAAAGCTCAATAGATGTATGTATGTAATAAATTTTGAATTCAAGGTATCAGATGTCAGCTAGAGTAAACTGTTTAAGTTGATAGGATGATAGTACCTGTGTGTAAGGACCTTAAACTTTTTCATGCTGGAGTTGTTGTCAAAGCTTTTACCTACATCTTTCGTATATGATTACTTCTACTACAACATAACAATGAAGTGTTTTTTTGTTTGTTTTTTGGTTTGTTTGTTTTTACACTGGCTACGTCTGAGCAATGCTAAAGCAAAATATGGTTCTACTCTGAAATAGCTCAGTAGATTTGCTCCATTGACACTCAGCCAGATTCTGTCACTTCAGTACCAGTTTCTCAGAGGTATTTAGATAACGTTAACAGCTAAAATTAAGTTGTAGATCTTTCATTTCTTGTTTATTTCCAAGCACATCAAGATCAAGAAGGTGACTGGGAACAGCCAGATGGAGTTCTCAGGAACAAATCGTGCCTCAGCAAACTGATTGCCTTCTACCAGTCATCTACTATTTGTGATGACTGATAGCATGGATGAGAGGAGAACTGTAGATGTTGTTTATCTTGATTTTTGCAAGGTCTTTGATGTATTTTTCCACAGCAGTCTTAAAGCCAAATTAAGGAGATACAAAATGGAAAAGCAGTGTTGAGAATTGCCTGGCCATCCTGGCTCAAAGGTTTATCACCAGAATTAGTAGGCACAAAGTACATCTAGTGGCTACTAACCAGAGGCATTCTTCAGGGAACAACACTGGGACCAATACTGTCTTTATTAATGACCTGGATGATGGGACAGAAAGCACTCTTAACAAGTTTGCAAATGACATTAAACTGGACAGAACAGCAAAATACACTGGAAGCCCTGTATTTGAAATGGGGTAGCTCACTGTATGGGCTTACGGGATAGGGAATGACTGGTTGGGGAGCAGCTCTGCTAAAAAAGATCTTCGAACAAACTCAACATGAGCCAGCAATGTGCCCTTAAAGGTCAAGAGTATCCAGAGCTTTATTAATAGAAGCATAGCCAGCAGATCCAACAGCATGATCCTTCACCTCTGTTTGGCACTTGTGGCACCACCTTTGGAGCACTCTGCAGTTTTATCTTCCCCAGTACAAGAAAGACGTTGACATACTGGAACAAATCCAGCACAGGGCAGCCAGGATGGTCAACAGGATGGAGCACTGGGCATATGAGGACAACCTGAGAGAGATGGTTTGTTTAGCCTTGAGAGGAGATAGGTAAAGGGAAATATTGCAGTCTATAGGTGTCTATACTGGCAGGTTGTAGTGGATACAGAATCAGACTCTTCTCAAAGATACACAGGGCAAAGATGTGAGGCATCAAGAATAAGTTGGAACTTGGAAAATTCTGATTAGATACAAGGAAAATGGGTGGCCAGGCACTGGAACAGGGGTCCAGAGAAGCTAAGGGAGCTCCATCGTTGTAGGTATTCAGAACTCGACTGGGCAAGGCCTTGAGCAACCTGATCTAGCTGACCTAATTTCCTTGTTTTGAGTAAGGACAACAACAGCTGGCATCCAGACGCTCCAAATTATGTAATGAATAATTCTGTGACTCTAGCCCTTCAGATTATGCAAACAGAGAAGAAGTAAATGAGGCACTTCCTTCAATATCTCCTGTGTGTCTTGGTGTCTCCACCTAAAACATCTACAAAACTGATTTCTAAAATTCTTGTCAACTTTACACTGAGAAATGGATTCTGTCTACTTAAGTTATCATTGGATCATCTTCAGTATACTGTCTGATCAGGTAGTGTTTATAGTGTTTATCTTCTCACTGTTGGCTCCTAACCTGATTAAATAAAAAAAGGTAAAAAACTATCATCACATCACCAAAAAAAAAAAAAAAAAAAAAAGATTCAGGGATGTTTTCAGGATCCCACAAGAAATCTGTGGGAGACCTGAGAATTTCACACGCAGTTCCTTAATCTTAGGATAAGCATAACCTTTAAGGTGACCTTTCTTCTTTGTACAGTAAGAAGTGGAAAATAATTTACAAAGATAATGCAAAGGTAAAGGTACTGGAATGCAACGCCATTGCATATTTCTGAAAAACTCACAAATCTCTCAAATTACTCATAGAGGTAATCTGGTGGCAGATTATTGCAGGTAGCAGTATGTGACTGCAAAATCCTGTGGTGCATCTTTAGAAAATGGAAAGTGGGAATAAAAGTAATGAATAAGCCAAGTGAAAGAAATGCCATATGATACTGCAGATTTGGTATTGCCCCATATCATACTTTTATATAGTCAATTTCCAGAGTCTAGCTTCATTTTAAACATCTTGTGCTGTGTCCTGGTTTCAGTTAGAACAGAGTTAATTTTCCTCCTAGTAGCTGGTAGGGTGCTATGTTTTGGATTAGGATGAGAAGAGCGCTCATAACATGCTGATGTTTTAATTGTTGTAGAGCAGTGCTTACACCAAGCCAAGGACTTTTCAGCTTCTCTCTCTGTCCTGCCAGCGAGCAGGCTAGGGGTGCAGCAGGAGCTGGGAGGGGACAGACCCAGGACAGCTGACCCAAACTGGCCAAAGGGGTATTCCATACCATCTGATGTCATGCTAAACAATATATAGGGGTGGCTAGCCAGAGTGGAGGGGCCGGCTGCTCGGGGATAGGCTGGGCATCGGTCAACGGGTGGTGAGCAATTGAATTGTGCATCACTTTTCGTACACATTATTATTAGTAATACTATTGTCATCATCATTATTATTATTATTATTATTTTCCTGTCTTAATAAACTGTCTTTATCTCAACTCACAGGCTTCACTTTCCCGTTTCTCTCCCCCATCCCAGAGAGGGAGGGGGGAGGGTTAGCAAACATCTGTGTGGTGTGTAGCTGCTGGCCAGGTTAAACCACAACAGCTGAATCAGCCAACCATGGGTGCCATGGACCAATTGTAACTGTTTTAAAGCAAGATCCATGTTTTTTGATTCTGCCTTTCAAGGAGATGAGGCTGGCCTAGCCAGAGGAACATATAGCACCATGCACAAGGCCAGGTCACTTCCACTAAACAAGATGTGAAAAACTGTTTAGCATATAATACAATAAGCTTCTAGCTTTTAACTAGCAGTGATAAATATTTTGAGTGCATTACCTGGAATATGTTATCCCCACCCTCTGATTCTAATAAAATAATAATAATAATAATAATAATAATAATATTAATAATAAAAGATCTTTCTGAATCGTATGTGTGTGGGGAGAAAGCTCAAAATCATCAAGGTGTGACTGTATTACAAAGTTAAATGTGTGGGTAGTTCTCAAAGTTTTATGGGCTTGTGAAGATTAGGTAATATGTCAGAACAGATAGGAGGGGATTGGGAATCCTAATTGCAGTTCTTCTTCAGTAGACTTAGTTCTCTGGCTGACCTGTTAATAAAGACAGCCCTTGGACCATGGAGTGAATTACTGAAGCAGAGCAAGGCGTAATGGCCTGATGCAGTATTAATACTAATGTTGAATTACATATTATTTAGGCCAAGCAGTAATATAGAAAAAGATATTTCCAGTGCTGACTAAATAGTGAATGGAAGGAAGAAAATTGCTGACTTCAGTGATGACTCTGTATGCAGAAGGAAGGTTTCTCTTCCTATGAACAAAGGTGCAAAATATAACTTTTTCACTTAAAATTACTGATGTGAAAAAGACAGACCAAATTCTCAGTAAATATCAGGTTGCTATATCAAAGATTGATTAATTATTTCAAAAAAGAATATGTTTTGCTAGGAATTGAAGTAAAGAAAGATGGATACAAAGAATGATGGGAAGTGGAACCAGGACAGCTCAGACAAAGCATAGAGCTGTATTCTTATTTAAATACCTGTAGTGTCTGTAAGCCATATGTACCAAGTATGTGTGATGCTGAGGCTAATCATCAGTGTGGGCGGAGGCTTGTAATGAGGCCCTTGGAACTTGTAAAGGTATTTGGCATGTTCTACCTGTGGTTAGAGGCAAATGAAACGTAATAAAACAAGGCAATTCACCTTAGTACACTTCAGTGTTTCACCCTACCCAAGAAATATAAGACTTGTCTAAAGAGTATGGTCTTTGTATTATGTGATATTAAATTTACAAGATTCTGCCCATGTACAAAAATGAATTTGCACCAAACTTTTATGAAAATATATTTTCAGCTCTAAACAAGCAAGATAGCAGAAAAGCTATGGGATAAAGATTTGAAACAGTGCACAAAGCAGCAGAAGTTATAAAATCCTAGTTAATATACATGAGAAAATAATTAGTATGCACTGAAGCCTTGGAAAGAAAGCAGATGCACAAGCATTTCTACTGTAGATAAATGCAGTGTGGCTGCTGCTGAATGTAAAATGCAGAAGACAACTTTTTTCATATTCTTCGTCATGCTTGATGATCTTGCAGTGGTTTGGGATGATAATTAAGTAGCAAACTCATGGAAATTAATGTTTTACCTAGTCTATTTAATCCCATTTCCAGGATGTGACTGTATGGGTTGGAATCAAGTATCCCTGTTGTCTGACAGATACTATTACTATATGCTGAGAAGAAAAAAGAAAAAAGAGAGGGAAAACAAAAATAAATAAACAAACAAACAAACAAACAAAACAGACATAATAAAAAGCCCGCATTTAAAATATTATAAATTTCTGGGGAGGGAGTGGAGAGGTTCTGTTCTAAAGACCAGTAGCCAGATCTGGCAGTTGTCGTCATCATTGTAAAATACAATAATATTATTTCCTTTGCTTTCCCTGCTTTCAATGCTTCATTGTACACATTGTTCATTAGCTCTCTTTTGGGGACTGTTTAAGATCACAAAAACTCCTAGCCTTTTGAAAGAAAACTAGATAAATCACTCTGGCACCCTGAAAACCTATGGAAAAGACTATTTCCTTTCCCATTTTCACAAAATCAGGGTGCAAATTACACCAAGAATAGATATTCTGAGCAACTGCTGATATCTTGGTATTTGAGCTTACTATAAATATTCACAATATCTGGTGACAAACATAACCTTTCCCACTTCTCTTACTGTAACTATTAGATATATAACTAAAAGTTAGCTAAGCCATAGTAGATTTATTCTCCTTTGGTATTTACAATAATCAACATCCCAAGCAGAAGTAAGATTTGGCTAGTTTCAAGATTTGAAATGCAAGAGATCTATTGTGTGTGGTAGTATTGGGAAATTTTAAAATACATTTGCAGGTATAGTTGCAAAGATACTATATATGATGTGAGAAAATACTCAAAAACTATTTAAGAGTGACTTTCCTGATACATAGTATAAAAGAGGATTAAAGGATCTCTATACTTTGCCATTGGTAAAAGTATATTTAAGTATATATAAAAGTAAATTTAGAGCCAGGCTGTAGTCTACATTGAAAATCACAGCTACTGTTTTTATATCATTTGCAAGTGCTTATGTTTGAACCCCAGGGACTTTGACTGTCTTCTTGTTTGATGAGGCTGTTCAGCATCTTACACTCCAAGAGCTCATCTTTCCATCTACATGACTGATGTCACTGCACTGGAAGCAAGTACTGGTACAAGCCAGCAGAACCAGACAACTTCTGTATAGAGAAAAGAAAGTGATAAAATGCAGTCCTCTGTATAAATCTGATAATATTTCTAATTTATTAGAAGTCCTGCAAAGAGGAGCAGCATCAGAACTAGAACAGAAAATATTTATTGTCCTGTGAAAAGCTTTGCCAGTGCCACCCACAGACCCTCCAAAAACTAGCTCTGAAATGTAACCACTTGTCTTGCCAAAAGCATCCTTTTCTGCACAGTAGTCCAAACCTTCTCTCCTTCCTTGCCATTAAGCAAACATTAAAAGCCCATTCACAATTTTCTATTGTTCCCAGAAGATTTCTGGCTACTACAGAGCTAGACAGCAGAAATACAAGCAGTCACATGTTCATCGACCATCTTTTAATTTACACTCCCTTCCAGAACAGCACACTTCTGAAACCTCATCAGTGTCTTAAAACAAATTACACATCAGTTCTGACAGATTGAAATTGAAGCAAAGCTCAGCAGGACTCATCAATTCTCAGCAAAGACTAAATAGCATAGTGAGCTATTTCTAATGCCTGTCTAAAGAGTTTTTAAAAATATGCATATGGACACCTTTAACTAACATACTGTTTCATCATGAGTTACTGAAGGCAAATTGCAGCTGTCAAAATCAGAGAACAAAAGATCTTTATGAAATATTGATATTTTGTGATAAATGTCACTAGCACACAACTTATTATATCTACTATATCTTTCTGATATTTCAGACCAAATTGTACCATTTGGGTACTGAACTCCATTGTCATTTTTTGTGCTCCCTCATGTATCAGAAGAAATTGGTCCTGCTGCTCTAGGGTATAAAGAAATCTCTTGTATCTTGAAATAAATTGAAAAAAGGAGAAAGAGGAAAAGAGCTATCTTACGGCCATTATGCATGTATTGTAAAGAAGAATTCGCAAATTTTGAATCAAGACAGTGCCAATCAGATGCAATTGGAAGCAAAGTTCAGTAGCCTTCCAAACATTACATACTCTGCATTTTCTTTTTTTTTTCTCTCTTTTTTTTTTCTTAAAAAATCTACCTAAAAATTTTCATTTTTGTGTTGTTTTTTGATCGTTTTTAGAGTTATCTGTAGACTCCTCAAACACCTACAGAGGAGACTCAGAAGAGGAAATTTCTGCCCACTGCTGTAGGGACAAAGGATACCCCTTCTGATGTCTCTTATCTCTTTCCTGGCATCTGATACCTGGTCTCCTGAAAAGGATGTTTTTTTCTTCAACCGAATGCCGCTACTCCAAGGCACAACCCATTGGGTACAATTCAGATAAGCATTTTAGTTTATAGCAGTTTTGGGGGTTACATACATATCTATGAAGTGCTGTTGTAAGACGATGAACAAAATTCCCAACTAGTACCTAACCATTTCTGCCCCCTTTTTTTTTTTAAGGCCACATTCCATAGGCAGTCCTATGGAAGCCAAGAATGGAGGACATATACATGCATATGCCTCCATGGGTACACACATGGGAGGGGTATGTAACCCCTCCTATCTGAGTTGATTTGTTAAATTAAAGAGAGCAGTTTCCTTCTATGCAATAGATTCACAGAAGAAAATGCTAAGAAGTAACTGCAGCTCATTTGAACCAGACAGAGAATATTTTTCCGTTTGCTCCAGGACTACAACCAATTTGCATTGATTGTGCAACGTATGCCTGATCTAAAATCCCCAAAGTCAAAAGAAATCTTTTCACTGACTTTTGTGGCTTTGAATCCAGTTCATAGTCTACAGTACAACCTGCATTTCCCCCTCAGATCAATAAAACACCAAACAAAATATTCACTATGTAGGGTAATCCATCCTGCTCCAGCACTGTAGCAGACAAATGGTATGCCCTTTATTGAAGCCCACAATGAATAAATGAGACTTTCTGCAAGTTTTATATGTTCATCAATGTTCATTATTTCTCAATTGATTTTCTAAGGTCTGAAATATTCTTCTACCTGCCCTTACTATATATTCTTACTTCAGTTTCTTTGACTATTACTGAAAGTCTCGTGGCTCTGATTCCAGGCTGAAAATTCCCTATGCTTTTATGACTACAGGATGAAATAGTGCTAATTAAAACCTTCACTAAAGAAGGGTGGGAAAGGGCTTAAGAAGGTGAATACTCATCAGCAATTTATAGGCCAATAAATGAGTTTACTGAATTGAATATTTGTAGCCATGGGAAATTTGAAATGAATATTTCATAATATTCACAGGAAACAAAGCTTGTATCCAACCTTGGGGCATTGTTTCAGAAATCTCTTTCTATGAATAAAGTGAAATCTGGCCACCTGACATGCACTTTTCAGACCAATATTTAGTCATAATAATTACTGTTCATTTTGAAAGTTAATCTAGTTCTCACATCTTTGTCTTCTGTGTAGTTTGTGGAGGCCACTGATGCAATAGGATATCAGTAAAGAAAATGACAGCTTTCTGTATGGAGTATGTGAAACTTTCAGGATGATATGTTGTAGCTTGGAGACTGTTAGGTCAGTTAAGACAATCATGACAGGTCTCCAAATGTACCACCTTTGCCATTCCACCCACAAAGCCATTCCTGCCACGAGCTGAATTTTCTACAGGCAACTTACAAACTCCACATTGCTGCTGCTAGCAGTGTAGTGTTTCAGCCAGGCACCCCCTTGGGTGTGCCAAGAGTTCTCCTGAGGGAACCGCATGCAAAACACTGGGCTCCTTACCCAGATGCTCTTCTGTGTCCAACTTCTGCTTGACTGTGACTAAGCTCAAACCTTTGAGACATGGACAATGTGGTTTCACACTGACTTCAGGCCTTGCTGCATCCTAAATTCCCACTGCTGAAATCTGATGGTTGTGGGTTTTGTGGTCTCCAGGATTAGAGCTGCTGCAACATCCCAAGTGCACGGTGGCATCGGTAAAATGTGGGCACAGAAGAAGGTGACTGAATGCTTAACCACTGCTTGAAGAGAACTGATGCTTTGGCAGCAAATGAAGATTGAAGCTGATCATGAGAATACACCTTGGCAAAACAAAACAAAACAAAACAACAACAACAAAAAACACTAAGAAAGATATTAAAAGGTTGAACCAAAGTCGCTGGGAGCAAATGTGAGGAGACGGGAGTTACTGCTCAAACATAATTTAAGCAATTGCTGCAGAAATTATTGGGGGAGTCCCCTGGGCCTGTTAGGAGGTCAAATTATATTGGAATAGCTCATTCTTGCTTCAGATCCTCTCATTTGTGCATTTTGACGTTTTCTAGGACTTCTGATTCATCTGGCCTAAAGAACAGATGTTATTTGGGACTGGCAGCAGTAGCAACGAAGAGAATATCTGCTCTCTTCAGTAAGAGGTTGCAATACAGAGACAGAGGTTGTGACGACACGATGCATTGGCTGCAGTAATGAAACTGGTGCAAGTTCTCCCCTGCCTGCTTGGTGCTCATACATGACACCTTGTTGCTAAAATGACCTAGGCTCAGAAAGGATATTCCTCAAATACTTAATTTTGCCGTGGATCACATCAGTGACTCAAATTTACCACACAGTTCTGGAAAAATATTGTAGTACAATAGGTGAGGTTGTAGACCTGGGTATCACGAGCAGGAACATGAAGCCAGAAGGATGTAAAGGGAGAAGTATATAATGCCATTACGACCTTGGAAACAAAACTTGTTTAAAGAAACTGAGGAAGACAAGATGCCCATTTTGTATGTGGGTATTTTACCTTTTAGCCTGAAAGAAATTTTTCTCTCTGGATGGTAACTAATTAATACCAAGTAAATGACAGTAAAGGTACCTAAATGCTCTTTGGAGCATCAATCCACACACAAATCATCATTTTCTCTTCATCCAGTGCTGCTTTACTAGAGAGAAAAATCTCACTGCAATCTTAATTATGAAGCTTTGATGAAGCTCCACAGTACAGAAAGAATGGAAATTTCAAGGTGGTCTTCTTTGGTGTGGGCTTGGTGTTAGCACACTGTAGTCTTAACCTGGGTAGGAATTACTAGCTATACTGAACATACAAGTAACTACAAAAGTATTAATTTTGGTACCCTTATTCTGATTGACTTTGATCTGAGAATACAAGGCCCAAAGACACCAGGAAAAAAATTTAAACACTCCTTTTTAAAAAGTCCTTTATTGTCCTGAAAATAGACCCCCACAGATACTAAAAATACATTCAGCATTAGGTTGTGGTCAACAATATCTAGCAGTACTTTGTGAATTATGTTTGCCATGCTGCTGACTGCTAAAAGTGAAAACAATTTTAATATTACATCATTTTGCTTGGAATGATTTTTCAATATGAGTTTATTATTATTATTATTAATTTTCATTTTTTAAACAAATGCTGTTTCAGGTTTTGCTGGCAAATAGTGCTGAACTCATTCAATCTGTTTGCCAGAGTTAAGGTCACTGCAGCTTTAGTTTTACAAAGAACACAATTTTTCTGTTTCTCTGTTAATCTTGGCATGAAAAGACAACACATTACCCTACCCAATTGAACAGTTTAGCCTTTGTTCCTTTGTTTGGGTTATACTATTAATCTGCTAGGTCGATAGCAAAAATTTGTGAACTGCTAGTATGCCAGATGATTGACAGGCAATTAGCAGCTTCCAGAGAACCGTGCTTTGAATTCCACAGACACATGACTAAACAGGGAAGCAAAGGCTGCTGATCTGACTTTTTTGTAAACTTTTGATGGAATACTAAAAATTGGACCTTTAAAAGACTACTCACACAAGCTTCAGCTGCTAGAGACCAGCAAAATTGAATCAGAAGTGTGAACAGATTTATTGTAAGCAAATAATTAACCTGTATCTATTCAGATCTCTCAGAAACTAAGCTTTGCAAAGTAGCATCTGATGATCAAGAAAAATTCCCAACTAAAATTAAGAACTGAGAACAGTTTCTTCTCCATTTGACAGTTTTTGTGGGAAGGATGTGTAGTCCATGAATAATATTTTTTTATGCTTGCTAGTTTTTTTTTCTTTTTTAAAATTATATTTTTTTCTCCATGTTCTTAATTTGTTACTAGGATGGCCATCTACTTTTTCTCCTATCAGCTCTGCAAAAGCTAATAATGCAAACAGCATCCTAGAATGGCCTCCCTATATTGTTCATTGATACATATTCAGGTTTTCTAAGTTTATACTTTGAAAGTATCTACGTGTTTGTTGTAATTTCATTTAGCTCTCTATAGGATAAGTGTAGAATATGAAAGTCATATATCCTTCCCTACCAACATTATATTTTCTTTCCTGAAAATATTTTTCCTATGCAAAAAAAAACCTTCATCATCTTCAGTGTGTTAGTGTAGATCATTTAGTACAGATACACACTCACACTAAAGTGTTGCCCACTTGACAAATTCAATATTTTTTAAAGAGGTTGAAATTTGGTCAGCTGCTACCCAGACAGCTGGTTACACATTTACTTATTCATACTTTATGCACACCAATCTTGGAAGAGTCAAGCAGGGAAAAATCAGATACTCCTTAGTTTGTAGGTGTTTTGACAGTGTGAGAATAGCTGGACAAAGTCCTGTGGTAGCAGCAGTGCTGTATTAAACACCTCTCTGATGAGAAGAGCTGTGGCCCATAGACACACAAAGGTCTGAGTGTAACTGCAGAGAGAGAGAGAGAAATTGTGAGAAAATTGACATGACTCCTCAGCACCTATGCTGCAAAGCCATTTTTTGTATCAACATAGCTATAGACATGGAGCCATCAAAATCTTGGGGTAGGGAGAAGAAAGAGGGGGAGAGTAGCTTTTGTCAAGAGACTCCAGAATTTCTAGCTGCAAATAGCATCAAACTATCAAACTCAATTAATTGAGGGCACTTTGCAAGGAGGAAGGCATGAGCTGAGGGTAGTCTGGATTTGCACCTATGTCTCCCCAAGAGAACAGGCATTTTAGCCTGAGGCCTAAGCCACCATGCTGCGGTAAAACTCTTACAGCCTTAAAAACAGCCATAAAAACAAGTGTGCTAGAATTACAAGATATTTGGCAGAGGGTATAATGGCATTGTGCTTCAGTCAGGTAAAGGTTGTTTTCAAATAAATGGAGCACAATCTGTTCGCACTTAAGTTTCTCAGAATAGCTTTGCCTGTTCCTCTTGCAAGTTGCTTTAAACTAGTCTGAATGATCTTTTATGTTTAAATGTGTTTAAAAATTCAGAATAATTCAGTAGTTTTTCTTTTAATCCAACAGCTGCAAAGCTTTTCAAATGTTTCACAGTAAAAATAATTTTCTCCAGATAGGACTTCTTATTTCATTACATGAATCCCTTTTGGCTTCCCCTCAAGCAAATTTTATTGATGCAATACTTTAAGTTGCTTCCAATTAGGCCTTGGAAATTAGGTATTCTAAACATTTCCATTAGAAATTCTTGATATTAGTTTAACAAGTACTTCGTTATACAGCCGGCATACTTAACTTCAAAAGACGGTAACCAGGACAAATTCCGAAATAAATGTTTCTTTTCTTGTAGCATCAAGGGAAGAAATAGGAATGGATAGAAAAAAGTCAGTCTGAGCAGAAAAGAGGCAGCGTATTTCTCAGTTGCTATTCATTTCACTTTTTCTCAGACATTTAAATTTCTGAGCTATCAGCTGAAAGATTTTCCCCCGTTATTCCAAGCTAAGTATAATGTTCATCCTTGCTTTTCTATTTTCTGAACTTCCAAGTGGCTAAGACGACATTATTTAAAAAAAAAAAAAAAAAAAAAAAAAAAAAAAAAAAAGTTGAAGCTTTTCAACCTGAATACATTTAAGTATTTTAAATAATGTTAATATCATAAAACTCTCTTAGGAAAAAAAACAAACAAAACAAAACAAAAACCAACCAAACAAAAAAGACAAACAAAAAACATTACTTGTTCTCAATTAACAGAATTAAGTTAATGGCTCTGGTTCTGTCTCCTGAGATAGCTCTTAGAACAGAAACTTGTAGATGAAGGTAAGCATTTAGACCAACAGCAGCTCTGAGTCCCTCAGAAAATATTCTTCTTGTTTAGGAAGGCATTTATGAATCCATTCATCATTTGTTATATACCAAGGCTTGTCTGCTACTGCAGAAATTCTTTTGTACCCTGCTGCATCATTATGATTTATCTCAGTTATAGAGAGTTTCATATTCACCAAGTGACACAGCCTTCTTGGCATCTAATATAGAACTGTGGCAGGACTGAGGACCATCCCAAACCTCAATGTGCCCTGCCCAATGTAAGTTTCATTTCACAGTGGGCCACATCACCCTTCAGGACAGGGTTTTAGCTGTGGTGCACAATGCAGTACAGAGATGCTCAGATGGTTCTGCAGTGCCCAAAGACACAGACAAGAACAAAAGCATCACAGTTAGTTTTCATGTGGGGGAACTTATCAAGCGCTTGAGCTGACAAAAGCCTCTAAAGCTGCTATACAGAGAGAGAGTTGACAGTAACTCAGAAGATCTTTTGGGAGTCTTATCACATTTGTCACCCCCTGAAACTTGGCTCTGGGTTTGTTTCCTCTGCAGGTGGGAAGGTCTCTTACATCTGTGGGGTGTCTCCCACCCTGAAGTGGGATGGCAGCCTCCCTGTTCTCTCACCCTCTCTCTCTCTCCCTCTCTCTCTGTTCATTTTATCCTGAAATCCAAACTGTTATCCACATCAGGTGTGCCTGGTTGACCCAAGGGAAGGGCACTCTCCTTTCAGAAAAAGATTAGATCCAATCTAGAGCACAAAATGTAAACAACTTCTCTCCCTACTGCACTGTTGTACAGCCTCTTCAGTGTGACATACGGTACAACTAAAGCAACCATGCTCGCATACGCAAAACAGTTCTGTCTGTCCCAATACTCACACTTCAGTGTTTCAGCCATATTGCTTTTCAGCATCTTTGAGTGAAAGGTCCTAATTTTTTACCCACCCTCTCATGGGGCAGGCTGCAAGCCAGTCATGCATGAGAGTGATGCAGATGGGAAACCAACCCAAGTCAGATACCATTCCTGAAACACCAAATCACCTGTTATCTGTCCTAGGATATTCTGCTTCCACCAAGGTAAATGCATCAGCAGCAGTAACCTGCTGCTAGCTCCTAGCCACAACGAAGACCTGCTGTCTATGCTGACTAGCTGTGTACATGCAGATATTTTCTTGAAGTGGCAGGCCTATCATATTGGTTCATTTGTCTACTAAATCTTATAGTTCCATAGAATAATAGGACAATATTACAGAACTGAAAAAGCAAAAGAAAATGGACTGAGAAAAGAAGGTGGGAGAATTAAAATGAATGATAATAGATAGAAGATATTAGTGATTATACCTTTTGTGACTTCCTATTACAATTCAAAATTTAGTGGAATACCCATATTTCATTCACTAAAAATTCATATATTCCTTAGAGGAATTATCAGTTTCTATCATCATAGAATCATATAGGTTGGAAAAGACCCTTGAGATCATCAAACTTTTTCACCCGGCTGTCTGCATACAGTGTTTCCCCTCACAAATAAATAAATAAATAAATGGTGAAAATATTAACAAATCATGAAACTTAGCTTTCCTGTAGGATGTAATGCTTCTCACATCACATTCCAGACAAGCACTAGACTTTTCTGGGATACTTAAATGATTTAAAGTCCTCTTTGAAGCTACTGTCTCTTTGAAAATCTGCATAGCAATTCTTTTCATCAAGAGAGTGCCAGGAAGTCACTAAAACAGTAGAAAAATCTTTCGTATCTCCAAAATCCCATCACACCTACACATTTAACACACAAACATTCACTTGGGAAGTACTCCATAAAGGTAGAGAAACATACAAGGCTTACAACCCCTTGCCCACAAATATCTAAAATATCAATTTAAAATAAGATTTTGTAACGTTCCAAAGAGTTTTAGATTTATTTAAATCCATAGATCAAGACGACGTTCTGCGAGCATAGCAGTACACTCTGGGCAGATTTACGTTGCTTTGGCTCCTTTTGCCTCAGTTTGTACCCTGGAGTTTTCAGCTTCACTTGTAGAGTTAAGTCATTTGTTTCCACAAAGGGCTCCATTGCTTACTCATGTTTAAGCTTCACTTTGATATAAACAAACCTGGGCTCATACACCATCCTCCACACATTTTCTCTTGCTTACAGCATGCCCTACATCCAGCCACACTTCATCTGGTTCAGTGGTACAGTACAGGTCTACGCTTATGGTGGATACCAAATGTGGTGAGATGCAGGTCGACTGCCAAGTGTGCTGGAACATCTTTGATACATCAAGGGCATGCCAGCTCAGTGTTCACATCATTAAGCATATTTGAAAAGACAGAGTTAGAGTAAATTATTCTCACCCTATACTTAACTTCTTGCTTTGGTAAGCCAGGGTGTCCCTCTGACCCTGTTGTCAATGTGTAGGCACACAGATGACCCAGAGTTTGTGCTCTAAGCACTGGTCAAGCCTTTGGGTAATATGTCCCCTAAGACCACACTCATTACAATGAACGTTTTAATGCAGATTTTAAGAAATACACCTTCCATCACCTCCAGTTTGCTCCTTTACTCTCCAGTAGCTGCAGGTTCCTGGTTCTGTGTGAACTTCCTCTCTCTTAGTACTCACATTTCAAAAAGAGAACAAATCTTCAGACAATCCCCATCCTCCACCCCACACCACCCATCCTACTCCCTCCCTGCTCTGAATTCCTTTTCCATTACTTGATTTCCACTTTGTGCACCCCACCCTCATGCCTGTATTCAGTCATTACAATAGTCCACTGAAGCCACAGACTTCAGCCCCCAGTTCTCACGTTGTATTCTACTGGCTGCCCCTTCTTCATGTTGCTGCCTGCTTACGTGAGAGGTATCCAGTGATGCAAGGATGACAGTAACTTTCTGAATGGTAGAAATATCACAGTACCATATCTTTAGTGTATAAAACATGCTTTTCCATTTTTGCAGTGGCTCAAAACCAGTATCCGTTTTTTTTTTCATTGCAAAAAGTAACACAACATTCAGAATCAAAACAGAAAAAAGAATTACTGTTATTGGAAATGTGGAAAAAAAAATAAATCTGTATATAAGGAAAAAGTTTCCCCACCGGAACAAGGTGCTGAGCAAAGATTCAACACACCACCTTGTTATTTAACACATTTAAAACAATTTTGTTTTCTGATGTTACAATAACTGCATTTATAAACACATTACGGGCTGTGTGAAACCCAGATACCTATCCTGTATTACTCTATAGCCAAGATGGAGGGGTTACATAGAAAAGATCCTGTGTCTCTCTCTCTCTCCCCCCCCTCACTCTCCATGTATTTTGATAAGACTCCTTTAGTAAGGCCATTCATGAGCCTATGTAGAGTGATGCTTCTCAGCCTGCCCAACAGAAATTCAGGCTGGTATCAACTGTGCAAGTACTCCACTCAGAACAAAACAGTCACATTTGATTAGTGTAACAATTTTTTATTTGTTACTTTTTCACATATAACTTCATGTAAGCTACAAAAATTGTGAAATGCAGAAATGGTATTAAAACTGCAAACTTAAAAGTTTTGATTAAAAAAAAAATCTTTCCCTGCTACCAATGACCATTTAAAATGAACCGTATTTTGATGGTTTCAGTTAATAAACATACCACACATTTCTCAAAAATAAATAAAGAACAACATCAGAAAAAAAAAAATCAATACCATCAACAACATGAAGCATTTAGTTGTCTTTTTTTTTCTTTCATTTAAAGACAAATTAAATTTCTAGGCACAGTTTTAGGCATTATAGAGGACACAGAGGCAATAGGTTAGTGTGCACTGCTCTGTACAAAAATACAGTCTGAATAAATTACGTTGCTAGCCATAAGATTAGATTTCACTTACCGGTCAGTTCATTGCATGTTTAATAATATACAGTTACATGCTAATCCATATATATCATTTATATCTCAAACACATAGGTCTCTCTATATTTGTTTTTAAAATTTACAAAAGCTAAATGAAGTTGTGCAAGAAATCCAGAAGAGGTGCTAGGTACTTGTCAGCACCGGACGGTATACTTTAAGCCTAAAAAATACAAATAACTAGCCCTGCTTGCAAGTTTGCTATATATATATATATATATATATCTTTATTCATATATATTTGAATGATAAACAAGGGATTTGTTGTGTGAAAGAATCATCCTGACAGTGAGACAAAGCCAAACAACTGAAACAACGATGGCATGACACAAGCATAATGTTCAGAATGATTAATTTGTTGTACGTACACTCAGACACCGACTTTCCTTTTTTTGTGTGTGTGTGTCTAGAAAGAAATCAGAAGTGTAATTACTTTTTGTTCAGTCCTGAAAAACATTTACCATTATTGGAATGGGGGTGGGAAAAAAATTCAAGTAGCAACATAAGAAAGTTAAATGGAGGTTCCAAGCTAATAAACGTAGATACTTACATCCAAATACTTGATGTCCAAGTGAAAGGACCTGAGAAGTTTGAGAGGTGCATCCTAATAGACTGAATTATATTCAAAAGGAAAAGCAGGTGCTGAAATCAGATCTCTGACCCAAATATGAATGAAGAACCTTGTCTTTAGGCATTCACATTTGTAATTTTTTGCCTGAACATCATTCGTATTAAGAGGCATGTGATTTTAGGAGTGCTTGCGATTAACTTGCATATGCCTTAAGCCTGACATTTAATTTCACTCAAACTCCACATAAAGAAAAAAATGTTTTGATAAATTTGTAGATTTACTACTACAGTATTGTACCTTCTTGCCAGCATTGGCAAAGCACCGTGCAATACTGGTATCAAAACACGATTCTCCTAGAAAGGCATAGAAATCTTCTAACAGTGAGCTTCTCTCTACATTAACCTAATTCCCATGCCAAACTACAATGTTCTCCATGCTGCTAAATAAAAGCAGAACTACAGAGCAGTTCAGAAAGATACAGAATTTACTACATACTGAATATCTGCCTTAAGTCAGTCTCAGAAAAAATAAATGTTATAAATGCTCTTGGGTGCCTGCAAAATAAATGGACTTATTTCTTCCTCCCGTCCTTTTCCTCTTTAGGCATTGCTATACAATCCCTCTTAAGTGAAGCTATCGTTTTGCTCTGTCTAATCTAATTAATCACCACTGGTCCAGGAAGGAATGCTGATACAGAATATTTTTCTGTGATAGTAAAGGCTTAGCTCCAGGGAGGCCTGGAGTTTTAGAAATCATTTCTGTACAGCAGCAACACTTTGAGAACAGCTTCTTAGAGGCAGTTCTGGGGAAGCACGGTCAATGCAGAGCCTCTGCTCCCTGGGAACTGTGGCATAATCATTAACGCTGCAAATGTGATCTTAACATTGAGTCATTCAGCAGTCTTTTCTGTGGAACCAGCAAAACCATTTGTGCAGAGGTGGACATGCAACCCCCAGCATATCCACTTTTGCAGAGGTCCACATAGAATATACTTTAAAGTTCTCCATTAAAAAAAAATAGTTATTTCTAAAGATTAGAATTGTATAAAAATATGTTCATAATTAATTCAAAATACCCAAACAAGCAAATCATAAACAAAAATAAAAGTGATGCAGATTAAATACACTTAGAAATTCTCCCTATTTTAACTTGGATTTCATGTAATGGGTACAATTTCCAGATGTTTTAAGTGGGAAACATACTAAGCAAGGAGTAATTAGGTGTACATAATCATCAGCCAGTCCATTATAAACTCAGCCTTTAAAAACATGAGAGTAGTTCCTGCAGTGCTAATGTTTTAATATGGACATGATTGGGTCTCAGCTATGTTCTTGATGATCAGAAACACTAGCAACCTAACTAGATTTTTAAAAAATGGCATTTTTTTTTTCCTTTGCAACAGCCTTAGAAAACAAATTTTAATAAGTATTAGATTACATATGGAATAAAAAGTAGTTATTTCATCCACTTGTACCTTAATTTGATGTGAACTTTTAAGCATTTCCCATAACACAGAATCTGTACAAGGGCATATACAGAAGACAAACCATTTTATGTTTATTTTGCAATGCCAACCATGACCGGGGGTACCAGTCCAAGACCCTCAAAAATGTGTACAAAGCTAGTATTTTAACCACTGCATCACAGCTCCTATTACAATTTAAAGATGAATTCTCTTTCTCCCTTTGCATTTATATTTGTATTATATATATTCATTTATACTAACAAATACCTTCCAAAAATAGAATTGAACTTGTTCCATATTCATTTTTTTTCACGGTGATGTTCGGAAGTTAAATGGGTACTTAGGAAAACTACAATTCATTCGTGCATGTTAGATGCCTTAGGGATGTATATGGTCTCTTGTCCTCCCCCTTACTTCCACCCTCCCAGCAAAATACTCAGAGCTGAGACAACTTCCAACCACATAGTCAGAAGCACGTGTCTCCAGGTTTGGACTTTCTTCAACAACCTGCTACAGCTGGCATGGTGATGTCAATTACCAATTCATGAAATCCTGGGTGTGTGTTTGCTTTCTTTTTTTGTTGTTGTTTTTTTCATTCTCCAAGAAGACTGTTGAATGCAGATATTAGACAAGTCATTAACCAGTTACATTCACTGCCCTCAACAGTTACTTGCAACTAATTCCTTAAGAGCTTTTTTGAACAAGTAATAAGGGGCCAACACAGCCTATTGTACAAGATGCCATTGCCTGTTTATCAGACATTTGAATCCTCTACGATACAGAGAAACTTCTAAATGGAGCCTATACCAGCTGCTCCCCTGAAGGCAATAGGGGATGCTGGCCTTGAATTCTCATTCCAACTAGTTTTCTCACAATGATCGCTGTCACGTAGATCCTTTGCTTGTTGTCAGGAAAAACAAAGCCTATGTATCAGCAGCTTGCAGCATCTGCCTATGTAAGATCAGCAATCCTAGTGTTTGCAGTTCTTCTAAACGGTTGTAAAAGCTGGTTACAGTGTTCACACCCAAAAGGCAAAGGCTATTTTATCAACAGAGCAGACTGGTGCTCCACAAGTGTTCTAAAAAAACCGTGAGTTAGAAAAGACGGGGTAATCCTTTTGATATTTTTCTTTCCATTAAATGATTCTAGTAATAGTCTTCATAGTTCTTAGGGTTCAGGCAATAAAGGATGGCACCCCCAAATGAAAATATAGTTGCACCCCAAGCCAGGCCATAGCCCCAGTTGAACTCATGGTATATTTTCAAGCTGACTGTTTCAATGAACTTGATTGGGTAGAGGACTAAGCTGCACACCTGAAGAACAACTGAAAAAGAAACAAACCAAATGTCAGAAGAGGCCTTAAGTCACGTCCATAAAACCAACACATAACTTAAATTCATATTTCAAAATGCTCTTGGTGCAATTTTTTCTATTAATACTGATCTTTTTGAGCAGTATGTAAATATATATATATATATATATATATATATATATATATATATATAAAAAACCTTCATTTCTTCCACAGAGATCAGAGCAGTTCTTGTACATTCCCTTGATGAAGAAAAATGATATTGCTATGGTATAACAATAATACTTCAGATGCCCAAAAAACAAACAGTGAAAGCAATCTTTTTCCAATTCTTTTCTGTCTCTCCTCTTTGTATTTTAGTCTGGAGTCATTATTCCTTCCATAACAACAAATCTAAGATTATTTGTTCCATACCCATTATAAACAAGTCAAAACAACGAGAAGCAAGAATAAATGAATATTAAGAAATAAAGCTCAGAATCAAATTCTTTACTTAGACTAATAGTAATTCAGTGTAGTATGTGATCCGTATTGATGTTCATGGAGACTCACTGAATTATGTATTTCGTATGCATTACTGTGTACTGTAATCAGAATTAATGATATTATTGCACAGAATAACAAGAAATCCATAAAGTTTGATCAATCGCTAAACTTTTCAACAGCAAAGTATTTCCTTACATTATGAATTTAGTGGGTGGGTCAGAGATGCTTCATTTTGAAAAAAAAGCTAATAAAACAGATCAAATCCAGGGCAGGAAAAAGCTTAAAAACCATTACTTTCTACAGTACTGTCCCCCCTAAGAGTGCCACATTTCCCACCGTCTGATCCACAGTTCTGCAGAGGAATTCAGCAAACCTGTCCTTTGTGTTACACCAAAACAATACATATGGTAACCTGAAAAGGAAGGTGCAAGATGAAAAACCCCAGTTTTCACATAAACAATTCAGTTTGATCAGTGTCCATTCTCTTTTATAATCAGGCATATTGCTAACAGTATAATTGGGACAATAGCTTCCAGGGTAAGCAGGTGAAAGTTGCACTTAATTTGAAGACAAGAACAAGATAGATGATTTGGTGATTCTTTAGGCTTCTAGTTCTGCCATCTACAAACAAATATCATGGGAACTAAACACCATAGGAACATACAAAACAACCTTTTTATCCCTCAAATATGTGATAGGTCTCCCTTCCGGCATTTAGAACAATCAAGTTTTAAAGACTTCAGTCCGTGACTTCCCCTATAAACTGCCAGCCGCCTAATTACAGACGGTGAGCACATCCACAAAGTTGAGCACATTCTTAAGAATTTGCAGACCTGAGACATACTCTGATCAAAATTCAGTGGTATGCGGTATAATGCCATAACTACTTTAACATTGACTGGTTCATTATTTTTTAGATTTTACTAGGTAATGTTAGAAGAATGAACACTATTTTTATATAAAAATTGTGAATTTTTATAAAGCCAAAGTCAAAATAAAATGCCAGTGGAAAATAAAAAGTATGACTACTTTTGGCTATAGAAGCTCTTTTGAAATTACAGTGAAATGAAATAATGTTAATTATATTCTCCTGCTGGTCAAACACTTTTTGCACACCCAAAACCTGTCATTTGCCTTTTCATTCCCACATTCCCTCTTCAGTGCTGTCAAACTGTCATCTTTCATTAGGTGCTTAGAGACTAATGCTTTCTTGTCCTCTGGATGGGGACTGTGATGGGGAGAGTATTTCCAATGCTCATCATACACCCTCTGATATCACTGCAAAACATCCACTGGAAATTCACATACCCCCATCTCTCACATCCGGTTAGCATCTTGGACTCTTTCTTGGGACTGACAGTCTAAGTAATGTTTGGATAGTGGATTTTCTGATGTGGGTACCAAAATCCACAGTTTTTTTTTTTTTTTTAATCCTAAAGTTATTGAAGTGTTACTTTATGTTATTTCTTTTTAATTTTTTTTTTTTTTGTCTGCCAGCTCACAAAATACTGCACAACACTGGAGAAATTTTGACAGGGTACACCAGGGAAAGCTTCTAGTCTTACGAAAAGATTATGCATTCTAATTCTGTATAATGAGAACATGGTTATACCCCAAAACACCTGAACATATGCTCAACTTTCAGGCACATCTTTAAGACCATTCAAAGTCCAAGATAATTTCCTCAGGTGAATGGGTGTAAGGAAGTTCTTTGGTGGCTTCCTGAACTGGAGCTGCAGCACCTCTGCTTCGTCAATACAGAAATAGCCATTGGTGTGCGTGCATCTGTATCAAGTTGCACCCAAGGAAGCTCCCTACCTGCGCTCAATCTAATACTGAATTTCAATCTATGGATTGGACTTGTCAAAAAAAAAAAAAAGTGATTCCACTGGAACATGTGGCTAACAGAGCAACACCTACAACACATACTTTTAACATTTTTATAGGGAGACATCTTGAATTTGCTACTACTGGTTCAGCTACACTATTGAAAAATTCAAAGTGCTGATATCAGCAGGCCAGCAGAAATAACCACACTGCATAACAGTGCTGTCACTTTGCACTATTTACATCTCCCATCATTGTTGCTCCCTGTAAAGTGGAAAGGGACCAATGTAGGCTAGAAACAAGTTAGTGAAGTTACAAAAAATGACCAGTATGACCCAAAAAGATGTTGAAACCAATGACTGCAAGCACTGATCTGCGTCCAATAAATTTAAAGGGACCTGCTCATAGGAAGTGTATGTACTACACTTTTTCAGAAATACTAGTTCTTCCCTGTAGAAAAAGGCTGAAAAATAAATAAATATATAAATCCACCTAAAAACTCTATTCAAAAAAAAAATAGTCAGCTCAAACTAGACTACTCATTTCAAGTTTAGACACATTTTTATGGCTAGTGCACAGTACAGGACAAGTACACAGGAACAGGAATAATAGTTTTACTCCATTTACATGAGGTGTAAGTACTCACCACATTAAACATGCAAAAATCACAACAAAACCTTTAAAACTAGGAAAACTGAATTTCAGTCATCTTTTTCCTTCATTTAAATTTTTAACTATAATAGATTTGATGTTTAAAAAAAAAAAAGCTTGAAAATTGGGCTTTTTGATTGGTGTCTCTTATGAAAATGGTGGTGCTGGCTAGTTCTCTGTACCATTTCTCCTGCTCATTCACATGCACTTTATTAGTAACCAATAGGTGTTGCAGTTTCAAAGACTGACATACAACAACTGTCTAGGAACTTTTTGTACTTAATACAACCTGTGCAAGAAATTGGGAAGGATCATGAAGAGGATGGGGGGTGATCCATGCTCATTTTAAAAATATTGCTAACTTAGAATATGCCACCCTACTACAGACAAAGACCCGGAATTTCAGCAGGAGGCCCAGTTGGCCAAGCAGGGAATTTTTCCAACGAATGTGTAAGAAATGAGCAAACGAGCAGGAAACAAGGATAGACAATGAGAGGGAAATATAAAAATACTATTTTGATACTTACATACAAAATCAGGAAGGCTGAAGCCCAGCTGGAGCCCAACATCAAGCTAAGAAATGGCAAAAAAAGTGTAATAACAAATTTCCACAGGTGCGTTCGTTGCAAAATGAAGTTCAGAATACGTACTGGTCCAATGATGGGCAGAAAAGCAAGTCTAATGAGAGACGATGCAAAATGAAGGCTTCTCCAAGATCTCCAGGGGTCTTGGAGCCTTTGGGAAGGAGTAGGGCAGTCAGCAATGCAGGAACAAGTTATAGACGACAGAGTTGCATCAATGTCTATCAGCATCACCTCATCCCTTGAAACTTTATGAAGTTCATCTTCTAGTACATCTAGTTCAACAAAGGCAAGTGCAGGCTCCTGCACCTAGGGAGGATTAACCCCAAGCACCAGTACAGGCTGGGGGGTGACCTGCTGGAGAGCAGCTCTGCAGAGAGGGACCTGGGAATCCTGGTGGGCAGCAGGCTAACCATGAGTCAGCAATGTGCCCTTGTGGCCAACAAGGCCAGCGGTATCCTGGGGTGCATTTGGAAGAGTGTTGTCAGTAGGTCAAGGGAGGTGATCCTCCCCCTCTATTCAGCCCTGGTGAGGCCACACCTGGACTACTGTGTCCAGATCTGGGCTCCTCAGTACAAGAGGGACATAGAACTACTAGAGTGAGTCCAGAGGAGGACTATGAAGATGATGAGAGGACTGGAGCACCTGTCATATGAGGATAGGCTGAAAGAACTGGGCCTGTTTAGCCTGGAAAAGAGAAGACTGAGGGCAGACTTCATCAATGTGTATAAATATCTGAGGAGAGGGTGTTGAAAGCATGGAGCCGGTCTCTTCTCAGTAGTACCCAGCAACAGGATGAGAAGCAACGGGCACAAACTGAAGCACAGGAAGTTGCAGATGAAAATGAGAGGGCATTTCTTCACTGTGAGGGTGACAGAGCACTGGAAGAGGTTGCCCAGAGAGGTTGTAGAGTCTCCTTCTCTGGAGATGTTTAAAATCCACCTGGATGCCATCCTGTGCAATGTGCTCTAGGTGATCCTGCTTGGCAGGGGAGTTGGACTAGGTGATCTTCAGAGGTCCCTGCCAACCTTGACCATTCTGTGATTCTTGGAGTGCACCTCCAAGCATGTGCAGAACAAGGTGGCATTCAGCAGTCAGCAGGGATTCACCAGGCGAGGGTACAGAAAGGTGCCAAAATGATTGAAGCCTACAGCAAATTGTCCGCAAGAGGAAGAAGAGGATGGTAGCTTTATTTAGATACATAAAGAGGAGGCTAAGGAGCAATTTCAATGCAGTCTACATCTACCTGAAAATGCAGCTACAAAGATGCTGAAACAAAACTCTTTTTAGTGCCAGGAAACCTAAGATGTTGGCAAGAGACAAATTTCAGTTTCACAGATTCAGAATGGACACCAGGAAAAAAATTTTAAGGAGGCCAGTACAGCAACAGGACAATGTACTTGAATGGGTTGTACAAGCTTATCCTTTGAGATCTTCAAGACTAGTCACGATAAAACCACAGCTGACAGACCTAAAGTTAATGATCATCCCGTCTCAACAACATCAACAAGGAGCTTGGACTAGATGCTAGATGACCTAGAGTATCCTGCCAACTGATTTCTTTGATGCTGTTTTGTGCTTTTCTGATTTTTTTTCCTTCTTGTAGCTACGTGCACTTCCTCCTACCAAAGTCTGTCCTACTTTTTCAGACCATTCTTACAATTCTTTGAAATCAAATTTTGTCTTCCAACACATCTGTATTTTTTTCTACCTTCATTTAACTGCAAGTTTGGTAAGTATACTTTCATTCTGTTTCACAGCATTATAAATAATAGCACAGAACTCAGGAGTTAATCCAGCAGAACTGCACTCTGACTCCGTCAGAATGTAAAGATATATTCTCTACATATTCTCCGAATATTATCTGCTTGTCATTCTTTTACTCCCTCACCCATATTTTCACTTCACCACGATTTCCCTAGCCTACTTCGTGTGAACATCATGTGAAATGTGTTAAAAGCTTACTGACCTCAAAGGTTCTTCTAAGACCTAATCATAAAAGGTAATGAAATTGTTTTGACACAAGTCACCCATATGAAGTCTCATTACTTCACAGTCAGTCAAATTTGTGTCTTAATGGGCTGAAAAGGAAGGAAATTCTTAAGACAGTGAGAGCACAAGCTTCTCGGAGAGCACTGTTAAAATAGAGCCTGTGAAAGCAAACATTTTAAATAACTTTTTTTTTTTTTCCAGACAATCAACAATTATACTTTCTATTCCTAAAATTTTACTTGGTTAGCACTCAGTTATCTGTAACCATATTGTGAGACTCCTTACGCTGACGAGTTTATGACCTTGGACATGGCACTTTGAGGATGCAGCTTTCAGAGCCAGTTTGAATCAGAAGCATTTAAAAACTCCAGCAAGTATGTATGCTACTGACCCCTACTTGACCAAAAATGCTGGGAAGAACTGTATGGGGACACCAAGTCTACCAAGCTCAATTAAGACTGATTTTTGTATCCCTTCATACAGCACACTGACATGAGTCAACGAATTAACAAGCCACCATGATGGCTAGCAGTGAGGTGTTTATAAACCCCAATGGACCAAAGATAGCTCCACGCAAGTGTCCTGCAACTCTGCCTTTCTGTATGCTGTACATTTTTCCATCACCTGAGATATTCTTGCTCCTCTCCCATTACGCAGAGCTGGTAGTACATATTTTAAACACACACTTCTGTTGATCACTCAATGGCTTATTCTCAGTATCTATGTAGAATAATTTTTTTTGTCCCTTTATCACCTCTTTCAGCCTCAGTAACTCATTCATCTTCTTCACCTACAAAGTCACTAAATGAAACCTAAAGCTGAGGGGAAAAAAAAATCAAAACGAGAAGAAATAAAAATGCCTGGAACCAACTGCTCGGATTCTGAAGTGCCTGGAGGTCACTTTTCCATTTGGTTCTCTCTCGCACACTGTGATGTTTTCTACCTGACACCCACATAGACCATTAATATATCTAGGCAACTCATGCTGCGTCCTTCTACCAGAAAGCGGCAGAGGGATGTGTTCCTACTCAGTCAAGCAAAATATTTTGTGATGTCAGAAGATTCATGGGACAGGGGTTTTCTAGCCTCGTGGATGTTCTGTGAAATTCACAGGTTGCATAACTTCACTGTGCTGCAACCTTAACTTTTTCCTCTTCACTGGTGGATTCTTCAAATGATTCTCTCAAGATATCTGTCCTGGTTTCAGGTAGGACAGAGTTAATTTTCCTCCTAGTAGCTGGCAGGATGCTATGTTTTGGATTAGAATGAGAAGAGCGCTGATAACATGCTGATGTTTTAATTGTTGTAGAGCAGTGCTTACACCAAGCCAAGGACTTTTCAGCCTCTCTCTGTCCTGCTAGCGAGCAGGCTAGGGATGCAGCAGGAGCTGGGAGGGGACAGACCCAGGACAGCTGACCCAAACTGGCCAAAGGGGTATTCCATACCATCTGACGTCATGCTGAACAATATATAGGGGTGGCTAGCCGGGGTGGAGGGGGGGGCCGGCTGCTCGGGGATAGGCTGGGCATCAGTCAACGGGTGGTGAGCAATTGCATTGTGCATCACTTATTTCGTACACATTATTACTATTAATACTATTATTATTATTATTATTATTATTATTATTATTCTTTTCCCTGTCTTAATAAACTGTCTTTATCTCAACTCACAGACTTCACTTTCCCGTTTCATCCCGGAGAGGGAGGGGGGAGGGTGAGCGAACGGCTGTGTGGTGTTTGGCTGCCAGCCGGGCTAAACCACAACAATATGTCAGTCCATACTCATCTCAAAAAGTAGCTGAAAGCAAAGAAAATCCATAGAAAATGATGGCAACAATGTCAGCATCAAATCTCTAAATGATTCTCCTCAGACTTGCCAGATAACAAAGAAGAATGGGGCAGGCTGTCTTTGCCTCATCATCTCTTTTTCTTTTACAGACTTCAGGCCAGGGCTATTTAAAATGCATGCAAGCATGTGCATACACACACACAGGCAAAGGAAAGAGATGAACACCACTCATGAGCTACAGCATTAATACATTTTCCTTTCTGATGCAAGTAAGCATTAAACCTGATCTCCTCTCTGGTGACAGCAACAGAACCCAAAAGAATGGCATGAAGCTGCATCAGGGGTTCAGGAAGTGGTTGGACAATGGTCTCAGACATAGGGTCTGGTTTTTTGGGTGGTTCTGTGTGGAGCTAGGAGTTGGACTCAACGATCCTTGTGGGTCCCTTTCAATCAGGAATATTCTACTGTTCTAAACTGCCACCTTCCCCTCCCCCCTAACTTTTGTAATAAATACTAGAACGAATTTTATACACTGGAGAACAGATTAAGCTTTAAACAAAACAGTAATATTTGGAAATTTTTTATTTAAATACAAACTGTCTAAGTAATATGGCAAGATAGTAATTGCTCACACATACGCTGCCTAATTTACTAAACAATGTTATGATAAATCAAAAGCCAAATAGGAGACAACTACGTAAACTCAACAATCCTTATCACTTCAAAGTTAACTGCCCAATATGATTTATAACCTCAGAATTAGTACTAATTTTTAAAGTAACGGCACAAGTGCCTTTATTTATTCAGTCAACTCAGCAATACAACACACGAAACAAAAAGATACAATTTCTGTTCAGAAAATCTGATCCTTCCTTGCACTCATTTTCTCAAAGTGAATAAAATATAACCTACTCATATTTCTTGAGCAAATAAAAGCACATCTTAAAATGCTGTGGTTCAATCAAAGTAACATAAACAGCAGGGGGCAGCAGGAGCCTTCCCCAGAGCTTTCTTTGATTTCTGAATCTCAGCCCTTCACGTGCTGAGTTCCTATCTTTTCATATACTTGTAAGTGGCTTTTTTTAATACATCCTGAAGACTACATTCTGTCATTCTCTTCATTACAGGCTATCAGAAGGGGCTTAAGCTGCTAGCTCCAATGCAGATATGAGTGACAGGATGAAGGCAAACTTTTCTTGGTGAATCTCAGGAGAAATAGAAACATCCATGCTAAGGCCCAAAATACCAGAATGTATGAAATGATTTGATATTGTAATTATACATCACTGGACCAGTTTTAGGGACAATTCAGATGCGTACGTCTCCCTTAAGATTTTGTGATAGTCTGTGTAAACTGTTCCATCCTGATGTTTTTAAAACCAAACAGGGACTACAGTGTGACAGCTTGTTAAACTAATAACTAAGTGAGCAAGCTGACACAATGAAATTAATTCCTCCAGTGGCACAGGAGCATCTGTAAATACCTCGCAACATAATCCTATTTATTTTCACACTTACGGCTTCAAGGTTTCACATTCGAGCATTAGTTTTCCCAGTTTAAAATTGTAAAAGGAAGAACATCAAAATATCAGAAAGGGCTTTGCATGAAGAATAAAAATGGGGCCATCAAGCAGCACAAAGTAACAGACTAAAAATGGTACTTAAATGGATTTATCTTGTGTAGTTTCCCCTGCTGCATATACTTCACCAAACCCGAAGTATAACAAGAATAAAAAATTGTTTAAGAACTATAAGAGTGCAACTGCAAAAATGATTAATATCTTGTAAAACTGGTATCCTGAAAAACCTCACAGGGCTTAACAGTCAAGAGGTAAACCAAATGCTTCTGAATTGGTATGCAGTACAAGGAACATTTTCTTTCATGAAAGTAAAGCTGCCCTCATGAACTTTTCATAATGGTGCTGGTAAACTGCTTACCTGCAGCAAAGAGCATGACTGCTACTGGTCTGTAGAACCGCCTCCGAGATCCCACACAGATAGAGATCAGACCAACCAGGAAAGCTATGAGAATGATGGCAGCACCACCCAACAGCAAAGCAAGAGTAGCTATCTGCCAGTCTATGGGAAAAAGAGAGAGAAAAAACTAATAACAATTCAATTGCAATAAAACAAGCCCATAGGCTCAGCAGAAACAACAGAATATGAGGAACACAGAGCCTGTATCAAGGTTTGGGTAAATACACAACTGCACTTTGGATTTCTTTTTGCTAATTAGCGAAACACCTTTACACAACAGATGCGACTTAACAGCAAAGTGCAACAACCTCACACAATTTTTCAAGGCTTAGCT
Organism: Cygnus olor; assembly: GCF_009769625.2. Classification (NCBI taxonomy): domain Eukaryota; kingdom Metazoa; phylum Chordata; class Aves; order Anseriformes; family Anatidae; genus Cygnus; species Cygnus olor. The sequence goes on along the minus strand of NC_049169.1, from coordinate 120,543,749 downwards.
GGCCTCATAGGGATTTCAGCTTGAGGAAGATTGAATAATTTGGTAACTTGGCTTTGTCCAATTTAGAATGAGAAATTGAGGTTGAGCCAGGATTAGCTAGCATGTCTTAGCTGACCCCAAGAATGCTGTAAGTCTCTCACAGAATAGAGTAAAACTCAAACCTCTGCTTGAACTGATTAGGGTGACATAGGAAGGGAAATACACAGAGGCTGATCATGGATACATTCCACTTGAGAGGTAACAAGCCCATGTAACAGGAATAAAAAAACTAAAGTAAAGGAAGGAGATTCTCAAAGGAAGGAAATAACACATTTTCAACACTAAAAAAGGCGAATGTTTAGCCCTTATAAAAGACGGTAATGATGATTAGATGCAGACCGAGTCAAATCTGAAATCTGCTTTAAAGTCATCCTAATGTGTCAGTTTTTCTTTTCTTCCCCCAAAAGCAACTTTTGAATCTGGCCCAGTGTATTTTCTAATTAATTTTATGTATGCAGTTACAAACAATGTCCTTGAAGTCTTAGATAATACAAAACAAAATTCATCTGCAAGCAGATGGACACCAAGGCCACACAACATCTAACTTAAAAGCTTCTGTAGGATTTTAGAAAGGCATAGCCTTAGTGCCATCTCTCCATGCAAAAGAGTACTTAAGACTTTGTTTCTCTGCAATCGTGGACTTCAAGAAAAAGAAACTGATCACTATTTACTATTGATCAGTATATTTTGTACTTTAAGGATACAATGCATATCTCATTACTTTGAGCATACTAGCATGCATACAACATTGAGAATGAAATGGAAGAATGTGTTGCATAGTTCAAAGAAAATAAAAGGATTAATAGTTTTCAGAATAGATTTGGAGATCTTAATGTTACTAAAATAAGAACAGCAACAATAAAAATACACATTCTCTTTCTGAAAAGCAAAATTCAGTGTTTTAGACAACAACAACATATTTCTGGTTTTGACAGGGATCTAATCTGCTAAAGATGCCTAAAATGCAGTTGTGGGGTTTGGGAATGGAAGGTTTGCAGCTATAATCACAAAAAAAGCCTTCATATGTTATATGAAAAAGATGGAGGAGATGAAAACAAGAAACTGAATAAAAGATCTATAAAGACATTTCTTAAAAAGGTTATTTTAAAGGTGTTTGTGAGTGTACACACTTATTTTCATTCTTGTTAGAAATCTAGGCATGTTGTTTACTAATACTTTAATTACTAAGTACTCAACCTTCCAAGCCCTTTTACTCCCTGTTTATGGACCAAAACCAGGGCTAGGAACAATCTTTCATTCTTCTACTTTCAGCATGCAATCTAAAACATCAGTTTGCTGCACGTTCCTCTGCTTTACTGTTAGTGGATGGAAATACGATTTTAGTTATGGATTGGAATGTTACGAGAAGTGTTTTTTAATGTTGATATGATACTTCAAAAACACTAAGTGGTTAGTATAGTGATGATTTAGAAAGTATTCTTCCAATATCACAGTGCATTATGGATAGAAAATACAGAAATAAATAAACAGAATGGACCATTTTGGAACACCATGAAAGGAATCTTCGCACTTGAAGATTACACAGATACAAAGACTAGACACGTAAATCCATCTTGCCCCAAAGTTAAAAGCCATAAAAAAGTGATAAAATAAATCAAAGTGCCAGATGGGAAAACTCAAAAACCACCAGTTTTGAAAGCCACTACAAATAATAAAATATTAAATATTGCCTTTGTATTGACCAGACACTGAAGTCTAATGCAAACAAAAGGTGTACAGCATTGGAGTAGCAAACAAATGGAAAAAGATTTGAGTACACTATTGCTTTACAAAGCCACGTAGCAAGGCCACCAATCAAGTGAAAATAACTAAGGCAAAGATGATATAGGCATGAGGTTAGAATAGAGCTTAGCTTCCAGGACAGAGCTATCTATGGATTTTGGAAAGGTTAAAAAATAAACAAGCTACTTTACTATAGTACCAACGTGGGAGGTAAAAGGACAAATCAGTGTTTGAAGACACCTACACTCCCAACTTAAGAAAAGAATTGACTTAGTTAAACAAAATTAGTTTCTAGAATAAGAGAGCCTACTTGTTGATGTTGACAATAGGACCAAACTGAGGACTGAGGTTCTATATGTTCCTAAGGACTGGGTATTTAACATTGTGTTCTGTGTTCCAAAATGTCTGGAATCTTCTCCTGCCCCACCTTTTTTTTTTTTTTTTTAGTTCCAGTTTACATTTATGAGACCATGCAACGCTAGCAGCCTTTAGGTAAACCTGCAACAACGATGGATTCTGTTTGAAGAACATCATGAAAGTCAGTCCAGTCAGACAGCAGACAGACATTACAGCATAAATAATAAGGGGCTGAGTTTTTCTATATTGCCTACCATGGAAACTGTATGCTTAAATCTCCTTGTTGTCTTAGAAACACCTTAACTATCAATTCTGTAAGCCATTTGAGCTAGCAACAAAATAAATCTTATGTTGGACCATGTAAACAAATTTCTGTATAGGCAATGCAGAAATTATTAACAGCGATTATTTTAAGAAGAGGCCACTGGATTTGTTTTATACAAGAGAAAACAAACATCCAAGAAAACTGAATCACTACCCCTGAAAGAAGAACCCCCTGTAAGTTAAGATAGATACAACATTATAACCACATGTAACAAATGCTTTTCTACAATAACCAGGTGTAGTTTCCTCAGACTACCCAGATGTGATTTATAACACACAGCATCAAAATGGGAACAGCAGATTTCTCCTTTACATAGTGTTACTGGTACACAGAACATGAATATCATCAGTATACTTTGGTGGTATCCAAAATATGCTTGTACCATATCTATACATGAGACAATCTTGTAAATGAGTTACTATACTCATTTCAGGAGACGGCAGTTCAGTGAGACTATTTGTGCAGAGATAAAAATGTGCATGAACATGAGCAAAATGGGACTTAGGAGATGATCTTTATAAGTTTTCAGGATTATAAATATGTGTTTACACTTAAGAATGCACATAAATATTTTTCACTGTACATCAGTACAGTTTATTTACATTATACAACAACTATTTAAGAAAAATGTCAGGAACTAGTAAAAACTCCACTCCCGCAAATCCTTAAAAACTTCCAGATTTTAAAAGGTGCTGCCGTCTCGCAGGCATGCTGAAATTAAGTTCCTTTGTTGTTTTATACCTGCAGAGACAACAGAAAGCCTAACTTTTTCCAATTTTCATGATTTTACCAATCTGAACAACAGGAATTAATACATTTTTGGACAATCGCTGAGTAATTCAAGACAGATTTCTTAAGAAAAACCTCATTTAATTTGTACTGTATTTAGTTCTATAAATCCAAACAGTTTTTTACTGCACACGAACCATTACTATGTTTATTCCATGGTAAATCTACAGCTCAGTTCTGGTAGCGATGATAACGTTTGCATAATTTTTATTATAACAATCTGCCTGTTAGTTTAGGGATGTGGATTTCAATATTTGCAAATGCATGTAAATTTGAGCCCAGGTTCTTCAAACCTATTTTCAAAGCACATTGTATAAAATTAATAAAAATCACCACTTTGAGTAAAATAAAATATATGATGTTTCTTTTCAATTAATTGTTCACAGATAATTCAGTGCCTTTTTGCGAGGACAGCCTGGTTACATTGCTCTTTGGAAATTATACCAGTTTCTTAATAATATGGAAGCACAATGTTAATTGTGCACTAAAAGGTGTGACTCTCCTACCTTCTTGCCCCCTAAAGAAATGACCTAAGGCTTTAACTGTATATTCATTTATAATTAGAAGCACCTCATTTTGCTCTATTTCTTGGGCAAAATAATGCTTCAGTACCAAACTGAAATCCGGAAAGCCTTAAAAGAAGGATTAAAAAAATATAAAAGTTCTGCAATGTTTATTTTAATAGATAGGCCATTTGTTAATGTGAGAAAGAGCAATGCAAATGGCTAGCACTCTCATTTTTTCACATTTTCGGCAAGTTCCCAAAAAGTTAAATATTCTCTCTATATGGTATTGTCTAATAAAAGAAGCTGTGGAAGTAGAAGCATATTGTTGGAATATGTGAAGTATTTGTACATATGTTTCTTTCAGGCAACACAAGCAAACTGAATGCATCTCTAAAGAAACAATCAAGTACTCCTTTCTTTCATACAATGGTTCTTCACAGAGTCCTCTCCTCATAGAGGCTAAAGAAATACATGCATCTGTTACAAGCTGAAGGTAATGACCTAGCACTAAACAAAACACCAGCACTAAAAAAAACAAAACCAAAAAAACTTATAACATTCTAAGGCAAGTTTTTCTGATTCATTGCAAAGCCTCCACTTAGTACATACCTGCTGTCAGCCAACAAATATTCCTAGAAATTTTAATATAGCATTTAAATTCAGGAGTATTGAATTTCAAAGAGTGTGTCAAGTAAAGCATAGAAAGTTGAAGCACCCACGCGTAAGGAATTAAATATAACCTACTGAATGTCATAACAATCAACTAAGATAAATAAGACCGCTACAGATATTCTTAATTGTTTCACATTAAAAATTATTTTTAAGGTTATCAAAAGTCATCAACTTCACCACCAAACAGCCAACAAAAGTTTTAAAAGTATAGCAACAATATAAAAAGACAAAGGTTGAATCTATTTTCTAAAAGTACATTTGTCACATGATAGTGCTCTTTTTTTCAGCATTATCAGGTGCATGGACTTCTGTGGAAGGTCAAACAGTGAAACTCAGTGGAAATACTGAAGCAAAACAAGTATTGCGTTCACCTTTAAGATCTGTGTGTATAATAATTTTACGTAAGAAGTCAGTTTTTTGGAATCTTGCCTGAGACGAAACAACGTGTTTTTTGTTTGTTTTTTAAAGAAGTTGCTCAGATGAATTTTGCTTTTACCTTCTAAGTTCAAAACAACCAAAAAATAAAATTAAAAAAAAAGAAAAAAAAAGAAAAAAATATTTGGCTGATATGCGGATGAAGGGCAAAATGGCTAAACCTGGGAAGCCCAGCATTTATAAGTTATTTGGTTTCTACTCCTCCATTCTTTTACAGTCAGCACAACAAGTACAGTCTCTTGAGACTGTAGTCTACACTTCTTCACACTACAGAGAGAAGCCCTTTCTGGCAAGATCCATACCAAATTTCCATTAAGTTCCTCTAGCCACAACCTCTCACAGTGGAACCTTGTACAAAATAGTAATAACTAAATATTTTGTGCTCCTTGTCAGTTCATACAGTATACTTATTACTGCTAGTTGCTGTACAGATGCACTCTGGTTTCTGCATCTGCTTTTATGGATTCAGATTTTTCTAAAGTATGAAAATTGCTTGTGTGTGTGGCTCTTCAAGTTACTTCATCACTTAAAAAGTGTTAGCCATAGCTGTGGGAACCAGACAGCAGTGGCTGGGTGCATCATTTTCTTAAGACAGACCTCAGATACTCCATCAAGGCATTCTTCTACTTGTGACTTCAGTGTGAACTTGAACATAAGATATAACAAAGTGAGGTCTCAGCTGTAAAAATAAGCTGTTCAGGGAAGAGACAAAGCATTTTTCTACTTCTTTTGCAACAGGAGATTTATGTATTGTGCTATTACCTCAGAACTTGGTCGTCTTCTACACACAAAGCCGTTGATACCAGGAGTCTTGCACAACACAGGTGGGCTAAACAGTGAGGTTTTTACGTACTAATTCATCAGGATTTTGGCAACATCCAAACAGAAATTTGAGCATTTTAAGCTGAGTGTCAAAATCCTTAAGTGCCTCCTAAGGATAATTCAGAGGTTCCACATAAGGCATCAGTCACTTTCAATTTACTATACAAGAAGCTTGCAGGATGGTTTAGTGCTCCTGATGCTGAGTGGAAAGTCATTTAGAGCCAGACAAAGAAAAAAAGAACATGCACAGAGATGTATCCAAAAAACGGCTAAGTGGAGCAAAATCAAGGATACCCGTGTCTTGCTGAGACATGGGATGCCAATGTCTAATGATAGCAGCTGACTAATGAAATAGAAAAGGCAGATGCCTCCTTAATTGCAAGATATTAGAGGACTTCTCAGAAACTGCAAGATCATTGCTTCTCGTCTCCAGACCTGAAACTCTACTTCCATTTCCAGAAGAATATAACTACTGGGTATGACTGATACCACTCTCTTCCATCTGCTAGACCCAGGCCATAAAAATATAAGAAAGATCTACAGAGCACGTAAACAAATAGATATGATGGAATATGAATCTGAGTCTTGCTTTCAAGTCACTCTTACCTAAAAATGGTCTGTTCTGACTTTCCACCAACAAACAAAAATGCCTGAACATTACTGGGAGGCAGCCCGAGTTCAGTTTCTCCCAGCTTGGAGGGAGAAGTCGTTAGCAGTCATTTACAATGTTGCGTCTCTCTCACTCAGGCTTGTTCTTGCTTTACTCTCCTCCAGAGCAAGACAACTTTGATCAGAGCAAAAGACACTGGCTCTGTTCCAGGTTAGGTAACAGCTGGTTGGAAGGACTCTCTATCATCTTAATTCCTCAGCCTGGGAAGAACTTGCTTGCTAGATCCGAGGACTAATTAGGCAGCCATTGTGCAGATGCAGGCAATGCTACAGGAAGTATTTTAAACCAAATGCCACTGCCCACGTGGATTTGTTCGGGAATGATGGTAGCAGGTCAGGCACCTCTTCATTCACCTTTCAATGGCAAGCAGAGCTCTTGGTGTCTTCCACCTGAGGATGCTGTTGAGCAGGCTGGGTAAAATTTGGTTCCCAGAGAAGTCAGCAGCACGCAAAGCAGATACTGTCTCAATTTCTCAGGATGATTTCAGCAGTCTGGCACAAGATACGCAGTGCATTAATCTGTCTGATGTTTCTGTTTCAGCTGCTGTATCAGGCAGACTATGGTGGCCCTGAGACTACTGGACTCAAACTTTGTGTGCTTCAAAAACAGTGCGTCTTATCCTTATTCTCTACAGGACATCAAACCAAACAACAAAAACAATAAAAATATGGTAACCATCTCTGCTGCTGCTGTTGTGCAAAGGAGACAGATTTTGCAAGACAAGATGGTCTAATGCCTTGGGGGGTTACAGATGTATGAGCAACTTGAAACATAGCAGGTGCTTGCTCCTCTGCACACTGACACACATCTCTCCTGAAGATTAAAGCTTGCATTCCTTATTTATAAAAAATACACACTTTGGGAGGGTTTAGTATAACTCCTCTCTTTCTGAGTCATGGCCTGCCTGCACTTCTAAAATCACTGAGTAAAATCCTTTAAATGAAGCACCTCTTCAGATAGAGTCAAGTGCTGCCATTATACCGATCTTTATTTTATTATTTAAAGGCAACGTGCATTGCACATCACTTTTGACAACCGATGACTTCAAGACAAGCACAACATTACAGAAAATCAAGTAATCTGTAATTCATTCACAGAATAATACAGCGTGTACTCAGGCACTTCTTCCATTGGCTATGTGGCATTCCTCTGAGATTAGCTTGCTACTACACCATTTGAATTATCGGATATTCATTCATTCAAGAAAAAAATGAAACACCCACCTACAACTCCAAGAACATCAGAAAACCCTGGAAATCTTAGAATTGTGTCATTAGGAGAAAAGTGTGGGAGATGTGTTATACAAGCTTTTCAAGAAAAGCTCACCTTTTCTGACCTCAACCATATATACTACTACATTTCAGTAATCTGAAGAAGGAAGAAGTGCACTTCATGTTGTAACAGAAGTGTAATTATTTCCTACAGTTACCAATGCTCTTCAAGCAAGCTGGCCATCTTTTGCAGTTTTCAAAACTCATTCCACTGTTCCTTGCAGAAAACAGTTAGCATTTAGAATAGTTCTAATAGTACTTTCCATCAAAATGATGGCATTTATATTATAGAACTGGAACAAGTGAAAACACATAAAGCAATACAGCTGGATAGACTTTACCCTCTACAGCTTGCTATCTTGAATCTTATGTGGTCATCCCTGGACACAAATCAGTAACAGAGGCAAGGTTACTCTATACTTGATTCTAAATATAAAGTCTCATCAAATATTTAAACCACTTACAATCTCCCTAACATAAGGAACATCTTTTAACTTACTGGTGCAAGGGTTCTTTATTAAATAAAGACTGAGAGCAACAGGATAAGTTGTAATGAACAACAGCAGTAACAATAACCCGCTAAGATTGGAAGTATTCCTTTATCTATTTTTTTTTTTAAAGAGCGTTATCAGTCATAAGGTGTATGGTGCTCTCTGATCAGATAAACTCACACAAACTTCACACTTTACACATCAAAGTGCTATAACTATACCTCTTAGCTGGCTGGAGAAGGATGGCTAAAATGGTAGCTTGCCATCAAACTAAAAGGTCTAGACTACTGTGCAGAAGTCTTAGATGTGTTACGCTCACAGAGCATGGCCTTGGGTAGCCTGAGACTAAAGCGCTCCATTTATAAAAGGGGGAGCATAGCTTAAAATATTCTATTTGGGCTAAGGGGAGAGGTAATTAACAAATTCAAGGCATTCTGAACACATTCAAGAAGTCAGATAAACATAAGGCATAAACAGAGTATCAGTGACCACAGAGTCACAGAAAAAATTTGGTTAGAAAAGACCTCTGGAGGTCACGTCACCCAGCTCCCTGTGGAAAGAAGGGCCAACCTCCAAGTCAGACCCAACTTCATAGCTAGATAAGCTTGCTCAGGATCTTAGGTGGTGAGTTTGAAGTAGTATAGCTTTTGATTTTATATCCACCTTCAGATAAAGTGTTGGGGATGATTATTAAAGAGAGTAATATGGAAAGTGCCAGACTACATTTTTTTAAAAATAAATTTAATGTTTTATTAATTCATCTGTACATTGTGTGAGCTACTTTCTTCAGACTTAGTTAAATCACATTTGTTTCCCTTATTTTATATCAAACTATCAGCCTTGCTAAGGTTTTTACAAATGTGTCAACATCAACTCAGAGCAACAATCCACATCTTCTAATGAGGAAGCTGCTTTTGAGCTAGAAATTTCCCGTTGGAACAACTGCTTAGATTCAAAACAAGCAGATACCATCCAAGACCATTGAGCCATGTTAATTCGGATATCGGCATCTAATGTATAATTAAGGTTAAAACTCTTCAAGTGCTACCAAATGAGCAGCCTCTGATTTTATTTTTTTTCCTTTCGAGAACAAATTAGTACAGAATTATAAGCACAAAACTAGATTCAAGTCATTTTACTGCATTATGCTTTAAGTTAAGCTTACGTTTATGGTTTGACATTTTTAAACCGCTAGGCTTCAATATGTACAGAGGCCCTTTTGCATTTATTTCCTTGAGATTGTTTTGTTTTTCAAACATTCATGGGTGGTTCTTAGAGAATAACTGAGTTTTCATAAACAAATACATAGGTTATTAAGTAACAAAGTCATGTCCCTCACCCATCAGGATAGTTTCATACTGGTTAATAGTATTCATTCAAATATATTTTTATATGCGCTATTTTCACAATAAACTGAAATGCTCCAAAACGAGCCATTCTTCTCTATGAATAGTGTGTGTGTGTATATATATATATACACATATAAAATGTAAAATACATGATTTTTACCTGACAGATCAGATTCTGTGGAACCATTCCACATCATATTTATGTATCTTTGATTTAGAAAACTATAATGTCTGCAGTGAACTGCATAAATTCAAATCTAACATTATTAATTCTGAAAACATAAGGCAACTACCTGTACAGGTATAGACACATCATGCAGTTATACATAAGATGTATTTAATTTTAGGCAGATACTGAGACAGAAATAAATATTCATACATAACTCTTAACTCCTGATAAATCTGTAAATGAACCATTGCAAATCAGACTTAATACACTTCAAATGAGGTCTAAAGAAAATTTTGTTTAATGACACCAAAGAGAGATTCCAAACCCTGTAAGTTTTCAGTTTAGCATGTGGGTTTAAAACATAACAGACTTAAAGACAACCTGTGCACAAGCCAATTTAAGCTTTGATCATAGAAAATAATTTTATGCCTAGACAGCTGGTGGAACTGTAAAGCAACATTTCTGGATTTTATCACAAAGATCTCCACACTGGCAACTTTGTTAAATTTTCAGCTCCAGAAATTGTTATTAGTGGGAATTTTAGAATTTCATACAGGGGAGAGGAATATGCATGAATAAATTTCTATTTCTTGCAATTACAGAAAAAAAATGAAAAGATGATTTATGTAGACTGTAAAGACTGAAAAAGAAAAAAGCAAATTAAGATGAGCTCTTTTATATCTTGAGGTTTTTAAAAATTAATTTGTCTATTTCACATACTTGAACTGGCAATACTGTGCAGTACTTACACAACTTTAAAAGCAGTATGAAAACAAAGGATTGCTTGCAAACTATAGAAAAAGGCCTCAAAACAGTGAATGAACGCATGCAAAAACACACCCCAAGCACTAGCATTACTCAAAGAAAACACAATTATTTCCTGCTATAACAGCCAATGTAATCATGTCCTGTACATTTCCTTCTGTTCAACCACTACCAAGTTGCCCTTTTGATAGCAGTCAGGGGTCCTACATCTAATTACAACAAAGGTTTTTAATTAAACCTTGAATATGCTTTAACAGCTTCTAGCATGAGCTTGCCCTTGATGGTGCCACTTGAGGTGCTCTCCTTCAAGGGATGATGAAGTAAATCTCTTAAAACCATGGGTGAAGATGCCTTTTTCTTGTGTATACTACTGCTTTTCACAGCTAGCTAGCTACAAAGCTGCTTGCATTGGTATCAAACTAAAAGAGCTTTCCCTGTGGGAGCTCTCCACTATCTCCAAAATATACCGCTTGCTATATTCTTGATGTAGGAGGAAAGCGCACTTAAAATATTAAGGAAGCACACTAAATGGTCTTGAATATGAGCCCAGCCCAACTGGATGAACTTACTGGGAGCCCTTCCACTGACTTTAGTAGAAATTATAACACGCTAGCAGAACGTGAAGGCATACAGTACAGTGTCTCATATTTCAGGTCTCCTCCGAGTGCAGAATTGTGTGCCAAACATGGGGAAAATTAAGGTTTTGTGTTTTTTTTTTTTTTTCCCCCTAGTCACCTCAAATAAAACAATCATTCCCTTCATCCCCAGTAGCTTGTGAAACCTGGCTCCACTAGACAGGAAAGTATCTAAGGAAAATAAGTAAAGCTCATTCAAGGAACTTGAATAAAACTGAGCAGGCAGGAATTTTCACACAGTATAGAAGAAAGCTTCAGGAGAGGGCAAATTTTCAACATACAGTGTCCCACAAAACTATATTTTATTTCTATCCATCCACACTGATTCGTCTTCCATCTTTCCATAAACAAATAGGTAACTAATAAAGCAACGAGATAAATTAGTTGCCTTACATGCTGTTCCATAAACTGTCCTGCTTCTCTTAATGTCCCACTGTGTACGTGCATGTGTGTATGCACATGCGTGGTGGGGCACAGATTGAGGGGGGAGCCCAATGAAGTGTGTGTGGGGCAGGGGGATTTGAAGCAGGTTCTCATTCAAGCCAGCTAAAATGTCCTTCTGCAATCAAGGGGATACTATTTCAGGAGACAGAGAGAAGGGGCAAAGGATTCACGTTGCTAAGGAGACAGTAGAAGATGACATTCCTACATAAATTTCCATTTATACCAGGGAAGGAAAAGAAAGCTCTCCGAAGTTTGTGTAGATACCCGGGTAACTGATTGAAACTGACGGTTCTTTACAATTCATTTTGAGGATGTATGATTTAAAACAAAATCCAAAACAACATTCAAAACCTCAAATATTACTCCACACAAGTATAGAAAGACAAGAACAGGAGCAAAGGAACCTGTGCAATTTCTACTCAGAGATCAGCAATTTCCTAGAACCTGTAAGAGGATTTCAGAGAAGCCAGAAAAAGAAAAGCCATCTAGAACATGCAGACAGTCCCTTGCCCCTTTCCCAAAACAAGCATCTCATCCCTGTGTGATTTACCAGAAGCTGGAGAGCACAGTGATCCAAACGGATGATTTAGCAATGCAAGCATGTGTGGGGGGAGCACGGGGGTGGAAATGAGGGGCAGAGGTGAAGAAGAGAGGCCAGCTTCATTTGTAAATGTTTCTGTTGGGATTCCTGATATTGGAATCGGCATAAAGTAAATAAAACAACACATGAAAACAGAAACGATTATCGAACTACAAAAGAATTTACTGAAAAAATATTCAACAGGCAGCTTGTTTGTATCACTCACAACCAGTTGAGTGTTTTTTTTAGTACCCCAAGCAACAGCGAATGGCATTAAAAATAAATAAATACTTATGACCAAAGACATAGAAACCTGAAGAACAAAAGAACATCAAGAAGTCAAAATAGAGGATGTGGCAAGAAGGAAAAGAAGTATGAAAGACGATGGCAGCAATAGCAGTACATGATAGAAAAAGACACACAAGCACACCAAGAGGGATGGAGAGAGCTAGAATCCAGATGTCTTCACTTGGGACAAAATAACATTTTATTTTATTTATTTATTAAGATTAGGAAGCTTCAGCTTTCCATGCCTGGTGACTTCTGGGGATGGGGACGTAATGATCAGACCCTTGATCCCCAACAGCTTCTCCTTATACGATAACAACGGCCACAAAGAAAAATAATCAAAAGTAGCCTAAAGTCGTGATCTTTTGTGAAAGCAGTCAAGCAGAGATAAGGAATCTGTCACCTCTTTCATTTACAGAAGCTATCCTCAAACCTCTCCTGCATCCTAGACCGTCACGCGGGGAAGGGAAATAGCAGACGGTGGACTCCCGGAGCCCTCCCCAGCGCTTTATTTCCAGAAATCCCTGCCCTCGCCTTCGCTCGCAAGGCGGAGGAAGAGGGGCCGGAGCCGAGTGGCACGGGAGGGCGCCCCGCTGCACCACGGCGGGTGGGGACGGCAGGCGGGGGGGGCCAGCCCAGGCCCCGGGAAGGCAAAGGGGAGGAGGGGGAGGCCGGGAGACGAGCACGGAGCGGCAGGGGGCCGGGAAGGGTGCTCAGGGCGGGCGGTCAAGTGGCGCCCGTACTTTTCCCGACGGCGGCGGCCGGAGCGGAGCGCAGGGCAGGGAGAGGGGCGGCAGCGGGCGAGGCGGAGAGCCCGGGGAGGAGAGGGGGCGGCGGATCAGGGCCCCGGGCACCACTCCGGTACGGAAGGGCTGTCCCCGGGAGCTCGGACCTCGTCCCGAGCCGCTCGCAAACCCGGGCGGCCGAGGAGAGCCGACTTTGGGATGGCGGGGGCACGCCGGCGGGGCAGCCCGGGCACGGAGAGCTCCTGGCGGCCGCGGTGGGGCCGGGGGAGCGGGAGGCGGCTCGGGGACAGGGGGGACAAGGTGGAGGGGCAGGGGGAGCGGGGACAGCCGTATCTCACCGCTGTGCAGCGTCGACTCGCAGAGCCAGCTGTCCAAGTTGCCGGGCTTGCGGCAGGACTCCCAGAGGGACAGGTAGTACTGGTGGTCCGCCGTCACCCAGGCGGGGCTCAGCACGGCCCCCAGGTCCAGGCACAGCGCCAGGAAGATGCACACCAGCCCCACCAGCTTCAGCGGGGTCAGCACCGAGACGCGCACCTCCTCCATGCCGCTGCCGGACGAAGCCATGGGGACCGGGGGGAAGGAGGAGGAGGAAGATGAGGAGGAGGAGGAGGAGGATGCTCTACCGCCAACCCCGAGGGGAACAGGAGCGAAAGCCCGGCTCCCAACAGGAGAAGCGGGGGGCGGGAGGAGCAGCGAGACCAGCGCTGACTAACGGCGAGGAGAGGCTTTCGCAGGCAGCACGGCTCCCTCCCTCCTCCGCCACGCTCCCGCCCCGGTGTATCAGGTGCAGCAGCTCCCCCTGTCGCGCTCGGCTCGGCTCGGCCCGGCCCGGCCCGGCCCCGCAGCGCTCCTCCCCCGGCCCGCCCTCCGCCTGGGGTGGTGCCCGGCCACGCACGGCTCGGGTGGGCTCGGCCCGGCATGGCCGCCCTCGGGGCGAAGTTTGGGGAACTTTCCCCGCTCAGCCCGGGCAGAAACGCGTGGAAGCGGCGGGTGCGGGTGCGGCCGGGGCTGGGTGCCCCGCGGCAAAGCGCCGTGGAGCGGGGGAGCGGAGAACCGGGAGAAAAGAAAGGCCACCTCGGGTTGGGGATCAGCAGCGGCTGACCTTGATTCCTCTTCTCAAATGACCTTTAAATCACAAGTCTTCAGTATAAGGTTAAAGAAAGAAAAAAATCAAGGTTTCGTTGTTCGCGCACGGGCGTACTGGTAATCCTCTTTTCCCTCTCCCATCAGCTACGTTTCTGAACCCAAATTAAATCTTAAGAACGGATGAGTACTTTGATCAGCTTTCATTTCATCTCTGTTTATTTTGCTTAATTAGCATTACAGTACTGAGAATGTCAAGGGTGAATATTTTGGCTAGTTATTAAACATTAGTACTAGTATAATTCACTATCTCCCTCACAAAACAGAAACACATACAGAGATGTTGTATAATGTCCATTAAGGACTATTAAAAATAATAATAATAATAAAAAAAAAAAGTTCAACCCTCAGATTTGAAAGGGAACAATGAACAACATGACTGAGATTTGAGGCAGAACTATAAAAATGAGAAGGGAGAAATCAAGCCCCAAAAGCCATCGTCAAGTGTAGAAACAGGAGAAAATCCTGCTCCTTAAGCCTTTCTTCTAACTACAGGAATATTCTCAGTAATTTCAAAAGGTGCATGGTTAAATCCTAATGATTTAGACAACTTTCCTCACTCTGCTTCACTCTGTAGTCCTTTAAGGCAGGAACAGAAAGAAAGAATATTATTTATATTGCAGGCTCCTTGGAGCATGAACAGCTTTACTCTTACAGCTGTTTACAGGAGTAAGTGTTTGAGGTGTAGTTCTGGTTTCTCAGTGACATTGCGTTGGATTACACATTTTGCAACAATTTCTCCTTTTCATAAGCATTTAGGTGCCTGTTAGAAACACAACCACCAAAACTCAGTGCCCTGATACCATAGTAGGTGTATCAGGACGCATATACAGGGTGATGTTAGCAGACGTTAGGTGTATTTCAAAGGGCTCTAAGCTATAAATATTTGTGAAGCTGTTAACACCAGTCTGTCATTAATCCTGAAGAAGAAATGCATTTCCTTGTCCTGCTACTGCTAACATTTGAAATTATTTTTTTGATATTTTTTTAATGTCTGATATAATTTGCATAAGTATATACCAGAAGCAAGTATGTTAACCAATTGGTTTGTCTGAGTCATGTCTCTATTACCTCTCAATTGTAAAATGATAATTATTGGAAGAACGTAGCAAATAAAATTAAAAAAAAAAAAAAGGGGAAATGATTTAAAAATGGATAAAAAACAGTTGTGCCAAGCTAAGCACACTATCTCAAAACTGTATGAAATGCAGAATCATGGTTCTGTTCCAGTATTTCATAAAAAGAAGGAGAAAATAGCAACAGTTGAAACATATGAAAACTTGGGAAATTATGTACAGAAATAGCACTGGTATCTATGGTTAATGTTGCCAGCACTTTCTGTACAAGGCTCAATTTGTTTTTACTTTATTAAACCCTTGTTGTTAGGGCTGGACTTGCCTCTGCAAGATATCTGCATTAAATTGATTTATATTTTTAAGTTCTAGCTAAAGTTCAGTCATGTGGGGCCTGACAAATACACATATTCACTGTCTACAAAACAAAACAAAACAAACAACAACAACAAAAAAAACTTCATCACATTTTAAAGTGAGAAGTAGAAAGTTGACACACAACCTCCCAAAACACAAAAAGCACCACAACCTACACACCATGCCTCAGTTTGGTATGCTCAAGAGAGCTGTGTTTGTGTCAAATTCTCCAGAGATTTAATCCGTAGTGAGTGTGCTGCATGTGTTTACAGCTTCTGTGTCTGAATGAACAGTGTATCAACAAATGAATGCTGAGACATGCTCCGGCCTGGGCCTTCTGGCCACCCACCAGCCCTGGAAGTACCTGGAGAGCCCGCTCTGGACATGAGAAGGAGCAGGGAGATTTCCCCCCGCCGCAGAGATGTCCTACACAAGGAGCATGGGAGACACAGCGCAAGTGGTGGGTCTGCTAAGGTACGTCCTAAAGTACGATCAGATATCAGGGGTCCAAAGGATGGGAAGACAGACTGAGGTATTTCCCAGAGTACAGGGAGGGCTGGAAAGAAGGAAGCAGAGACAGCTTGAGTGTGCGAGCAAGGATTAGGTGAAGAGAGGGAAAATGGGAAAAGACAGCATGGAAAAACTGAAATAGCACACTTTATAACAAAGTAACAAGCACCATTGCCTCAGAAATTTGTCTTTGAATTACGGAGTACTATGACTATCTTTTTCCCTTTGGTGAAAGGATATGAAATCAACTAGAAAACTCTCTGCCCTGCCTCCCTGGGTGGTCAGTCTACAGAAGGAACAACTACTGAAACTATTAGTTTAAGTGACAAAGATCTCCTGTCTGTCACTATGACGACCTGACCTTTGCTGATGGCATAAGTTGCAGGTCAGTGTAATTTCACAAAATGTGCATTTGCACTGTACAAATTACTCATTTTTGAAGTGTCTGAATGACTTAACCTGGATCAAGGTTGGAAGCTCATGTTGATAAATGAAATCAATTGCAAGGATGTTTTAAACATGTAAAACACTATAAACTTGTTAACTATTCCCAAATATGAGGTTCAAAGCACCCAATTTCTCTTATCGTCAGTGGACAGTTCAGGCAATTCTCAACCAATCTGTACATGAAATTCCTCTTATGAAACAGAAAATTATATACCTTCTCCAAATCTGACAGACATTAATTGCTGTTTATGAGAACTCGTGCTAAAGTCACAAAGACCATAGAAGAATCCAAATGTAATTAATACTGTTGTAATCAGCAAGAAGTTGGTATGGAGGTACAATGCAATAAAAATAAATAAATAGCAAAGCTTCTAAAAAAGTACGGATTGCCTGCTTTATCTCCTTGGACAAGCAGGGATCCTCTGGAAACATAGTTAATGCTCATATACTAATTTAGTGTGTCAACATTAAAGTTATTCAGTACCTATGCAGAAAAATTTGAATTAAACCTGTCTAAACCTTGTAATTTCTAAATGCTACACTTTGGAAGAAAAATATCTTTTAAAATACAATATGCTATTTTATATATATAATTTAAAATAGAATAATTCTAATTTAAAGCATGACCTAGTATTTTTCTAAGACATTTAAGTATGTTATAAAAGTAAACATTGTAGGAGCCCATTTTTAAAATGACACCCTGTTTCTCAACAGAGATATTTTTCTTAGGATATCACAACAGCATCAGCACTTACTCTTTCTCTGTCTGTTTTTTCTCCAGATTATCTTTTGGTCATCTTCTCTTTCTCCCTCTCTTTTTTTCCCCTCCTCTTTCTTTCTGACTTCTCTGTTTTTCTTTTGGCATATTTATCTCTCTTGTAGATCATACCACTACATCCATAGACCATAGAGTCAAAGAATAGTTTAGACTTGAACGGGACCTTCAGAGGTCATGTAGCCCAACCTGCTGCTCATAACAGGTCTAATCAGATCAGGTTGCTCAGGTCTGTGTCCACCTGAGGCTTGAACATCTCCAAGGATGGAGATGTTGCAGTCTCTTTGGGACTTAGTGCCATGGTGTTTGAACACGAATGTGGTAAAAATAGATCCTGGTATCTAGTCAGAATTTCCTGTGTTCTACCTTTTCCTTGTTGCCTCTTGTGCTATCACCACGTACCTCAGAGAAGAGTCTGGCACCATCATTTTTGTGTCCTCTGGCCAGGAAGTCGTAAGGTCTTCCACACCTTCTCTTCTCAGTGCTGAACAAACCCAGCTCTCAGCTTCTCATATATCAAGTGCTCTGACCATCCACATTGCCCTGTGCAGGACTCATTCCAGGATGTCAATATGTTTTCTGTACTGGAAAGCCAAAACTCTGGACAGATCATTCCAGATACGGTCTCACAAGTGCTGAATAGAGGTGAAGGATGAGCCTCCTGGTCTGCTGGCTACCTTCTTGCTACAACAGCCCAGAATGCCGTTGGCCTTCTTTGCTGCAAGGGCATGTTGCTGGCTCTTGTTCAGCTTGTTGCCCACCTTGCCCACAGGGTCTTTTTGTGCAGAGCACCTTCCTAGCTGGTCAGTCCTCGCTCCGTGCTGGTGCATGTAATAATTACCCCCATGGTGCAAGGTTTTTATTTGCAATCTTAATCTTTGCAAAGTTCCGGTCAGACTCCAGACTTCATCCTGCCCAGGTTCTTCAGAACCACAGTCCTGTCCTTCAGTCAATAGGCAGCAACACACACACACCCACACACACACACCACTCAACATCATCTGCAAATTTGCTGAAAGGGCTCCTCATGCTGTCATAAATCCCAGCTGCAACACCTGCATACCTGGTAAAGGGTCCTTCCAAGTCAGAGCTGAAGAGGTTTACCTGAATCTGATAGACACTACATAAGGAACACTGAGTGAGATAAGCTTTTTACCCTTTCAGTCATGAACAAGACTCTTGCATGAGAGCAGTAACAAGCAGTCAAAGCCCTGTCCCATAGGTACTGAGCTGCCTTCTACCTCTGGTCTCAATACCTTACAGAATCAATAGGAAGAGCTGTGTGGTGAAGGGCTCCTGAGAAGGTTCCAATCTTGCAAATGCTAGAAACTATGAAAATAAGATGTTGACTTCTGTGGGGCTTCTTCCATTGTGCATAGTGTCTTAATACTAGCAATGATAGCAGTAGTACTGAGGCAGCAGTTCAGTTATCTTTCCCTGAAGGGGGTTAGGGTCTGAATTATGCATGGGCTGAGGTCACTGCTGCTGTCATGTGTATTTTTAAATTAGTTTCTAAAACCATATAGTGTCCAATCTGGGAAACACATCACCACCTAAGTGCTACTGCATTTTCCTTTACCACAGTGGACTTGGCACTGTGCAGCAGAAGGCAGAAGAAAACCTTTAGTTTCTTGGTAGTGGTTTAGTACTGGCTGTGCCACAAAGAGCACAAAGAGTTACTGAGAAATAAATAAAATAAAATAAAAAAAAAAGGAAAAAAAAAAAGAGGCAGAAGCTGAAAAAGCATAGAAAGTTTTTATCTTACTAGGAATAAAAAATAGTAACAAAATGTTGTTTGAAAATTGTGATAAAGCTGAATATAACATACCTAAGAAAACAAAAAAAGTAAGTAGAAACTACTCTTTGCAACATATGGTAGATATCCCAATGGAAAATGTATAGTTAAGTTAACGACACACAGAAAATTCAGTGCTTCTGATTTATCTAAACCTACGAAGATGGGCATCATTACTTCAAATTTTAATATCTTTTTTTTTTTTTCTCTCCTGCAGAGGCTGAGATTGTAAAAATGTTATCTCTTGATATATCATCACTGCATACGGTCAAATGAGCTACTGTGAAGCCTCCCAGACATCATATCTGAGAAAGTGTATTTGTTCTGCTTGTTGATGCCTGTTGGAATTTCTTTCACAATGTTTTGAATCTTTCCGCTAATCGTTGTCATTTGTACTTCTGACTGAATGCATTTCTTCACTCATATATTTTAACACATCTCATATGCCTTCAAGCATCAACAGAAATGCATTTTTCATTGGCTGGATTGATGTTGCTTTTTTTTTTTTTCATTGCATTTGTAATGTGGCATGTGTTTTTGTTTATTATTATTATTATTATTTTTTGATACTCTACTCAAAATGGCAGTATTTAGAGAGAGCAAGCAGGTTCATTTCATTCTGCTCTTTTAAGAGAATGCTTCTAACTGCAATATTAGAGCCAATCTAATTAAAATTAATGACACAAATCATTATTTAAAGAAAGGGACCTATAGGAATTTATAGAACACATCAAAAGCCAGGATTTGATTTGTATCTACACTCCTTGATTACTTTGGTTAGTGTGAAGGCCACCTAAAAAGCCGTATCCATCTATGCTGTGGATCTAGCTCTCCTACTAGTTGGCAAGGCAGCTAAAGCAGGAAGTGTCACTGCAGTTCCAGGTGAGAGGCTGGTCCCAGCTCTCTGCTCCTACTGGGGATCACTTTCCTGTGGCCCATTTGGCACTGCAAAGACCAGGCACAAGGCGTCCTCCAGCAGCAGTCCTGCAGTTCCCTTTTTGTAATTACCAGCCCTTTCCTCTCCTCATGCTTCCTCTCATTCTGTGCTGCCAGTGAATAGAAATGCAGATGAAGAAGAGCAGTTAATACTTTTTGAGGGCAAACCTGGAGGCTAATCATAAATATCTTCCCTCTTCCCCCCCTCCCCCCTCCCCCCTCCCCCCTCCCCCCAGTATTCTAACAAGGCTATTGCTTTGTTATTGTATGAGAGATTATGACTGTACTCTTTTCACTACCTTTAAACAAATTGTTCTGATCTTTCTCTTAAATGCAGAAAAGGACAGTATCCTGTAGGTTTTTTTTTTAATAACTTGAGAATCTGTAACTGTTTTAGATCCATCCAATTTTTTGTAATCTCCTCTTCTATCAGATTAGCTTCATGCATGCTTAACATTTAGCAAAAAATAAACTTGAGGCCTAGCAGCTCCCTTTCCTCCTGCTCCCTCCTCCACATCATACACTCACCACTTGTTTTTAGCCAAGAAGTGGTGCTCTACAGCTCCAGTTGCTATGTTGTTCATATTAAGACTGCCAGTAAAAGATTTTCATCTGGCTTCTCTCAGTCACACAAGAAGTAGTAAAAATAAAAGTAAAGGGAAACTTGCGGTGAGAAATACATCGAAGAAAGGCTTGCAATGAGCAGTCTTAAGAACTAAAATAAATTCTTAAGGGAATCAAATACAAAGCTTCAGCAAATTGGATAAGTTTTAGAAGACTGAGAAAACCATGGATTTTAATTAGGACATTTCTCTAGATCTATGTTTAAGAGTTTTGTTCATCAAAATTCTTCATTTCCATAAAGAAACAATACACACAAAATCACATTCCAAAATTATTTTAAAACTAGAAAAATGAATTTAAATGGGGGAAAAATAATCTCATGGCAGATTACAGTTACACTTTCTTTTAACATGTGCATCTCTCCACTGGCTGGTTAGGTAAATTTCTCAAAACCCTAGTCCACTTAATCTGGGCAATGAAAATCCACTGGTAACATCACTGGAAAAACAGTGAGTCACATTTCTTCTGCTTGTTTACCACAGTCACGTATTTCTTCCTTCACTGGCTATCTCCCCATTAAGAAACATGGAGAATGAAAGAGGCTGTCATGGCCTATTGAGAGATATGAAGGTACTTGTTCATTTGAAGCAAGACATTAGTTATGGACCCAGGGAACAAAGACCTTGTGAAGAGTATGAAATTAACAGAAACAACAGTACAATAAAAATTACAAAAATAAATTTGTAATTCAAAAGACACAAGTAGTTTACACCAATGTCCCATATATTAAATCTACCTTCACTGAAGCACAAAGCACGTACCAGTCAATTATTGATTGTGAGAAAAGCCATATGTCAAACACAGTATATGATAGATTGAAGAAAAATCACTTTGACTAGCATGAAAATTAAACCCAGTCCCAGATTCTTTACATACCCCAAATCTTATTGATTTGAGTAGATGAATATGTTAGGAATGCAGACTAGGTGCAGAAAAAGCCCTGATAATAAATATGTCATAAATTTTTGCAGTATCTTTTTCGTTTCCCATCTCCTTCAAGCATTTGTGGTTTGGTATTGCTTTTTAAAAGTAAAATAAAATAAAATAAATCAAGTTCCTTTTCAATTTCAGTAGTCCAGCGTGGTACACAGAGATCTCCCTTTTTCTTTTGTCACTTACAAAAACAGTATATAATCCCCACAGCTTTGTATCCTTCTGGGACCACAGTGGGATGACAGCCAAATAACTGCTGGCACCAGTGCTGCTGATTTTGCCCTGCTGCTGGAGTTTTGGCTGTAAGCAGTGCGTGCAGAGTCACACTAAGAACAGATGCCTGTGGTACGCTGCTCATTTTGTGATGAACCTTTATAGATCTCTTGCACTGTACATCTTTCCATCTCCAAAACGTGCATTAGAAACCGTCTTTGTTTTGAGTAGGATTCAGCTGTTTAAAGAGCCCCATCAGTGTAAAAAAATGAAGGAAGTGATTCACAAATGAATGCAGCCTAAATGTACAAGGAGTGTGAGGAAGCAGGGGAGCCATGTGATAGGTGCCTGCCTTTGCATAAAGACAGCTGCGGGCTGTCAGTGCGGGTCTGGTGTCTGAGAAGAACAGATTCTTGGCTATGTAGCATCTTATGTTTGGCTCTCTAGAAATGGCATTTGGGATCCAAGAGTTGACCAGAAACAATGGCACTATATTGAAACCAAGTGAATTTCTAGAAAGAAGGATGTGAGACAGGATCTGACTGGAAGAGTTTGTTCCTCTCTAACCCACATCAACTTGTATACCATGACCCTGCTTTGACCTTGCCCCTGAAATTGTTTGCCTGACAGGGAAATTCTCTTTGTGAATGTGAGTGATGTTACAGTAAAGTTTGGTCAGCCTCTCATTTATAGTCATTACTTTACATTGTTCTGGTAGAGTGAAATGATATAAAGATATTCCAATACAAAAGAAAATCATGTCTGGCCTCTTTTGTGCTTGATAGCACCAATTCCTAACCTGCAAGGAATATTCCCATACTTTACATTGGGCATGTCTTTAGTGCCCTGGCAGGTTCTGGTCTCCTTGTGCTTCACCTGGCAGAGAGCAAGGCTGGAACCAGCCTCACAAGCTGCCTCAAGGAAGCTGGGAAAGAGCAGAAACTTTTAAAAACTGCAGAATTTGCCCTGGCAATTGCTGAGAAAAATATATATGAATGTCAAAGCATGTACCCATAATTCTCCATTCATTGCTACTTCTTTAAGTGAGTTACTCACTTGGTCTACAAGCACTCAAAGTTTTAAATTTACATTTTATTTTTTTAATATATTTAAATTGTGCAAATGACATCCTTGAGGATTGGGATCAAATCCAAACTGGTTCAGCCATGATTATTTTCAAACCTTGTTGAATTGTGTGACAACTTTAGCTTAACGCCAGTATTTCTGTTTAACACATAAGCATCAGATGGTGCTGTGTATGAACAAGCATGCATGGACATGATAAACTAGCATCTCCATATTGGCTTGGAGTGACTCCATGTCCCTGGCTTCAAAACTATGCAAATTAAGGTTAGTCATACTGAATTTGTCTCCTCTTCCTACTCCAAGCAAGAAGCAAGAAGTACGTGAATTTCAAAATGTAGCAGCAAAAGTGGTGTTTTTTTTCTTTTCTTTTTTTTTTTTTTCCCCCAAAATGATTTCTTAATTAAAATTAATGAATTCTGTGGAAAGAATACTGCTTCCCAGTGTGGGAAATAGACAAAGGACTGTTGTGAGAATTAGAAATAGCCATGCAATTTGGAGACAATAATTTCTGTCATATATTCAATGTCCTTCTCTCAAAGCATTTGAAAATTATGAGTCTGACTTCCACTCTATACATTGGTTTATTTATTTTATTAATGAGCCATATGCTTCTTGCTTTTGGTGGCTGTTACATTTGTATTTGGAATTTTATAAGACAATGTAGTATGTAGCAGTTCAGTAAGTTTTTTTGAAAACTCAACCAGTCTGACCTCTCTTACATAGGAGGCTGGGAACTCTATCTTTCCTTCCTTCAGAATGGTGTGCTTTTTCTGCAGAAAGAGAGTACAGAGAAATTTAGAAAATAAAAAGTGCAACAACTCCTTAAATCTCTTTGCACTGCTAGCTATGAGGAAATCTCATGATGACTAGGGGAAGTAATAGGGAAAAATGCAGTGGAAAGAATACTGGAACAGGAACTGAAGAAGAGCAGAGATTAAATTTTGAGAATCCAAAAAAAAAAAAAGAAATTGTAGAAATAATAAGAAAAATATAACACCAAGAATAACTACAAGATCATGAAAAGAATGACTACAAGATCATGAAAAGAATGATTATGTACAAGTAGGTATTCAGGATGCACAAGAAACAGCAGAAAGATTGAATTGTTACTGAAACTGTAGAATGTCAATTCATTACAATGGAATTTGTAGTCCGTATGACAATGTTAAGAGAAATCAGTTGTGGAATCTCAGATCTGTTAGTGCATCTGAGTTACTGAATTTAAAGACTTGGATACCTGATAGTCTAGTGCTATTTGTGACTGACATGGAAAAGAAAGACTACATCTAAATACATAAAAGTTTGATGCTCCTTTTATAGACATTTCATATTAAAATAACTAATGGGAAGTGGAAAGAGCAAAAGGAAACACTTGGAATTTATTTTTGATGCAGTGCATAATCTGAACAAATTTTCTGAGTTTAAGGCTTTAAGAAGATCATAGGCTAGGATAGATATAGATGCAGGACATCCTAACTAGTGAAAGCAAAATCTAATGCTAGTGAAAGCTATGACTTAATTCAAAGCATAAAACCAAACAAAACCAAAATCTCCACAGCTATGAAAAAGCAGCCCTAGAATATATATGTTAGCATCAGATGAGATAAGACATCCAATAACACTAATACTGTAAATATGAGAATTCGTACTCTAAGGGACTAAGCTCATACCATGAAAATAATGAAGATCCATAAAGTGAATGGGCAAAGAATATTTATGGGAGGAAAGACATCAAAACCTGCAAAAGATAGAAGACACTAACCTACAGTTTAAATAAAATATATGTCTAGCAAAAAAGGCTGAACAAAGGAGTTAAAATGCCATACAATAACACATCGAGATCACCTAGAAAACCTAGAAATCCACTAAATGTTCTTCAATAAAATGATGAGCAATTCTTTCATATTTCTGGATATAATATGAGCAGTAAAGAAGGATGACAAAATTCAATCTGCATTTAGGTAAATGTGATTAAATTGAATTTTAAATATAAAATTGCAGTGGGAACAGTTGTTGCCACTATTAAAAATACCAGCACACAAGGAAGAAAATATGTAAAAATCTTGTGTGACTATTAATCAGTCCATTAATATATTTTCTTTATTTTTTTATTTTTATTTTTATTTCTTTTCTTTTAATCAACCTCTGAGAATACTAGGCAATGTTGTTGTATTACTTATAGGATTACCAGCCATATAAGTTATTCACACATCCACCAAAGAATCCGAAAGACAAGATAAGACAAGCCATGCAGGTAATATGTCTGAAAAACTTTCAAGGCTATGAAACAAGAAGTACAAAACAGAGGTGATGCTACCAGCACTGTATTTGCTTTCAATTTCCCTAATGTTTAAAATAAAGGTGCTTAGAATAGTGCTTTAGTACTCAGAAATGAAATATATTTTAAAAGACTACAATGTTAATTTGAAAATTTTGATTTTAATGCATTTGCTTACATAAGGAAAAAATAATATAAATAAATAAATAGGTAAAAATGTTTGTGGGATTAAACTGAAACAATAAAATTCAAGGGTCTTCAGGTCCTTGGAAGACAATTCAGTATTGATAGACGTTGATAAAGGAAGAGACAGGAAGGAACCCGTTCTAAAAATAAATTTATTTCTCAGGGGAACAACAGGTACTGTCTATTTCCAGTAACTTCTTATCTTCAGATAAAGAGGCCAAGAAATAAGGACCAACCTCCTGCCAGACTATTCTCCTCACCAGTCACCTCACTGAAGCAGCCAACATAGACAAAACAGGAGCAGAACAGTAGAAAGTAAGGAATGTTATTATTAGCATTCTATATGTTTCATACACCAAATTCCTGGAAGGCACATTTAGGTTCCCCTTCTATATGCTGTAGATAACAATGTAGTGAATAGTTGATTAGGATTCTCTTGGGGGGTCTATGAAGACCAAATAATATTTTTACCCTTCATATATCTTAGGCTGATATAGTTTCTGACAACAGCAACTGTTTAGAAGTTGCTTAATTGACAGGTTTGAGAATACTGTAATTAAAACGATATGCATTTTTGCAGCCAGAGAAGAAGATAATGCAGCATAAACATTTGGTTATGATTATTTTATATTATGTTAACAGTTTTGTTGAATAATTATGAGTTCTTATATTTCAAAAAAATTATACCGATATATTATCCATATTATGCTATGTTATCAACTTTATCACTGTCACAGACATACAGCTACAATATCCAATACTGATTTGTTGGTCCAAAATACTTCCAGAACAGATCATGATACACTGTTCCGAAAAACTGCATGTTGACTCTGGTCTAAAAGGAGATTTACAAAAATCCTTGGTAATTAGGTATGTCTTTTACTCTAAGAAGTTCATGTTTCTTATTTATTGCTACCTGCATACTGAATAATTACACTCAATAAATTGTTTCCTGCAATGCCTTTCTCAGATAGTTGGATAAGATTAGTCACAGCAGAAGCTACCTTCATTCTTTTAAAAAGGCAATCTTTTTTTTTTTTTTTTTTTTTTTTTCCAGAAACATAGGCATTCATTTAGATGAGGACACTGACTGATAATCTATTTTGAATTGCAGTATTTTTTTAATTGCTTTTTCACATACCTATTGGTTGTGGAAAAGAGTATAAATGATGGGAAAATTTCTTATTTCATGGTTTTCTTATTTCATGGTTTTCTTATTTCATGGTTTTTTTTGTTTTTCATTCAAACATTCATGCATGCACATAAATCATAAAACATACATATGTTTAAATATGATCTGCTTAAAAATATGTATCTATGCACACATGTACTTGAAGTGGAGGAAGAAAAGAATAGTTGTCGGAAACATACATCCCTATGCCTTGGTATGTTTGATAATGTCCCAGATACATGCATAATGTTATAGAAATAATTTTAGTACCATTGATCACTACTGTTTCCTTCAATTATTATATTGTAGTACAGAATCAAACATTAATTTAAACTCTGGTAAAAATTGTCTATACTCAAGCAGGGAAATTCTAATATAGCATCATGTATCCAGCTGCAAGACCTGCAGAAAGCTGCGGTTCAGCTACGTGCCAAATTTTTTGTAACTTCATTCACAGGCAATGAGATTTAATATAACTCTATTAACCTTGATATAACTCAGGATAAACAAACTAGAAGATGTGAGTCTGTATATACATGACAAAAATTCCCGTTTTGCTAAAATTATATAACTTTGTGTATTAATGTGGAACTCCTAAAAAAATAATGTCAGATAGCTATTTTGAAAACTGAATACAATGATAGTGAGCTTTAGTTACTCAAATCTCAGTTCTCTTGAAAGTGAAATTATCATTGGTCTACTATTTTCTGTGCTCAGTTTAAAGGTGTGGATGAAAGCATATCCCATGGGGCATGCTAAGAGGAACTTCAATGCCTTAAATTAATCATTATTCACACATCTTCTTGTGAATACCTTGCTACTCTAGTCCCACGTAGATAAGTTTAGCCACATGAAGTGCAACTGTAGTTAAGAATCCTGCTGTCTTCTATCAAACTTTGTCTGTCAGCTGAATTTCTTTTCTAACAGTTGATTTAATAGTTTTAGGCTTGGACATTCTGCATAGATTGCTATCAAATGGTTTCAATAAAGAAATAGATGACAGTGCTTAGCTATGACATTTGGCATAGAAAAAATAAATGATCATTTACATTCAACGTCATTCTCTGAAACACTCATGTCTCTCAGACCATAGTCCTTTTTAAATATTTTTTCCCATGCTAGAATTCAGTAAGTCAAAGATATAACAAAAATACTTTCATCAAAGGTAAAGGGGGGTTTCAACTTTGGCTCATCACCACTTTTTTTTTTTTAATATGCATAATTATGGCAATAATTTTTTCTAAATATGAGTAAGTGTAAATATGAGTTTTTGTAAATATATGTGTTTATGTACCAGAGGTAGTTACATATACTACCAATGGTAGGCTTATTAATATATCTTTTCAAGGTTTATAATGTTCTAGATCTTTTAGCAGTTTCACATATCTGCCATTTAATTAAAAATAACCCCTTACCAGAGGAACATGTAATTCTTTCCTGCCCCAACACCCAACATTAATGATCTCTTCAGACCTTGTCTAAGGTCATTTTATTCTAAAATGTCATTTTATTATTTGCCTTTCAGAACAATGCCCAGCCTTCTTGCTGGATTTCTGGCACTTTGTTTTATTTTGGGTGTTATAATGTCCTTAACTGTACATCTTCCAATTTGGGATATACTGTTTTCTTTGGAAAGAAATACAATGAAATTAATTTCTTCTGGAAAAGAGTGCCATTTCCTTTCAATGGATAAAAATAAACACAAATCAAGTAACCATGTCTGATTATATGAATCCTAATTCTGGCAGAAAATATCTCTGTAGAATGAGGATAAATATGGTCAATGGATTTGCTCTGAGTACACTCTACGTGTAGGGTTTCCCTGTAAAACACAGAAAAAGCAATCCTCCACCATCCTTCTGGGAAGCCTTAAATTTATTTATTTATTTATTTATTTATTTAAATAAATAAAGTGGAACACCAGGGCAAGGAGATGTACCCCTCATGTGCAAAAACCAGCGTGGGGCTCTTACACAAGCAGATGCACATGCTCTGAGGAAGTAGGTCTTGGGGAAGTGTCCCCCAATATACAGTTTGCAGAGATAAACTGCAGCATGTTCCCATAATAGCAGGTAGGACCTTCACTACTTGGAAAGGAAGATCTGTTTTAAAAATTCAACTGAGACCAAAATAAAGGTGAGTTTCTCTATATTCAGTTGTTTCTTGCCTCAATTTTCATACCGCAATTTTTACTGATTTTTTTTTTTAATTTAATTCTTGCTGTGTAATAACTTTCTGTCATTTGAAAATTAAAGAGGAGCTTTTAAGCTCTTGACCTGCTTGATGACCAACATTCCCATGACTTGGGACACCAAAGATGGTCTACAGGAAAATGTTATGACTTTTCTTCACATTTTAGTCCCAACAATAATGAATTTAGAGAAAACTGGGTGGTATAGGTCTGGAACTTGAGAGTTGAGTAGAGTATGAACAACCGCACTGGCTGTTGACATTAGACAATGCTCATAATTACTTACTGAGAACTTGCAGTGTTCTTCAGCAGAAAACCTTCATTTCCTGCCTATCATTTAAAAGATTTCTTGTAAAAGTTTGAACTTGTATCACAATGAAAACAAGTCATG
Organism: Cygnus olor; assembly: GCF_009769625.2. Classification (NCBI taxonomy): domain Eukaryota; kingdom Metazoa; phylum Chordata; class Aves; order Anseriformes; family Anatidae; genus Cygnus; species Cygnus olor. The sequence goes on along the minus strand of NC_049169.1, from coordinate 120,514,544 downwards.
AAGGATACTTATTATTTCCTGATTTGAAGTCTCATATGATTTGTTATTTACAATATGTATTTCAAAGGCAAGGCTCAGGATTTGAATTAAAGGTTAGTTATATATTTTCTAAGTCCTGCTTTTGTGAAATGTAATAGTCACAAATAGCATTCAAATGAATTTGGGGCTTATCATAGGATTTTGTGCTAGCAAATCTAATTCAGTTCTTCAGTGCAAATATATAAATGAGATTTCCAGTATTTTGTATGAAAGTCTGCCATTTCTGTAGTATTCACTGCAGAAATAATACTGCCAGTATTTTGAAAACATCCACCCAGATCTAACAAAAACACAATATACCCCTCACTTGAATAGGAAATACATTACTTATAAAAATTAAAAATTGCTGTTCGGTTCCTGCGTCTAACATTTTAGATTTGTCTACTCAAGAGACCTTTTATTAACAGTATTTTTTAAACCAAATACCTATCTAAGTTGCTTGTGTGTGTGTGTCTCATTTGAAACATAGCCATGGCAAAGGTGGTTATCATAAATTCTGGACTACTAAGTTGGTGTTATTTGTCTTGGAAGCTATTTACCAGTTGCTTACATCTGAAGAGAAAGCTAAAGGAATAGCTGCTTGCTTTCTTTTTCAAAATCAAATTAGAACTAATGCTGCAAAATTAAAAGACCAGATTTAGGTAAATGGAAACATTTCTTAGCAGACAAGCAATTAGATAATGGAAAAATGTTTTCTGCTGATGAACCTGAGCCACCTTCATTAATTATGTTCAAAAATAAGTTAGATACATTTCTTGTTGCCTTACTCTATGGAACATCATGCTCCGCACAAGAGGTCATACTGCATGAGCTGAGAGATCTTTTCCAGATGAATAATCAGAGATTTTACAAGAAACAGAAATAATTACAGATCAGTGAGTTTTCTTCATTGTTGCACAATTGGAATATACTGATTTGCTCCAAATACTATTTAAAAGAATCTCAGCATCTCTCTTCTAGCTAAATAAAAACTTTTATACTTGTACATGAACTCAATGCTTTCACACAGATTCCTGACATAAATTAAGGGGTCCCAAACTGTGGGTTTGTGTATACTACCAGTGGTACAGACCCAATTCAGAAATGGAAAATAGCCTGACATTTTGGCATATTTTACATTTATAAATAAATCTACAATTAAAAAAAAAAAAAAAAAGGAAAAAAAAAGTATTGCAGGCTCAAAATATTTTCCTATTCATTTTGTTAGTTTAGGTTCTGCAGTAGTGACTTACAGCCTTTCTTCAAAAGAATATGGAAATACACAAAAAAATAACTTTTCTTTGTGATGATACTGCAACATTTTCTCGTGTGTTACAGTGATACGACAGAGTTGCACTTCTAAAATCTTACACATCTGCTATTTTTTCCTCAGGCTTTTGCATCTATAAATTTTACATCCTGGTACCATACATAGGAAAATGATTTGTGCATACTAGCGTGGTTACTTATTCTTTTCAGCTAGTTGATAAGCAAGGATTCAAAGCTGGACTTGTATGTGAACATGCAGTTTGTGTCTTCAGATCAGGGGAATCCTTTTTAAAATTTTGCCTCTGGGAGTGTGTGCTTATATAAAATAAAGTCCACACAGATTTACAAAAATATGAACTTTTTTTTTTCCAGCTTATTTTACAAAGAATGGGGCTATGTATTTTGTAACTCAAGAAAAATTCAGAACCTTTGCTCAGTTTTTGTTTTTAAATGCAAAATTTTCTTCCTCTTTTTGTCTGACTTCATCATTTACAGGAGAGTAGGAGATATAGGAGAATATATTCTCTTGTGCACAACTGTGGACTGGGTCCTGTCAAGCCAAAAAAAAATAAATGTCCCATTTAAAGACTAAGTCCACTGAGACTTCTAAGGGAACTGATTTCTTCTTCAAGTAGTGAATGCTTCAGTGAAGCATTTCTCCTGCTTCACCATGTAAAGAAACTTTAGGTCTCACAGGCTAGAACTGCGAGGCCAAGCTGGCACTGAAAGGAAAGTCAAGGCAAAGCTGAAGAGTGAGTTTACCTAGGAGGAAAATCAGCTTCAGGGAAATCAGGAAATCATTTCATCTCAACCACCAAAGGAGACTAGGAACCTTCCCTTGCTGATGAAGCCCAGGTGGGAAACAGGGACAGGACCTACTGCAACCGTTGAACTCTCCCTCTCCCAAATCCTGCTTCCCCCGCACAGGCTTTACATCCATCCTTTCCATTCGTAGCACAATGACTGCCACTTAGTGAGGGGAGACTGCTGTCCCAGATCATGGACCTGGGGTAGGTGCTCCTTTCCTTCTTCTAGATGAATCACATGTCAAGAAGTTAGTCAAAACAATGAAACCCCTCACCTGAGAGATATTCTATGCATCCTTTGCACAAGTGTGCAGTTTGCTTGCCTTTGTATCTGTAGAGCATAAGAAGCTGCAGAATCAATGAAGTTAGGTTGTTCATTAAACCTTACCTTTTGTTAATGCACATATAAGGTTTTTATAGGCAAATGTGTTATTTACATAACTCTATGTCATTTGATCTATATTATACGCATTGCCTTGCAATACCTAGGGTTACAGACACAAGCTTTTCTGCTGAATCTGTACTTGAACATGGTTGCTTCTGCTTTCTTTCCAATTTGAGGATGATCTTAGTAAAGGAATTACACGTGATTCTCCAGTAGGAGTAGCAGTTCACCTAAGGTCAGCCCTAGAGAACAGAGCCAAAGAGTGCAGCCTTTAAATCCCAAAGCTTAATAAAAATAATAAAAATCCAGATTAAAAAATAAAATAAAAATAAAATAAAAATCTGATTACAATTCCTTAGTTAAAATGTATTAAGCTAGTTGTACACAAATGTGAATTACTTTCTGCTAAGCATATCTAAGGATTTTTTTTTCTTTTACCCAGACTGTGCTGGGGTAGGAAGAAAAGATCAAAAAAAAGTATTATTCATATACTTATATGGAAGATTAATCTCTGAATCTAAATCTTTAACTCCAAACTTAGAATATTATTGACATTTTTAGATTTTCTTTGTGTGTACGTATACAAACACAAACATGCATGTGTGCTCATGCACACACACACAATTAGTACCCATAAATATTTAAGAATTCCTATATTTAGATATGGATTTGCCATATAACAGCATTTTGCAAGCCATGTTTGTAGTATTACATCTACAATGTAACCTGCAGCAGGACTGCTAATCAAGTAGGAAAAGAAATCATTTAATATTTGGTGATGAAAATTGCTTTAGAGTGACTGATTGTGCTAATCAATCTTCCCCAAGTAAATCACCACTAAAAGATAGTCGATAATTATAGGATCTTTCCCTGTAACTGAGTAAGAAGAGGAATAAAAATAAACTCTCACAGCAAAGCTGTCCTCTTCAGTAAACACAGCAGTTTGCTTTGCTTCCAACATGTTGGAGAGAAATTTGGATAATGTGTCCAAGTTGTCTTAGCTTTCAGAAATATAATTCTTGTGCTGATCGAACTAACACTGGTAAAATTGGCCATTAAAACTAATGTATTCAACAGTCTTCACAGGCCATCCATGAACAGGTTGCAGTCTTACAAATTTCTTCATGATTCACAAAACTTTAACAGGTTTTATAAAAATGTGGCTTTTCTCTACTGTTCACAAGTTTTATAAAAATGTTTTCCTTTCTCTACTGTTCACAAAATTCTCTGATAAAAGTAGTTGGTGAAGGTCAGTTCCAGTAGGAAGCATATATTTTAATAAAGTTATTATTATTAAAATAGTTACGAATAAATACAAATACCTAAACCACTGTAAGCCCAGCAAAGCAAATTTAGAGGCTTCAGCCATAACACTGTTCCCCCCAAGGCCCTCCTGTCACTCCTTCCCCAGAAGAACTGATCCAAATAATACTAGAAGTACAGTACACCAAGGATGTATAAGAACCTATACAGACCAGAGCAGGTACATCAAATGGGCAAGACAGAAGCACTAAGAGCTGCAACAGGACAATAGTATGAAGGAGTTGTTCCCATGCTTTGTGAATGGTGTTTATCAGAGTTATGCAAAGCTCTGGGGTCCTATTAGATTTAGGCTTTCACTTAGCACAGTCAGAAATCTCTTGGCTCAGAGTGGCTGGGAACACCTCGCAGATCCCCATTCCGCTCAATGTCACTGTGACAGAAGTCCCAGATTGTTGTGGAACTTCACATATCTGGGATGAAATTGCAAGGTAGTTCATACATGGCAAGTCAATACTACAGGCTGCCACTGTGCTTTGATTGTTCTGCTGACTTCTTGCACAATTTTAATGTCAACATAGGGTTTACTTTCAACACATTTGGCAAGTTGGGGTCCAACTAACCAAGTCTTTGGCTATTATCTATCAAGATGGTTGCAATCTTGTGGAAAAAGGTAAGCTAAAGAACCTACATCAAAATATGTAGGAGCAGAAAATATTTCAGCTGAGATATTTAGCTGAAAAGTGAATTTCTATACTAATGATGACATTCAGGGTGCACTACTGGAGCCTCTTTGAAAGAAGATTTCTCACCATCATTAAAGTAATGGAAGCTGGTGAAGAGTTAAAATGCCTATATTTACCCAAAGCATAGGTTCAACTAGGAACCAGGCTCTCAGTAAGGAACCTATCATGCATATCTAATTAGCCAAAGGATACTTAAACACTGCACTGATGAGTGCCACAAAATCTCTAGAAAATAAAAAGCCCAGAGAAACCGATAGGCTGTTTTTGCCCAACCCTATCTAAGTATAACAACCAGTAATTGTTGTAGCTGTGACTTTATTGTACAGTTATTCACTACAATGAAGTAGCAAAACTTCCAAAACTTTTTTTTTTTTTTTTTAAATGATCTTCAAAGGCTGTTACCACCCATAACTTTAAAAAGTAGATAACATTTTTTCTGGATTAATAGCTCACAGAATACCTCTGTATTGCTCCATTAGGCTATTTTATTTATCTATCATTCCTGAAGATGACAGGAAAGTCAAATATTTTATTCCCGTATTCAGAACAGCTTCTCTGGAATCCTTGGATCTTTTTGGTCTCCTCTTGTAAGTTCTAGTTCCTGAATTCCACTGTGAAGATACCACTTTGATATGTGAGGGGAAATTTCAAGCAGTTGTGAGAGATGTTTTCCACAAGTGAACTACCTCTGGTATAGTCTTGAAGAAGATGGACCCCTTCAGCCGTCTGAACATTGAGATATATTCAACATTAAAGCACAGAATATATAAGATTCTTTCAGATTAATGTGCTATTTTAATAAGTGAGTGAAAAAAGGTGTGCCAGATACTGGTTACTGTGTTTGGATGACAGCACTGACACTTTCTTGGAGGCACCTGTTCTGCTCTTGAGTTTCCGCTCCTGTTCACTGTCCTTTGTCAAAGCTGCTGCTGAAAACTGTATCTGGAGAAAAGATATTTTGCCACCAATTTATAGCTAGCTTACAGCTCAGGTTTCATTCTCCTCAATGGGCCTTTATTTTCGTCCTTCAGCTAGTTTTTGTGTCTTAAAGACAAAACTACATCCTTCAAAGCCAAAACAATTTACATTTTTTGAGATCAAAACCGACAGTTTCTGAAGGCACTTCTCAGTATATACAATAAGAGGAATGTTTCCACCTGCAGCAATAAATTACATACCCTTGTCAATTAACAAGATTATCCTGCTGATATTGGCAACTAGGTCAAAAGGACCATTAAGCCAGGAATCATTGGATGCATTAAGATTAAAACTCTTAATGTACAGCAGCAGATGGTTGATGTTGACTTATTATTTATTCACCAAAAAAAGAATATGGAAAGAATTTACAACTCTGCATAGATAAGCCTGGACTTTCAAAATATAAGTGTAACTTTACATAATTCTCATGTTTCAATATATTTACATGGTCAGATTTTAACACCAAGGCTCCAAAACCTTGTTGTATCTTGTATTATATTCTTATAGTACTGTAAGATATACTCTTTAGTAGATTTTGTGCTCCCCACTTGGAGATCCTACAGGTCCATCAGGCAATATTTCTTGCAGACAACAAAACAACAGAATAACAAAACAACCACTGCAGAACAACCTAAAACATTTCCTTTCACAAGGGCTGAGCATAACCTGGAGTGTCCTTAATGAAATCAAGAGACCTGTCTCTCTGATGGTTGTTATTATCCAGCCACTAAAACAATCTCCTAGCATCAGATATATATCATATCATATCATATATTATATTATATTATATATGCATAATATATTATGCATCAGATTCAATAAGATATCATACCTATTTCATGAAAGAGGAAATTGTGAAATGAAGAGATCTGGATACCAGACAAAGAACTCTACGTTCTGCAGAGCTACAAGCTTTTGTACAATACCCTTTCAACATGACGATTCCTAGACTTGAAGATTGAAAAACCAATAGAGTCTTCAGATATCAGATTTATTGCAAGAAATTTCAGCTGAAGACAGTCTTTACCTGTCTTATAACTTCCTTGTCTCCACTTCCATATATCGGTGAAGCTTCTCCAAATACACCAGGTGTGTTTGTGAAGTGGCAGTGGTGTGCTGGGAGCACACCAGTTCCCACACCACAGCCAGAGAGCAGGGGGCTTGTTCCTAATAGTAGCCCCATGTGCCAATTCCAGTGTACATGACATAAGTCCACCATAACATGTTTAGTTGGCTTTGCATAACATGAGCTTTCAACCAGGGTTTCCAGTAGCTGTTACTAAACTATCCTGAAATTTGCTTCCACTTGTTTTTCCACTTAAGAGATGCGTCTTTTAATCTGCTTTAATCCAACTGGGTTGTGCAATGCTTCCCTCCAATCTTAGGATGGAATGTTTCTGCTGTGCAGTCATTGCAAGAGTCTGCTCTTCTCTCAGTACAGATGAAGCCTCCAGGCACTCATCAGGAGAAGGAAGACCTCTGATTTCAATGTGAACACAATTTTGAAGAGCTTCTCTCATTCACGTTCTCCATATAAGACAGGTGATGAAAACATTGATGATATTATTACTTCAATTTATTTTCTGAGAGACCTAGGTATGGTCACAAAATGATTTGCTTCTATTGAAAATGCCAAAGGAGTGAATGTGCTGTAGTACAAAAGACACCTCTACTGTTATGGATCATTGATAAATGCCCAACAAATACTTTTGCTGAAATTCATCTGGTGCACCTGGACTTCTTACACATTCTAGGCAGTGTAGCTCGGGCTCTGAGGGGAGCCAGTAAAACAGACAGAGGCACACTCATTAGTGTACTAGTATTAGTTATGTGTTATATATTTCTTCCTACCAACAGAAAATCTCCAAGCTCACAACAGCCTGAAGAGTAGAAAATCACCTTTCAATGTGACATCGTTCCTCCTGTGTAACAAATCAGGGATCAGATTGAGGCTGGTCAGGACAAAAAAATGGAGCTATCCCAAATCAAGACAAAAAAGCCAAGCTTTCTGAAACAGAGATGAAAAACATTCACAAGTTTTGGACTGAGCATGTAGGTAATCTAAAACACACATTCTTCAATACTTTATACTGGCACCTGGATAGGAGCACTTTAGGTACATTTCAAGTTGTCATTTGACTAGAAGCAGCCTGCCATTCTTGCTTTCCATATTGCCACACATACTGCCCTGAATAAATTGTAGAGGGACCCAGCTTGAGGTTGCTAATCCTGTATCCCTCAGATCTCAGATTGAATAGAAAGAGGACAAATTTGTAGTTTAGCAATTTTGATGATCCTTACTTGGCAATCCAGCCTCACCAGTCAGCACAGTGCACAGCTGATATGTGAGGCTGTAAAGTGTTATTCCTTAGCTACCATTCACTAATGAACAGAGTGATTTACAGAGCATGGACTTCGGGTTTCTCCACTTACTGCTGCCATATGTAGCTCAGAGTATCACAGACCACTGCACTGTTAGCAATTCTGGCCTTGGGGAAAGGTGAAAATGAAATCTGGCTACACCATAGATGGGCTTAAAGGGAAAAGGATTAGTTCCCTGTGTTTTCTATGGCATTGGCAGGACCACCTTGAGTCCTGGGTGGGTGGTGGAATCTGGTGGAACCTGAAACCACCCACCCAGGAGTAAGGTCAGTCCTGCCCATGCCTACCCACACATTCTACTAATAGCAAAACTGAATGAAAAACTCCACTTTTAAAAATTACTGACATATTTTCAACAATGAACTAAGACTTCATTTCAAAAGTGCAACAGGCAGACTTTTTTGTAACAAGTAAACCTGAAAGTTTGTATTCAGATATTAAATGCTAAAATCCTTACAGAGAATATGTAAATGGAACTCAGCACAAGGCAAAACCCACTGAAGTCAAAACACGTATGAAATTCTGCTGAAGTAAATGGGCACAAAATATGCACTCATTCACTGTGGCACCAGGGACGAATCTCAAACTAGAGTTTTACTCAGTCTTTTACTTTAAAGACAGTTTATATGGAAGGTGATAATTTTTATTTTTATGAAGAAAATGATAGATTTAAAAAACATACCGAACATGGAAAGTATGTTATGCTGGAAACAAAATCTAATGTGATGTTGACCTCACCAGAGCTTATTTTTATAGACTTAGATCTCTCCCTCTCTCTCTCTCTCCCTCTCTCTCTCTCTCTCCCTCTCTCTCTCTCTCTCCCTCTCTCTCCATATTTCACTGTAACTCTGATTTTGCTGGTCTTTGTTGTTATCTGTCCTTTGGAGGTCACTGAAACACTAAACTTTGATGTAAGCTTTTTTCCTTTAAACCTTTTAAATACTTAGGAGGCTTAATATTTTATTTACATTTTTAATTCCAAAGCTTACAAAAATTGTTTTAATAGTGGTAAATATAGAAAGTAATTAATAGCTCCACTAAGTTCATCCAAACACAGCCTTTGAGATGTCATAATAAACTATTAATTCTACAACTAAAAAAAAGTTATTTGATAAAGTTATTTATCCAATTTCCAAAGTTATTTGGAGATTGGATTTCACCTACCTTGAAGCTGTTATTTGAATGTTAGAACTCTCATCTAAATCCACTGATTTATCATAGAAATGCTACCAAAAACAGTAAAAAAAAAAAAAAAAAAAAAAAAAAAGACAATTTACAAATATCAAAGTATCAGACTTGATAGACAGAGCCTAACAGCTGACAACTCCTTTGCTTTTTGGGGGGCTACCCTAAAAAGGTAGTGTGTTTTGTACTTATCTTGCATTCAGGTAAAAAACAAGTCAACATGGCTTCAGTAAAGGCATGTCATGCTTGACAAATCTGGTGGTCTTCTATGATGATTACAACATTTGTGGGTAGCAAAAGAGCAACTGGCATCATCTACCTGGACTTGTGCAAGGCATTTGACACTGCTGTCCCCCATGATATCCTTGTCTCTAAATTGGAGAGATGTGGATTTGACAGATGGGCCACTTGGTGGGTAAGGAACTGGCTGACTGATTGCACTCAGAGAGTTGCAGTCAATGGCTCAAAGTCCAAGTGGAGATCAGTAATGAGTGGTGTTCATCAGGGGTCGATATTGGGACTGGTGGAGTTTAACGTCTTTGCTGGTGACATGGACAATGGGACTGAGTGCACCCTCAGCAGGTTTGCCGATGACACCAAGCTGTGTGATGCAGTTGACATTCTGGAGGGACAGGATGCCATCCAGAGGGTCCTGAACAGGCTTGAGAAGCGGACCCGTGCGAACATCATGAAGTTCAACAAGGCCAAGTGCAAAGTCCTGCATGTGGACCGGGGCAATTATAAGCACAAATATAGACTGCATAAAGAACAGATTGAGAGCAGCCCTAAGGAGAAGGACTGGGGGTGTTGGTTGACAAGAAACTCAACATGAGGTGGCAATGTGTGCTTGCAGCCCAGAAAGCCAACCATATCCTGGGCTGTATCAAAAGAAGTGTTGCCAGAAGGTTGTGAGAGGTGATTCTCCCCCTCCACTCCGCTCTCGTGAGACCCCACCTGGAGTGCTGCATTCAGCTCTGGTGCTCCCTGGACAAGAAGGACAAGAAAGTATTAGAACGAGTCCAGAGGAGGGCCACAGAGGTGATCAAGGGGCTGGAGCACCTCTGCTTTGAAGACAGGCTGAGAGAGTTGGGGTTGTTCAGCCTGGAGAAGAGAAGGCTCCAGGGAGACCTCATTGCAGCCTTCCAGTACCTAAAGAAGGCCTAAAGCTGGGGAGGGACTCTTTGTCAGAAAATGTAGTGACAGAGCAAGGACTAATGTTTTTAAACTAAAAGAGGGTAGATTTAGATTAGATATTCAGAAGAAATTCTTTACTGTCAGGGTGGTGTGCATGGGAACAGGTTGCCCAGAGAAGCTGTGCTTGTACCATCCCTGAAAGTGTTTAAGGCCAGGTTGGACAGGGCTTTGGGCTACCTAGTCTAGTGGGAGGTGTCCCTGCCCCATGGCAGGTGCGTTGGAATTAGATGATCTTTAAGGTCCCTTCCAATCCAAACCATTTTATGATTTAATGACTTTCACTGTGTAACAAGATGAATAATAATGCATTAATTGCAACCATCAATAACTAACATGACCATTTTACTAAACTTGCATACTAAATGTGTGGAAAAGCAATATGTTTATTAAAAAGAAAGCTGTGAGAGAGAGAGAGAAGCGGGGCCAGCAAATAGTGACACGTACATGAGAAAATGAGAGCAACAGCCTGCAGTGAGATAGAATCATAGAATCATTAATGTTGGATAAGAACTTCAAGATCACCTGGTCCAACCACTACCAATGTCACCCACTAAACCATGTCTCTAAGCACTAAGTCCAACTTTTCCTTAAACACCCCCAGGGACAGTGATGCCACCACCTCCCTGGGCAACCCGTTCCAATGTCTGACTACTCTTTCTGAGAAGAAAAGTCTCCTAATTTCCAAACTAAAGGAGAGGGAAGGGAAGGAGAGGGAAGGGGAGGGAAGGGGAGGGAAGGGGAGGTTGATTTCCCCTACTCCAAAAGCACATAAGAATAATCAAGTAATGTTCACCTTAAAGTCACTCATTACAAATAACAAAAGAAACAAAAAGAAATTTAACATTCCTCCACTCCCCCATCTACTTTCTCAGTTAACTACTACAGGCAGAAGTCTGTAGTTCTGTAAACTAGGTGTTGATACATGCGAAGGTTGGTTATTGCTGTTTAGAAAATCAATACCATATTAAAAAAAAAAAGCACTATAGTAAATGTGGAACAGCTCCCTTGGCAAATTGGTTGTTTGATGACAATTAATGACTGATTTTTGCAAACGCAGAAGGTAAGACTTGCTCTAATTCCTTTGCAGTTGTAATACTACTCATATTTCTAAGCTTTATGTTTTCCTGCTATCAAAATACTATCAAACATACTTTGAAGTCATGTTTTTCAGGTAGCAAAATCAGTTTGGAGTCACTCAGTTTAGGATAAATACAGAAAATTACATTAGCAGAGACTAATATTTGGTATGTGAAATATTTTTGTCATGACAGAAATCTGTCCAAAACAAATACAAATGGAGAAAAATGTTGGCAACAATCTAAAGGTTAAGCAGAATTCCATGTAGATATTTAATGAAACATTTACAGAATCACAGAATCACAGAATCGTCTAGGTTGGAAGAGACCTCCAAGATCATCTAGTCCAACCTCTGACCTAACACTAACAAGTCCTCCACTAAACCATGTCACTAAGTTCAACATCTAAACGTCTTTTAAAGACCTCCAGGGATGGTGACGCAACCACTTCCCTGGGCAGCCCATTCCAATGCCTAACAACCCTTTCAGTAAAGAAGTTCTTCCTAATATCCAACCTAAACCTCCCCTGGCACAACTTTAGCCCATTCCCCCTCGTCCTGTCAACAGGCACGTGGGAGAATAGACGAACCCCCACCTCGCTACAGCCTCCTTTAAGGTACCTGTAGAGTGCGATAAGGTCACCCCTGAGCCTCCCCTTCTCCAGGCTGAACAATCCCATCTCCCTCAGCCACTCCTCGTAAAAAGAGTGCAGAGCTGGGTGAGTTACTGATTGTCCAGGGGTTTTGAGGATTTACATTTTCTTGTACTCTTTCAGTAATGTGTTATTCATTTTGCTTCTAAGTTGGTTTAAAGCATGGTCTAAAAGCTATTGCATATCCTAACTTCCTTGTTAAAAATTTACGAGAACTATATTTCACCATCTATCAGTCTGCCTTTTCATCCAGCCAGATGACAGGAGGCTCAGTACATTGGAACTTGTCTCTGTTTCTTCCCTTGGTCTTTTTAACTAGGAAAACACAGAATAAGCATTAGGAAAGTGTGAAGCACATGTGGTAGGTTTGAATGGACATGATTAAATCTTGGTTCTTCTAAAAATATTAAGCCTTCAGTCAATAGGTAAAATTATTTTATTCTACCAGTTCATTAAAGGGTGAATACTCCACTAACAACAGAGCACAGTATCCTTACTGGGGCTATTATTTATGGCTGATTTTTATGTAGGTTTTCTCAGAGCTGTCATTTATGGAAATGCAGACTGGAGAAATATATGGTAACGGTAGGTTCAGTATGACAATACTAGCCATTTTTTTTGTCAGAATATATTGAATCTTTAAAAGAAAATAATGCAATTCATTTGCTGTCACTAGATGTAAATGATTAAATAAAATTAGAAACATTTTTCTCTTCCACTTTATCTATTATATTAATGATCTCTTTGAATAGATAACGGTCTTGAAACCATAAACAGAACTAAGAAATATATTTCATACCTATATATTATGATAAGCTGATCTATAGGTATATCTATATTTCTGTATGTAGTAAATGTGATCATATATATATTAAAAACAAACGAACAAAAACCTTCAGCCCAGTATACATCACCTGTGTTTCCTGCACAATTTTTAGTTTTGACCTTTAATAAAAGGTGACAATAAAATTGGTCTGATTCAGCTCGAATTTCAAACTTTCTTAAACACACCCTTCTCTTAAACACACTCGCTTATTCCAGAAGATTCACACTGGAGCTTGTTGCTCTGAAGTGGCTGATCAAAAAGGTAGGTATCTGAACATGTAACGGCAAATATATATATATAGTGAGTTTCTGAATCCTCTGAACTGAAACATCTCACTCTGAATCAGGGATTGGATTCTTTCTGTAGGTACATCACCATAAATAGGTAAGACACTGATATCAAACAGGGTAGGAGAGATGAGAGTCAAACAGGAGTCTGGGTCTCGAGAACTCAGTGATGTTGAGCTGAATTCATGCCTAAATGGGACAACTTTGTGATCAGTGGGATCTCAATAAATATTTGGGACAGCAGAAATGGTGCTTTTCACCCAGTGCAACTTCACAGCACTGCATTCACTGCTCTGTAGTCCCAAGGAAAAAAGGGGTCATCAAGGCACACACTGCTACAATCCAATCTGCTCATTTGCTATCCAGAGTACATAGATGGCTTAATTGCAAGTGATATGGAAGTCTTTTGGATTATTACAAGTAAAGACAGGAGGAGGAATTAGGGTACTATGACCCAGGTTTAGGCAGATGACTCAGACAAAGCAAAGTGAACAAAAGTGGGATGAACAACCTGACCAAAAGCTTTCCAACACTTGTTTGCAGAGAAGTGACAACCTCCCACTCAATCTGAGGACAGTTGAACTTCCCTCCAGCCCCTCGGCCTCCATCATCTTTTTCTTGGGCTGCTGTGCCTCAGAGACTGGTGGAGGAAGCTCAGGGTGGAGGTACCTGTGCCAGTGCCACACCCAGCAGGCCTCACTCAGGCAAGATATCCTTCACCTAGCATCTGTGTATCATGGGGAATTTGCTCATGCATCCAAGCTGGAGCCATGGAATGAACCCCCCCTTAAACAGGATTAGACATAGTGATTAAAATGCCAGCAACTCTGCTTTATGTGCCTATCTACCAGGGAAGATGTTTGGGAGACTGGGGGTGGGACGCTGATGCAGCTATTCCTATTCTAGTCTCTGCATGGGTTTTCAATGCAAATATATTTAAATTTCAAGAGAGTTATATGTTCAACAGTTAGTAAAGCTAACTTATCTTAACTCCAGACAAATAAATAATTGCAAGCAGGTAAGCTTGAGTTGACAGAGTTTATTTCACCTGATTTCCATTCGGTAAAAATGTCAAAGCTGTCAAAGTGTATTGATTTGCCATTTTCTGAACAGGGAGATATTTGGATTATTTCAAAATCTTTCATTTTGAAGGTTATTTATAGTAAGAACTAAACCAATGCAAAGGGTATCTGACTGAGATACTTTAAATCAGTAGACATCTACTGGTCTTGTTATATGATACTGTTTCACCATCTCTGGTCAGTTGATATGCATCACATAAACAGTCACAGGCAACGATGGAAACAGAATCTACATCTATTAATTTTAGTAGGTTGCCACTCAGTCTCTTGCATGCTCCTCACTCATCATATAAATAGGTCTACACCTGTGCTTAACTCTCTGTGAGAAGCATAAACCACTTTCTGATATAAGTAAAAAAATCTCACAAATTTGGTGACCCTGGATTTCATTAATCTAATACCAAAAAGAGTGCTCTTCCAAACCCAGACATCTGTACTGGCACTGGAGTCCCAGGGCTTGTTCAAGTTCTCTACATGGTAGTGAATTCATGTTAGGTGTAAAAATCTATCTAAAGGCATAAAGTCTGAATTTTTAAGACTCTTAGTATGACTTATGTAACATAAGTGAAAAATGATTCATGACCATGCCTTAATATAATCTAGCCAAAAGAAAAGAAAAGTCCTATTCTCTGATTCCCTGAATCACCGCCTGCTTGCTAAGGCTTAGTAGCTTGGTGCGTAATGCCTGTGGATACAGAGATAACATTCTTTCAACCCTCCAAACATGTTATGTCAGGTCGCATCGTGTCCTGTGTGAAGTGGCTTAATGCTATGTGATGCAGTGCAACCCAGCTCTGTGCCTGGCCTTACAGCTGAGGAGAAAATTGAAGGGGCTCTCAGCCACACCCACTGTGATTTGAATCCCTGGCTTTGGGGACAATACTAGGCTCAAATGTGACATTGATTTTAAGCAGGTTTCCCTATTCATGTCATAGAGTTCAGATGGAAATCAATGGCACTACCTCAGGCTGGTGACGAATATTTGCTCCTTATGAGCTTGGCCACATCATCTTCTCTGTTGCAGAAACCGAAGGATAAAGAGAAGAATCACTACACATCTGCAATGAAACACACTGTGCTGAATATTTCACTACTCACTGAAGCAGCGTTACTGTAACTCAACAGACAGCTGAAGTTTCAACTTCGAAAATAGTAGCACCTTCCTTGCATTAAAACTGACTTAATTACTGTTTTAGCAAGTAGCATACAGTGCTTATAAGAGTCATGATTCGACTTCAGTGATTTGAAGCACTACATTTATTGTGTTGCTACTGCAGCATTAACTCCTACTTTCTCATGGTATACAGTAAGGTAATCTACCAGTCTCTGCTGGAGAAGGACTGAGATAGAAGTCTATCATGATTACATCAAATAACCTTTCTTGTCAGTAGTTCCATCAGATAGTAGTTACCCAAAAGCAAATGTAGCGTCTCTTTGGCATACTGCTAGAAGCAAAGTTCACTGTGTTCTTCTCATCTCCTCATTCCTCTTCCACTCTTTATTTATTTATCTTTTTAAAAATATTTTGCCTGAAATGTTAAGCTGTATAGTGTCAACTTTGGGGTTTTTGTTTTCCCTCATTTCTCTTTTCACTTCTGACCCTTCCACATGGCAGAAAGAGAGATGCAGTATTCTTCCAAAAGCTAGATTTTCACTCGGGTTACCAGAATTAGAGAAGCTTCATAAAGGCTCAGATGCTGACACATCACTACAAATTTAACAGCACCAATAAAAGACTCTCTAACCAGTCACCATTGTTGCTCCACTCACTGAGGGAAGTAGAGATTGCAATGCTTCCCTCAGCTTGCTGAATTAGGAACTCATGGCTTTCCCAGTGAAGCGAGGTTAGAGAGCATTTGTGGATGGTATGTCTCCTGCTACCTATACAGGAATGCTTACCCATGTGTGCTGATTACGTAAATGTAAGTGGTATCTTTTCCAATATACTTCCTCACACATGACTGCCCCAAAACCTTCAAATTAAGGGTACTATCCATTTTCACAGGTAAAAAACAGAAACTGAGAGCAATAGAATCAGCTCCAAAGAAGAAAGAAAAAAAATATTCATCTATGGATAATATTTTTAGTTTACCACATTCTAACTAACAGATAAGGGGTCTTTATTTGAGGGATGGATTTTTTTTTTCTAAAGAGACTTAATTATTTTCTGTTTCTAGCAGATAATTCTCTGTACAAGTACAGTCTTTTTTTCCCCATTCTTTTCGTTTTTATTTTTTTTAAAGACCCCATTCACATGTGTTTGACAAACTACTGGAGTTTCTGTTCAGAATTACTGAAACTACTTTCAATGATTAGGTAAATTTTCCTTATGCTAATTGTGCTCCTGCCAACCCAAAACTAGAAGACTGATAAAAGAGAGTGATATTCTAGGAAATCTCATTATCAATCAGGGATGGCTTTTTACATGATATCATTTTAAATACAGAAAATCTTGTCCTGGGACAGGGAAATCCTCCTTGTCAGTTATCATAAAATAAATGATTTTAAGAAGAAAAGTTTAGCAGAAATTGGAAGTTTCAGTTTGCTATAAAAAGCTGCATTTCTTACTAAACCTACTCAGATATTTATCTATTGGACTTCAGTCCTTTATCTGACAGGCCAGTGATCTTCTCCCATGTATCCAGGTAGGTCAAACATAACTGCTTTTAAAGTCATATAGATTGACTAGTAGGAAGAAAACTTCTTCTTCCCCCTGTGCACTATGTAATATGAAAATACTTCACTGTGGTTTTTTGCACTCATAAAGCAAAAGGCTTAAAACTCTCATGTAAGTGGGAGTTTTCTGGCTCAGAAAGGGGTAAGGTTTCAGCAGTAAACTAAGAGCAAGAAATAATTGAGTTCTAGTGCTGTTGCCACTGCCTTTCTGGCCACACTCAAGCCACAACCACATTTTCAAGAGACTGTTGATTTATGTTACTGCCATGCTTTCATGTTCAACTTGAAGCATTGCACGTATTTGTTCAGCCAAGTACCCCAAATCAGCGGTCTTCTGAATATTTTGGCCTCAGAATCCTTATGGCTTATGTTTCTACACCTGTTATCCTAGGGTGACATTTATGTATCTGACATGAAGTTTTCAAAAAGTATTTCACTAGAACTAGTAAAGTGTTTTCACTAGAACTAGTAAAGTGCTCAGGCTTGTATACACATTCACCTATTTCAATTGCTTTCTTCTCTTATTCTGCCTTTAAATTCTTTTTTCTGATGAAGTAAATCTCTTCATTGGTCCTTCTCACAGTTAAAAAAATACACACAGACAGAAGTTGGGAAAGGCTCCCAAAGCCCATATGTTGTACAGCATGTTTCTTGCATAAATATGTCATGGGTATTTTAGTAACCTGCTGCCTTCTGGCATGAGATGTATTCAGCTTCCCATTGTTTGCACAGATTGTCAGAACAGGGGAGGGGGAGGATGAAAATCATCAGAGGCAAGTCTGATACTTTTCTGCCTTGCCAGGGTGTATTCATTTTGGGGGAACACCAGGCATCCTCTGATTTGCAGATGTGCTTAAAAGCATGAAACATAGTGTTATAGTAAGTCCTATACCAGTATATCACTTGCTGCAAATCTCAGAAACAAAGGAGAACAAAAGCCAGTGTTGGGATCATTCAAACAAGAGAATCTACTCATCCTCCTCTTAGTCTTTACAATGTACATTATTTGTATGCAAAAGAGGGGACTGATTTTAAATTCAGAGCTTTTCTCTTCTTCTTTAAAACTTTCTGATAATGAACATTTGAGGAGATAAACATTATTTGCAGCTTTAATTTATAAGTTAACCATCATCTAATTTGGGAAAGCGAATTTATTGTCTGTCTGGTTACCTCCAATACTTTAAGTCCTTATTTATCAGCAGAAACCACACACTTTTAATTTACTGTGTTAATTTATAGACCTTGCTCAAATCTTATTTAACAGACTGATTTATAAACATACAACAAAATGATCCAAATGATAAGTGTTAGCTTTTTCATCGGATTTATGCATTCCAACTAAGAACATGGTTGTATGTCTTTGGTTGGTTTAAAAATGATAACATTAATTAGTTCTCTAGCTGTTTGATGAGAAAATATCTTCTATTCTGGCCATTAAGTCCTGATTTATCTTTTTGATGTGTAACTATATCTTATAATTTGTTTCCACAGAGTTCTGATTTATGAATGCAATGTGCTAAATTTTAAAACATAAATTTCAAGAGCTCTGAAATAGATGTTAAAAAAAAAATCTGACTGGAAAAATAATCCTTGAGAGCATAAAGTAGACTTCTTCACAAATTTGCTCTGATGCTTGAGGAAACTATTGAGGAGTTTGCCAGGAAAGTTGTCCTCTGATATTCTTTCTACATGAAGAGTGTCTGGATCTTAAAGCACTTACAACTGCTAGAGACAGACACACAATTCAAGTGCTACAAGCACTGATGTTACAGTATTTGATCTGACTGAAATGATAACCAGATGCTATTGGTTTTAACTTAGGGAACTGAAAGACAATTTGGTTTCAGTATAAAAATTATTCAGTGTTTTTCTTCCTCAGGAGAATAATAAAGGTGCATTTAACTTAGCAGGCTGCTAAGTCTGCTGCTTATCTGAAGCTATTTATTGGACAAAAATCTTAAGTAGGGAGTTTCTGAAGCTACTTATTGGACAAATTCTTAATTACATACCTGCTGAAGTTGCATATTTTTCTCCAACTACCTGTTGCAGGATTTATGTTTATCAACACCACACTGTCACCTTCAGAGTATTGAGATACAGCCTTTTGGCAAAGATACTTGCAGCTGTAGGGATACTGGGCAGGGATTAGTCCAGCAGAGTAATGACCTTCTAAGGCCTCTTGTGCCTAACAATAGGGATTTTATAGCTCTCATAAATGTTACAGAAATGCTTTTCACCTTTTTAGGTAATTTCCCACTAATTTGGAACTTTTGCTTAATTTCCCACTAAGCATTATATTCTTAAAAGGCTTGTTATTCTTTTGAAATAACAAGTGCAAGCATTGGAACAGAAAAGGACCGCGTATTCTCTGTATCCTGCTAGGGCCAAAACTTGATTCCATTGAAATAAACAGATATTGCTATTGTTAGAGATTTTGAATATTTTAATGTGCTTGGACTCTGGATTTTAAAAACAAGTAGGAGCAACAACTTTTAGATAAAGGGTGCAGTTATTCATTAAAACCTGTATAACACCAGTGACTACAAAATTCAATAAAAGCAATTTTGGTTGGTTTTGTGTAACTGAACAGACACACCACAGAGAAAATGTTGCATCACCTATCCAGATACTTCTAAGGACTACAAAATGTAACTACTAAATAAGTCTTCCCTCACTGTGACACTATTTCAGTGACACCCGGACTTAAATGAAACTGAAAGGAGGTTTGTACAATATGTAGCTAAGATCGGTAAAAAGGACCTGAAAAATAACATTGCAAAGAATCTAATCAACCTGAAGTTTACACCCCCACTTAAAACCTCAGTATCAAAATATAATAATGTATTTCATGTTTTATTTCATAAAAATAATTACTAGATTGATTTTCGTACTATAATATTGCATTTCTTGAAGTGGACCTGGAATCAGTGCAGAATCCAAGTTTCTCCATTTGTGTGTATATAAAACCATTTAATTTGATCACAGAATTTTGGGGAGCACTAAAATCAGAGAGGGTTTGGGAAGCATCTTTTATTTCTAATGAGATTTGTTATTTAAAATGCAGTTTCCATTCACATGCAACATGGCCATAGTTCAGTAGTTAACCATTGAACATTTCAAGATGGTGCTCAGTCTGAAGAGTTTGGGAGGAATCTTTCTTAAAACAGTCTTGTCATTTTTGGAATTCAGTCTACAGAAAAAAAAAAAATATATAATGTTGTTTTGCACTTTACAGTTCTTCTAAATTCTAACCTTTAAGGAAGAAGATCTAGAGTTCCTGTGCTTTGGGTTTTTACATTTGACAGAAGAAGGATAGTATTGTTTTGTGCCAAGTTAGAAAAAAAAATGTAAACATTAATATAGAGATAATTACATAAGAATATAACTCCCCATTCTTGGCTAACAGAGAATTGTTTGGCCTTGCTACTCCATATAGGTAGCTTTGAGTCAAGAATTGAGACAAACTAGGAAGATGCCAATTCCATGGTTAAATAATTATGCAGTCTCTTGTGCTTGAGCTAGCACATTTAGAAATAATTTGAGGTAAATATTTCTCCAAATTCCCCCAAAATTTCTGAGGGTATTTCTACCTTTTTAAATAAAGGAAGAAGGAGAAAAAAGACTAGATACTGCACCCCAATCCTCCAAACTGACCACCCTAATAGTCTGATAGATAGTTTTTCCAATAACAGACCCAAAAAAGACAATACTAAGCATATGACACTGTTTGGTCCTATTTGCCTAAAAAACTCTTCCAACAATCTCTCTTCAGGATTTATGCTCTTAAATATACTTGTATATTCTTTGTAATGCCCTCCAGCATGCAATACATATCCTCTATTTCACACTTAAAACAACTCTCTGATGAGTTGCAACAGATGCCAATTCCTTGCAAATCTTTGGGCTGCAAGAAATGCACACACAAAATAATAATTTTGTTTTAGAGCCACAGAGGGCCACGGTGGTCTCAGAATAAAGCTGGGGCCTCACATTATGTCAAAGACCTAAACTGTTTGCTCTAGGGGGATCTAATCTTTAACACTGTGGACACAAAGCCAGCCCATGGTATGTGGCATTGGAGCCAACAATCAGTCCCTAGCCTTATTTTATTTATCAGTAAAGGAATAATCAAGATGGGTTGTGCAGTATTGGCTACTTCTTTACGATTCAACAGCTGAATACCCATCCTCAGTGAACAGGCACATATCTCCCACACTTCCCCTGCTGCCAGAGTATGTCTGTGACACAGGCACAACATGAGTGCTCTCTTTCTACCCCATGTCCAAAGGGAGGAAGCTGCTGTGACTGTAATGACGTGCAGTGGATACTTCAGGGAAGGGCTGACACTGGGCCTTACAGCAAGGATCTTCTTTCTTTGATGCTCATAGGCAGTGTCATTAACTGATAATGCCCAGGTAAGATGTGCAAAAAAGACAAACATATGACAGCAAAAACAGTGAACCAAGGTAGGAAAGGAAAGGAGGAAGATTTACTATATCTCAGTCTGCAACTGTTCTGCTCCTCCCATGGATTAGCGCAAGGAAACCAGTGAAGGACTTCTGCTTGGAGATGGAGTAGTAGAAAAGACAGCAGGTAGTTATTTAAATTAGCCAGTCATGTAGGTCTTTCATAGTCATTGGCAAGAAAAAAAGATACTAGCAAAACACAATTCATCTCAACCTAAAATAGGCATCTAAAATAGGTCAAATGTGTAGCATCCTACATTTGATAACACAAGGTTAGAAGACTAGCTCAGACATTTGTGTTGCAGAATCTAAAGTTAGGTGAGATGAATCCCACCTGTATTGACTGCCAAGTGGGAGATGTTTAAGGACCCAGATCTGGGAAAAAATTCAACCATGACAGGCTAGAAGGGGTGGGTCGGAAATGGATCAAACTTAGGGAGAACAAGGAGAGTCTCTGTCCCCTGGAACACTTTCCCTCATTAAATCCGGACCAGAAGCTCAGAGTCCTGAGTTTCCAGTCCCTTCCTTTGCTGTTTAATAAATGCCTATGAAACACCCTTGCAAAACTATTGTGGACTAACACCAATAACACAGCTGACAGTGGTAACTATTCCATTGGCTTAAGTGACACATTCAGCTGTTTTAATAATTCCCAGTCTGCTGCTGACCTATGCAAATATCCGTATGAATCCGCAAGATGGAAATATTTCTAAAAACCAATGAAAAACAAAACACCAAGTAAATTATACACATGCACAGAAATACATTAAAGAACATTATTCATCTCCACAAGTTTAATAACATTCTTTTAATGTTGTTTGTGTCGCAGTAATGATTTAAATTTCTCTGGCTCTTGAGCATGGATTTGTAAGCATCCAAAATAGGACTGGGATTTCAATGAATATCTATCACATCAAGAACTATATAATGGGATTCAAATCCAAAACCTGAACAGAGCTACAAAATCTATTATAAACAATTTCCTAACAACACTGTACAATATTAAAGACTTTCCTTTCTCCAGACCCATCATCTCATCCCCTCTCTCCAGCTTATCAAGCACCATATACTGTACTCACTCCCTTCAACACTCTCCATGTACTCATTAAGGTAACTTTCTTCACCTGCAAAACCTACTAAATTTTACTTGTCCTCCACTTCACTTAGGCAGTCTCAACTCCTTCATTCCGATATTGTCTCAAAGCCCAATGTATGTAAGCACAGTAGCTGACTGTCATCCTTCTCCAGTGTTAATGGAGCTTTTAATTCCTTTGTTAACCCTTTGAAAATGCCAAGCAAAGATTTACAATCTCCCTGTCCCTGCAGGGCCTCTGAAAAGGAAACCATCCAGATGGCAAACACACAGTTCTGCAGAAACCTTCTCCCACAACTGCCAAATGCAGGAATGTGCTAAAGGCTTTGAATGCTCAGCACAAGAAATTTCACAACTCATTAGCAATGCCATATCAAAATAATAAAGAAAAAAAAAAAAAAAGAAACCCAGCAGGATGCAGTCCCAGAGGTTAGCTGGCAACAGCCTAGATGAAAATTCAATGTCAGGATTTGCACAGATAATGTTTCTTGACCACTATTTTGCACTACAAAAAATGTTACAACCCTAAATGCATAAAGAAGTTGCAAAAAAAAGTTACTGACTAGGTCACCTTTGAGGACACAGCTGCTGAAGTTTAATGCTCACCCAGTATCAGTTCAAGAATTGGAAGTTAAATTACTTTCTTTTTTTTTTTTCTCCCCTCAAAGAGAACATACAGCTGCTTTTGCCAACCTATTTTTTATATTAATCATTCCTGAAAGAATGTTGGGGAAGTGTGAAACTGATTTTAAACTCCTTTTGGCAAAAAGAAGCTGCAACTGAGCTCCGGGAAATCTGAAATTCTTTCCCCTAACACTTAGTGCAAGCTGACCTTTTCTCTATTCAGCACTGAGGACACTGTGCTATCTACTGGTTACCCACAACAAACATTTTTTCCAGCTCCATGGATTCTTTTTTTAAGAAAGAGAATTGAGTACATTTTAAAGCAAACCAAGTTATTTACTGCCACATTATTTACATTAACTACTTACTCTTCTTATCCACAGGCAAACTTCAAGTTTGAGAACTCATTTGGTGTTGATGGTGATTCAACAAATATATTCTGCAAATGTATTTCAGCAAGTGGGATGCTCTTCAGCTGCTCAGTACAACCATTTGCTTAAAGAATGCATCCATTTATAATCTGATTTTCCCACTGAAGGAGTAGTGGCTCACTCACAAGGCACTGTTCCTGATGTTTGAGTGATTACAGTGTGGCCAGCTGGCCAGTTTCCAGCTACACTTAGCTGATCTGAGCCACTGCACACATGCAGCTGATCAGCACAGGGGCACATGTCTGCATGTCTTCTGGTGCCCTTTTATTTATTATTTAAGGTAGCAGCCTTAATTGGATAACCAACCAAATATTTTATGAGCATAAAATAAGGAAGACATGAAATGTTTATCTGACAAATTTTAAATGAGTAATTGCATATTGGAGTTCACATTCACACGTTGCTTCGTCTGTTTTTCAGATGATTACCTGTGAGAAGCAGAGCACTCCAAGTGCTTCAGAATGAGCCAAAAGGAGATTGGCGATGTTGTGGGAATTAGTATGGCACTTCAGTAGCGTGAGCTGAGGATGCTGTCTTTGCCTTCTGCTCCTGATTCAGCCCCTGCCCCTTGGCTCTCTGTATCCTTCTGTTCCCTCTCACTGTCTCCCTCCATGCCTGACTGTCCCTCTCACAATGTTGACCTTCTTCAGGTGCCAGGCACCTCTTTCCCGCCCAGCACAGAACCTGCTCTCAACCCTACTGTTGTGTATTGATGATTTCCTCTGTGCTCATGGGAACAATCAGTGAGGTACCGTGGGGACCTTATCTCATGCTTTCTGAAGACTGTCTCTCCACTTTTGCATTAAAAAATAGAAAAGAAAATCATCTCCAGTCCTACTCAGCAGCACAAAATTACCATAAGCAGAATTCCTCCAAATCCAGAAATGGAGTTCCCAGGTCCAAGGACATTTGAGTAAAAGACTTCAATCACTACAGGTTTTATGATAAACTTAATTAGATAGGCATAACAAAATTATTTGTTAAAGCATCTGATATGAATTGATCTCTGTGTTGGAAAAGGGAGTAATTCCTACATTGCTCTGCTTCTCATAACTTGCTCCAAAGTCCTCTTAGTGTGTGAAAACTGGCATTTGATCACTGTCTACAGTTTCACAGGTCCCTCCTTAGGGAACTCCTAAATTACCCTAATATTTTGGCTGGCATGACAAGGACATCCTTGAGGTAGGGTTTTAATTAGGTCACATGACAGGACCAATAGTAGATTATACAATAGAAAGACTGCACTGTTTTATGTAGACGTATGTAATCATAATGTTAGAGTCAAGGCTGTCATTTTCATTATAAATCTTATTTATGTTTGGGGTTGCTATTTCAGTTGTAAATATTTTCTTCAGACTAAAATCTGACAAAAAAAAAACATAACTTGGAAGCAAATATTTATTTTTTACGGAAAAAAAAGCAGTTTGATACTTCACTGTTTCATGTAATGCATTCAGAAACAAAATAAAATCAACTTCCATTATTAAAAAGGAAAAAAAAAAAAAAGAAAAAAAAAGAAAAAAAAAGTAAAAACACACCATAGCCAAACAGTATCTCTGGGGAAGGAAAGAAAGATATTCATAAGAAAAATATTCCTTTGGGAGGGAAGTCTCCTACATCTCTTTATGACAAAAAGTAATAAAAGCTCTTCCACAGGGTGATTTTGAGCAAAAGCACTGCCTTTAGGCGCTTTGAATCTATCCCATGCAGGAATCTGTCTCTCTGTGCCTATAGGCACAGGCTTGCAGGCTGCAGAAAATCTTCCAGAATATGCCTCTTAATGTTCTAATAATGCTCTATTCATTAAGTCAACAAATTAAAGAGTTGCAGCAGTTACAAAGGTTTTATGAATCAACAAAAAAAATTGCCCCTTTTTCTTCCTCTTTTGGGTGTGAGCTGAACACCCATCTTGCTAGGGTACTGATCCTCAAACACGCATTCTCATTAACAAGCTGAGCATTTGGGTGAGAGAGAATATGTTGCAAACTTAATTATATTTGCCAGCATGCCTGCCTATAACGTCCAAACTTACAATAAGGTGACTCACTGCTTAGTATTCTTAAAGGAAGAGCAAGATCCCAGAGGACCAAAGCTTATCATCACTGCACACACTGAGGTCTTTTGAGAAAACGCCCTGAAAGCTCTATATAAGCTTTCTTACAGTGTAACTAGTGTTAATTCGTGGGGATGTTTTGTTCAAGAGAAGTATCTATTCAAGGAAATCTGTACTTCAGAGGCTGGAGCAGGCTAAGCTTCCTTTAAAGCACTCTGCTGGGCTGTAGAAGGTAGCAGCAGGACTTGCGACACACATGTATTTTCAATTCTAGTCTCATAATTGTAGGAAAGGACTTACTGTTAATTCTTTGAAGCTAAATCAGAACCCAGCCCAACCCATGTTTTTTTCCAGCTTCCAGGTACTTAAGAATTTCCTCTTTCACGTGCTGTTTTCTGTTTATTTGTTTGTTTGTTTCTGAAATCAGCAATCCCCCCTTTGCCCTAAGCCACTGATGCTTTATGCTTTGAATATAAATTAAGGGACACTCATCAATTCTGACTGTGTGCAAAAGTAGAGCTGTCCTGGATCAGACCAGTGGTCACTCTCCCACCACTGTTTCCAAAAAATGTACGTACAGATTTCTAGGAAAGAGTAAAAACATATTTTGATACTTCCCCTATGTAGTCTCCTGGTTTCCAGCAGTCTGCAACTCGAGTTTTTTGAGCCAAAAGTGGATTCCAAGTGCCCAGAAAACCTTGAGGTATTGTCTAGAATCCCTGGCTAAAAATTATGCAGAGATCAATATGCGTGTGAAAAAAATTGGTCACTCAACTTAGATACCCTATATTGTCTCAAGAAAGCACTGACAAGCCTTCATTGACCATATGACAAACTAATGTCCCACAGCAACTTTGGCACTTAAATGCATAATAATAGGCTAAAACATACACTGTTAGTACTCATTTCATGTGAAAATAAAACTAAGTTTTAAATTTATTTGATTTGGGGTTTGGGTATGGGAAGAAGAAACTTTGGAAAATAAAAGAAGTTTAATTTAATAAAAACAATTTATCAGTGTTGCCATGTGCTAACAACATATGAAGTGCTCTTTGGGATGTATGTAAAGGCCTAGAGAGCAGCTTACCTAACCTAACTTGGATGAATAGCAGTGTCCAACCTGGTTTGGACCCCCAGCACTGGGCTCAGCAGTTCAGGTCTGCCTAGAGGTTGGTTTCCACTGTGAAATATCTGATGTAGCACTGTAGCCACAAGCCAGATCTTTTGCTGGAATCAATATTTCAGCAGATTTCTTCAAACAGCTTCTTCGGGGGAAGGAGGAGGAGATTAGCTTTGTGTTTTTAAAGACTGAATACATTTGAAGATTTGACATTATTGCCTAGAGTTATTGATTTTACAATACTTTGTAAAAAGCCCTTATTAATTTTTATATTTTACTTTTTGTATATTATGGTGAAGTATGTATTTAGAGCTGTATTTGTAAGAGCATTGAGTTTGCAAATATACTTTGCAAATATACTCAAGCTCTAATAATTACAGAACCTGATCCTTCTCATTTTTTTCCCTGTAAGATCCATTGAATCCCTAAATGTGAATTTAGAATCACACCTTAATTTATTTTTTAAAAATAATAATAAAAAGGAATATATACATTGCTACTGTTTAAAAAAAAAAAAAAAAAAAAAAAAAGGAGCATGTACCACGCCTAAATGTAATCTAGTTGAAGTAAAATCAATTCCACAAACCACTTTTAGATTTTTCCTTTAGTTCGTGGATTTAAATTGCTTCTAAAATCTCATTAACCAAACCTCTGTATGGAAGGAATCTAACTTTGTTATGACAAAAGAAGGCTGTACCCGACCCATATACACCCTTCACATTCATTTTCACACCTCATGTTGCAGAGATAAAAATACTCTATTTTTGGCAGATGTGATCTTGTGATGACCTTAAGCTTTGGTACAACTTTAAAATTCAGAATACGGAATAGCAATTTAACATTAAATAAAGTGTAGGATAAAGTATGGATGCAAATGATTTATTTATGATAGCTTAAATTTGAAAAGATTATCTAATGTGTATTGGCTCTACTTGTATGTTTCTTATCTTGAAGATTTTCATGTATTTCAAATTTGATTTCTGATCTTTTAACTACTCTAGCGTATTAAAATCATGTGGAAATGCACGTGAAATTTGCACTTGTAAAATAATAATGTCCTTATTCTATTGCAGAACGCAAAGGTTCCAAAATCCAATATGCTTTTAACCTGCATATATACACAGAGTCAGAAACACTGTAGAGGGACTATTATTTTCCAGCGGTTTTGTTTGATTGTTTGTTTTTAAAGATTTATTATTATTATATATATATTTTTTGCCATATGAAAGTGGCAACCTTAGAATAAAAGTAACCTGGAAGATTCCAATCAGATTCAGTTTCAGATCAAATCTCTATCTTTTTGTTATTTATTTCTTTTTTTCACTTGTTGGATTTTTCTATCTGCATTGACAGTCAAAATGTCTCTTCTGATAGCTCACTGCCTTGGGTATTTTATTCTGATATTGATATGATTTAAAACTGCTGAAGGACAACCTAGCCTAACACCTAGGTGGAGCTGATCTACAAAACTTAAATCTGTCTGATTATCCTCATGCCTTTTTAAAATCTTCCATGATTTATATTTGCAACTGTACATCAAGAAGAAAAACTGTGGTGACTAGTTAACTCTAGAATAATAATACTATATTAAAGTTGTTTGATTTCAAACAACTTATGTTTCCAAAAAGTTAAGAGATGGCTATATTTGTACTGTTATCTACAAAACAGTACCCTGGACTTTCTTATAAATGTATCAATATTTCGTTGTTTATAATGAAAACTCACTCCTGTTCCACAAAGTTAAAATATTTTAAATAATAATAGAATATGAAGAGGTATATTTGGGGTGAGATACCAAGAACTAAAGCAATGGCAGAAGAATTCTCCCTATGATCTTTGAATGAGTAGCATAAGAAATCAGAACTGAAATATTTCCTGAATCACTTCATAAAGTAATTCTAGTCTTTAAAATATTGCTTTAATGAACTCTTTCATCTTTTCTATCCAGGGTTCATAGACTCCTATACATTTCACATAACAGCTCCACAAAATATTCGGACATACATAAACTCAATCTTTCCTGCCATCATCCCTTGGGCCAGTGCTCTGCTCCATCTTCCCATTCTCTAACAGTTCTGGGAGCTGCTTACCTGAGTTCTGACATTCTTTTTATGCCACGTTAATGAGACCTCAACTGTCAAGTCCTGACTCATCCCTTTTACTCCCTTCCAGAACCAAGTCATGGACACTGAGTTATCAAGGGCTCTGATCTTAGCCCTTAATACAGGATTTCTGATCCTAGCACAAACTCTGGCCTAAGAAACAGTCAAATGCATATCTGCCTTAGACATTATTCTTGATGAACTAGCAATAAGAGATGATGAGTTCCCCTAACACCACATAAAATAATGATGGGTTTATGTAGCAAAACCTGTGGTAATGGATTACATTTCAAGAGAGTATGATTTTGATGTGAGAATTTAGAACTGGAGGAAGTCTTAAAAATTGTCAGAGTGATTTTTGGCATAAGGGTCAGGGATTACAAAACCCATTGAGATAAAAATCATCTAATGTTGAATATTAGAGTAATAATAATAAAGATTAATTCAGAATATTTTAACAAGAATCATGGTTCTGGAAAAAAAAATCAAGAAGGAAGGGAACAATAGTGAACAGAAGGACAGTGTGGGGTTGCAAGGAATGTTCTTCATATACCCTGCCCAAGGACCAGATCCTGAACATGTGCCTTCGTGAAAGCTATGGTTCCCTTCATGGCCATTCAGCTCTGGTGCCAGAAGAAGTGAGAGATAAATATGGGAAATATGTATAATTGGTCAAATGATAACCAAGCCTAATGAAGTTTTCTGGGAATCCTGCAGGTTATTGCAGGGACTCCAGGGCTTATTCTGAGCATGGGAGGGCATAGTCTGAACCCAAGAAGAAAAAAATGATTAAATTTCAGATTAAATGACAAAAGTGTCAAAAATGACAAAAATGACAAAAATTAGAGGTGAGGAAAAAAAAAACAGTCAGAAACAGTCAAATTAGTTTCCCTAGGCAACAGCTGAAGACCTAATTTTTTAAACCTAGTGAGATAAAATACATTGAAACAGACGTTGGTTTTTCACAGTCTCTCACAGATTCTTTCTACTACAAACTTCTATAGCTTTTACTCTTCCCTTTGTTCCTCTTTTTCCGTCCTAACGCACACTGCACACCCTTCCTTGCCATTCAAATGCCCTCCAGTGAACGCAAACCAGTACCAGTAGCACCTGTCACACTCAGTTTCTTTTACCTTCTTTTCCAGAGGGGGAAGATCTCTTGCAATTTAAACACTTTCCATCTAAAACTAATTATTTATAACATTCTTTTTTTTTCTTTTTTTTTTCCCTATGAAGTTTTAAAATACAAAGTAGGTATAATGTTATTTTTAATCATTATACATAAATAAAAATGTAAATTTATTAGGACAAATGTGAACAGAAGGAGAAATAAATAAGA
Organism: Cygnus olor; assembly: GCF_009769625.2. Taxonomy (NCBI): domain Eukaryota; kingdom Metazoa; phylum Chordata; class Aves; order Anseriformes; family Anatidae; genus Cygnus; species Cygnus olor. The sequence continues at coordinate 120,484,494 of NC_049169.1, read as the reverse complement.
AGATAGAAGAAGAATGAAAAACTGGTATGCTACACTGACATAGGTTTTCTGCAGCCATACTATTGGCCATTGCCATAATAAGTTTCTCTCTCTGTATAGAGAAGTTACTCTAGCAGATATAAAAACATGAAAACTCCAAAGAAATCAAAAAGAGTTTACAGGATGATGTCCCAAATTAAAAATTAGTTTCAGATTTCTGTAAAGGGAATTTTCTTACTTTAGACATTTCAGATCACTATAGGCATTTTAGTTAAGTCATATTGATGATACCACATTTTCTTTCCACTGTGAAAGTGAGATTTTCTTCTGCTATAACATTTAGAGAAACCCATTTTAACTGGGCATATAGAAACTGTTTTGCATTTGAAAAATATGCTAATTTCCACAGGATGTATTATTCATATCATGCCTGCTGTAATTTACATACCTCAGGAAAAAGTATTCACATTCTGGGTTTTCTTTTGTTGCATAGACAATACTGATAATGCTCTCTATGTTGTATGAGTGTCTTAAAGTGCAGTTGTTGGTCACCATGGAAATTTAGAATAAATAAATAATCTTAGCATGCAATTCCCTTATAAATTAGTATAATGTTCCTTATACTTAGCAGCAGTATTTTCTGAGCACTTTAGCAAATGTTGTGGTAAAAGTATTCACTTATTCAGAAAGTGCAAAAGGGTATACTTTTAAGAGCAAGCACCGAGGCAGGTAGTCTAGGACTATACATATTGCTCCTAATGGATCAAAGTTGTTTAGTTTGCAAGCAAAAAAATGTTAAGTCTTCCATCTTCCTAATAATGAAAGTTATATTTGGAATTTGAAAATCAAGATGATTTTTCTGGCTTTGATATAAATATGAAAAATTGTGCCACAAGTACTTAATAAAGTGTTTTTATTTATTTATTTATTTTTCCTTGCTTGCTTTTGCTTTTGCATGAACTACAAGACAATGCAGCTCTGTAGTGGTAAAATAGTTCCATTAGAAATGAAAAATTATAAGACTCATTTTTTGGCTTTTACAGGAAGTAAAACACAAACAGATATTCAAACCTAAAGAATGAAAAATTGCTATCACAAAGTGGCAAGAAAACCTAGGGAAAATACTCTGGAGCCAGAAATCAATTTCCATCTCTTCAATAATCAGGTAAATAAATTCCAAGGAATAAAAGAGATCTACCCTCTATAATTTGCATAGCTGTTCCTCCTCACTCTTTCAACCAGTGGAGAGAGAAAAGCTGCCCTTGGGGTAGCATCTCTCCCCTTCTCTCAGAGCAGTGGAGCGACTGCTACTTCCCACCCCTTAGGGCCCTGCTTCTCCTTACCTGCAACTGTCTGCTTCACCTCTTTCTTTCCCTCATATGGCACTAAGAGAACCCCCCATTTTCCCTCAAAGCATATTTTTCAAACAGGGCTTTGTGAATGCTCATACTACATATCTGTGGCTCTGTGGTTTCCACTTCCCTTCCCTATTCTTGCCAGGCTTCCCCTTCAGTCCCTTTTTATGCTCCTCTCTTCACCATCTCACTTCCCTACACCTATCTTCTATTTCTACCAGCCTACCTTTGTCTGGTATTCTGCAGTCTGTTTTAGAACTCTATTTTTAGTTATATTTTCTCAAAAGGAAGCAAGTCTCAACAAGAAGCATGAAACAGTGAAGTTCTTTGTGAATTCAAACCAAAACCAAAATGTGGCTTATAAACTGTTACCTGTCTGCTACCCAAGCTTCCACAGATGCTTGCTGAACACTACTTCATTGTCCTTGTTGTTCTATAGGATGTCAGAAACAATGTGGTCACTATCAAATGCACTTTAAATACAGATTTTGTTGTTTTGCTTCAGGAACCCAACCAGTGTCTTAAATACTGTTCAAAGTTTATCTTGGTTGCCTGTATTCCCTGCTGCTTGATCAGATGTTGATGTGATCCAAGTGCTCTATTTCCTGTCTTCTGATTCTATTCTGGATTCAATAGATTCTCTTTTGCCAGAAGTTTTAAGTATAAATCCAGATGTTAGCTACTTAGAAGTTAATGCTTTTTAGCATGAATTGTTTCAGTCGGTAATGCTTAAAAAAGTCAAAAGCAACATGTTGTCCCATAAAGACCTTTATACAAGAACTCATCAAAATCAGAAATGATTCACCTAGATCACCGGCACCTGCTCACTCACACAGTTCTTCTTATACACGCAATTTTTAGGGTATGGTTTATGCCATTTAAGGATTTGCATAGATCAGCCATGAAGTACTGTTGCCTAACAAAAGTTGACAATGAAAACAGTGGATACAGACTATTCTTGTAACTTTCTAAGGTTTCACAGCTTTGTGGGAAAGGGATCCCTTAATAAGACACCAAGTGCGTTCCATTTACCAGTCAGCCAATTCCAGATTCTTCTCATGCAGTTTAGGAGAACAGCAAACTACTAAGCAAAACAAGCTCCAAATTTAAATCTCTGCATAATAACAAATATTCCTATTAAAGACATATCCGGTATTTGGTAAATGTGTAGTCTGACTGAATGTGTGGAAGTGTCTGTCATAGTCTGTTAATTTGATTCAAAAATATCCGTTATTCTTTATGCCATTCTCAATCCTACCTCATTTAGTGGAAAAGATATTTCAGATTAAATGGTAGAAAATGTTAGTTTCTTCCACTGTATTACTGAAAAGCTAATTGTAGTATGTCTTCTTGTTTTGCAGTAATGAATGGAATTTGTGGCATGCTTTGGTGAGTTTTGTAAATTATTGAGAATGACTGATATATTTCAAGTTTACTATATTACATAGGACTTAGATTATATTACAGTTGTGTTTAAGAAACAGTCAAAACCAAAAACAATAATGATATGACCAGTGCAACTGGAAGAGATAAGAAAGAGTTTTGTATATAAACTGTATTGTGATGAAATCATCTGTATGGAATCCTCCATAAAATGGTATGGAGCAATTTGGTTGAATTTGGTTGAATGAATGGTGCAATTTGGTTGATAGTCGGCTGACTATGAGCCAGCAGTGTGCTCAGGTGGCCAATGTGCTCAGGTGGCCAAGAAGGCCAACAGCATCCTGGCTTGTATAAGAAGCAGTGTGGCCAGCAGGTCTAGGGAAGTGATTGTCCCCCTGTACTCGGCTCTGGTGAGGCTGCACCTCGAGTACTGTGTTCAGTTTTGGGCCCCTCGCTACAAGAAGGACATGGAGGTGCTCGAGAGAGTCCAGAGAAGGGCAACGAAGCTGGTGAGGGGTCTGGAGAACAAGTCCTATGAGGAGTGGCTGAGGGAGATGGGATTGTTCAGCCTGGAGAAGAGGAGGCTCAGGGGTGACCTTATCGCTCTCTACAGGTACCTTAAAGGAGGCTGTAGCGAGGTGGGGGTTCGTCTATTCTCCCACGTGCCTGTTGACAGGACGAGGGGGAATGGGCTAAAGTTGTGCCAGGGGAGGTTTAGGTTGGATATTAGGAAGAACTTCTTTACTGAAAGGGTTGTTAGGCATTGGAATGGGCTGCCCAGGGAAGTGGTTGAGTCACCATCCCTGGAGGTATTTAAAAGACGTTTAGATGTTGAGCCTAGTGATATGGTTTAGTGAAGGACTTGTTAGTGTTAGGTCAGAGGTTGGACTAGATGATCTTGGAGGTCTCTTCCAACCTGGACGATTCTGTGACTCTGTGATTCTGTGATTCTGTGATTCTCTGATTAGTCATGCTGTTGAGCAGTGTCCCTCACTGGCATGGGGCTGTGCAGTCTACTAATGAACTATTTAAAGTTAACATCTAAAAACCATTAATAGAACCTTTTAATAAATCCACTTAGACTACTTTTTAGAGTTATATTGACAGGTGGGCTAAATTTAAACAATTTATAGTATACAATACTATAAAGGAAATGTCCTGTGGCATGTATGACTAGTACAATTTGTATGACTAACGATATCACCATGATCAACTTTCCCTAAATACAATGCTGTCAAATATATAGCTATTAGTAAAGCAAAGCTTTCATGTTAAACAGAAGCATCCATATTGCAGAAGATGATCTGGGAAACTCCATTGGAATGAACAAATATTGTTCCCATTGATGCAATCAAGTTCCTCTGGTGCAATCATGTTATGCAGTTTTACACCTGGATAGCTGAGATGAGAATTGGACTATTTGTCTTCTCTAGACTAATATTCATACAAATAGCATTACACCCCTCTATGAAGCTGTAATATTCATAATAATTTTAGTAAACACTTACTGCAATGAATCACACAACTCCTTTAAAAAGTGCTGTTTTCAGCTCCTTAATTTTACAGGTATTACTATTGTCACTGAAGTGTAGTTTCTTTCTCTAATCAAATCAAGTCATTATCATATAACTGCTGAGCCAATGGAGAACCCATATGGTAAATTATTTCATTTCTACACCATGTTTCCACCATCCTTTCAAGATCATGACTGATATTTTCATAGAATCATAGAACAGCCAGTGTTAGAAGAGAACCACAAGAATTTTTGAGCCCAACTCCTGCCTCCACACAGGACCACCCAAAAATCAGACCATATGTCTGAAAGTGTTGTCCAAATGCTCCTTGAATTTTTACAGGATCAGTGTCATGACCACTTCCCTGGGGAGCCTGCTCCAGTGCCTGGCCACCCTCTTGGTGAAGAACCTTTTCCCAACATCCAGCCTGACCCTCCCCTGTCGCAGCCCCAGGCCGTTCCCTCAGGTCCTGTTGCTGGCCCCCAGAGAGCAGAGATCAATGCAGGTCCCTCCATTCATGAGAAAAGCTGTAGGCTGCCACAAGGCCTCCCATTAGTCTCCTCTTCTCTGGGATGAACAATCCAAGTGACTTCAGCTGCTCCTCATGCATCTTGCCCTCTAGACCCTTCATGATCTTCATAGCCCTCATTTCAATACTCTCTAATAATTTTATGTCCTTCTTATACTGTGGTGCCCAAAACTGCACACAGAACTTAAGGTGAGGCCACACCAGCACAGAGTAGAGCAGGACAATCCCTTCCCTCCACCAGCTAGCAATGCTGTGCTTGATGCGCCCTGGGGTACAGTTGGTTCTTTTGGCTACCAGGACACACTGCTGGCTCATATTCAACTTGCTGTCAACCAGATCACACAGATCCCTTTCTGTAGGGCTTCTGTCCAGCCTCTCATCTCCCAGTCTGTACACACAGCCAGGGCTGCCCCTTCCCAGGTGCAGAATCTGGCACCTCTTCTTGTTAAACTTCATGTTCTTGGTGACTGCCCAGCTCTCTAATTTGTCAAGATCTCTCTGCAAGATCTCTCTTCCCTTGAGGGAGTCAACAGCTCCTCCCAATTTAGAGTCATCCTTAAATTTACTCAGTATACATCCAAGTAATTTATGAAAACATTAGAGAGAACTGTCCCTAAAATGGAGCCCTGGGGAACCCCACTAGTGACTGACTGCCAGTCTGATGTAACCCCATTTACTATAGCACTTGGACCCTGACCCATAGGGCAATTCTTCACCCATTATGCTATGTATTTTACTAGCTTTATGCCCAGAAGAATACTGTGAGAAACCATATTAAAATTTTTATTAAAATCATATTAAAATCATATTAAAATATTAAAATGAAAATAAGTTTGTTAAGCAGAACCTTCCCCTCATGAAGCCATGTTGGCTATGACCAGTGACCGCATTGTCTTTTAGGACATTTTCAATAACTCCCAGAATACCTTTTTCCCATAATTTTACCAGGCACTGAATTGAGATTACAGCCTGTAATTACCAGGGTCTTCTTTCTTGAAAACTGGAACAACATTTGCCAGTTTCCAGTCAGCTGGGACCTCTTCAGATTCCCAAGACCATTGAAAAATAATTGAGATAGGTCTTGCAATGATATCAGCCAGCTCTCTGAGTACTCTGGCATGAATCTCATCGGTCCCTATATACTTATATGCATCCAGGTGGAGATTTTCTACTACAACCACCTGAAAGTTTTCAATCAAATTTAAAATGATGATTTGATAATTATTACCTTAAATTACCTTATTTCCCCGCATTTGAACTATATATATGCTGAATACATTACAGTTTTTGTAGCTCTGAAAAAGCAAATATAGGAAAAGAACATGTAATGAAAATAAATCATATGATGGGAACATTAATTTATTTATTAAATTACCTAAAATTTTTGCCATGTAGAAGCCTAGGAAGGAACTCACAGCCTTGAAAAGTATGTGTTAGATTATAGGAAATATGGTGAGGCTATGGCCCTTGCATCTTAAATCTACTGAAAACTTTTACACATTGTCATTCACTGCAGGTAGTCATTCCTGTTTTGTAAGGAAGCTAGTACAGACCTGCATGTTATATTTCCATCATTGTTTTTATTTCTGAAGCTAAATCCTAATGCTACAGGACAAAAAAAAAAAAAAAAAAAAAAAAAAAAAAAAAAAAAAGTTTTAAGTTAAACCACTAAAAGAGTCTGGGTAACAGGCTGCTTTTATTTTTCAGGCTGCTTTTATTTTTTGCTTCTTATCCATTTTTATTTCATGAACTGCTGCTCAAAATTGTAATGTCATGATTGAACTGAAGGAGTGAGAGGCTTCATGGTACCACCCATACAATCTAGTGGAGAGGTCCCAAGATCAACCTAAGCACTGACCATTCCCAAGTTATGTCATGGAGCAGTAAAAGTAGCTGGCTCTGAAAGGGCCTACAGATGCAGGAAAACAAACAAACAAACAAAAACAAACAAACAAACAAAAACAAACAAACAAAACAAACAAACAAACAAAAAAAACACAAAGCTGGTTCTACAGAGCACTTCAGAATGAACCTAAGTGCCACTGAAGATGGTGGATGTGTCTTGCCCACAAATGAAAGTGGTAGTGGTCAGAGACATCATCAAGGCACACTGATAATACTCTCAGTCAAGAAAGAGTGACATGGATTTCAGCAGGAACAGATTAATCTCAGTGGATAAGCAAGTTGCTCGTCTACATTGTCTACATTGTTAGCATCTACTCTTAATGGTTCTACCACTCTGCTTTTAATGTTCTAAGTCAGAGTAAAGCTGTCAGTAGACATGCTACACCTAGATGATAAGTATATCTGTTGGGTCTGAATCTTGAAATAATACATTCTTAACATAACAATATTTGCACAACAGAGACTTTGGTTTTATTCAGGTTCTGCAACTTTCTGGTGGTAGAACAGCTGTTCCTTCTGCAGCCAATGAAAAGAGTAGTAGTAGTGGAAATCTTTGTTTTTGATCACCTCTACTGGCCTCTATGTTTGTCTTGTTTTCTTGACAGAAGGTTATCAAATCATTATTTCACAGTGTCGTGAAGAAACTTGGTATACTGAAAGAATTCCTGTGGACCTAAGCATTACTTCAGAATGAAGAATTCACAATGATAAATTTTTCTGCAACAAAGTAAGAATGACTTACAATGTATTTCAGTAGCACTTTAGGTGTCTTATCCCTGATTCATCTGAAATCACTGTCATCGAACTAACCACTATTAATTTATATGGTATCCATGTGGATGTCATATGCAATCTCATGAGGCTTCTATTTTAACTCAGCAGTAATTTAACTAATCATTAGAAAGAGTATATTTGCCTAGCGAAATAATTTCATATTCATCATAATAATACCAATCTTAATGGATTCATGTGATATTACTGCCACTATCATATGCATTGCTACAAAAATTCCATTATAATTTAGTTGTAATATAACATTATAACAAATGATTGGTAGTATGGGGAAGAAATGGCATTGTAAATTTTAGAGACACTATATTTTCACACAGTACCTTTATACACTGAAAAAACAGTGTAGAAGTGCTGGTGTTTTCAGAGAGGAACTGCAGAAAAATGGCTAAGAAGCAGCAATAAACAGTAAACTGTTTATTAAACCAGGGTATCTATTACACTGAAATAAAATCTGAGAAATAACAAGTTTTCAATTTGTTTAATTTTTACTTAAGAAGGAATTAATAAGCAATTATTCACAAAAAGCTTGATTCTCACATCATAAAATCATAAAATGATTTGTGTTGGAAGAGTCCCTTAAAGATCATCTATTTCCAACCTCCTGCCATGGAAATGGACATCTTTTAATAGATCAGGTTGCTCAAAACTCCATCTATGTTGCAGCAAGTAAATATGTTGTAGTCCAGATAGCTGCAACCTAATGAAATCATATCTGCTCAAATGGTAAAATGTTCTCTCTGCTGAGTCCTGAACCATGAGACTACATTTTGGTGGATCAGTCTGTCTCCTTATTATGTTTTCATCATTTGTAAAGATCTCCTTCTGTTTGGACTCAACACCTCAATGACTTTGAAGCCTGTATTTTTTTATTTTACTTTATTTTTTTTTTACTTATACATAAGAAAATACAGTCTGTTTCCACTTGAACCTTATTCAGGTGTTACCTTAGGTGCCATGAATTTGAAAACAAAATCCAATAATTCATAAGCAAACTGCAGGAAAGGACTACTCACTGGTTAATGTATGTGTAACTCTAAGTCAAGCAATTCAAAATGTTATTTGCTGATATTTATTAAAAAGTCAATAAACAGAAAATCAAAAATAAGTGCAAATAAAGTATCATAGGTAACTGGCTGACATACAAAGCAGTGCCACTGTCTGCTTCTTTTTTACCATCATTCCTATTGCATTTCCTCTGCCATAATATATTAACTTTTCATTCCTCCTCATTGATCTTACTACTCTCTGTCCTCTCTCTCTTTCTTTATACTTAACCATTCCCCCTCTACCCTCCCTTGTTCCCTAGAAGTATCCCACTTCTATCTTGGCTATTAACTTACTGTCATCTCTTCTTCCTCTCCAGTAGCTTATTTTCCTTTGTCCTTTCATTCCCTTTTATCACTGTCTTGCCAGAAGGAACTACATTCTTTCTTATTTTGGAAAAGAATATGCTACTTTGGAAAGCCAGAGAAAGATCAGGGCTGTGATATTTCTTATTTTCTTCTTCACTGATCACACAGAGGATGAAGCTTCTAAGAACTGGGGTTCCTTAAACTGGAGTTCAGGCAGGCAGCTGTCATGACTGCTGAGATCCAGCAGGAAAGGATTTCAGTGATGTAAATGATAGCTCTAACTACGGGGCCAGCGCAAGAGAGTAGAGGTTGTATTTGGAGAAATAAGACAGAATTTTACTGTTGTAGTTGAAATTCTTTGTCTTATTAGTCAGATGGTTATCAGTGCAAGCGGACACCCATGTGGGTGGTGATGGAGTTTGACACTGCATACCACAGGCAATGGACTTTTAAGGAGAGCTGACTACTGCCTCTACTTCTTCATGTCAACTATTATGAACAAGGAAAAATTTATCTTGAGGCTGTAATGAAGTATGAGTTGTAGGTGAAGGGCAGAGGTGACTGCCTCCCAGCGGCTGGATGCTGACCAAGAGCTGCAGCACTGAATATTGGGTCGAAGGCTGTGAAGCTGAGTTAGGAGAGAGCACATTGGTACAGGAGAGGGGAAACAGACTGAGATGGCTGCCATAGGAAATGGAGCAATGTGAGCAATGGAGGACCAAGTGGCTTTGCTCAGGTGGGTACAAGACAAACATCACACCAGGGAAAGGGTATCTGAAGCTCCAGGAGCCTTCCAAAGGGTGATGCTGTGAAGGTATGTTGTAAGAAAGGAGCAAGTGCCTGGCTGGAGATCTCTAGCCAGAGTCACAGATTTTTAAAGGTCTGGCTTAGAGGGCTCAAGGGAATGCAAGTCTCCAACAAAAGACTGTAAAAGTTATATCAAAAGAACTATCCAAACCATGTCTGTGTGCTGAAGATAGCACATGATTATTTAGATTACAAGTGCACCTAGAGACAACAACCAAAAGAGCAACCCCAATGCACTAAGTGCAGTTCATCTCTGTACTAGAAGGTGTTCCTAACTCTGGAGGGTTGCAAAGCTGAACTTCAAAGCCAAAGGTGAACACTGTAAACCTTGCAGCCTCAGGGGCACTAAGTGACCTTTCCAAGGTGAGAGCTAGGAATATCACCCATCTTTTCCAAATCCTCCGTCAGTGCTCTACATGATAGTCCATATTTCCCAGCAACAGTCACACTTACCTAATTAGTTTTGTTTCCTTGGAAACCTGCATGACAGAGCAGAACCAATTATTGTTTTGTTGAGACCTTCTAAGGCCAGCTCTAAGAATGACAACAAATGTTCAAGACCACCACCAACTCACCAAACACCAGCTCACTTTTCTCTTTTTTCTTCTCTTTCCCACTTTTTTTTTTTTTTAATCAACATAACTGGCTTAGGGAACTCAGATATTTCTCCTTTGAAAAGTCAGGTGAAGAAAAAAATAATGCTTATGCTGTTGCCTCTCCTGGCCAGGTGATATGGACATGATTGGTAAAGGGCATAAGAGCCATTGTATATGATTTGCCTTCTCTCACAGTTCAGTTGAAACAAATGTCTGAACATTGATGTGACTTATAAGGTGAAAGTGGATAAAATTCATGGAGAAAATGCAGTTCATCTCCCTGTCTCAACCACCTATTTCTAGGGATTCTACAGACAAAATATATGAAGAAAATCTCTGCTGTCTTAAGGATATGGGTTTGATCAGGCCACGTTTAGTCTGCAAGTCAAACAGTTTACAACAATCTTCTTGCCACCATTAAAAATAAGACACTAGCTGAGTCACAAAGACAGGATGCAAATTCTAAACCCTTTGAAACCCTCAGGGGACTGTGTCCAAGATATTTATTCTTGATACCACAGTCCAATAATTTACTTGGCATATACTGGTTCACATTTTTAAAATGCACAAAATGTTGATGTGTCTAGATTTAGGGTTTTTGTTTGAAGTCTATTATATCAAAATATTCATAATGAAACCCATTAGTGTGAAAATATTTATTTTTTATATTTTTTTATTTTATTTATTTATTTTTTTTGCTGTCTGTCCCAAGACGAACAAACTGTTCAAAAACAAAGTGAACAAACTGCATGAACAAACTGTTTTGCTTATAAATGTTTACAAACTGCAGGCTCTTCAGTTACTGTACATAGTGTTGGATGCTCATGTGCACAAAGTAGTTTCAAGTTGCATTTGCTTCGGATGCCAGAGAACATGATCACAGAACATGAACACAGAACCCTGGGACTTTGCAGAAGACAAGAAGCTATGATGGAATAAATAAATAAATATATAAATAAATAAATTTATACTGATTCTTCTAGTTTTCTTACTTGTCTCCTACTTCTTTTCAATAAGAATGGTGTCACTGTGTGACTTAACTGATTATAATGTAGACAGCATAATCTTGCAAATTCTGCATGTATTCCATGCAAATTTTACTTTATACACACTGAAGTCCAGTGTTTCCTCTGGAAGGTAAGTGTTTGAGATCATTTTCAAGAACTATATTCTCATGTTCATAGCCCATGTCCTCAGATAATTTACCTGAAGCAGAAAGTAGAGACAGGTTAGAATGAACAAGCTATACTGAATTAATTGTGGTGTTATTAGGGAATGTACATTTAGAATAAACTTTCCAGCTTAGTTTCTACATGTGACCTATATCACTGTGAGTAATAGTAGTATCCCTAGTACTATTGAATAAATAACAATTTGTTGGGTTTTTGTTTTGTTTTGTTTTGTCTTTTTTTTAAATAAAATATTCCACAGATAAGATGCAGAAAGGCCAGTCCCTTTTCAGAGAGGACCGTATTTCATTTTCATATACCTTCAGACACTACATCAGAGAATCACTGCATTTATTTCAGCAGCAAGCAATAACAGTCATCTAGATGGCCTGTCTATTCCCTTTGTAGCTCACTAATTCTGAAATAATTATTTCCCTTTTTCAGTACAAGGTATCACTAGGCAAGGGAACACACCACTTACCTACATATCTTTCTCCTGTCTTCCCTCTCACTCTCCACTTTGCAAACACACTATCATTCCTGCACATCACTGCAGACTCAGCAGTGTCTTTAAACAACCAGTTAAGCATTGAGAAGGTGGAATTCCATCTGGGCGGACTGTTTCACATTGGCACCTCTTAAAAGATGAAATACCAAGAAAAGAACAGCTGAAGCAGCTAAAGACATGTTTTATTTTCACCTAAGAAAACAGACACTCAAAATTAAGTCTTTTATCCTTTCTACCCTCTCTTATACCCCACATGACACCAAGGTAAAATCCCCCTCCTTGAAGGGACACACCATGCTTACAGTAGTGATGAGGATGTGCACAGGAAGAGGAAATCTGCCCTCAGTTGATCTTTTCTAACACAATAATTTCAACACAACAAATTCTTAGCATGAAAATAAGTTCTATCCCATATAGTTCAGTCTCCCAACAAAGGAATTGACCACGTATCCCAAAGTAGAATTTCAGCATATGTACACACAATAACACTGAATGTTATCACTACAGTGTTACCCAGACAAATAGAATCATAGAATCATTTAGGTTGTAAAACACCTCTAAGATCATTTGTTCCAACTTTTAACCTAGCACTGCCAAGGTCACCATTACACCATGTCACTAAATAGACAATTATTGTGTAAAAATTCAGGTCACAGCTCCCCCAAACATGGCAAAACTGTTATTAACCTAATTGCTATAATGTGAGAGTGTATTAAATATAAGATTGGAACAATACTTTAGCATATATTTCCATTTATTATGCAGGTAGACAAGAGAACCCAAGGGATGAGCAAAAGTTCTTATTTCCTAGTCCAATGCACATTTGTATTAGGCAAGAAGAAAGCTTGAAAAGTAATAAATGGCAGAGGAAGAAAATGGGAGAGTAATGAAAAGTACTGCCTGAAGTAGACAGATAAGGAAAGAAACAGAAGAATGACAAGGCAAGAAAACAAAGAATTGAAAAGGAGGACGAGTCAAGCAAGGTAAGCAAAGAGGAATGACAGCTCATGACAAGATTTGCTCTAATGGCATCACCTGGCTTAATTTCCTCTTAGGAAGGCTGGCTTGCAAGAACAATCAAAACCTCCTGTGGATTCACACCATGAGAAATCAGATTAAACAGAGATGTTATATCTATTCGCTTTCAATCCCTCTTCCTGTTTCCATTCACAACTGTGCACAATATTGATTAATGTGTATTGACAGATGTCCCTATGGGATAGGGAAGCATCACCCTCCAGACTCCAAAGTAACACACAGTGAAAATAAACAACTTGCTATAGGTCAAACAGGACATCTGTGACAAAGCAGGAAATTGACCTACTCTGCCCTGTTTCACTCTAATGCTCTTAACAAAAAGATCAACTTCCAGGGACACTTATCAGCTTAGCGATATTGACCACAATGGTTGTAACTTTCACGATGTTCAATGGACAGCCTTCCCTGCAAAAATGTACATTTCTAGACATTTGTTTTGTTAACATCTGCATATCCCTAGATCAAGCAACCATTTTCTGAAAATCTGTAACATCTAGAGTTAATATTTTCAAGCTCACCATGCTCCTTCACAGGTGGTAAAGCCAAAGGGAGAAATACTGATTTGGCAAACAGTGTAACAACCTTGTCCAGCATGAAATGTTGGCCAAGAGCAGTGAGATTCTGGCTAAGCTCCTGCAGTGTGAGAGAGACAGAAATGAGTACCTGTCACAGGCTGTGTTCAGGTTTAGGACTGGCTTCTGATAATAGTCTCATAATTGCCCTTCAAGTAGAATTCTCTCATTCTCACACATATGTTTATTTAGCTTATTAGAATTGTGGAAATGAGTCCATATCCTAGATACTGAGCTCTTCCTCTCTCTTTTAAGGCAGATTCAAAGCAATTACTGATGGAATATTCTCTCTGGGACCCTCTTCTGGGTCTGGATCAAATGAAACATCAAAACTTCGGAAACTACCAAGGCTTTTCCAAATTCTTCAAAGCTAGATGTTTTTCTTTCCCCATCTTTATAATATCATCAGGATTTCTTTCATTCTCCCCAGATGGTATCTCCTCTCCAAAGAGTGATGCCCTTTTCTCTGTTGTGCTGTCCTCTTAAGGAAAATATAAGAGGCTTCTTGTTTTTCTGTGTTACTAAGTTTCATCCACAGGCAGGCCTAAAAACACTGAATGTCTTATTGGTCCAGGCACATGGCATTCTCTACATGTAGTCTCACTACTCTAGAACGTACTTAGCCCCTTTCTGGGGCAAAACCTCTTCTCCAGAGTAGACTGTATGAAATATCAGACCTTCAGGGGGACTGGCTTTGAAATATGTGTCTTTGGGAATCCTGAAATATTGTTTCCACTTGCTAGAGAAATACTACAAATAAGTTGATTCAGTGATGAACAGTCTTGAATGAAGTACAGTTTCATTCTGCAAAGAAAGAGTTAACTGAAAATAAGAAAGACAGTTTTCAAGCATATTTCTCTAAACTACATTTTCCTTCAGAATAATACCATAGCTAAGAGCTGTTCAATTTTTTTTTTTTTTTTTTTTTTTTTTTTTTTTTTGCCAGAGGGGGATAACGAATGAAGGAAAGAACCATGACACTACTGCATTTAGATTAAGGAAGTGATACATGTAATGAGATATGTTCTAGTGAGGGTGGACTTCATTATCAGAATGCAGAAGACAAATCATCTGAATGTGGGCATTTCAACACCTGTTTCTGGAAAGAGGATATAGCTGCCTTGTTTTTCATGCAATATGCTTCCCAAATTTTGATTAAACCCTGCTTTTCATGGTAGCAAATTGTAATCCTCAATCTTATCACAAACCATGCTAATGCTTTTCTGTTTTAAATTACCTGATGGCGGAGCTCATGCATACACTACAGTCATGCAGTTAAATGCAGTTAAAATTTACTACAGCAACTTTCATAGTTCACAATGGGCAGACAGATTTTTTTCTTTGTTTTCAGAAAGAGGTGTTTAACGGAGGAAAGCCTCAGGCCAAGTAAAGTTTGCAGGGAAACTAAATCTGAACTGTTGTCTGCCAGTCAGTGATTCTCACTGTCACTCTTAGGTCTGCATAAGCCTCTCTCTCTAATTCACAGCAAAATTTGATGACACAGGTTTAAAGACAATCCAGTAATACAACCAGCCAACAGTTTGTTACCAGAACTCTGCCTCTGTCCTAAGAATGTCTAGCTATGACTTATCTCATTTTGGGGTAACATGATCTGTTATTTTGGTCTGAATTTAAGAATAACAGCAATAGAAGAAATAGAAAATAGGAAGGAAAACAGATTTATACTGAGATCACTGTAGCAACAAGAGCATGTTTCCAAATACCCAGAGCCAAGTAGCAGTTGGTACTTCAGGAGATAGGATTTTGGTCCCAGTGAAGGCTGGCAATGAGTCAAACAACAGAACAGTGCCGCAGTAGATGGGGAAAAAATACCTCTCCCTGAGAACAGTGACCTTGCCTCATTCTGCATTTATAAATTCCTGCTCTTTGCCAAGGGGAGGAACTCTACTGCTCTAAAAACGTTTGCTACCTTAAAACCTAGCAATGTCTTTACATAAATTCTTGGCTTTCTTTTTTTTTCTCCATCAAACATAAAAGAAAAATCAAGTGCTTTAAACCAGGCCAGATTGGTTTCATTTTTTACCCTAACATTAGTCAAAATAAATATCCCTCAGGAAATAATTTTGGCATGTAACCGAACAGCTTAGCTATTTTTTTTCCTCTTAATATGGATGTAATTATGAACAATACAGTATGTTCTTATTGCAATCATTGTGATAGAACTGCTAGCATTTACACAGTAAAGCGCTCAAAGGCAGATTTTCCTTTGTATCACAGCTGCAGTGGGTGTCATCTTGCTTAAAACGAATGACCATTCAAATAATTTCTAATATTGGCTCTTGACTCAGAAGCATTTAAGAAAATTGGCTGCAGCCAAAACTTGTAGCTGCTGGTATGTGAAAACTCTGAGGACAGAAAAAAATAAAAAGAAAGGAATTTCATAGTCCTTTTTTCCCTCCCCCATCTAAGTGCTTTAACTGTGGATGTGTGCTCATGGAGTTGTGCAGTTACAGAAAATAACACATGCAAAGTTGTCACCCCTCAGTCCAAGCTGGAATTAGACTGATGGAAAGCTTTGGCTGTAGCCTTGTTTCTGCGTCTCTGGTCTTAGTACTTGTAGGCATATGGGGCTTAAAATAGTTTTATTGCATGGTTTTATTACATGAGCGATCTATTCTCCATGGAGCTGGGCATGTTTCCTCTGCTGTGCAATGACTTCCCCTTGTGAAGGACTCTCCTGGAGTTCATGAACATACAGGTGCTAGGCTAAAGAAAAAGGAAGCTGCAAGCATGTTTACAGAATTTTGGCTACATTTTTTCTGGCTGTGAATTCAGTTATTTAATGAAATTTGCCATTTTAATGCATAACATTTCAATTTACCATTTCAGAAGGAAAACTCAGCACAAGACACTTGTAAAACTGTTTGAGGAAGTATTTGGGGCCCACTTCTTGTCAGATGAACAAGACCTGTGCTAAGCCACCTCGTCACCTACACAGTTACACTGCCTGTGCCAAACAAGACCCCCACTTAATATGGCCATCACAGTGGATGAGAAGTTGAGCTTGGAAAAGTTGTGTGATTCTTCATGCCCTAGGCAACTAGGGAGCCAAATGCAGAAGGAGATGAATGGTGTACAGTATTTGCCTCACTGCTTCTACCTTCTCATTCATTTTTTTGTAGCCAGGCAGCTTACACTCATATTGACAAAACTTAATCATAATTAGTGAATGGCCCTTTGTGTCCAGCGTGTTTTAAACCAGGCTCAGAAGTCAGCTTTGCTTGATTTTCAATGTTTTGGCTACTTGGTAGTTAACAAGGCTTAGAGGAATGAATTTGGACCAGCTGTGGCTGCATTATGTCATGGTTTGGCAATGGGCTCCAGCTGACTGATAACGAACCACAAAAATATCTGGAACTATTCCATCCTCTCCTCTGCAGCAAAATTCCACTTTGCACTTCTGTCTGAGTACAGTGGCTGGTGGGCTTCTACTGAAGATGCCTCCATAGGTAACAGGACTGAAAAAGAGATCTCAAGACAGATGCATGAGTCTTCCTTTCGGCTGTGTCATTGGATCTGAAGCAAGAGTCATGCTCCTATGGAAGCTGTGGCTCCTAAAATGGTGGCATTTCCATTACCATAATTACAAGTGGGCATAGAAACCAGTTTTCTCCCATTTTACCAGTTCTACCTTCACAGAAGGAATGGACCAACAGGACTCAGGAGGATCATCACAGCCAAGGTCTTGATCTCCTTGGCACACTAATTACTCCCCTTCATGAACTGATGAAGTATCACATTGAAAGTAGTTTTGTTGCCCTCCCGGCTCTGATAGCTGTCCCGAGATTAGTGACTAAAAAATCTTTTAACAGTCTTAGTTTGCAGATGCTAGGTGCTTATAAGTACAATTTAAAGTAATTCACTAATTTTATATGACATGCAAAAAGCAACGTCCCATCTATTTTCTCCTGTTCATCTAAGCATATTCAGTCCACAATTTAAGGAATTCCTTTTTTTTTTTTTTTTTAAATTATATCAGTGATGATGATGTACAGCTCCTAATTTATACTGATGAGTATGATGAGTATTATGTAAAACTGTAACAATAGGACAACCTCTGCTCTGCAGTCCAAGATGAGAATTGGTAAATCAGCACAGCCAGAGAAAACAGCTAAGATGGTGAGGGATGCAGGCCACTCAGTGAGTTCTGGTCTAGGTTCACCTAACTGAACTGGATGTGAGAAATATCTGGATATGACATGAGAAATCACTGGATATGACAGGTAACAATGACAGGACCTGACAGGAGGTGCAGATAGCACCATAAGGAATGGCTGAATTTCATAAGTGGTTAGGAGGGAGTTATGTGAGAGATGGCCAAACCTCACAGGTAACTGAAAGTGAAGTTCAGGACCTTCTGGGGAGTAGAACTTGGCAAGACCAGCAACACCTTGGTAACGACATATGAACGACATAAACAGCTGAGTTTACCTCTGTCAGAGATAGGGCAAGGAATACAAATTGGACTATGGATGTAGGAAAACTGGGACCAATAATGAAAAAGTAATGAAGGGTGGGTTGTTTAACTGGAAGAGGATTCGTGAGGAGAAAGAGAGAGTATCAAGAGGTGGAAAATAGGATGACAATATATTTAAATGGTGTGTTTGTTATTGTTCAAGGGTATCTGTGTGGCTGCCTTGCACTTTATTGTTGCAAATACAGCAGAACAATAAACCTGTTGGTTGGACTATAATATATGTCTCAAGCTTGCTTCCATGGCCTAGAGGACCTCAGAAGGTAGTGCTGTGCCTCCCTTCAAACTGGCAAGGGAACAGAAGTACAGATGTCTTGAATATCCTGGTATTATCAAGTTTCAGACTTGACAGATATAAGGCAAAAATGAGCTGACTGTTGTACTCAGAGTGCACTTTTGAACTAAATCTCAGTGATGTCTCCACTTTCTGAGCTTAAGTTCACTTCAAGGAGAGGCACTTGTTTGTGCCTGAGAAACACAAAGTGGGTTCTCTTCATTTAACACTAAACTGGAAGAGATGAACTAAGGGGGGGTTGGGAAGGTTTCACAGTTGAGAAACTCATTTAAACCACTTTGCCCAAAAATGCCTTGTAAGCTATGCAAGTCTTTTCAGGTGCCTTTTTGACTTTTAGTCCCCATCTAATTTTCTTAGGTGAGCTTGCTAACTACATAAGGGACGTTCTTCTAAGTTAGTGGTTCATCTGTGCACCTCCTTCTTCCCTTTTAATATCAGTGCAGTGCTTCAAAAAGCAGTGGTGTGAACCTACAAAGTTTCAAGGTGCTTGAGTTAATAACACTCAAAATATTTATATCACGCTAGCAAAGAAATTACAGAGGATATAGGAGAGCACAAATGTAAATTACAGAGGATATGGGAGAGCACTATTTCCTTATCAAAATAAATTGATTTTATGAATCAACATAAAATGTGAGGTTTGCAGAATGGCAATACTCTAAAAATTTTATATATGACCATTGAGGGCAGAGATTCTTACAGTTTTGTCATATCATTTTCTCCCTCTCTATGGCACAAAATAAATGTATGAGACTTCCTAATGAAATACATTTTCTGTGATGATGTCAAGAGAATCTTTCTTCAGGAAAAAAAAAAAAAACAGTTCTGCAATGGCTGTTATTGTAAAGATGTGAACAGTGACAACTTACTAGTTCTATTTTTTTATCTTCTGTTTCAGACCTCACAGAGGAAACATAGCTCCCTATTCAGTAGATCTTGCTTTTTCTGAGCCCCATATTGAAACAAATGTGCATTATTTTTATTTATTTATTTTTTGTTTAATTTTCTGTACCTTTTTACTGGGTTAGACTGATCCTCCTTGGATGAAATCAGACCTTTTCTTGGGAAATCAGGCTGATGGTCTGTGAGGAGTTCCTCATACACAATTGTAAAAAGACACCAGTTTGTTCTGCCCACCCTTTGAGATGAACAAGAGTTCTGTGAGGTAGACCAGCAAAAAGTTCATGCTAATATAAAATCTGCCACCATCAAGGCTTTGAACAAGGTGTTGTGCAGCTAAGTATACTCTGTTCAGAATAGGGGGAAGGACAGGGCATGGTAAATCAGCCTGAAAACATGTAAACATACCCTATGTATAATCAGGCATGCTCTGACATCAGCCACAGCTATGGATTTCTTTGTTTCCAAAAAGGAAAGAAAAACAGAGATTACTTAAAGCAACAGAGGTTTAGCAAATGTAAGAAGTGACAAAAATGAAGTCAATGTTTTGCCTTTGGCTTGAAGGTGACCTTGAGATTTCATGCAACCTACTTTGCATAAAAGCAGGACATGGTTATTTCATTACAGAAGCACCCATCATCTCTTAGCTGAAGAATGCAATAGGCACTAGCATCACTTAGTGTTTTCACTGCCAAGGCTCTGAGGCTGGCACCTAGCCAGTTCAGGTGTGTCCCCACTGCATACAAGGACAGAATAGGTAAGCCTCTGCTTTTGAAAGCTCACAATTTTAGATTTTTTATTTTATTTTATTTTTTAGTATTAACCCACAGGCCTGATGCTGTTCTCTTTGTTAGATGTGCTGTACATCACAGGACAAGGAAAATGGATCTTGACACATCTGAGTCCTCCCAGAAAGTTCTCTTTTCCCAACTTTGAGTGCTGCAAGAGAATACTGTCCACTTACTGGATGCTCAGGTACTGGAATTCTCAGACATATAAGCACTGAACCCACAGACATAAACCCCCAATGTGCGTATACAGTGAGATCATAAAGTTGATCCTTTCCATTTTCAGTAATGCTGCCTGATATTGGCCTTACATTTTGTGCACAGATTAACTGTGTAGCACATGCTCAAGGGTTCTGATTAGCACCAGACTCATTTTACACACACTGCAGCATAACGGGTCATATCTTTCTTAGTCAGAAACATGAAGTAGAAACATGGGAGCCCTACAAAGAGCTTGCAAACTAAGCATAAGACAAGCTATAACAGATGGAAATGGACAGATGGGGGACTAAAATATAGGTGGTTGTCCTTGCACACCAGCAGTTCTTACTAAGTGGGTTCTTAAAGAGTGTTTGAGAGATGATGGCAATAAAATTAAGCCTTTTCCTAAAACATTGTTTACTAGAGTGTAAGCCAGCTTGGAAAGTCAGAGCATCACCGGAGACTACCTACGTTCATTCTGTGGGCAAAGGAGACAAACGAGAAGCTGGAGAAGCTCAGATATGAAAGGAAAACCTCACTGAACTTTTTAAACAACAAAAGAATTTACAAAGAAATCATGACTAAGCAGGAAGTATGAACTATATATCATGAACAAATCAAAAACAGATAAATATTTTTAAAAGAGAAAACTATTTAGTAGGTAGCTTGTTCTTTACTTACCAATACTGTTTGCTGTGCACAGAAAGCACGTAATTAATTGGATCAACTCTTGTTTCCCATGATTGGAATGAAGGTAGCAAGAATGTTTCCTCTTGACATATCCAACAGCTGAAAGCTGACAAAGTTTTGAAACACATGATTTTTTTCTTGCAAATATACAGAGAAGAACTTTACAGAAAATGGACCAAGATGCCAATTTTTACATTTCCTAAACCACAGAGCATCAAGATTTTTGTTTGTTTGTTTGTTTTTTCCTTGAGTGGAAACGTTGTCTTCAGCAGAGCATTTTGGATTGGACTGACAAAATATTTATTAATCCTTTGTGTTAGAAAAAGCGAAGCAAACTGACTGACAAAACTGGTAAACTGGATCAGAAACAGATATGTAATTATAGTAGTTACTGCTTGAGACTGCTTGAGTGATTCCTTGCTTCTATTTGTTCTTGCAATCTTAGATTCTTTAAAAAGCATCTGATTGCTCATAGTTTCACATTTGAAATACAGTTCTTTACAGAAGAGATTGGCAAGAGAAGGAGAGCAGTTCTGTAATCTAACACATTATTTCATGCTCCCCAGGCACATCCCATGGTGCAGCAAGTCACCATTCCCTAGAATTTAAAGGAAGAGGACTTGAGTCCTGCAGGGTGGGGGTTCCCCAACATCTATGTACAGCAGGTGGTGGGATCCCCATCCCTGGCCACTACAGAAAATGCAGAAATAGTAATGTGAGTTTTGATATCCAAGACTAGCTCTTTGTACTGTGTGAATATAAGATAGGGACTGAAAAGCTGCCA
This sequence comes from Cygnus olor, assembly GCF_009769625.2. Lineage (NCBI taxonomy): Eukaryota > Metazoa > Chordata > Aves > Anseriformes > Anatidae > Cygnus > Cygnus olor. The sequence continues at coordinate 120,462,842 of NC_049169.1, read as the reverse complement.
GCCGTGTGTAGTATCTAGGAAAATGATTCTGCTTTGGGCACTGCAGTTATAAATTTTTTTAGGAAATTGCCTCAGCTGAGTCAACTCAGAATAGTTGTTCCAAAATTAACACTACCTTTTAAAAAATACTAATTAAAATTTAATCTTTCGGCATGTAAGATGCCCTTCCTGGCAAAAGGCAAAAAATAGCCCAAATTGGAGGGGATGGATGTGGGTGGGAGAAACTCACATAGCTGAAGCTGTAGCTTCAATTGGCCTGTGAAGCAGCAGGACCTAGGTAACTGCTAAAGGGAAGGAATTCCTTACTGCAAGGGTGGTGAAGCACTGGAACAGGTTGCCCAGAGAAGCTGTGGATGCCCCATCTCTGGAAGTGTCCAAGACCAGGTTGGATGGGGCTTTGAGCAACCTGGTCTGGTGAGAGGTGTCCATGCCCATGGCAGGGGGGTTGGAATTAGATCATCTTTAAGGTCCCTTCCAATCCAAGCCATTTAATGGTTCTCTGAAAATTCCTGGTATTCTCTCATACTGAAATCAGTGCTCTGACCTTACATGAAATTCAGCAGCCAAAATCAACATTTTCCTTGGTATTTCAGGATAAGAAATGTATCAGGAGGTGGCCTAGCAGTGGGTCAAGTGAGTTGTGGTAATATAAGCAACTGCTTTGTGTTTCTGGAATGAGACCTACTTTGTATGACTGAACTGAAAGCTGATGCCCTTTCACATCTCACCAATTGTGTCTTTCTGACTCTATTCAACACCATGCAGTGGTCACCAGCAGAACATGATCTGTGAAATTTCAGCTCTCACAGGTAGAAACTAGGGCCGGATTTAGTTTAAATCCTATCATATAACAATTTGTTATCTTATCTATAAATTGGAGGATGTATGCCACATCACTTGCTACTGCTGAGCAGGAGGTCAGTTTAATATACCCTTATAAAAGCACTGGTAATCAGCTCAAAAATGCTATTATGTTCAAAAATAAAATTAAATAGAAGATAAAATATATTTCTGCATTAAGCTAGCACAGCTACAATGACTACATCATAGATAATTTGGCAGAGCATGTATTAAAATATCTGCCTTTGTTCTTCAGAGCGCAAGTCTGCTCTCCCACACATGGGTATCTCAGGACACTGCAACATTCAAGCATAAGAATGGTGATTATTTGTTCCCTGTATGGCCACAGTGCCTTCACATATTAAAAGCTTTTCTTTTTTTCTTTCTTTCTTTTTTTCTTTTTTTTTTTTTTAATTATTATTATCTTTATTGCATTATCAGAAGTTCTCAGATGTATGTGTGGTTTCACTGCCTGCTGGGTTTCCCCACTTAGAGGTCCAGCCTGACCCTCCCTTGTCACAGATCCATGCCGTTCCCTCAGGTCCTGTCACTGTCCCCAGAGAGCAGAGATCAGTGCAGGTCCCTCCACTCCCCTCATGAGGAAGCTGCAGGTCGTCACGAGGCCTCCCATTAGTCTCCTCTTCTCTGGGATGCACTAACCAAGAGACCTCGGCTGCTTCTCATACATCTTGCCCTCTAGACCCTTCATGATCTTCATAGTTGTGCTTTGGATGCTTTCTAATAATTTTATGTCCTTCTTATACTGTGGTGCCCAAAACTGCACACAGAACTTAAGGTGAGGCCAGCACAGAGTAGAGCAGGACAATCCCTTCCCTCCACCAGCTAGCAATGCTGTGCTTGTTGCGCCCTGGGGTACAGTTGGTTCTTTTGGCTACCAGGACACACTGCTGGCTCATATTCAACTTGCTGTCAACCAGATCACACAGATCCCTTTCTGTAGGACTTCTGTCCAGCCTCTCATCTCCCAGTCTGTACACACAGCCAGGGCTGCCCCTTCCCAGGTGCAGAATCTGGCACCTCTTCTTGTTAAACTTCATGTTCTTGGTGACTGCCCAGCTCTCTAATTTGTCAAGATCTCTCTGCAAGATCTCTCTTCCCTTGAGGGAGTCAACAGCTCCTCCCAATTTAGAGTCATCCTTAAATTTACTCAGTATACATCCAAGTAATTTATGAAAACATTAGAGAGAACTGTCACTAAAATGGAGAACCTGGGGTTCCCTGGGGAACCCCACTAGTGACTGACTGCCAGTCTGATGTAACCCCATTTACTATAACACTTGGACCCTGACTGATAAGGTAATTCTTCACCCACTGTACTGTGTATTTTTCTAGCTGTATGCTGGACATTTTTGCCCAGAAGAATACTGTGAGAAACCATATTCAAATCTTTACTGAAATCCAAAAATATTACATCTACTGGTTTCTCTTGGTCAACTAGATGGGTGATCTTGTCACAAAATGCAATCAAGTTTCTTAAGCAGGACCTTCATTGGAGATGGACTGCTAGGTTTGACAGATTATTGGTTTGACTCAGTAAGATATTTTATATGTTTTTACGTTACATGGGTACTTTCACTAGCCTCTTTCCCAATATAAACATACATATTGTGAATTTTGGACTTATGACTGTTGCTCCTAGAAGACTTTGGAGTAAAGAGAGTCTTAGCATTGTTCAACCATCCTCATCTCTTTGCATTTCAGCCTATGTATTCATTATGAGGTGGATTCTTTGTTTTTACTCCCCATGTATGATATCCAAGCTAAAGCTCATACCTTCGGTGCAAAGGTATGGGGTTCCCCTTCTATTTGATCTTTTTTCATGTCCTCATCCCGCCTGTAACGAATTTTTAAACTATTTATTTCTTTTTCCTATTATTTGTTTCATACTGTTTGTCCTATCTGATGTTCACTCAGCTCTGGCATGCCGATATATTCAGAGAGTACTTTAGAAATCAATAGCTAATAGTAATTGCAGAAACCAGCTAAGTTGTTTGTGAAATTTAGTCTGGGACCTGGCATAGAAAGACAGAGCTTTTGTCAACCATAGTCTCTTACTATTGATTGCTTAGAGATCAAAGAAAGTGTGTTGTAAGATGTACTACATTACAAAAATAACTCCAAACTGCAAGAAGAGGGAGACTGCATAAGCACTTCACATGGAAATTCTGGCTAGGAGTTGAAGACTTGTTTTTAGGTGGCATGCCAGCATACAGAAGCTGATCTTGCAGCCTTCCCAAAGACTCTTCTGACACTGCTAATGAATGTGTCATTTCACTCCTTTTAAAACTGGCTTGACATGGTAGGAAATGCTTGCTTACTTGGAATGCTTGTCTTTCATTCTTGAGGGCCCTAATGATTTTAGTTCATTCTGTCCTTTGCCCTTTTCTTCTTCTGCTTTGAATAGACATGGGAGGAGCTCCTGCATATTAATCTTGTTAAGTGTGCTAGAGCTGATAGTCTAAAATCTAAACTGTTTGATTTAGCTGCCAGAGGTAAGTTTCCTCTTTATTTAACCTCTCTCTGGAGATAGATGAACTGCTCTGAAAACACAAGGTCATACCTTTGCATAATGGTGGCAGTAAATTAAATATGACCTTTTACAGATCTAGTTCATGACTTTCTGTATTATCTAAATCCCAAGAAAAAAAAGTAAAATGCAAATGATTTCTCAGATTTTTTTTTATTATTTTTTTTTTTTTACTTCATGAGTTGTTTTCATTACCTAAGTCATTCAATCTTTCCTCAATGGTACATATGCTGCAGGTGCTATGTCACTTGTCAGCTCTGGACCCACAGTACTAGGTTACAGGTTCATCAGCACTTAAAACTAAAATCCTCAGTATGAAAAATCATTAGCTTTTTTTATGAGAAATCACCTCTCACTCCCTCAATCTCCCCTGGAAAAAAAATAAAATAGAAATAAAATAAAAATAAAAACACAGAACAACAAAAACAAAATCCCAACTAATTAACTCTCCTTAACTCTTCCCATTACCTATAAATTTGTGATGCTCTGTATTAAAGCATCCTTCAGAATCTTAATTTTCTCTAGATAACTGAGAGTTATTTTCTTGTTACACATCTATAGCAGTGAAATATATCCCTTGGTTAACAAAGAAAAAATTGTTCTATGAGTGTGAATTTATATTTATTATAATTGTCCTTCAAGTGGGCTAGTTTATGTACTAGGTGATGTAACCAGCTCACCATTTTCCATGTCCGTCCATCTGACCAGCACTGCACTCTCCTTGGTTTGTAAAACTTCCAGAGGTTGCAAGCAAAGAGGGCAAATGAGTCTTTGCTATGTTGGCAGCTCACAGGCAGAACCATTATGTGGCTCTCTCAGATCATTAACAGGGAATATTATCTGAAATTGACCTTGTTTATACACTAAGTGCCTTTGGCACTGCTTCAAGATACTTAACATGAACAATTATCTGAGAATAATATGTGCTTTTAAAAGACTATATTGCTTAAGGAGTATCTCACTGAAAATAAAAATAAAAATAAAAATAAAATCTAGGTTGCACCAGCATTTTCTTTTCAGAAGGTTGCATGAAATATAACTTCTTGCACTTCAGATCATATTTGTCAGGCTGCTGGGAATTTACACTTAAAGTAGACCCACCAGTTCATTGTAATCTATTATGGAAAGAGCCATCCGATGTCTCTATTTCACATTATTACCCAAAGTTTTTTAGTGTATAAGCAAAATGTAGCATTTTGGAAGACATGCTATGCTGAAGGTTCAGACCATGCAAAAGTCTACATGAAAACAGAGAATGAATTGTGTGAGCACACACAAAGTTTGTTCCTTGTCTTAGGTACAATTTTTATCTCTTTTTCTAGAGGGAGAATTGTCCTTCGCAAACTGTACGTTCCTGAAGGGCTCAGGTTTTTAGACACAGGAATTACCAAGCATGTTGTGTGAACAGCTTGCTTCAGGACTGATATTTAAATATCTAAATAAAGTAGTTATTCTCAAATAATACCCATAACAAAAGAAGGGATAATAATCATTTTTGTATATTATAATTTCATAATTATAATTTTATAATTATAATGAAATTATAATATACATAATTCAAATAAACGTACCTCAACCAAATAAATGTATATCAGGCTGCTGACAATAACTGGGACACATTAGGCTGACAGAAGTTATTATTACTTTTAAAGCCTTATACATATGCAAACAAATAGATTACGTATAGAGTGTGTAACGATTGGTGGTAGCAGGTGAAACGTTGCTACGTGTGGTGATGTTATGTGCACTTAGATGGTTGATGGAAAAGCAGGAATCTAAATATTTTCAAAGTTGAAGTGAAGAGAGCAGTACAAGCCCAGGCTTCTCCTGTTGGAAGACTATACTCCCCATGGGGTATAGTGAAAGTTTAAATGAAAAGCCTGAAAAATGTTATTCTCAGATCCAAACTAAAGACAGAATCTCCCAGAATTTCAGATTACTAAATGGAGATTCCAGATTTTTTAGATATGCATATAATTATGCCCGAATTCCTCTTCTCTAGGGAAAGATAAAGTATATGATGTCTCTGTTTTTCCAGCAACATTCTTCAATTGGGATAAGCTACAAGTCATAGCTGTCCCATCACTCTTTTCAGTCAGACATCAAGAAGTCTGGCAGGCAATTGGGAGAACTGCTTAACCCTCTATAATTCTTTGATGCCACTCTTGAGCAATACAGTTTTACTTAACTGTTCTTTTTTTTTTTTTTTTTCTGTAACATGGTTGTCTTGGGCTTAACATTTTTTTTCTGGCTTTTGCCAGAACATAACTGATATAAGATAACATAATGCCAAGGGCCTCTCTTCCTAATTTTAAAAGGCCAGTATATACCAGTGCAGAAACATTCATGTCTCCTAATCTTCAATGATTTTTAAGATAATCATTTATACACCTTTCTGGACATTATTGGGGTAATAACAATAGTTCATATAGCCTCCAATAAAGGACTCATTCCCAGTTTGTTAACCACACAGTATTAGATTCTGACCGTTCTGCAGTCAAAACAAATAAGAAAAATATTGGGTAGAAGAAAAGAAATGTCGATCCTCTCTGGCAGATGAGGAGATAAGGGCAGATAAAGAGTTCACTCAGAAAGCCTATGGCAAAACTGATAATTGAATGTAGACTTTCCAAATCCCAGGCTGGTGCCTTAAAGAAAATTGCTGCCTGACTCCAAAATATTAATGCTTCATTTCAGTTTTATCTTAGGATTCCATATCAGAAAGATGAAGCAACTTTCACATACCGGTACAGAAGGTAAATTTCCAACACAGCAAGATCTTTTTTTTTTTTTTTTTTAACCTTATTATTGCAGTTGTGTTGTTTGCTTCATCAGATTTATTTATTTTTAATTAAACACCCTAATTATGTCACCGATCAATTAAACACTTTTGAATGCCCCTTCCAGTGCTTCTGTATTTGTGTTGTATGCTGAAGGATATCCAAAAAGGATATGACACAGCACAACATTTAGATTCAGTAAAAAGCTCTAACAGTTGTCTATAACAGAAATTTAGAAGGGAATTTAAAAAAAAAAAAATAAAGGAAAGAAAAAAGAGGAAATTGTGACTTATTATCTCAACTATATTTACAATATCATGAGCCCTAGCAGATGAGGAATTGCCATCATTACCTAGGAACCTAACGACTCATGAAACCAAGTGCCAAGGTTAAACATGCCGTCTAAACTATAGGGTTTTATTATCTATTTCATCAGATTTGCTCAAAAATAGCAGTATAGTTTATGTGAATTATGTGTTCATCAAAAGGCAGTTGCTAGCAAAGCACAGGGTGTGTAGTTCTCAGTGCAACCCATATGGATAAACATCTAGTCTGCCTTTTGGGGACAATTTAAATGTCTACTGAAACATACACATGTGCACTGGGGAGACTAAATTATTCCAATTCATTTCACATGTCCCTCCAACAGCAATTTTATTTCATTAGGAGTGTGGACAGGCCCTAGAGATCTGGAAAGAGCCTCAATTTGTAGATCAAGGTGTTCTTTAAAACATAAAAAGGAACAGAAAAAAAAAAAAAAGATATAAATAAATAAAAAGAAAGAAAAAAAGGAAGAAGAGATGAAGTGTAAGGAAGGATTGGTGTTAAAGTAAGCAACAATGCTATTAATGACAATACCCACATCAATTCTAATTTGTACAGAATGCTAGAAAATTGACAAGTGACTATAATATCTACATTGGACAAAAGAGCAAGTGTACTGCATAGATATTTCATAGACAGTTCCTCTCTGTAGCATTTTTGTGTTCATTTGTTTGTTTTTTCTCTCTCCGGTTTCACTCTAATCTCCCAGGGCCAGACTACCATCTGCCTGACGTTCTGTCCTTGATGGGACTATTCAAGATAACATACTTGTAAATGCAAGTTAGTTTTGGAGACAGAGGTGAACCCAGGTAACAGAGTGAAATGCAGCCTGCTGCATGGTGAGGCAGGGAAAGGTTTATGTCCTTGGTTCAGCTGAGAGCTCAGAACTACCTGACTGGAATGGTCCCTTTGCACAGGCCTAAATTTTACCCTCAGAGAAGACCTTTTGTAGTAGGATATACTGTTGCCAGGGCATTGGCCTACTCTGTATCTTTGCATTTCTACCTGAAATGTTTGAAATTTATCTCATTCACCAGTTGGAAAAAAAAGTGCTATGATTTCATTATTTCCAAATGAAAACATACATCTGGGCTTAAAAGAAGGAGATGAAGTGATATTCAGCTGAACCCTGATTTTGTAAGGTTTGCAGGACTAGATAAGAGAGTTTATGAAATTTTTATGTGGCTGGTCATTCTGTAGCATCTGTTTCCTGTGACTATCGATGCATTTTCAATATTGTTTTGGCTGTTTCCACCTAGGGAAAAAGTCCATGGCAATGTAAAAAAGATACCATGCATATATATATATTTTTTTAATATGACCCACATGATCTAAATGAAACCTAAAAATCACCTAAGGAAGAAGAAAGCCTCTTATTTTTTGAAATGGCAAAGAAATTTAAAGATGCTTTTGATACAGCAGAAATAGCTGACAAAAAGCAAATTATCAAGACATTTCAGTTGTCTGATCCAGTGGGCTAATGCCAATTTACAGCAGTTTAAGGGTCAGGGCAATGATACACATGAATGAAATACTACTGCTTTTTGCAAACAAGGATAGTAATGCTACCTCTATTGAATGAGCATACCTTTTTAATATTAAAAAATAAAGCCAGTTAAAATGAGGCTTCTTTTACAGGAGAAACTGTGACTCCTAAGAAATGAGTCTAATGACTGTAGTTCTTGAAATTCTGAAAGGAGAGTTTGATATAAGATAAAAATTGCAACAGGTTAAATGAACAAGTTCTGATCAGGCCTCATGATTTTGAGGATTTCTCTTTCTGCACAGATCCCTAATTGTATGGTATGCCCTCATGGATATACCTATTCTTGATAGAAGAGGTGCTAAGCAAGTGTTGTTAAAGATCATCAGTTGACAGAAAAGTATTCACATAAAATAAAGGCTTGCAAAGGAATAGTCAAGAACTTAAGCAGACAATGTAGTTATAAGCAACCAGCTATTATCTTCAAGTACTTGAAAATAAATACAAATGAATTACTCTGTTGTGATTCTCCTTTCAAAAATGTAGGCTAATTTTTGTGGTTATTGTGGTTGTTTTTGTAGTTAATCTAGTTAAGACTGTATAGTGGAATGTATACATGGGTTTAAATCAACTACTGAAAAGTTTTGATTAACGTACTGGTTTTGTTAAAGCTATTTTGAAGGCTGGAGGCAGCAACTTTGCTGAGAGTGCCATGACACAGAGTTGCTTAGCCTCTTGCTCTTCTTGGAAAGGGCCAGAGCTAACACAAAAGTGTGCAATAAACCGTAAGCTGGAGAGGGGTCTTTTCCATTAGCTCTTCTCCGATAGTATCCTACCTACCCTTCTGCACTGGGACCTCTGCCATATGGTCACAGCACTGCTTGTTGCTGTGGTGTCCCCTGACAACAGACACACTTGTGGACACTGAGAAGAGCAAGCCCTGGTCCCATGTACTCACAAACTGACTTAATTTCGCAATAATCATGAGCTGAAAGTCTGAACCAAGTCTTCTATAATCCCACATTTTTCAGAAAAGGCTCTAAGGGCTCTAAGAGCTAGCAAGGGTACAATCTGTCACTTTCTTCTCTTATTTCTCCAATTTATGAATAACAGGTCTGTAAATGAAAGACTGGCTATCCCTGGCCTAATCAATTACATGTGTTCATGGATCCATGATCTAACTTTTTTCTCATGTGAAAAAATATAGGTTTCATTATTTCAAAGTTTTCTAACTTCTAGCTATGTGGAAAGTCTCCCCTTCTTTACGCTGTGAGACAGGAAAAATCCAAGTTCTCGGATGTCCTGTTTTTCCTGTTTTCTTTGATTTTCCTCACTAGTTCACACAGAGTTTTTCACATATCTATCTTATCTTTTTCCTCCTTTCCAAGGTAAAAGCAAAACAAAGAAAAAAAATACACAAAAAAAAAGCAAACAAAAAAACCCACCACAAAAACAAAACAAAAAAAAAACATACACACACAAAACAAACAACAACAAACAAAAAAATCATGTTTTGAATCTTCTTTTAGGAAAAGTTTTCCTTAGCTTCCATTATTTTCCTCATCTGCCTCTGCATCTGTTAGTCTGAACCTAGAGTGAGAAACATTGCTCACGTACAGAGGAACATTATTGTGTTTCCACATTCTGCTTCATCTCATTACTCACGTGTCTAACATCTCGGCAGAACCTTAACCTGTGTTCAACAGCATGCAAGTCCCATCACTAAGTGCCAGCAAGATTTACTTTCCTAAGTGTACTAATTTTCTTTTTACTCAGCTACATTATAGCTTGTGGTCATCAACTGTGAGTTTCACGCACTGAATGATGAAGTTTCTTTTGTGCCCTTGTAGACTGGATGGCATAGGAAGGTATTTGTGCCATCTGTTTAGGACTACTTCAGATACCTGAAGGACAGTTCAGAAAAAACAGTTTAATATTCAATGCAGTCAAGAAAGAAAAGTAAACTCACACCTAACAGTTGTTATGGGTAGACCAATAAAAAAATTCTTAAAGGTAATTGTTTTCCATCCTAAATAACTTTGTAAGATGCGTATTACTTTTCCCCAGATTAACGCATACTTTAAATATAGAAATTAATACATAATTAATTCTCTCATTTTTAACCTTAAATTTTGCTTTACTCCTTTGTTGCTTGTTGCTTTTTCTCCTGCTGTAACTTCTTTTCAAAAAACCTAGTTAAATGTTCTTGGAAGCCCTATATGAAGGATTGCCAGTCATTTTCCCTTCTTCAAAAGGAATGACAGATACATTCAAACATCCCATAAAATTTTAAAACTACAGTTGTTTTAGCCATGATTTCAGAAAACATTAGAAGAGCTGTCAATTTTGAGAGTGATGTTCTTAGATAAAAATGAGTGTTCAGTATTTTGGGAGAGAGGTTGTTTTTTTACTGAAAAAGGCAGTCAGCCAGAACAAATGACAGTACTTTCAATGACCAGTTCCATGATTTGCACTATTCAGCATACACGGGATTTGAGGGACAGGGAGGAGAGCACAAGCTGCGGGAAGGAAAATTCTGGAAAGACATTGATTGAATCGCTGTGCGTGCACTTAGGTAGCATGCTGTGCTAAAGCAGATCTATGATTCAATCATTTCAACAGATAGTCTGTGTCATGAGAATAAGCCTGAGAGGATGAGCTTACCTATTCCACAATACATGAAAAATAGTATGAAAGCTGTTATGAACTTCAGTGGACTTAATGGGAAGAGCACAAAAGTCTGTTTGTGAAGAACCCAACAGCAGCTGGAAAAAAAAAAAAAAAGTGAGGGGACACAATTTTCTCATATTTTCGTTATTACTTCAATTGAATGGATTATTCTGGTAGTTCAGTTATAACTGTATTGCTGATCAGGAAACTTGCAAATCTGTTAACATTTTGTGGGCATGGTTATTAGTGATGGAAATAACTAGATGAGCAGAAAACTGATTTTGGTGTGTTGAGATTGCTAACTTTTGCTTTTCTTCAAGACTTGCAAGGATATAGCATTATAAGATATATAAGGACAGGTTTGTGTGCGCGCATGCGTGAGAGAGAGAGAAATGCACCCTAAATTTTGCATTTATGTGACAGACATTTCAAGAACAAGAGCAAGTCCAGGTTCAAAGCCTTCAGCTCTACTCTGAGATAAGTTAGGAATCCAAGTTTTTGTGCACCTGATACATTCAAGGACCACATGTAAACGCAGGGAAGGAAACTCATATGTGCAATTTTAGCAGCTCTTTTTCCATAGAAGGAAGAATGACTGTCATTACTTTCAAGTTTATTATGATAGTTATTTCTGGTAGTAATTCCAGTACATTAAATGATGTGAAACATAAACCAGTCCCATTATATTTCAGCAGTAGCCAATTTATTCAACAGCTGGGAACACGATCAAAGCAGTTCTTTCTGTTTGGGCAACTGAATCACAGGGAACACACATCATATGCTGGCTGCTGACACAGCACTCTGTAACAAACAGCAGTCCAGGAATAGAAAAAGAATGGTACAGTGCACATATTTTAGAAAGGGATGCAGTCATATCACAACGCAGTCATATTTGTTCTCTATAGACAGGATGAATGGAAAGACTGACAGAGCAGCACTGCAATAGCAAATTTACACAGGAGTACCAATGCAACGAAAGTAACTAGACAGTCTGAGTATAAGACTTGTGATGCTCCAGCCACTGCTTTAGAACACGGTACATTTGAAGCTGCAGGTCAGTCAGTGCTCTCCAATGCCAGTGAAGAGAGCTATGAAAATTACATTTCAGCTTCTTGGAGTGTTCACACTGGACATTTTGGGTACTTCTTTATATTCTGCATATTTCAAAAGTTAGTCTGCCATATAAAACTTCTAAGCCTGTGAGAAAATTTGTTCAAAAGTACAAGGAAATGAAACAGAAATTCAAGCTCAAGCAGCTAAAATTTCCTTTCTTTCATCAAGACCAAGTGTAGTTGTAGCTATTAATAAAACACACAACATTTGGAGAGCTCTAATTTACTTTCCTTGCTTGTAGTTCCTTTTCTTTTAGTGTGAGTGCCTGCAAAGGAAGGAGAGCCTCAAGAGGTGTAAGGGGAATAGAGTCAATCCCAAATTTCCTGAACTGAGAAACAACCAGTGCCAAATTACTTCACATTACAGCTCTGAAAGACAGATAAAGACTTATCTTCTTTGCATGGGTGCAAAGGTGAACTGGGATTTTATTGCATTTCCCTCAAGTCACAGAGGGAAACAGTCAGATGTGCAATAATTCTTGTCTTATGGTTCTGCACTGTTCTGCAAGACTATGCTTAACATGAAATAAGAAAGAGTCACTGCAGTTAAGGTTGTTTGGCTTGGCAAGCTCTTAAATATTAACTCTTGAGGAAGCAGGGAGAAGGCAGCTGCAGAGCCCTTGCCTTCTCTGTTGTGGAGACAAAAGATTGAGTTTCATTAACAGTTATACCTACGGTGGTTCAAAAATAATTGCCATGTATAATGCATTTGTGTTAGAAGCAACTATATAATAATCCTGAAACAAACCTTACTAACCAAATTGAGAGTTTTGCCAGAGTAAAATGTAAATATTTCAGCACTGTGACCCTATACATGTGTGTGTCCTCTCCTCAAATGTTTCCCAATCTCCTCTTAAACACAGAGGGTTTATAAGCTAATTTAAAACCTACTGCTCAAGTTCACATCAAGTCACAAGATGCTAACATTTAAACCCAACACAAACCTCTTGTATTTTCCCTACCTGCATTTCTGCTTCTAATTATCTAGTTCATTTAGCTGGGCTAGTAATGTCCTGTCTTTCTGTGCTCACACACTAAATGCTGTAACTCAGCTACCAGACACAGAGTGAATGAACAGTTAGAGGAGTTCAAACCCTTCTTTAAAGCCTGTGTTTGTCAGAGAGCATGCTCAGCCTCCAGCCAGCTGCCCCATTCTTCCCCAGCCCAAGCCTTGTGTGAAGATTTCCTCTCCCTCTATGTTAGCACCACAACCCGATGCCCATAATCTTTGGCATAACAGTCTTCCTTCAGTCCTCCTCTGCCTGGAAATATTCATCTTCAGGTTTCCATCTCCTGAAATACAATTAATTCTGTGTTCTGACATCCCCAAATCGTTTAGGTCCATCCTCACCCTAATATAAATCCTCCAATAGAGAAATATGAACAGGTAAATACTTGCTCACATTTTCCATCCCTCTTCAATGCTATAGGCCTGTCTTTCCCAGTGAACTCAAGAAAGGAGAGAAGCTGTTCTGGGAGAGCATGGGGCATTTGGCAGCTGTCCTAATTCACAATTCATGGCATGGACAAGATAGGCATCAGAAACCAGGGAAAGGCACTGGTGAAGCTGGAAGTGTCAAAAAGAGACAACACAGGGACAAAAATTTGAGTACAGAAACCACCCATACTAAAATGCTTAGAATTTTTCAAAGATACATAACAGCAGTGTTTGAGAACTTTAATTGAAATATTGTTTTATACTACAAGCATATTTCATCCCTTCTTTGGGATCACAGTTTGAAATAAATGAGTCCTTTATTATCAAGTTGGCTTCATGTTATACCAAATTAACTTTCATTGGTTTAATTACCCATAATATATTCAGGTGAAAAGAAAACAGCATCCGTTTTGCCTAGAACAGCAGATCAAAAGTTCTCATAGAAAAGTACTGTTTAATGCAGAGGGAGTATGAGATTTTCTGACAACGAAAATAGTTACTCCTGTTAATAATACCAGAATAATAATTCTGCCAGTATTGGTCCAAATTAAATCCACCTGATTCTAGCAATTTCTGTGCAGCACTTAAAATGGAAGACTAATCCCATTCCTAATCCTCCCACCACAGAGGAGACTCATGCTCCTATATTTTCTCTTCTTCCTTCCTCTGATTATTTAGGGCACCTATAGTGACTCTATTCTACTTCATTCTTAACTTCAGTTAATTATAAAGCTATAATCATCAAATCTTATTTTGCTGAAGACAAAATTAAGTTGTGGAAGATGTTGCCACCAGATGTTTTTTTCTGCCAGATTTCCTTTGGAGAAGAAAGGATTTAAGCTCCCTTGAACACTAAAAGTCCCTCAAAGATTGTGAAGGGGAAAAACAAAACACCCCACAAGCCTTCCTCCTCCCCCCCGCCTCCCCAACACAAAAACAAAAAACAAAAAAACACACCACCACCACCACCCCCAGAAACAAAATAACTCTGTGGGTGCTTAGCAAAAACAAACAAACAAACAAAAACAAAACAAACAAAAAAACAAACAAAGCAGGAGGGTACTAATCCTTGAAAACATTTTGTGTAAAGAATTGCTCGTACTGAGAAAGAAAAGCAGAAAACCTGACCTGTCAAGCTTCTTCCTGCAAATGTGATGAAGAACCCACTTGTTTGTAGCTGAAGAGAGTGGAAGAAGTTGGGAGGTGCTGTTCTTAAGTCCTCTGTGAAAAAAAAAAAAAAAAAAAAAAAAAAAAGCCTCTATGCTGAAGACACACCTGACCTCAGATTTACAATACAAATGTCTCAATTACTTCCATGTGGCTTTAAAAGTGTTACAGTGTCTGAAAAGAGCATGTTAGTCCACTTGTAAACATTAACTCTGAACAGAAGAGAGTGCTTTTACTTTAAAATAAAGCAGAAGGTACTCAGTTAAAACTGGAATTCACAGCTCTCCATTGTTTCAATTGCAGCTGATTATTAAATTCCCAGAATATTTTGCATACTCATTCAAGAAATAATTTATTCATTTTGAATAGGCTAGAAAGGAAGAAGTATTATAGCAGCTATGGGTATGAAATTTATGGAGACGTTTATGATTTATGTCTAAATTAGTACAGATAAATATATTCTCAATGACATAAAATTCTTTTCGGTTTTCTCCTGAGATGGGTATTTTGTTTTAGATTAGCTCATATACCGGGCAACTCAAGGAAATTTCATTTATATCTGTTTATACTTAGCCTAGTTCCATGAGTAGACTTAACCTTCTGTTGCCACAGTTCTTAGTATATCTTCTAGTTTCCCTGATTCCTATGCATTAGTCTTGGCCTACTATATTCACAGGGGAACCCATTAACATGTTCCAGGTTTGATGTGGTTGACACTATTTCAATATTAATCCCGTGTTGTGTCATATGTTGCATGATAATAGTAATTAATGGTTTCCAAGATCCCAATATTTGCGTTTACCATTCCCCTATTATAAAAGCAACATCTATATATACTCCCATTAAGCTATTTTAAATATAAATAGTGGAATTAATTCTATTAAAATAATTAAACATGCATCCAGTACAATCCCTACTTCTTTAAAAACAAACAATTTGTTTTTGTGTGGAGCTTGTTGGATGACTGCTTCTACAGTGAAATGCCCAAATAAAGTCTTTTTATTCCTTCCTCTAGAGACTGAAAAACAAAGCAAGTGTCAGTCATTTCAACCACACTGAATGATCATGCTGAGCAGTACCAGGACAAAATCATTTTGTGGTTATAGGAATTCTGAGCCAGACCTACACTACATATTTAGCTGGTCCCTGTGGAAAGTTGAGAGCTGTTCAAAAGCACTGATTTCATTATCATAGATGAAACAGAGTCCTCATACTGAAGAGTTATGCAAACACCAGTAACGTGTCAAGTATTGCCCTAGAATATCATGGGGCCATGGAACCTCCCTCACATACAAATGACTCCCTTCCTCCCCTTCTCCATCACATGCACCACTTAAACAGAGATGGTTAAAATGGCAGAAAAAATATTTGGGTGCATTTCAACATATTTAAATTGTAAATGAAAAGTCTTATTGAAAATTTAAATTTCAAGAAGCTCTATATCAAAGTAGGCACTAATAATTAGACATACCATACAAGCCTTAGATTGTTATTAGCTGGAGTTATAGTTACGTCCCATTCTTTACTGAATTAGGTTCAAAAGTGAATAGGTCAGTGACTAGACAAAATCACAGAAGATTCAAATAAAATTTCAAAGAGCTAAGATATATAGAACAATCAATATGCTTCTTTCTCCTACCATCATGCAAGTAGTGGCCAAACATAACTGTCAGAAAGGGGACACAGATTTGCAGATGTGAGAATTACAACCGGTTCCAAGCATTCCACATCTACTACCCATAAAGGTGAAGGACAAGAGGTGTCCTTTTTCATAAAGGAACACTGAATGAATTCTATGTTTACTGCTATACTGCTTGAAAATTAAAATCTTTGCACTTCAGAAAGATCAAATTCAAGCCTGGATGTATAAGAAAAAAGAATTGTATAAGTTCACTAGTAATCTTATTTTATATTCCTTTAAATGGCATAAAATCTCTTAGATTGCACTCTGTGCATCTCAAATTTAGATGTTAATTAAGGTGCACTGAAAACATTCTATCAGAATTTGTGTACAACACACCATTTAAGCAATTTCAAAATATTGTATTAGACCATTTTAAACCTCTTTGTAGGATAATAGGATGATTCAAATAGCTGTCACAGAAGTAAATATAAATCACAGCTTGACTAATCATAAACTAGCATTATTATAAAACTGTTTTTTTTTTTCTAACTGAGCACTCAAACACAGTGTTTTGTTTTTCAAAGCATGCATTGGGAGAAAAGTGTTGGTGAATTTATCTAGTTCAGAACTGAGCTGAGGTTATCCTGGTCATTCAGGTGGTTTATGTTTTACAAATATTTTGTTCAAAGACCATGCTTTTCCTGAGTAACAATAGCTGAAGCATCAAATTATTAAGGCACTTACGGCATTTATAACAGGACAGATCAGAACAAGTCCAGAGGAGGGTCACAAGAATGGACAGAGGACTGGAGCACCTCTCTAATGAAGGCAGGCTGGAGGAGTTGGGGTTGTTCAACCTGGAGAAGAGAAGGCTCCAAGGAGACCTCACTGCAGCCTTCCAGAACCTAAAATGGGCCTACAGAAAAGCTGGGGAGGGACTCTTTGTCAGGAAGTGTAGTGATATGACAAGAACTAATGGCTTCAAACTAGACGAGGGTAGATTTCTATTAGGTATTCAGAAGAAATACTTCACTGTGAGAGTGGTGAGGCACTGCAACAGGTTGACCAGAAAAGCTGTGGATGCTCCATCCCTGGAAGTGTTTAAGGCCAGGTTGGATGGGGCTTTGGGCAACCTGGTCCAATGGCAGGTGTCCCTGCCCATGGCGGGGGGGTGGAATTAGATGACAATTAGCTTGACATTAGATGACAAGATTAGCAACCATGCATCTCTTCCCCATATTTCTTTTTTTCTGGTATGCCACTTGGTCCTTTTTTAACAACTGGCTTAAGTAGCTCCTGCCCAGTAACAACAGTGTGTTTATGTCATTGCAAGCAGTGGTGGTGTGTGCACCCTTCCTTCCTTCCTTCCTTCCTTCCTTCCTTCCTTCCTTCCTTCCTTCCTTCCTTCCTTCCTTCCTTCCTTCCTTCCTTCTCCATGAAATTCCTATAAATATTTTAGTTGGATTAAGCTGAAATGTATCTGTGAGAGACACAGCATAGTGCTACTGTTTATCCTCCTGGCTTTCATTTTATCGTTATTGTACTTATCAGTGACTATCCATGGATGTGAGGCTATTTACAGACAGAATAATGAGCAGAATGA